>NC_139021.1:7347579-7930294 GCF_964662115.1 Mustela nivalis
GGTACATAAAGTGTTTCTGTGGGTCATTTTGCTCTCGCCAACCACAGACCTGCAAGACTTCTGGCTCTCATTCAAAATGAAGCCTCCAAGGAGAGGCACCAAATGCCCTAAGTCTGGAATCTGACTTATTTGTGGATCCAAACTCTGCCCCTGCCGTTTACCAGCTCAGTGACCCAGGACATGCGCTTCACCTCTCTGAGCCTCGATGTCCTTGACGTAAGAGGGAAACAATACCATCCCACAGGGTTGCTGTGAGGCTTTAATGAGGTGGCAAACACGACTGATCCACGTGGGGCTGAAGTCACAGAGGGGACTCAGTAAGCGTCCACTCCTTCTTACTCATACAGGTGCACTCAAGGCCCAAGGAGCCACCGTCCTCAGCTTGCAGGGATGCAGCAGAAGCCAGTCATGGCCGAGCTGCTCTCCTTCCGATCACAGACACAAGGAAAGAAAGGTAACACACTTGCTCCTCTTAATTCAGAATCCTGAGACGGGACAGATCACTTCCCCTCCTCTCACTTTTCTCAGCTGTGCATCTGGGTCATTATATTGTCCTCATGGAGTTGTCATGATGCCAGGATGCAAGTGCTTTCCTGTCTCTCAAATCCGAAGACAGAGGATGGATGCTGGGCATCTGGGGTCAGAGTCAGGGGGACCAGCCTTGCGGCTCTGCCTAATAATCTCCTGGTCCTCAGACCTCTGTTCTCCCCAGTAACAAATAGCGGTTGGTGAGACCATGTACCTCAAAGTTTTCAAGGATTTCATGAGCTAAGTCATACAAGGCTTGGGCTCCCTCTCTAGTAGAGGTTGCAAGCAAGTATGATTTTTTGTTATTACCCTAATTTTGGGGGGGGAACATGGTTGCCATATTGCTGACACTATGTTCTTGCTGCAAAATTCCCCTTTGCCTAACCTCCTTTGAGCTGGCATTCTATCAGCCCCCACCAAAAAAGCCTGGCAAGTACCTTTTGGAAATGTACTTCTCACTTTACATCTTGGATCATTGAGCTGGGTCAGCAATTAGCTCTCCCCGCCCCACCCTCACCCCTGCTTTCCAGATGGGACTTCTGAGGTCCAAGAGATGAAACCACTTGCCCAGTAGGGCATGGCTGAGAAGCCAGGGGAAAGTTGTCTGCACCCCCATTGTTTCTGCTTCATCTTACTGACTGCACAGGGGTCAGAAGGTTGATATGGCAGCCAAGAATCTTGGCAAGCACTCCTTGGTTGGGGTGGAGGGGTCACAGAGTAGGAGAAAGCATGGGAATTTTATCCCAATTATGTCCTGTTTAACTTGGCCTTCCCTATAGCCTACAGTGCCAAACTGCCGGCAGAGTTCTTGCCCTTGGGTAGCCATCAGGAATTCTGACTTCTAATTTGGGCTGATTACTTTGGACAAGTTGCCCAGCCTCCCTGTTCTAATCTTCCCATTTATAAGTCTGGGATAATAATAGCTTCCTCTCTTTGGGGAACATTTCAATGGCTTTTTTTTTCTTTTCTTTTTTTTTTTTTCCTGAACAGGGTTACATCATTTGTTCCCCTTAATTTGCTTTGTTTGGGTAGGCAGAAAATTATTTTCAGCCAGCAGCCAGTAATCACTAATCACAATAACAATTTGTAAAAAATGAACTGCCAAATGTATTTCAAGACTAGATCTCTACTTGCTAATGAAACATTCCCCTAGGAGTGGGTTTTAGCTGAGGCCCAGGCACCATGTGGCTATGGTTAGAGACTGGACTAGAATGAAAAGTGCAATGGACTGTGTGGTAGGAAGCCCCAGGTGAGGCTGGGAGAACCAGGCAAGGCCAGGAGACTCAGGTGAGGCCAGAAGTCCCAGGTGAGGCCAGGAGACCCAGGTGAGGCTGAGAGACTCTGAGGAAGTCATTTTACCTGCCTGAGCCTCTGACTCTTCAACTATGAACAGAGAGAGCTGGACTAAACGACCAGTAGGGTCCTCTTCAGAGATGCTGCACTAACTCCACCTATAATAATCATTTCATAAAGTAATTCTCAATCCCCCTGGTCCCTCCCAACCCTGACCCCCATTCACCTTCCAGAAAGCTACCAGCATAAACCAAATCATTTCATTCCCTTTTTGAAACTCCTCCAACAACAGAGGAAGGAATGGGGATTTCATGAAAAGGTATGATATGAAGTCATTTAAGATGATGTATAAAGAGAAGAAAAGAAGAGCTTAGTTTAGGTGAGAAAGGAGGATGCAAATTATGCATTAATGTCTCAAAAATTGAAAGTACGTAAGGCAAAGAACAGGAGGCAGTATCACAAAGTGTTAACAGTAGTTAATTGACTCAGCTTACTAAGTGCCAGAGCTGGGACTCAAACCCAGGCCCCTGTGTGGAAAGAATAAGAGTTAGTTGTTAGAACACCATGGGTAATAAGTGTCCAGCACGGAGAAGAGTTCAAAAGACAAACAAGGATTGGAACTGTGACGTGGACCAAGAGAACCTGTATCGAGCTGTTATCACTCTTAGCTGCCATGAAACTCACCATGGATTATAATCAAATAAAGTCATTCACTTTATTCCTGTCCTTCATACATTAAGAAGGCATGTTTTGTTCATCCTTCAGAATCATTCTTTAAATATCTGTAGAAGCTAAGCAATACATCTTTGGTATCTCTAAGCAGTGAATCTTTTTATTTATTCCATTAGTTCACTATTAGAAGTCCTAGATTACACAATAATTAAATTATTTGATAGCTCAGGCAAAAATCATGTCTTTTCCTCTGGGATGGACCACTGCCTTTGAAATTACACTCTTAAGAAAGGTAGGTCATTTATCTCAGGCTTAGTATTTTAGAAATCTCAGGATGCTCCTAATAGTCCCTTCCCACTAATCACCCATGGTTTTCTGGACACAGCCCTAATTGTCACACTCACTGATGACAGACATGTCCTCTGGTCTGAGGTTCACATCCCACATAACAGAAGGCAGTAAGAGCTAGATGAGTGAAGACCCAAGAAGCAGGTACAAATCACTGGATGTATTGTTTTCTTAAATGAAAGAGTCAGCCTTAAATAAACAAAAACTACCCTGTTTCATAAGACGATGGGGTGCAAGGCTATTGACACTAGAAAGGCAATTCCCCCTAAATGATGGGGGAGGAATTATTCATTCAAGTTAAGAAGTACTCCATGGGGCCATTTTCTCAAAACAGGAAAAACATCAAAGACAAGACATCAAGCAGTATTTTCATGGAGATGGCTTTGTGCTTAGAGTTGGGAGGCCAGGATTCAAACCTCAAGCTCTTTCATTTCCTCCATGGGTTTTTTGCAAGTTCCCAACCCAACTTAAGTTTTGCTATCAGGGTCCAAACAAATGTGGCTAACAGAGCTAGCACATAACTCACACTCCAGAAAACGTGAGTGGAAAACAAACTTAAATACAGAAAGAAGAAAAAAGAATACCTTTCTTATATATTATACAAAAGATACATATTATATATAAAAATACATATATATTCCAAAAATAGGACTCCTAAGAGCACCATGTTATCTATCATTGAGAACTATTAGTACGCAGGGGGACTTCAGGGCTCATGAGTCTGGAAGCTTTCAGCTTGAAGCCCAGCAACTCTAAGGGTTCCACAGATATGAGATGGATGTCTGTAGTGTTTATTTTCCCAGTATCCATTGCCTCATCTCATGATAACAATATCCTGATCTCTTTTGGGAAACCACCCCTGTTTCACTTTCCATATGGTCCAGGCAGGGCTCACCTACCCCACGTTACAGTGACAGGTACATGCCCAGTCCAGTACCCATCCTACTTTCTAGAGACGGCATCAGGTCTGGCCAAGACTTTTAACAGAACCTGAGAAAGAGTTGTGCTCTTTCTGATGGAGCTGTTCAACAGGTGGAATGATCACCTGCACTGCTGATGGACATATTTACAATCACCTGGGGAGACCCGTCCTGAAAAGAAAGGCAACAACTCAGAGAGCAGCACCGAGAGATAGAAAGAATTCAGCACCTGATGGCATTCTTTGGGTTCCCGGATCCAGCCATGCCTAAACTTATTGCTTCTCCAAAACTTTTGAGCCCTAGAAACCATTACATTGTCTTTCGGTATATGCCACTGTGAGCTGGGTCTCTGTCATTTGGAACCAAAAGAATCCTGACCAACACAAGAGATTCCGTGAATTCCTTGAAATAGTATGTAAATGTTATGCAAGTATGCATAGATATATTTTCCTAGAGTTTTTAATGAATTCCTGAACTAAAAAGATTAAAAATGACCATTCCAATCCAATGCTAACATTTTTCAGGTGAGAAACCCAAGACCCAAGTCAAAGGAGTAACTTGCCTGAGGTCACACAGCAAGCTGGTGACAGAACACAGAGCAGAATCCAGTTCTGCTGACTCTTCCTATGCTTACTCCTCCCTCCTCATCAGTGGAGCTCACCTTTGGCCACTGAGAATCACCAGGGAGTTGCTAACCATCACCATGTGCAGCTCTCCCCTAGACCAAGCAAGTCAGAATGTCCAGGGATACACATTTGAGCACTGATGTTTTTTAAAGCCCCCTGGGAAATTCTAACATGCGGTTAGGATGGGAACCCTTGCCTTGCAACATGAAAACAACAGTGAAGAAGCACACACAGCCCAATGATTCCAATATTCCTCCCATATTAAATAAGTGCCTACTAACATCAAATTAAATACCTTACTCTACCCAAACACTGTAGTAGGTGTTGAGGTACAAAAATTGAAAAAAGACATAAGACATGCCTAGAAAAACAGTTCATCTCTTGTGTAAAAAAGAGCAAGAACCATCCATCCAAAAAAGGGCCACTTTTCATCGGCAGCAAAATGGAATTCTTGGCAGTCCTACGCTCAAACTCTCCACCACCTAACTCTTGCTTTCTTAAATTAAATAAACAGTTCCTTCATAAGATACTGTCAAGTGTTTGCATCTGTTTGAAGCAGTCCCATTTAGGGAATGTACGGCATTTGAGTATATTTATGAAAAGGGCAGAATTGAAAGGTAAAGTTTTTGTGCAATCGAAGTTAAATTGCTGTCAGCATAAAATAGACTGCTGTATCAATGAGATGTTTTATGCAAGCCTCAAGGTAACCACAAAACAAAAACAAAAGATAGATCCACCGACAGTAAAGAGAAAGGAATCAAAGCATATCACTACAGAAAATCATTAATTCACAAAGGAAGGCAGCAAGAGAGGAAGAACGGAACAAGGGAACTACAAAACAGCTAGGAAACAATAAGATGGTATTAGTAAGTTCTTACACATCAATAATTACTCTAAAAGAAAATGGATTGAATTCCCCAATCAAAGGACATAGAGTGGCCGATGGATTTTAAAAAGAAACAACTCCCCACTGTATGCTGCCTACAGACTCATTTCAACTTTAAGGACACACACAGGCGCAAAGTGAAGGGATGGAAAAAAGATAGTTCATGCAAGTGGAAATAAGAAAAAAGTGGGGTGGGGGTGCCTGTGTTGGCTCCGTTGGTTAAGCATCCAACTCTTGATTTGGGTTCAGGTCATGATCTCAGGGTCATGAAATCAAGCCCTTTGCCAGACTCTGTACTGAATGTGCAGCCTGCTTGAGATTCTCTCTCTCTCTCTCTCTCCTTTTGCCCCTCCCCCCAACTCTCACCCTCACTCTCTCTCCTTCTCTTAAAAACAAACAAACAAAAAAGAGCCAAGTAACTTTACTTCTATCAGACAAAATAGACTTTAAGTCAAAAACAGTAACAGGAGAAAAGAACATCATTATGTAATGATAAAGGAGTCATTCATGAAGAAGATATCATAAATCATAATATATATATATATGCACCCCATATTAAAGCACCCAAATATGTTAAGCAAACATAACAGATATGAAGGGAGAGATAGAGCACAGTACAATAGCAGGAGTCACTGTAATACCTCACTTTCAACAATGGATAGACCATCCAGACAGAAAATCTGCAAGGAAACATTAGACTTGACCACATTTTAGACCAAGTAGACCTAACAGACATCTACAGAACATTCCATCCAACAGCAGAACACGCATTCTTCTCAAGTGCACACAAATATTTTACAAGGCACATTTCTACGCACTGGCAATTTAGAGATTGAAAACAAGAATAAGACTCCTGTTCTTGAGGAGCTCCTATCAGAGGCAGAAGAAGTCGAGTCATGACTTTAGAGAAGAGCGTTAACCATTCTCAATAAAACAATTTATGTCATAGAAAGTCGTACTGGAGAAAGCATAAGAAATAACATCCTGGGAAATTTTTTATATCAAAATTGGGAAAGGTGGATGAAATGAAGGCAAGAGAGGTAGAAACTGGGGGGCAGGCATAGATAATAATGTTGACACCTTATGACTATAGCCTTCTCCAGAGGCTTGCTCTTGGACAAATTGGAGTAGCCTTACTTGGAGATGCACCATAGTCAGGGACAAACAACACCCGACCCACTCAACCCAAATGCAGACACTGCATAGCCCAAGCTGGGCTATGGCACCTCCATCCGACACGCTGAGATGGAGTGACACTTTCTAAGCCCCACTATAATGTGCACAGGGCACTAGGGTGGAGCTGCAAATGGAGTATTTCTGGGGCCCCTGAGCATCTAGATCCTCCCTCTCAATCACCCCTCTTTCCTACAGAGGTCCTGAAAGATAGATCTACCAGAAAGAGTAGCCATCTAAGAGACAAAAGTCTGACTGTTTTTCGCTGGGCCAGTGACCAGCAGTTGAATTCAGCATTCCCTGTTAAAGAGGAATTTAAAACGCAAGTTAGACCAGAAACCATTGCAGCCTCTACCTCACAAAAATCCACATCCCAATTTTGACTTCTCCCACTTGCCTCTTTCACACGTAAGGAGCAAAAATGTGGGGGCAGCACTCTGTTAAGCCTGGTTTCGTTAATACTGGATTTCTAAATGGAAGCGATAAAATTTATGAATGAAGGTGACTGCCAGCCTTTCCTCTTTGGTAGAGCAGTGCCGTCTGATACAGTAGCTATTAGCCACATGAGGATATTTAAACTTAAACTTAAATGAATTAAAATTAAAAATTCAACTCTTCAGTCACACCAGCCACCATTTCGAGTGCTCAGTAGCCACACATGACCAATGACTACCATACTGGACAATGCAGATGTAGAACATTTCCATCTTTGCAGAAAGCCCCATTGCGTAATGCTGACCATAAGGAAGCAAGAGGACAAGAAATAAAGGGTACCCTGTCTCAGAGGGTCAGGCAGGGCTGAGTTTACCCAACCAGCCTCTGGGAGCAAAAAGGAAAATGGAAAAACAGACAGGAAAACTGATCTGTACTCTTCAACACACAGTGAACCCACTCAGTAATGAGCCCAGCTGAGTCTGTGCTTCAGGATCCAACCCATAAACACACATCACCCCCTCACAGAGAAACAGATGTCAGGCTAGGGGCAAAGGATCCTCTCTGTTTTCATGGTATTCGTAGGAGACTCCTATTAGCCAAAATAATTCATTTTTTAAATGGAGTGATTTATCACTAAGTTCACTTGCCATCCGGAAGAACTATGAATCGTAGAGAAGGATTGATTGACCTAGTTCGGGTCAGGTGCTCTCCCTTAGATCAGTCTCTCTCGGGTATTAGACGAATATGGCAGCCAAAAACGGGAGGCCATGTGATTAGAGCATGAGTGCTACTTGTGGGAGTCCCACTACAACCAGCAGACAGAAGGCAGGGGCCCTCTACACGGACCACATAACCCTCATTTCACTTCTCAGTTGGTTTAGCCAATCTTGCCTTGTTTGCTCCTGGTCTTTGAGATTTTGGAGGACAAAGATCCTGATTCCTCCACTGTGCCCACACATACGTGTCTCACAATTGGTTCTCTCTTCTCAATAAATATTAAACTAGATGATAGTAGATGACACTTATTGGGTCCTACCTTGGGCCCAAGACAAGCTGTGTAATCCATATGCATTAACTCATTTAAGCATTATAGTAACCATACATGATGGATTTTGTTTCCCATTTTTCAGATGAAGAAACTGAGTCTCATCAAAATAAAATAATTTGCTCAAGGTCACAATCAGTAAGTGCTGGATGGGGAATTCAAGCTCCCATCTACATGTGACAAGTCAACACAGTGGTACCATCTTTGCTTTAATATGTGGGTGGGCAGAGAAGTCCTGGTGGAATCTATGGAGAGGACCAACAGAAGAGCTCACTCTACACATCCAAGGTCACACAGCTTGTCCATTGGGAGACTATAATTTGAACTGATGTCTGTCTAAGTCAAAAGTATGTCCACTCTCCAATAATTGGGATAGTGTGTGCACAGGACCAAGGAGAGCGCCTGACCATGGTCACAGCCCACTTCAGCTACTATTACTGTATCCCACACCATGTTGTGAGAAGTGTCTGCCCCTGATCAACAGTCATCTGGTCCAACAGCAAAGAATCCACCCAAAGAACCACAGGACTGAAAAGATGTGGTTGTGAGGATTCTAGATGATTTCCATGCCATGAGTCCTCCTTCACAAAAGCCTGGCAGCATCCCTCTGTTTCTCAGAACAGAATCTGCTGGCGACTGGGAGATTAATCAGACTTCATTAATTCTGCAAAATAAACCATGGCATGTTTACCCTTCCTCTCAAAGGCATTATCATCAATCACCAAAATCAAAGCTCACTTGTCTGAGCAGAGGTGCAGCGGGGCCCCAGGAGCAGGTCACAACGTCAACAGCTTCCTGATGGCTTCCTTTCTTTTGGAGCCTTCCTGGGACTAGCAGGACCAGCTGAGCAGTGCTCCAGTTATCAGTAACAGTCATGAACAATAAACCAACAGCTTGGAAGGGGCTTTAGAGCTGTGTTTGCTCCAAAGAAGTAAAGACAAGCTACGTTTAGAAGAGATTAGAAATTTGAGGGGCACAGATTTGTTTTCTCAAGACACAGCTTCTTAAGTCAAAGCCCAGATAGGCCTGAGAGATCCAGGAAGGGTCAGTAATGTGTCCAAGGTCACATAAGTCATTCACGGCAGAGTCTGAGTCTCAGTCTGCTGCTCTTTCCAAACCAATACTTCTGCCTAACGGCTTTGGGTTGATTCGAATACACTAAAAAATATTTACTCCTACCTAGGATGAATATATTGTCTACCTCGGTCTTGGCCAATTGATTTCCTTTGGCCATTAAGTAGAAATAGATCCGCTGCAGGGCAGGGGTGGAAGTAGGCTTGTGAAGTGAGGTATGCTCTGCATTCCAGAGAAGGACTCCCCCAGTGAGCCCCTGGATTCAAGGAAGTTGAGAGGCTCGTGGAGCAAACCCAGAACAAGAGGGCAGCTTAGACACACCTAGTCCTGCCCATCTAATTCAGCTGGGCCCCTGCTGATACACAGACACAGGAGGGGAGTAAATGCCTGTCTCTGAGGTCTTTGTGGCTGTGTATCATGCAACAGGAGTTGACTGATACAAGGCTCATCCTGCAAATAAATGTACCATTGCCGGGATGCAAAATGATGCATTAGAAGGACCTTAGGCTAGGGAAGAGTTTAATTTGAATCTTGGTTTGGGCATTTAGTGACTTTGGGACCTCAGGAAAATCATTAAAATTTTCTGAGACTCGATGTCCTAAACTCTAAAAGGAAGGTAATAATATTTACCCCTATTGGAGGGGGCTATGGACTGAGTCATCTCCCCCCAAAATCGTATGTTGAAGCCTTAACCTCCAGTGACGTTAAATTTGGAGACTTGGCCCGTAAAGAAGTAATTAAGGTTAAATGAGATTATAAAGGTGGGGCCCTGATCCTAGAGGATCAACGACTTTATAAGAAGAGATGCCACAGAGCATTCTCTCTCTCTGTCCTTCCCTTTCCCCTCCCCCTGCTCCTTCCCTCTTCCCCCCACCCCATACTCACTCTCTCCAGCCCTGTGAGCACACAGTGAGAAGCCTGGAGGAGCTCCTCAGCAGGAATCCAACCCCACTGATCTCGGACTTTCAGCCTCCAGAATCCTAAGAAATACATTTCTGTTGTTTAAATCACCAATTCTATGGTATTTTGTTATAGCAGCCCAAACTGACTGATATAGGGGATGATCTGAACTAGAAATTCAGAATTTTACATCAACTGCCTACACATATAGGGGAGCAGATAGGGGAGTTGAAATCTCAAACCTCTGGCTGGAGAGTAGAGAAAAGTTCTATAGTAACTATATGGAACATCGGTGTGTTGGAAATGCTTTCTCCTCCGGTGTGGTCGTAAAACCCTGAGTTTTAGGCTAGGCACATTACACCCAATATAAAAAGTATATTTTCCAGATTTCTTTGCTGCCATTGTGATTCAGCTATGTGCCAAGAAGATGTCAGTGGAGGTAACATGTGCAATATCTGACACATGTCCTTAAAAAGAGAGGGGACATGTCTTCCCCCACTTCCTCATTTTTAACTGGCTCCAATGTGCACTTGATGGCTGGAACTCAAGCAATCATTTTGGAGTAGGAAATCACATGTCACTTAATACAGGAAAGGGACAGAAGGAACCCACATTCTGACATCTTGGTCCCAACCTTGGACCACCTACCTAAGGACTTCTTTAATGTGAGAGAAAAATAAACTAGCTTGATTAGGCCACTGTTAGGTACAGCAGCCCTAACACAGCATCACTTGGAAGCTTGTTGGAAATGCAAATTCTCAGTCCCCACTACAGGCCAATGGAATCAGAATCTCTGGGACCCTGGACTCTGTGTTTTAACAAGCTCTCCAGGTGCTTATTGGGCTCTCTGGAGTTTGAGAGGCATTGATGTGGAGGTTTCCTACGTATACACCTAACCTGATAACTGAAAGAGTAGTCCTAAATTGCAGGTTTTTGTCAAGGACTTGGTGAAGGCTTAAAAGGCAAATGATATAAAGCCAGGAAGGATGGCAAAGCTAGTAACTGACAGTGTCAAGATTTAAAGTGATTTTGACAGAGTGAAACACTGGACCAAAGCCAAGAAGATGAAATGTAATGGGGATGTCTAAAAAGCAATCAAAATGTTATTTTTTATTGGAGGGAATATAAAATGTTCTTTTGTTTGACGTCTTAAATTAAAAAGAAATGTAAAATTACATATTTTAAAATATAACAAATAATGCTACAAATCAATGCCAATTATGACTAGTGAAAGGAACAAGGGAAGGAGAGAAGATCAGGAGAGGAAAGAGCACAGAGTGCAAAGGAATAAGAGACATAGAGTCAAGGACAGAGAGGGTGAGAACTGAGGTTCCCTCCCAGGCTCCCTCTGTGGATCCTGAGATGACCTTCGCAGCTGGAGGTAATCATCATAATTAGCCAGATTATGTTGAAACTTACTACGTGCCAGCCGCTGTACTGTGTGCATTATGCAAATGTATTCTCTCGGGAACTCTGTGAGGTAAGATCTATTATTATCATTGTTTTTCAGATGCAGACTCTGAAGCAGAGAGAGGTTGAGTAAGTCTCCCAAGGCCACACAGCCAGCACAAGGTAGAAGTGGGATATGAACCCCAGGAAGTGAGAGGTCAGGGATGTGACCCTCAGCTGTTCTGGTATACTCTACTCTTTTGCAGCTGCCCCCTTCTTGTGACTGGCTGATTAATTTCTACTAACTGAAAGACATCCATAGAAATAAGGAAACCCACTACCTCGCAGTCCAGAGGCAGGGTGGGATCCAGGGGCATTATAATTATCAGCTCGAAGACATCACGGCAGATACAAGTTTTTCCACTCCTATGTGCTATTGTCCTCAGCCTCTGGCTTCATCCTGTAGCTGGATCCCCTCATAGTTCCAAGATGGCAGCCAACAGTCTTGAAACCTTGTGCTTTCTTTTTCATGGCCAACAAGGAAGAGAAATCTTTGTGCCTGGCATGGAATCTAGTGGAATACATATATTTTAATATGTTTAATTGTACCAATGTAGGCAAATGACCATTCTTAGACAATAGGGGTCATCAATGAGAATGCTATGAATTGATTGTGATTGGTTAATAAGGATCTACCCCAAAGTTAGGAATGGGGCCAATCAAATCAGGACTCCATGGTATCCAGGACAAATGGGCTCCACTATTTGTTGTGATTCCCTCTCCTTTTTCTTTTAAAGCAAATCAAGTTCTTCATCTGTTTGAATCCTCACAAAATAATAAAATACTGAGAAAATCAAAATATAGTATATATTTTATTATTATTATAGTATATAGTATATATATATATATATATACTAGAAAGCAACTTGGATAGAAAACCCCTCTTTAACTCTTCAGCAGCTTTCCTAACCTTATATTTTTGGACAGAAAGCCTTGTGCTTTCCCTTGACAGGTATAATTATGCTGTAAGGAGGGGCCAGGTCATGGTGATGGCGATAGCAGGTACTCTAGGAGGTGGGAGGAACCCAGCATTTACTACAGGTCTAGAGAGAACCAAGGCCCAGAACTGTAGTGCATTTGCTTATTCATTCAGTTGGTCAAGTGGCCGAGGTGGATTTCAAACTCTAGTCTCTCTGATTCCATAACCCTGATTCTTCCTACCACACCATACAACCCAATCCAGGATCATCCTCATTTGCTGAAATTATTAGCACTGAACTTTTTAACTGAGATTCCTTGGCTATTTCTCTCTGCTCTCTGGCTCCTGTTAGTTGCGAGAACTACTTTCAGATTATAGCAGACTTTCTAGTAACTTCTATTTCTTGAACACTTACTGTGTTCAATGTGCCAAGAACTATGCTAGCCGCTTTATGGGAACAGTCTCAGTTTATCTTGCCACTAACCCTGTGATGCAGTTTATTATGCAGAATGATTTTAGTTGCAAGCAGTAGAATCCCAAACCAAACGTCACGTGCCGGTGGCTACATCCACAATTCTTTTATAGTTACGACTCTCTCTAGAATTAACTGTATCTTGAATTTATCTGGCTTCAGTAGAACTCTCAATCTCTTTTCCCATTTTTTCTAATTGAAAAGATTTAATTGGGGCCACTTCAAACAATTCAGAGGTTTTAATGGACGAATGATACCTTCTACTGGTCCTCGCCTGAATTTTCACCTGACTTTATCACTTAAAGTCCTCAGTTTTATCTTTTATTGTTTGGAAATCAGAATCAAGGATATCCTGTAGTCCTCCAAGTCCTCAAATTTTGGGGCATTTCTACTCCCTTCCATCTCTTCAAAATGGACAACTCTTTCCTAAGCTCAAGGTTCTTATTGACACCAAAGGTGTGAGTCACATACTGTTGCAAAACCTCTCTGCCAAAACAACAAGCTCATTCAGTACGTGTCTGTCTCTTCAGTAATTACTGGTGGCACATTTACCAATGTCTCCCCACGAGATAACTTGAGGGGCCATTTTTCCACCCTTCAATAACATACTGTTCGCCTCCCACTCTCAAGCCCCAGAGGTAATGCCCCTTTAATTTAGGTTTTCTATTACGGCAGCACCTCAGTTCTAAGTCCCAATTGCTATATCAATCAGCTGAGCCTAAGCAATGCTGCGGTAGCAACAAATAATCCACAAATCTTTGCAAGAGGAAGGATTATCCCTTGCTTATGCTCATGTCCTCTGTAGGTGGGCTGCGATTTTGCCCCATGTCTTCTTTCTTCTAGGACTCCAACTGAACACACAGACGCTATCTGGGACATGCCAGCCTGGCGCCAAGGAAGAAGAAAACGGGGTACACGTTTCTTTGCTTAGAAATGGTACATGTCCTCTGCACACATTCCATTCCCCCAAACAAGTCACTTAGTCAAGCCTGACTTCAATAGGTGAAAATTATTCTCTTCTCATTGGAAAAGACATCATAGAGACCCACAGTGAAGGCAAATGTTTACATGCCTCTTGGGGAATAAAAGCCCTGACTTCTGGCTTTTGCCAATTTTCATGGTGTAAATACTCCCACGATGGCCAATTTCAAGCTGAAAGTGTCACTGAATGCAGAATTAGGAAGAGGCATGTGTCCTCAGCTCTCACGAGCAGTGTAAGCCAGCCACAGCTTGGCGCTAAAGCTACCCCATTTTAAATCAGCAACTAAACATAAATCGAGTCATACCTGTTCCACAATAGGAATATAAAATCTTGCTTTGGGCTGCAGGAAAGGGGGCAAGGGAGGAGACTATTTCTTGACTCAGTATAAACCTGAACAGAACCTCAACTAAGGATTTGCAGTAGGGCTGAAGACTTAGACCACTCAGAATTAAGTCTTTACGTTATTTGCTATTCCTCTATTAACTGGTCAATTTGAGTGGAGAGTGAGAACATGAGAATGAAATAAGAATCATCTTTTGCATCTATAAATAAGATGCAGCCCCAGGTTCTTCCTTAGCGGAAATTCTTATTAAGGACTTGGCTCTCCTCCAAGAAAAATAAGGCAGAGATCATTCAAACTCTTTCATTCCAAATTACTCCTGATAGGAACTGCTTGGTGAGTCTACCTCTCTATTTTTTTATATGTGCTTACAATTTTCCAGTAAAAAGTTTGTTTAAAATGTCCCTGAGCTTGGAATCAGCTCTAAGCTTTTTTTTTTTTTCTCCAAAGATGCTCTTTAAGTACATTAGCATCACCACCGTGATGACATTGAGCAAGTTGCTTATGTGCTCTGAATTTGTTTTCCCATCGGTAAGATTGGATAACAACTCCTGCCTTTTAAGACTGTTATAAGCTTGAATATCCAGCATATAGAAAGCACCTAAAAGAGTACCTTGTACATGGTAGTCCCTCAATAAATAATTATTACCATGCATAACTAAGAATATAGATAAGCATTCTTATGACTATTACTGAGGCATGGAACAAGAAAGTTTGAGTCACTATTTACAATAGTGTGGCCTCAGAGTACTTGGCAGGAATAATCTGGCTGTTGATTTTGAGTACATCTGACAGGAATGACTTCTGCAGCCCCTCTGAAAGCATGGATACTATTGCAATTTAACAGAACTCATCTCTCTAGTTGTTAGTGCTTTATGTCTATTGACTTTGAACTTGGCCCAAATTGTCAGTCCCACAGAAAGAATGGGTGATTTCACCTCAGGGTGAAATCTTGGCCCGAAGGGGGTGGATCCTGAACCCCAACCTCAGAGAGCGTGGAAAGCTCACTCAACCATGTTGTGGCCTTTTATAGTGATTCTGACATAAAAATACCAAAAGGAAAGTCTACCTCCAACTCCACAGGAATTCTGGAAGAGCTGAAGGACCATTCAAACATATATGCCTGGCGTACCACTTAAGGTCATAGGACAGAGCACCAGAGAGATCATGATGATGATTCATGATGATGATGCTTCATCAAATGAACAGCCAGGTTAGTTGACCATAGAGTTGAGGGTCCATTCTGTTCCACTGACCTATGTGTCTGTTTTTGTGCCAGTACCATACTGTCTTGATGGCGACAACTTGTAGTAGAGCTTGAAGCCAGAATTACGATGCCTCCAGCTTGGATTTTCTTTTTCAATCTTCTTTTGGCTACTCAGCCAAAGGTCTTTTCTGGTTCCATACAAATTTTAGGATTGTTTGTTCCAGTTCTGTGAAAAATGTTGATGGTATTCTGATAGGGATTTCATTGAATATGTACATTGCTTTGGGTAGCATAGGCGTTTTAACAATATTTGTTCTTCCAATCCATGAGCATGGAATGTTTTCCCATTTCTTTGTATCTTCCTCAATTTCTTTCATGAGTGTCCTATAGTTTGCAGAGTACAGATCCTTTACCTCTTTGGTTAGGCTTATTCCTAGGTGTCTTATGGTTTTTGGTGCAGTTGTAAATGGGATCAATTCTCTGATTTCTCTTTATTCTGCCTCATTGTTATTGTATAGAAATGCAACTGACTTCTGTGCATTGATTTTATATCCTGCAATTTTGCTGAATTCCTATATGAATTCTAGCAATTTGGAGGTAGAATCTTTTGGATTTTCTAAATAGAGTATCATGTCATCTGTGAAGAGTGAATATTTAACTTCTTCTTTACCTATTTGGATACCTTTTGTTTCTTTTTTGTTGTCGGATTGCTGAGGGTTGGACTTCTAGTACAATGCTGAACAACAGGGGTGAGAGTGGACATCCCTGCCATATTCCTGACCTTAGGGGAAAAGCTTTCAGATTTTCCCCATTGAGGATGATATCCGCTGTGGGTTTTTCATATATGGCTTTTGTGATATTGAGGTATATACCTGTATCCCTACACTGCACAGAGTTTTTATTGGATGGAATGAGAGGGTATTATGCTGAGCAAAATAAGTCAGTCAGAGAAAGACAAATATGGTTTCACCCATATGTGGAATTTAAGAAACAAAACAGATGAACATAGGGGAAGGGGAAGAAAAATAAGATAAGACAAAAACAGAGAGGGAGACAAAGCACAAGAGACTCTTAACTCTAGGGAACAAACTGAGGGTTGATGGAGGGGAGGTAGGTGGGGGGGATGGGGTGACTGGGGGATGGGCACGGAGGAGGGCACATGATGGAATGAGCACTGGGTGTTACATGCAACTGATGAATCACTGAATTCTACCTCTGAAACGAATAATATGCTATATGTTAATTAAATTGAATTTAAATTAAAAAAATTAAAAATAAATAAATAAAAACTTAAAGAAATAAAACATGGTGGGAAAAAAAAGAACAGCCCACCACTTTCCTGGGGTCAACTCATTCGTTCCTCTGGAGTAGCTGTAAATAGTCAAGATGTTTCTTTCAGACTTGCTTATGCTTCTTGACTTAAAAACTAATGATGAGCAAGATGCTGGTAATGATAATAGTAAAAAATGGCCCACGTTGTCTGAGACTCCGTGTCCTACTCTTCTGTAGTGTGTGTGTGTGAGATTCTGTGTATGTACATGTGTACTGGTTCCTCCTAGGTGACTTTTTTTAAAGTTTGGGTTTTTTTTTTTTAATTTATTTGAGAGAAAGCGAAACAGAAATAGGGACAGAGAGCATGAGTATGGAAGAGAGGGAGAAGCAGGCTCTCCACTGAGCAGAGAGCCCGATGTGGGGCTCAATCCCAAGATTCTGTGATCATAACCTGAGCCGAAGGCAGATGCTAACTGAGCCCCCCAAGTGACTTATTTTAAACCAATTATTAGTTCATAGAAGTGCACATAGCAATGTTCCAGCAGTGACAATCACACATAGTAAAGGCACCAAAACCTTGGAAGCAATGTAATAAAAGCTACTGGAGACAGCCTCACTTAATTGGGTCTTCCAAAATTAAGAATGTAATGCTACTTGTATGAGCAGCTCCACACATGCAGGGTACAGATATGATCCTATTATTTACTTTTCCAATTAAGTTATTGAGTAATAGTTGCTGCTTTAACAAATATACCCCTAAATTTTCATTTATTTCTCACTTTTGCAACAGTCCATGCAGTCACATTTCTTCCTGTTGGAGCAAAGGGAGCACCAATTTCTTTGATAAAAGTAGGAGCCTTTGGTCATGTCAAGGCAGGTGAGATAAGGAAAGGTAAAAGTCCCAGCAGCAGCAGCACCACCACCATCGGCAGAATGCCTTCTGTAATAATCTATTTCCAAATTAGATGAACTGGCCACCAAATCCTGGCTTGGCCAACAGCTAATCATGTGACCTTGGCCCAGCCACTTCCCCTCCTGAAGTCTGAGCTTCTTTATCTGCAGAGCGGAGCTAACATTGTACTAAATAGGACTGCTGGAGGATTAACTGAGAGAACACAAGGAAAACTTTAAGTTTAGTCCCTGTTTTGTGGTCAGTTTTTAATACATTACTCCCCTTTCATTCAATGGTTATTTTAACTACTTTCCTACTATCTGCATAATACAGGCATGGCTTTGTGAAGGCTCAAAGACATGTAATAGCTTTCTCCCTCACAGAGCTTATAATACATTCATTGGTTCAATAAACAATTATTTTTTAAACGATTTATTTATTTACTTATTTGAGAGAGAGTGTGTGCAGCAGGAGGTGCAGAGGGAGAGAGAGGAAATCTCCAGCAGACTCCCTGCTGAGCACAGACACCGAGGCAGGGCTCAATCCCACAACGGGGAGAACATGACCTGAGTGGAAACCATGGGTCCGCTGCCTAACTGACTGAGCCACCTAGGTGCCCCGCTTCAATAAGCAATTACTGAGGGTCTATTATGTGCCAGGCACCCTGGTGGGGTTTAGAGCATACATAAGGTAAGTCGAGGCCCTTGCCCTCAAGCAGCTCACGTTCTAGTGGAGAAGGGAAGACATGACAATACATACAAGTGTATCTACAGCCCTGAAAGAGAAGAGCTACACCTGGAGTGTGTGGCATGGCTGTTTTCATAGGCCAAGAAAGCATTGATGAGCGTTGCCAGGTGGAGGGGCCTGAGCAGAGAATTCTAGAACAGCTGAACCTGTGTGCACAAAAAACATGGCAGTTATGAGAAGCTGCGAGTTTTCAAAATCTGTGTCCTTGCAGAGGTACTGGGAGACACGGCTGAAGAAACTGGTGGAGAATGAAGTATAAAAAGCCACCAGAGAAGCGCTCTCTTTCCCGAAGAGGCAAAGAGGAGCCAAGAAGACCGTGCAGCTGTTAGAGGACCGTGCTCAGTGTCCTACCCTTTGGAAAAGTCCGTCTGCAGTCTGGGGTGTGGTGGAAGTGGGGCTGGATGAGCTCAAGACAAGGTGAAAGGTCCAGTCCACTTGTTGTCCAGATGGGAGAGATAAGGACTCACACTAAGGCAGTGGCCGAGGCAGTGGGGAAGCTCCGTAGCTACCACCACCACTCAGGAGGAAGATCATGGGACACCAAGTGGACAGAACGAAGATGGGGATAAACTTAGAACAATCCATGCTACTGGGTGTTTGGCAGTGGCTTGACAATGACCAGGAAAAAGAAGACCGGGCTTGGTGAGGAACTCACACACATGTAGTGAGTTAAATAGCGTATCAAGAGGAGAACGATGCTACATACAAAACACCACTGGGCTTTAGATTATTGTGCCGAATTAGACAAAGGAGCAAATGCTACCAGTTCAGACTAAGCAAACAATGTTTGATCTCTTTTTCATGACTCTTCTTTGCATAATTTTTCCCCTTTTCTGGGAGCAACCACACTGATACACGTAGGAATACTTTGTCTACTCTCCTTAACGACAGCTGAAAATCTCTCATTCTAGGCCCAAAGCAGCAGTTATGAAGATACTATGTCCTCTTCTTCCCCTAGATTTGCTTCTCACTCTGCTTGGTATCTTGGCTATTGCCAAAGCGTTCTTTCATTGCATGAGTGTGACCATGTAATTTCTGGTGCATTTTAGAATAGTCCAAGATTTATTGAGAATTCATAATTTCATAACTTCCCAGAAAATCTTAGGGTCTGAGTTATAAATATAAACACGGTGCAGTCTGCCCCCAAGAACTTTATGAAATAGGCAGGGAGCCCACTCAGACATTCAATAGCTAGTTGTTCAGTAGTGTAGTGGTACTAAGGGAGACGCTGGAAATACAAAGTGGAACTAGACACAATTCCTGCCGTTAAAGACTTTTACGTCTGATGGGGAAGGCGAATAAATCAAGCCTTAAAGGAATGGGTGATAAGTGATATATTAGACCATAAGATGCCTTGGGAGCAAGAAATAGGAACAGCCAACCCTCTCTAGATGTTCAGAGAAGCTTTCTCTATGTGACGTGTACATAAATCACAGAACACAAAGTCTACTAGGAATAGACTCCAAAGCAGGATATATACCAACTGCTATGGAAAAGGGACTAACTCATTCCAACTGAGTAGATCCAGCAAGAGTTTTTGGAAGAGACCACATTTTAGTTGGAACTTGGGAGAGTCAAGTGAATTAACTCCTGCAAACAAAGTGGGAAACATAAGGGTATGTTTGCAGAACAGGGTGATATCCTTTACTAAGATCAGGTTTGGGGCTTTAAGACAGAAGGAGACAGACATACACTTTTTAAAAAGTTACAGGATAGGGAACATAGTCAATAATACCGTAACAATATTGTATGGTGACAGGTAGTGACTAGACTTATCATGGTGAGCACTGAGTACAGAATAGAATTGTCAATCACTGTTGTATACCTGGCATGGACACAACATTGTAAATCAACTATATTTCAACAATAATTTTTTTTAAGTCAACAGCAAATCTAGAATTAAAAATACTACAACGTTCAAGAAATACCACGAGGCAGTAAGTGGTTAAGAGCTGTTAGAGGAAAGGCTGGAAGCACAAGTTTGGTGAACAGTGAGGTCACCAGGATGTCTGAGTCATAGGTGCCTGCATGACCCTCTAGCCAGAGGCTCCTTGTGGGCTGTAAAGGCATTCTTGCCCACCGGTGGACAGTGGGAAAATGATGACAGTTAACTCGGTTAATCTTTCCTCAGCCATCCAGAAATCCTGAGGACCTGGAGCTCCTTGCTACATGTTCACACTTTAACTAAAATTCTAAGAAATTTAGGGGCCTGATGGGAACTGAGGACAGCACTTTTCTGCAGCTCGTTCAGATGCAAATTGAGAAGCCAAAGTGACCTCCAAAAGTTGCACCAAAGCTATCCAGCCCTTATGGGGGATGGGGATGGGGTCCGTAGGGAGAGCGAAGGGACCCACAGATATGGAAGGGAGCTCTTTATAGGTTTTTCTGGGATGTTCTTTCCACCGCCCTGTAGGACAGAGTCGGTGTCTCTGCCACTACCTGGCGTTGAACATTTAATCTTTCCATCTCTTCACATCCCGTGTCCCCGTTTGTAAGACAAGGAGGGTTGAGCGCCATACTAATAGCTACGTATTTAGGGGTCACTCTACATGCCAGACCAAGCGCTTTCCACTTTCTTCTTTAGTATTACAGGGCGATGCTCATGTCAGGCATATAGCAGAGGGTTGATGTTATGCTCGCCCAAGTGTCCTTAGCACCCGTCACCACGTCACATTGCTACCATCCTGACTACCTCCCTGTGCTCTCCGCACTTTTCATTCCACTTCTCGTCCGATCCTCACAACCACCGCAGCAGACTTGACTAACCCCATTTGACCCAAGACAGTTCAGAGTGTGTGAGCAACGCATCCGAGGTCACACAGCAGGAGCGGCAAGGCCAGACGGCAATCCGAAGCGGCCGGACCCTAACACCACGGACTCCGGGGTTCCTAGAGCTTAATCCTCCCCACACTGGGCCGCGGGCGCCCGTCCCTGGGCTACCCGCCGCCTCCCCCTCCTCCTGCCCGAACTCCCCGGGAACGCCCCCCCTTCCACCACCGGGCATGCTCAGTCGCTCTCGGAGGGTTTTCGTTCTGCCTGAGGAAATTTTTCACGCCGACCCGGCAGCCGGGCCCGCCTCGCCCACGTCTCCTTCTCTCAGGATTGGTCAAATTCGGCGAGTCAGCGACGAGGCCCAGATGACCTCCCTACTCCCCCCCGCCCCCACGCCCAGCAACCCGAGCGCTCAGGGCGCGCGCGCTCCGAGCGTGCGTGCGTGCGTGTGAGTGAGCACGTGAGACCCCGGAACGTGCACCGAGGGCGGGGGCAGGAAACGGGAGGCGAGGGGCGGGGCTGCCGTTGCCATGGCAGTGACGTCAGGCGTCGGGGAGCGAACCCGCCCCTTCCCCACGCGCGCGCGCGCACACGGAGACATGCACACGCGCGCGCACCGCCGCTCTCCCTCAGACACACTGGAGGGAAAGGTCAAACTAAAGGCGAGGGAGCCGGGAGGCCGGAGGGAGCCGCCGCTGCCGCCGCGCGCCATGACGGACGCGGCCGAGGCTGCTTTCTCTTCGCGGACGCCGCCGAGCCACTGCTCTCACCGCGCCCCTCGCCCCCGCCCCCCGGGCCCCCTCCTCCCCGGCTCTCGCGCGTCCCCGCGCCCCCTCCCCATGGCGCTCTGGGCGCGCGTCGGGCCTGGGGCGCGCGCCGGCCGCGAACGGGCGCGGGCGCGGGCGCGGGCGGGTGGGGGCCGCGGCGGGCGGCCGGCCTCCTCGCGCGACCCCCGGTACCTTCGCCCGGCCCCTCAGCGAGAGCCCGCCAGGTGAGTGCGGCGGCGGGGGCCAGAGGGCGTCAGAAGAGGACAGGGGAGCGCTCAGCCCCCTGCCTGACTCCTTCCGGGGACGCTGTCAGGCGCTCCGGACCTGGCCTCTGGGGGGCGTCGCAGGGTCAGCCTGTCGGGGGGGTGGGGGGGGGGTGTATTTATTTATTTATTTATTTATTTTTTGCGCCGCTGCCCCCTCGGGGTCGGGCCCCTGCTGGTGCGGGGCTCGGCACCGGGGGAGTGCAGCTGCCGGGTAGGAGTTGGCGGGGCGACCCGGGCTTGGGGTCAGGCGACGGGAGGCAGGTGGGCCCTTCTCTGGGGTTTGGTAAAGTACCGGGAGGGGGCGAGGGGCCGAGCAAGGTGCGCGGGGTGGGGGCGGGGGTCTGCTGGAAGCTTTTCGGACGGGGTCCTCGGACAGTACAGAGAAACTCTGCCCCCGGGACGAGGCTCTGTGCTTTTGCCCGGGCCAGCGAAAGTGGCGGATTTCACGGCACAACTCGGGGAAGCCAGGCAGGACCGGACGGAAGGGAGAGGGACCGGGAGGACCCGTCTGGATGGGGACCAGAGATGAACAAATCTGCCTGTGGGTAGCACTGGGGCATGATGTGTGGACGTTGCCATGCCAATGTTTGGTGTTTGTTGCCTGTGGTTATTTTAGGACTAAATGATAAAAAAGTTACTTGGGAGAGAGGGAACTGCTTGCATGGTCATGAGCTCTTCCCTGGGTGTGCAGGAAATGGGTAAATCTTTCACATTACCACCCGCAACCGAATCAGTGCCCGGGGGGGCTTTTAAACGGTAAATACAAAACTCGGAATGAAACACGGGAATGTCTGTCGCAAGTTTCAGGTGTCGGGCTCCGCGGTCCGTGGGAGAAAAATGGGAGGGCACTGGAGCACTTGATAGGCTCAGGCAGTCCCCTTTTGGTAATGAGCTTTGGAGCTCATCGGAGTGGAGTTGTAACTGCCTGGGTTAAGTAACCACACTGACCCAGTGCCCCCCACCAATCAGGAGCCTCCCTGAGTGTAACTTGGAAGACCGCTACCAGCCCAGTACTCCGCCGGTTGTGAACAACCAGTGGTTCTGCTGGGGTTTTTCCTAATTGTCCGCTCTTACATTGCTCTTACCAGACCTTAAAATGAGTGATCCAGTTAAATGCTCTCCACTAAGTCCCTTTTGAATGATCAGGCGCTAGCTCTCACATGTCATTTTTTCCTATTTGGAAGTTGCTTGGATATCTCAAATATAATAGCTTCAAATTGATAAGGATTTTTTGAGTAGGAAGTCCAGCTTAAGCAGATTATACCAAGTGGGTAATGTGTTTTAAAATTTAAATCTCATCCAAGAAAACCTGTGGTTTGTGAAAGGTGCAAGATTGTGACAGCTGAGGAACTGTCTGAAGGAGTCTTCTGTGAAGGATAAGGGAAAACCAGGACACCTGGTGAGGTCGATGTTCCCTGGCAGGCCCAGCCTATGCACACTTGCTCCTTACTGGAGAACTGCTGACACGTGGGAGCCTCTTCTCTTGATTACGGATCTTCCATTATTTGTCATTTTCAAAAAGTTCTGTCAACAGAAAACCCTCACTTCAAAATTGAGTGGTTGTGGCATGTACCCAAGGTACCGAAGAGTTTCAGTCCCAGATGTAAAGGAGGTTTATTCAGTTTGGGATCTTGTTCATTGTTTCTCTGCAGCAGTTTTTGTACCTGACTCTTCTGATGCCCTTTTGAGGTCTTGCTCCTATTGGCTGTTGCTGACATATGTCTGTAAACAATCCTGTCATGGGCTACTTGTCTGTTACAACCTAAAACATCATTTCCTGTAATATATAAATAACTTTTTTCGTCCTTACTTCTCTCTTTTTAAAGGGAACTGTAGAATTGGGCATATCAGCACTTACTCAGGATATGCCCCTCCTGTAGATCTCGTTGACCTTGGTAGCATCATGGAGGTCACGTGTTCATGGAGATAAACTGTTCTTGAACAGTTTCCACCAAGTGATAAAGACATATGGGAAAGAGATTTTTTTTTAAATTTATTTATTTGAGAAAGAGAGAGAGATCACAAGCAGGCAGAGAGGGAGAGGGGTAGCAGGTTTCCTGCTGAGCAGAGAGCCAGTGGAGCTCAATCCCCCCTGGGATCATGACCTGAGGCTCAACCCACTGAGCCACCCAGGTGCCCCGGGAAGGAGATTTGAGATAGGCATATCTTGATTTTTTAAAATCGTTTTTATTGGGAATTTATTGTGCTCCCTGCCAAAAATAAGTCATTGATTTCTTTTTGAAGAATGCATCCATTTCTATTTACATCAAAAGAATCACTTCTTTTTTCAACTTTTCTGGTATTGCTTGTATAGTCTGTACCAACAAATGGTTTTTTGGGTGACACTTTTTTTTTTTTAAAGATTTTATTTATTTATCAGAGGGGGGGAGCGAGCGAGCACAGGCAGACAGAGTGGCAGAGGGAGAAGCAGGCTCCCCGCCGAGCAAGGAGCCTGATGTGGGACTCGATCACAGCACGCTGGGATCATGACCTGAGCCGAAGGCAGTTGCTCAACCAACTGAGCCACCCAGGCGTCCCTTTGGGTGACATTTTTAAAGGTTGGGAAATAAGGAGAAGGACAGTAATGCTGGGATGAATTTGGCCTGGTAAAGCAGCTGTGCTCTTAAGAAATATGGTATTTACAAGTGTAAGATTGCAAAACAAATTAACTAGTGGTTAGGTATGTGAGAATCCTATATTTTACAAAAAGGATTCACTAAAAGGTGCCTTCAAATAATCCCTTTTACATGGTACTTAACCAAACGTGACTTGATTTATAAAAAATCATTTGGCATACAGCAATTTAGGAATAGATTTGAGGCATAATGTAAGATTTATCAGTATGTTCCTTGAGTTGTCCCTTTCGCAAAAGTGGGGACAAAATTAATATTTATGGGCTTCTTAAATTCAAGCTTATGCTGCTTGTATGCTGCCTATTAATATGTTATGAATAGAAAACTTGTCATCTGATTTGTGCTGTGCCATTTAAGAAGTACATTGAAACCTAATTAAAATGCCAAAATTTTATGGTCAGGTTTGTGTGGAAGCCCATCCAAGGTAGTGTAGTTAACTAAGGTATCAAAAGCACCTTGTTGTAAGATACTGTTATTAGGACAGCGGTCCTGTAGCATAGGCCAACGAGTGGTTATACCCAGACTTCAGCAAATCAAAATAAATAGATTTGGTCTAAAGTCCACATGCATTGAAAACCATTACCTTGAATTTTTCTCTAGGTGCAAGTTATTCCTCGGAATTAAAGGCTTGATTTTCCTAAGCTGTAATTCTCTTTGGGTCACTTGTGAAAAATTCTATTTTGATAAAAGAAGGACTATGCACTCTTTAAACTTTTCAGGGAACTTTTTTTTTTCCTTTTTGTTAGTGCAGTTGGGTTTATTTGGAATCATAGAAGATATTGAATGAGGTACTCAGAAAGTTTTCATCTGAAATCATCTTGCTTAGGTGACATAAAAACAAAAAAAGAATGTGAGTTAATACAATTAGAACGTGCTTACAGGTTATCGCAGACTTTATGTTGGGATACGTGGTAAAGAAAGAAACTGTACAAACTTTGTTATGGATAATTAATCAAATTTACTTTGTCTTAAACTATTCCTGCCTGGCTTCATAAGAGTGACACTTCTCCCCAGTTTTAGAGAAGTCTTATTTTTAGAGACAGAATTTAAAGGATAAGACCTTTATACAGGTATATAAGTGTTCAAAGCATCAAAGTGCTTGAGTGCTTTAATAGTTTTTGTTTTGTTTTTGTGCTTTGGACAGAAAGCAAGAAATTATTTTCCTGCCAAATATGGGTTGAGAGCCCAACTTTGGGATAATGGGCACGGTTTTTTTCCTCTTAGCGTTATTGAATATTATAAAAATTGAGGGAACAGCTTGAATGATGCCGTTGCATTCTTAGTACAGGCTCTTAGTTCCTCTCTTGAACAAGTGAGTAAAAATGAAGTTTGAAGATGTGATATTAAATTTTTTCAATTTTTTAAAAAGATTCCAAGGTATTGTCTCAAAGGATTGCTAATTTTGGAGCATGGTGAGATTTAAAAAAAACCTTATTACTTGGATTTATCAGTAATAAAGGTGTGTAATTAAAAACAATTTTAAATACATGCAAAAAATTAAGTAGACTATTTTGGATTTAAAATATTTGTGCCAATGGGGTACCTGACTGGCTCAGTCAGTTGAATGTTAGATTCTTGATTTTCATCTCAAGTCATGATCTCTGGTAGATGGAACCCTACCTCATAGGGCCTGGGGCCTGCTTGAGATTCTCTCTCTCCTCCTCCTGCCCCTCTCCCCTCTCCCTCTCTAAAAATAAAAATAATAATAATAATAATAATAATTTTTTTTTTGACAGACAGAGATCACAAGTAGGCAGAGAGGCAGGCAGAGAGAGAGGGGGAAGCAGCCTCCCCACTGAGCAGAGAGCCCGATATGGGGCTCGATCCCAGGACCCTGAGATCATAACCTGAGCCGAAGGCAGAAGCTTAAACCACTGAGCCACCCAGGCGCCCAATAATAATAAATTTTAATCGGAACATAAGGCTGATTTATGTTATCAGTTTCATTATTTAACTCAGTGTCACTTTAAAAATGTCATTCAGTTTTTCTGTTCTCAGTTTTCTATAAAATGCAGTTAGTACATGCTTTATGTAAAGTTGGGTTTTTAAATAATATTTGCTAGACTTCTTAAGCATAAAATATTACCCAATAACTGATACATATATGTAAGTCTTCTGTATAGGATTTTTTTTTAAAAGTTTGGACCTTGTAATCTACAGAAATTTGGGCAAAAGTTGGAAAAATCAGAAAGGCAAAGTTCAGAGTTACATATTATCCTGTGAATTGTATTTTTCTCATTCTCCCTGAAGGATTTTCTTTCATTCTTGTTTATGCTTTCTAAACTCCAGTCGTGCTAGTTTTTACTGTTGGGTGGTATCTACACTATCAATAGAAAGTTCTCTTGTAAATCTGCCCTGTGTAACTTCTCATAGCTGTTTCATCTGGGGCAGTGTTTGAATTTTACTGAGTATTTTTTAATCACAAGGTATTACTAAATAGAAAGGTTCTAATGATGTACTTCTATGTGTTGGCTAATTAACAGCGTAATAAAAAATAATAAGTAGGTTATTGCAATTTTCACAAACTAGAGGAAAATATAAATTTATCTTAAGATATTTTACAAACATTTTTACGTTACTCCAGGGACAGTTAAACACAGTATGTATAATTTAATATTTATAACTGTTATTAACATTTGTTCTAAGTTTATTTTATATATTATTAAAATCAGAATAGTAAGTGTACAGTCTCATTTAAAAATATCTGTCTATGGAATATTTTTCAAAACAACTTTCCCTTAAATGGGCAAAGGATGAAAATTTTATGTGACAACTTCTAATTAAATAAACAGGTATCTTAAGTATTCGATATCAGGTATTGTTTTGATTGTTATCTTATATATGAGGATTTTTTTGTATGTTTTTATAGGATTACTTTTTTTTTTTTTTTTTTAAAGGTTTTATTTATTTATTTGACAGAGAGAGATCACAAGTAGGCAGAGAGGCAGGCAGAGAGTGAGAGAGAGGGAAGCAGGCTCCCCGCTGAGCAGAGAGCCTGATGCGGGACTCGATCCCAGCACCCTGAGATCATGACCTGAGCCGAAGGCAGCGGCTTAACCCACTGAGCCACCCAGGCGCCCCAGGATTACTTTCAAGTATTTTATTTTCAAAGTTTTTTTTTAAAAAAGCACTTTGTTCTTAACGACTATTTTGGAGTCTTCACACTTTTATATTTGAAAGAAGTGGAAATGAATGATTTATTAGGTTCTTTTCATAAAATGCACTAATTTAATGGAAGCATGTGGTGTAACTTACTTTTGTTATAATCAGAAAGTTGTCTTTATCCTAAATAAATTTATGTGAGAATAGTTAGCAATTTTGGCAAATTTAGGTAGGATAGACTGCGCAGAAATGATCGGTGTTGGACTGGGTAGGTTTACAGTATCATATGGAAATGGTGTTTCCCTTATAAAGACATTTCTGTTGTGTCTGTTTCTTAAACATGCCTGTAAGTAAATATATTGTACACATTAGTCAAATGATCTATTGAAGGATTTAATTTATATCCTATGCTTCTTTCCCATCTTCCTCCTTTTAATAATTATCAATAATTGGCCTTTAGCCACTTACTATGGAAGAACTTTTAATGCGTGATAGAGTGGCCCAGGGCGGTGGTAGTTTTTTTTTCTAGTGTCTTATCTGATGGAGAAAAGTGAAATTGTTCTGTAACTCTTAATATATGTTAAATACTGTTCTGAACATTTGCTTTTAATCTATGATTTATAAAGGGGAAAGCACTTCTGAGATTATTTAAGTGGTTATATACCCCCCCCCCACCTTGCCCCAGATATTACTGCAAGGAATGGAGAGGATAAAGGTAAAGAGAAGCATCGTATGGGTTAATTTAGTTGTATAAAGGGAATATATTTGTTTTAATACAAAATGTTTTAAATTAATCATTAAATACTTTTCCCTTCAGATTGTAACCTTGCTCTTTTATTAGCACTTCTGAGTGTGAAGAGTCAAGAGTAGCAAACTGCCAGGAGAAGCGTATGGGAGTCTTTCATCAGTTTGCATGTTATTGCCAATGGCTGAGGAAGAATAAGCACTTCCACACTGAAGATTTTCAGTGATCACATAGAGCTCCACATTTTATAAGGTGGGATGACAGATGCCCGGTGGTAAGTGGGGAAGGATTATCAGATTCAAAATCATTGTTAAGAAAATTCAAGATTATCAATCTTCCAAAAAATACACTATATCAATTACAATCATATATCCTATATTTTCCAACACTGTACCAATGTTGACTATCCTGTGGCCATAAATACAGTAGTTAGTATGAGGTTATACAATGTGCTCACTTAAATTATAGTTTAACTGAAGGATGAACAGGCTGATAATTAATCTTATTTTTTTCTGTATTATAACAGTTTGTCCTTGATTTTTTTTTAAGGTCTAGTACTGTTTGCTTAGTTTTGCGTACGCCTAACTCCATAATTGAAGATAAACTACAGGAATGAATCATTGAGAAGTTAGAATCACATTGGGAGAGGCCTGAGGTAAATCGAACATAACGGTAGGGTGCCTGGGCCGTTCAGTTGAGCGTCAGACTCCGTTTTGGCTCTGGTCATGATCTCAGGATCCTGAGAACGGGCCCCACAGGCTGCGGGAATCTGCCTTGAGATTCTCTCCCTCCCTCTCCTTTTCCCTCCCACACCCTTGAGCATGTGCTCTCTTTATCTCAAATGGGTCAATAAGGCTTTTTTTTTAAAGAACAGAATTGTATGCATATATTAATTTTTCTCTCTAAAACAGTGATTTTGAAACTATTCTGTAAAAGGTTCAGGAAGAAGTCAGGCAGGTTCATACCAACTTCAACCAGTGCAATCTTAACTTTGATCAATTATAAGTATGAAAGTTTACACAGGTTTCTTTTGAGAGCAGGGTTATGTTGTTTAAAATAAAAGTGTGATAACCACTATTGTTAGCATATTTGATGTTATCACTGTTCTACTTAAATCCTTAGAGTGGTTGGGTTTTTTTATTACGATTTTGAAGACTTCTCTTTATCTGAGACCAGCTTTATTCTTCTTCTCTTCTCACTCTTTCTTGCATTTCCCACGTAGACCCTTCATTCTAGTCCTACTTAAATTGCTTGATATTCCCTGAGAGGAGAATGTTCTCTTACATCTCCATGCCTTTGCAAAGGGAGCTGCCATCTTTCTTACCATGCCAGGCAGGATTCTGCTCCCTCAGAACCTTGGTCACAACTCCATAAAAGCATTTATTTCATTGTTTTGGAACAGTGAACTCCCTTGAGAATAGAGCCCATCTAATTTTATCTTTGTATCTGTACTACTTGATGTTCATTAAGTATTCAAATGTCTGTTGAATAATTGCATTTAGAATTTGTGAAGTAGCAGAATTACTTTAATGTACGCCCATGTGAGTAAATCATCCCAGATCCAGTCTTTGCAGAGTGTTTTTAATGACAGTGTCAGGCTGTGTATGTCACAGGCACCCAGTTGCACTTATCATGAAGTATAATAAAGCCAAAAGATACATAGGAAGATGAGATTAAGTTCTTGTGTCTTAAATGAAGCCTATTGGATTTAGTTATCTAATCCTAAAAGCTGGTTGTGAAAACATTTTTACAGTGGTTTTATAAATTTTATACAGGTCCGATAGCTCACGAAAAAATTTCTTCATATGTGATTAAAGCAAATACACTCAAGACCTTCGTATGTCAAAGTATATAATACATTGATGCCACTCATAGAGGTTAAAAAGTGGGCCCTGACTCTGCCCTGCCTAAATACGTACCCCTTTCCTGCCTGTCGATACTGTGTGAACTTCTGCAACTTACTTAACCATTCCGTACCTCCTTTTTCATATCTGAAAATGAGGATATTGAGAATACTGCTTTATATGGCTGTGATGAAGTGTATACGTGAGCTGTTTTATGTTGAGCATTTAAGAGAATGCCCACCGCCCAGAAAACGCCAATAAATGTTAGCTCTACTTAATTTCTAGTAGCTTCTTGTTTAAACCAATGAATGTTTATTGTGCATCATTTAAAATCAATTGCTTTAATATGTGAATATCTAATTGAAAAGAAACTTAACATTTTTAGTTAGCTCTATCTTTCACCTAGCAATTGTTTTATCCCCTTACTGATTCATTCTCTGGTCTCCCAGTGGAGTGTAGACCGTGTCTGTCAGATGGGTGGACACGGGAGATTGGAAGCTACGTTCTCCTCCTGCCTGCAGCAGAGCATTGTGTTTCCACGACCTGTGCATTTCGAGGTAGTGCCCACAAGAGAGGAGGGGAAGTAACAAGTTTAAGAATCCAGCGACAAGTTCTTAAGCAAGCCTTAACCTGTACCAGATAAGTCCTAACATTTCATTCTTTAGTAGAGAATATATGTTCAGCTTTTTTACTTTTTTACGTTTTCCTTTATGATTTTGGCTTAGGATAATGGATTGTTTAAAATCAAAATTTACATTTATTCCAGAAAGGTCCATACACGTTTACTTTAATTATTCTGTGAGCCTGTTTTTCTCTCATTCTTACATTTACTTCCCTACAGTGAGGGAAATCAGTAGGATGTCAGTCATTTGTGTCAGCACTGTGTTCTGTGAAAATCCTATGTACTACGAAACCCTGTTAAGTAACCCATTTAGGATGCAAAGAAAATGTTAAAGGAAGAGGAAAATTGTATTCCAAGATACTACTGTGTAAAGAGTGGGTTATTCTTATAACAATTAATAGCCAGCTTGTCCTTAGAGCCTCCTTTGACTGACTTTCTTCCATGTCACAACACATATTGGGTAACTTTTAAAAACTGTTCCATTAAAGGAAGGAATTTAACAAGCATTGTTGAATGTCCACTGCTAACTGTGGGTGACTTGCAGATGAGGAGCTATGGTGTAAAGATAAATCAGGCAGGCATTCATCTTTATACACTGCTTTATGACCTGCTCGTGAGACCAGAGGGTGAAGGGAAGATGTGGGAATGAATGCTGGAATGAGAGTGGAAGCGTGCTGGGTTTTGAAGAGAATGGGGAAACAACCTAAGTGCAAGGACCATTTTTAAAAAGCCAGTGGTGTGCAGTGTGATAGTCTGCCAGGAGAAATTTGAGTGCTTATACAAACTGATGGATATACTTTATCATCTTGTAATGAGAACACTAATTTAATATTAGCCAATTTTTGTTTAAGTGCCATTTGAGGAACTTTTAAAACATTTTTTGCACCTCCCTGAAAATTATAGCAGGTAGGTCATGCTAAGAAAAACAACCTCTAGAATAAATACAATTTTGACTAAGCCTGTTTCCTCTGTACAAACCAGGACACTGTGTTCGCGTTTAATGTTATCTGGCCTTGAAATTTCATTTCCCTTCCACAGCATGCCTTTCTGTGTTTGTCAAGGCAAACAACTTCTTGTTTTACTTCTTATCTCAGTTCTTGTTCCTCGTTGTCTCTATTAATATTAATACTGTTATTTTGTCAGAAAAGAGAAATACTGTTTGGACTTTTTCATATGCCTCAGATATGCTGGGTTACCTAGAGGAGTGAGCTAGGTTTGTAGGACTTCCCCAGTTCTGTCCTCTCTGTGGCGTCTCCCCCGTGCCGTCCTCCACCCTTCCTTGTTTTAGAAGGTTTCTCATTGTTGGGAAAACTTCTCATTGATGCCAGTCTGTTTCCCATCTTCCTTTCACGTACTGGTCCTTGGCATTCTAGGGCTACGTATGTGAAACACACAATTCTTACACACAATAATTCTTCAAGTATCTGAAAACGACTATTAAATCCTACCTGATCTTTTTTTCCGCAGTCAGGGATAAGAAGCTAATTCTTAAAAGATACGCACATGACATGCTTTCCAGACCTTTCTCCAGCCACACTGCTAACTCATGACAAAGTCTGTTCGTCAGTGTACCTCTTCAAATACAGTGGCCAGAACTGAACCAACTGCTTCAGATGTGGGCTGACCATGGCTGAATACAATTAAGCTATTATCTGAATACTGTACTTCTATTAATGCAGCCTGAAATTTGCATTACATTATTTGGCAGCCACGTTACCCTTTGATCTTATTGAGCTTCTGGTCAACTAAAACCTTGTCTCCTTCTCACGTGGGCTACTTTAAGTCTATAATCTTTCTCATTGTTTATTTGCCAGTTGGATCCTTGAAAGTACATGCATGATATGAGGTCTTGGCATTACCATACAAGTTTAAATGAATTTATCTTTTTCAGATTTCAGTCCATTTGACTGGAGATTTGAGCTAACATTTGTATAAAACTGCAGTTTTCTTGGTGCTTTCACATACATTTTAATTTAATCTTCACAACAACCACCCAAGAATCAGAAGAAAGAATGAATTTCCACTAAATCAGGAGTTAGCAGATGTGGGACTACGTCACTGTTTTTTTTTTTTTTTTTAAGATTTTATTTATTTATTTGACACAGATCACAAGCAGGCAGAGAGGCAGGCAGAGAGAGAGGAGGAAGCAGGCCCCCCGCTGAGCAGAGAGCCCGACGCGGGGCCCGATCCCAGGACTCCGAGATCATGACCCGAGCCGAAGGCAGCAGCTCAACCCACTGAGCCACCCAGGCGCCCCATACGTCACTGGTTTTTTGATAACCGATCCTGTGCTCATCCTATCACTGCTCACTTAGGAAGCATTTAGCGTGCCTTTCAGTATGGGGCCGGCACACCGGTGCCGGTGCCTCAGTGAGACAGACAGAGTACAGTCTCTGCCTGGTGGCATTTGTGGCCTGGCAATAATTACTGCCAGTTGCTCAGCACTTTGTATTGGTAAGGCACTGTGGTGGATTGCTTTATTGTTAAGAAGAATTTGTTGCCTTTCTTTACAAGGGTCCCCTCTGTAGAAGGATTATATTTCCTACTTTGTTGAAATCAGGTTTGGACACTTGGTTTTCCTTGACCAATAAAATGTGAGAGGAAGCGACATATTCCTTGTTTGAACAGATTCCTTAAATTCCATCTTGTGGTTTTCCAGTGGCTCTTTTTCCCCTGTTAGGAACCAGTACACCTTAGCTAGAGCTCGTCCCAGAGTGATGGAGCAGAGCTGAAGCCAATCCATGACAGACATTATAGACATAAGTGAGAAATAAACCCTTATGTTGTAGGCACATGATTTTGGAGTCATCTGTTACACTGTGATATCATACATCCCAAATTACAGTGTGATGCTGACATCATTCAAGTTACTCGATGAAGACACGGAAGAAGATGTAGGCCTTGTCCTCGAGGAGAGTGCAGTTTTGGTGAATGCATTCAATGTCCACAGGTTATTGGTAGTTGGGGAAAAGCAGAATATACATATGGAAAGGACTTTGAAGCTGGGGCTCTTTGGTGACCTTCATTTTACCCCGAGGCTGAATTAGTGTGTTGACTGGGTCTGTGACCCAGCTCTTCACTATTACAACTGTTTATTCAAAATTTGGTCAGCATGGTTTTCTAAATCCTCACTCAAGTCACCTTTTGTTTAAAAAATAAATAAGTTAAAGGATGGGCTTCTACAGAAAGTCAGCAGAAACTTTATAAATCTGTTAATCAGCACTCACCAGGTAACCTAAGCATCTGCCTAGCTGAACTGTGTCACCTGCACATCCAGAAGAATACGAGGTCCTAGGTTCCGTGTCATCATGTTTGTGAGCATTCAGATTTCCCATGAGCACGGCTGTGCATACATCTTACTTTGCATGGGCTATCAGACAAAGCCCAGGCTAGGGTTCTTAGAGGAATTTCCTCACACTGAGAAGGTAAGGAATATATGCCCCAGGGTTCAGGGGAGCAATAAATACATGTAAAATTTTATGTGGATCTGCATCATTGAGGGGTGTAGCGTTCATCACATTCTCAAAGGGAATTGTGATTACCCTGGAAGGTTACAGGTCCTATTGTGGAGTAAGAATGGAAGTGGACCAAGGATCTGGAGAGTGCCAAGATATAAGGGACAGGTCAGACAAGAACCCAGAAGGGAATCCAAGAAGGAATCATTGGGAAGGGTTGAGGACCAGGAGCAAATACAATGTTACAGAAGCTGGATTCTCATTTATCATATTAAAAAAAAATCTGTTCTAGAATTTTGCATGAATTCTGCAGCCATCCTCATGGTATTTCCTTATGATTCCTTAGAAGTTAACCAAACTTGGAGATATATTTAGTGTCTTAGAATAGGATTTTTCTTGATCTATAAATACTAATTTAAAGCAATTCTGTCTTCTTTTTCTGTCTCCTTTTTATTTTGGGCTTCAATTACTTTTTTCTTTTTTCCCCTTAATCCTTTTTTACCCTTCCCAGATTAAAGATCATTCTTGTTTAAAAAGGCTGACTCAAGATGGAAATGAAGCAGTCTTTTAGGTTATCTGTAGACGGTTGATCCCACATTAGGAAACCTGCCTCTGTTATTCTTTAAGTCTTTAAGTTTTTCTTTAGCACTTCTAACAAATGTCTATCTTTTTAAAGCAACTTTATTGAGATACCATTGTTACACAGTAAATTGCACATATTGAAACTATACAGTCTGGGGGCACCTGGGTGGCTCAGTGGGTTAAGCCCCTGCTTTCAGATCCTGGGATCCAGTTCCACAACGCGCCCTCTGCTCCGCGGGAAGCCTGCTTCTCCCTCTCTCTCTGCCTGCCTGTCTGCTTCTGATCTCTCTCTCTGTCAAATGAATAAATAAAATCTTTTTTAAAAAGTGTACGATTTGATAAGCCTTGACATGTATGTATGACTATACAGCCATCACCGTTGGGACACCTGGGTGCTTCAGTCAGTTAAGCATCTGCCTTCAGTTGAGGTCCTGATCCCAGGATCCTGGGATCGAGTCCCACATCAGGCTCCCAGCTCCCCTCTGTTTGTGTGTTCTCTCTCTCTCTGTGTCAAATAAATAAATAAAATCTTTAAAAAAACTAAAACAAAACCATCACCACATTCAAGATACTGAACATAACCATCTCACCCCCAGAAATCTCTTGGTAATGCCCCACTTTTCCCCAAGCAACCACTATTTGTTTTCCTTCGCTTATATTTGTTGGCATGTCCTAGAATAAAGTGTATACTCTTTTTTTGGTCTAGCTTTTTTCCCCCAGCATGATTATTTTGAGATTTATCCATGTTCTACCATTCATCAATAGATTATTCTTTTGTTGGTGGTAAGTAGAATTCCATTGTATGGATATGCTGTAGTTTTTGTGTCCATTCACCTCTTGATCGCCACTGAGTTATTTCTAGTTCCTCACTATTACAAATAGAACTGTCCTGAACATCCACGTACATGTCTTTGGATGGATGGATGTCCTCATTTTCTTGGGTAAATACTGAGGAGTGGAGTGGATGAACCAAGCAAATGGAAGGTGTAGGTGTGTATGTATAGAGTGAGAAATTTTAAGAAATTGGCGCACACGACTGTGCGAGTTAGCAAGTCGAAATCCACAGGCCAGGCCAGCAGGCTGAAACCTCAGGCAAGAGAGTTGGTGTGGTTCTGAGACCAAAGTCTGTAGCCTACACCAGCAGGCTAGAAATTTAGGATTACTATTCCTGTTTTGAGACCATTCCTTCTTCCCCAGGAAACCTCAGTTTTTTGCTTTGAAGGCCTTCAACTGACTGGGTGTGGCCTAAGCACATTATGGAGGGTAATCTCCTTCACTTAATGTCAGGTCACTGAAAATGTCAGGCATGTCTACAAAATACTTCCCCAGCAACATCTAGACTAGTGTTCGACCAAGAACCTGGGCTTAAAACATAGCCATGTTAATGCATAAAGTTTAACTGCCACAGTCCCTAAGTATGTCCTATTTTTTAATGCTATTATAGAGGATATGTACTTTAAAAAGTTGAGTTTCTGATTGTTGCTAATTCACTAGTTTGTTTTGTTTTTTGTTGTACTTTTAACTACAGCCTTTTCATGATTCTTAAAACAGATGAATGGCACTGTTTTCATTCTAGGTTAGGATTACCTTCATCTTTTTAGATCTGTCCTTAAAAATATGAATTATTTTAAGCAGGTGCCATGCCCAGCATGGAGCCCAACATGGGGCTTGGTCTCAGGACTCTGAGATCAAGACTTGAGCTGAAATCAAGAGTCAGATGCCTAACTGACTGAGCCACCCAGGTGCCCCTAAAAATATGAATTATTTTAGATACTTCCTGATGTTATTAATCTCCCACTTTTCTTATTCATTGGAATCCTCTTCATTTTAAGTGTCTTAGCTCATTCAAGTCATCTTTATTTAATCATAGGATTAAATTGTTCTTTATTTATTTATTTGAGAGAGGGAGCACGAGCGGGGACGAAAGGGAGGAGGAGGCTTCCCACTAACCAGGGAACCTGATGCATGGCTTGATCCCAGGACCCTGACCTGAGCCAAAGGCAGACTGAGCCACCCAGGTGCCCCAATGCTAGAACCTTTTAAAAAAGAAAGTTTGGGAGAAAAGATGAAAGTTCACATTTTTAGGCATCACCTTTTGCCCTTCTTTCTGTGATCAAGTCATTTAACTTGTTCTGAGCCTCAGTCCCTCATCTGTGAAGTGGAGGGTTACCCATTTCATGGAGCCATCGTGAAGTTAGATGAGATGATTTCGTAAAGAGCCTGGGACAGTCCTTTCTTACAGAACAGCTCTCATTATTATTTTATTCAACAGATGTTTAACACTATTAGCATTTCTTTATGAATTTGGAATAATTTGGGCACTTTTTTTTTTTAAGATTTTACTTATTTATTTGACAGACAGAGGTAGCAAGTAGGCAGAGGCAGGCGGAGAGAGAGAGGAGGAAGCAGGCTACCCGCTGAGCAGAAAGCCTGATGGGGGGCTCCATCCCAGGACCCTGGCATCATGACCTGAGCCAAAGGCAGAGGCTTTAACCCACCGAGGCACCCAGGCACCCCAATTTTGTCACTTTGTCCAAAAGAAAACCAAAAAGCACTGTTCTAAACTCTAGAATTATAGGAGTTAAAAAGATGAGCAAGGTTCCTGTTCTTCTAAAGCTTCCATCCTGGTGGGTCATGACAGGAGAGGCAGGCCGTGAACAAGTAAAGGAATAAACAAACCACATAATTTTAGGTTGTGATAAGAGCTATGAAGAAAATCAGAGATGTGCCAAAGAATTACTGGGGCGGGGAGCCCACTTCTGAGAGGGCTGGCAGGGAAGACCTCTTTGAGGGAGCAGTTTATCCGTAGAGACTCCAGAAGGATTTGAAGGAACCAGGTATGTGATCTACAGGAGATGTGTCTGGCAGAAGAGCGAGGGCACAGCCTGTAAAGTGGGAAAGAGGTGGCACATGGGAGTTGTTGAGAGAAGCCTGGAGCTGCTGCGGGAGAAGAGAGGTCAGGGCAGTGTGTGTAGAGCCTTACAAGCCACAGTTAGGAGCCTGGGTTTTATTCTAAGTGCCACAGGAAGCCACTGGAGGGTTTTAAGGAAGAAAGTGGCGTGTATATTGGAAGGAAATGTCCCATGGACCTTTGGAAACATTAACCTAGCTGAGCCAACTGTGTACGTTAGCGTGACTTGGATTTCTCATTGCCCAAGAAACAAACTACTGAGATACTTAGTTTTCCTAAAATAAAAATCCTAACCAGATTCTGTCAAGCCAAGTCTGTGGCAGTATTATTTAAATCTTTTTAATTTCACTAAGATTTTCTTATGCACTTGTATGTATTTTCAAAAATAGTGTTTTCTGGATTTTTTTTTTTCTAAGTACATGTTGCAGTTGACTAGCATCTGTAAAGAGCACAGCTTTGGTTTCAGGTATGAGCATAATTACTGGCCACATGGAAACATTTGGTAAATATTAACAGATCTTTATACATGATTTCATCATAGAATCATGGAATTACTGAGCTGAATGGACCTTAAGAATTATTTAACTTTAATTCCTTTCATAGAGGAGGCAATTTAGATCCAGAGAGGTTAAATGGGTCGCATGTAAGCACATAAAATAAGCCTGGTTTTTATTATCCCCCAGTTGCAGGATGAGAGATTCTTGAGGCAAAATGTGAAACCAGGGCAAAGACAGTGGCATTAGTTTGCTTTACATTTGCTGCCTTCTCTGTTGATTACTTATTTTACACCTCTGCTTTGTACCCTTATCCCTGGACTGAGGAAACTGAGATGAATCAGACAGGCCTTAGTATGGGAACAGACAAGTAAACAAACAGTTGCCATATACATTAAATGCCACTATAATACAAGCTTAGTGTATTGTGGGTGTAAGTGCTGAGCATGTCTGTTGAATGATGATAAATTCAGTCTATTTACCTGCACGATTGAGTGCCTGGCCCCTGGTGTAGTAAATACTGTGTTGCTTCTGCTTTTTGGCCTTTCCTGTGCTCTTTTGCCTCCTAGTCATAGCCCTGGGCTAAACATAAGCCAATTTGAAAGCCATATGTCAGACCGTATCTGACCAGTAAGATTTGTCCTGACAGCTCTGCTCTTGCCACTTGAGAGCACGGAGGCCTCAGTATGTACCCATCGCCAGTGATGAGCCACTGTGACAGTAGCATGTCTTTTTTATTTTTTTAAATAGTTTGCATTTTAAAGATTTTATGTATTTATTTGACAGAGAGAAATCACAAGTAGATGGAGAGGCAGGCAGAGAGAGAGAGAGGGAAGCAGGCTCCCTGCTGAGCAGAGAGCCCGATGCGGGACTTGATCCCAGGACCCTGAGATCATGACCTGAGCCGAAGGCAGCGGCTTAACCCACTGAGCCACCCAGGTGCCCTGTCTTTTTTATTTTAAACAGAAACCCAGTTAGAGATAGATTTAAGAGTGCTTGATCTTGTATTTCTCCTCTCAAGTGATTCAGATTTCATTAATTCTTTTTTTTTTTAAGATTTATTTATTTATTTGACACGGAGAGATTACAAGTAGGCAGAGAGGCAGGCAGAGAGAGAGAGAGGAGGAAGCAGGCTCCCTGCTGAGCAGAGAGCCCGATGCGGGACTCGATCCCAGGACCCTGAGATCATGACCTGAGCTGAAGGCAGCGGCTTAACCCACTGAGCCACCCAGGCACCCCTCATTAATTCTTTTTTTTTTTTTTTTTTTTTTTTTTTAAAGATTTTATTTATTTATTTGACAGAGAGAAATCACAAGTAGATGGAGAGGCAGGCAGAGAGAGAGAGAGGGAAGCAGGCTCTCTGCTGAGCAGAGAGCCCGATGCGGGACTCGATCCCAGAACTCTGAGATCATGACCTGAGCTGAAGGCAGCGGCTTAACCCACTGAGCCACCCAGGCGCCCCATCATTAATTCTTTATTTTGAAAAACTTCTAAATGGAAATAGAAACATCAGTATTTTGTTTATTTTTTTTTTTTAAGATTTTATTTATTTATTTGACAGAGATTACAAGTAGGCAGAGAGGCAGGCGGAGAGAGAGGAGGAAGGGAAGCAGGCTCCCCGCTGAGCAGAGAGCGCGATGCGGGGCTCCATCCCAGGAGCCCGGGATCATGACCTGAGCCGAAGGCAGAGGCTTTAGCCCACTGAGCCACCCAGGTCCCCATGTTTATTTGGACTCATTTACCTTTTTACTATATTTGGGGGGTGGGATAGCCATTCCTAAGAAAACTAGCACATGAAGTTCATTGTTGATGTTCTAACATGTTCTGAATCTCAAAGCCCCCAAAATGCATTGAGAGAACAGGTAGATAAAATAGCACTGCTGTAATTCAAGGAGAAACACTAGTTTTCTTTTAAGCCTTTCCCTTTCAAAAGCTTATAATTTTCTCTGTAACCCAAACACTTTCCCATGGGCAGGTTTTTTTTTTCTTGCCCTTGATTCTGTATTATAACATTTTATTAAGAAGGGAAGATACTTTTTGTCCCCCACATGAAGAATGGCCATATTTGCAGGGGTTGGTTTGTTTGGTAATAAGATGTAATTCCGTACCCCAGAGCCCGCCTTAGTTTGAAGACTAGTATCAGTATCTTTTATCTACGAGAAATATGTGTGCCGTTGCGTGTGTGTGTAACGTCAAAACCTGCGAATATAACAGACATTGTCAAGAATATTACTTTTCACAGAGCATTAGAAAACAGCCAGTTTTGACAGTCTGTTGTAGTAGGTGATCATGCATTCTCCATCTCTTGGGTCATATGAGGATAAAATTACCCATCTCCATTATCTCCTGGACCTTATGAGGAAGAGGTAGAATTTTAGACCTGTGAACTAAAAAATTTGGACTCGAGTTAGCAGTCTAAAAATGAGAGAACCAAGTTATGCAAATAACTGCCCCCCCCCCTTATTTCATGTGGATTGAGAAGCTGAACTCTAGAGGCGTTTTCTGTGAAAGGAGAATAAGCTATCTATCATGGATGATTTTAGCTTGTGTAGAAAACATCTCCAGCTGTACTAAATATAAAACTGTCAGCTCTCCGAAGGTGTCTGCAACTATTACTCATCTTTCTCAGTTGACAGGGGAGGCATGTGGCACGAGTGAGAACGGGCTCTGGAGCCGGGCTGCGGGGTCAGGGTCCGGCCCAGCAGCTACTGTGTGGCTCTGGGTAGACGCTTTATTTTCATTTACTCCTCTTTTGCGAAGCACAGTGGTACCAGTACCTACCTGACAGGGCCGTTCGGAGGACTGGACGTGTTAATCCGCGTGACCCACTAAGAAGGCTGCCGGTAACACTGAGCCGGGGACGCGTGTTCAGTCCTCATTATCCATGCGCGGCTCCAATAGCTCGGTGGCTGCTTTTTTTTTTTTTTTTTTAAAGATTTTATTTATTTATTTGATAGACAGAGATCACAAGTAGGCAGAGAGAGAGAGAGGGAAGCAGGCTTCCTGCGGAGCAGGGAGCCCGATGCGGGGCTCGATCCCAGGACCCCGAGATCACGACCCGAGCCGAAGGCAGCAGCCCAAACCACTGAGCCACCCAGGCGCCCCTCGGTGGCTGCTTTTATGGGTGACGTTTTCACAGGGAATTTGGCATTTGAACTAGGCCTTGATGTATAAACAGGATTCATAAAAGGGAAATGTAAAGAACTGAACATCGGAAAAGCTGTGTGAACAAAGTGGAGAGAGGAGGTAAAGCATCTTTTTCTCTCCTTTTCTTCTCCCATTCATTGCAGAGTAGCTGTTGCACCTGCCGTTGAGCTCCGCGTTTGGTGCATGTGACATTATCTCAGTCCTCTCCGTAGCCCCACAGGATAGATACTTACAATTTACAGGATAGAGGCTTACGATTCTCATTTTACAGATGGGAAAGTAGCCACAGAAAAGTGAAGTCACTTTCCCAGAGTCCCAAAGTTAAATGTTGGCCTAGTTCTGTCTGTAACGCTCTCACATTCTTATTCTTATCCAGCACCGCCTTCCTAAGAGACGACTGAATGAGGATTCAAAAAAAAAAAAAAAAAAATGTTTTTTTTAAAGTGTGAAGTCTCCGTGGTTAGAATTCTAAACATTAACAGAATCACGGTATTAGGGTTGCATGTGATCATTTTGTCACAGTGAGCGACTCTGGATACTGTGTACGCTAGTCCTTTCAAAAGATTGAAGGGAAATGTGTGTGCCAGTGCTCGCTGCATGCGTCTCCCCGGCGTTCTAGCTGTATGGGTACTTGTTTTGTCTGGACTGAGAATGACGGGATTTGGGTTGCTAAAGTTTTTATTTTTCTTATTATTAATTATACAAATTTCCACAGTGGCATCCTGATTGACACCTTCAGTGCTTTTCACACACGTTTGTTGCCTGCTGTCAGAGAACTCTCTTCAGTTTCCTGCATCTGCTTCCCAGTCTTCAGCGTGTATGGTTTCCTGTGTAGGGAATTTGGAATATAATTAGGATGATCTTAATTCTGTTACTGTTTATTTGTTCTGTCCTCAGGCTACTTTGTCACTCTTTCTTTTGAAACTTTAAGGGAATTGTTAAGTACATGTCCATACTTTTTCTTCTCAAATAGCTCACTGGCCTTGACTTGAGTTTTTAATTTTTCTGTCTCCCATGTACTATTTTCTTCCACGAAATAGCTGACAGTTGGCTTTCCCCTCTTTATTTTTAATGCCTTTTCTTTACTATCTAAAATTCCTCATCCCAGAAGATACAGCCAACAACTCGGGTGCTAGCCTTTATCAAACTAGAATAAGACGTAAACGAACCAGAATCTTGGCAACTGGCATCTTTCCCTAGAATGTATCCTTCCCTCTGCTTTAAAATAATAAAAAAAAAAAAATTAAAAAAAAAAAAAAAAAAGAACACGACATGGTAACAAATGGCAGAGATGTAGCCAGAGATTGAACAATAAAAAACAAAACCGTTCAAGATTTGTCAGCAAACCATTAACACCTGCTATACAGACTATAAGACACTGAATATTTCTGCCTTTAAGTAAATCTCTTACCTATACATTTTTTAAAAATCTTCCTCATCATTGCAAAGCAGGCCTTTATGATCTGACTACTGCCGCAGCCCCTCATCAGGGCCTTGTCCTCACCACCTCCGCGTCCCCGTCCTTCAGGTCTGCATCTATAGCACTAGCAGTGTGATCTTAAAACAGGGATCCAGTCTTGGTTTTTGCCTTAAAAATCACCATTGGTTCTTCTAAATTCCTTTCAGCACCTCATCCAGCCTGTAGCTTCCTTTGGATTGTCATTTCTGAAATGGAGAACAGCTCTCTCACCGGCTTCTTTCACCACTCTCCCCCAGCACCTAGATCAGTGCCTGAAAGAGCTAATTCCATAAATTCTCTAGGCCAAGGCTTCCCAAATGGTGTGCCTGTAAATGGTTACCCATGTGGGTGTTTTCTACCTTTGTGAGGGCCAGATGGAAGCCTGGCTCATCCAGGGCTCCACTAAGAGTCATTGGATCTGAGGTCACTGCGTAATGACCTGGGACACGTGGAGGACGGGACAGAAGATGTCCCGCACCCTGCATATCTACTTCAGCAGCCCGCATCAGAGTGTGCCACTGCCCTCTGTGGGTGACAGGGCCGTGGAGCTGCTGGAGAATTTGTGTCCTAGTGCCTGGGGAGCCGGCACAGCCAGATGCGGTACCAGTAGTCAGAAATGGGAATGGAAAGCAGTACAGGCTAGTCAGTTTCCCAGCCCTCTGTAGAAGTCTCAAATCTGTCTTCACATGCGTTGGATACATTTGGTGCTCCTATGGCTGCTCTGCTCATTTAGTGACCTTCAGGTTAGCTATGGAGTGAGCAGTCTAACCTTGTAGGTGCATCTACAAATGATTTTTAATTTGCAGATGCACATTGATAGGAACTTGATGTAAGAATGCTCCGGTTGCTTTGAAATCTTTTCACATGCCACAGGGATTTTTTATAATACTTGCCAAAGAAAAAGAAGACCTTTTGTATCTTCCTACTGTAATTGTAAGTAATGCACCTGTTCGAATGACTAAAAGAAATTATTTTTTTGCACTTGAGCAGATAAGTGTGAGTTTGGTTATGACTTAGTTTACACAGTAATTCTTAAAATGCTATTTAAGTTAACATTTTAATAAGATTTTCTTAACTGAAAAGTGAAAACAGAGAATAGTGTTTCTAAAATTACTGTCATTATATCATCACTTAGAGATGGGCCCAGTTAGCCTATTTAGTGGGAATGAAGCCAGTGGCTTGTTTTTGCTTATTTGCTTGCTTGCTCATTTTCGTCCAAGTTAGGTAATGCCACGTCAAATGAAATTCTGTCGAACTGTGTGTTCACACAGATGGTCACCCTCTCAGTTGTCATGTCCTTCAGATGGAGACTTGCTTTCAGAGGGAAGGTTTTCAGGAAAGTGTGGGTGTAAACCTGTAAACACTATTAATATCATGCAGTGCTTTATTATTTCAAATATGCTTTTGTACTCCTGTCATTTACTCTTCACTGCCACTCAGAGTTGTTTTTAATTCCATGTTATAGGGTTTTGTTATTTTACAGATTAGGAAACTGATTCTGAATAGTTGACTTACTCCAGATCACACAGCTAGTGTGTCAGAGGAAGTGTAAGGATTTGATTGAGCAGATGTGATCTCTTCAAGGAAACAATGTAAGCAGACTTTGTCAAAGGTAAGTTTAGTAGGAGAGTCATTTTTACCTCTTGTCTTTAGAAGAGGATTCTTTTTCTCAAGTAGAGCATTAAGTAGATTTCCTACTTTTTAAAAGATTTTATTTATTTGAGAATGAGAGAGTGAGCACAAGAGTGGGGAGGTTCAGAGGGAGAAGCAGACTCCCTGGTGAGTGGGGAGCTTGATGTGCTTTATCCTGGGACTCTGGGATCATGACTTGAGCCAAAGGCAGACACTTAACCTCCTGAGCCACCCCGGCACCCTGATTTCTTATTTTTGAAAACAATATTTTAAGTTAGATATAAGTGGATAGCTTTGAGAGGTTAAAATAACTTGTTTGTATGTATGTAATGTATGTTTTACCCATTTTTATAAGTATTTGCAAACAGAAAAGTGATAAGAAGGGTAATTTTCAAATATTTGAAAATGCATTTGTGGCAAAGGTGGAAATCAAGTAAAAAATGGTAAACCTTTAGCCACAGCTTACTATGTGTGCTGTTTTGTTTGTTTTTAAGATTTATTTGAGAGAGAGAGAAAGGGAGGGAGCACACAAACAAGTTGGGGGAGGGGCAGAGAGAGGGAGAGAGAGAATCTCAAGCAGATTCCAGCTGAGTGGGAGCCTGACACGGGGCTCGATCTCAGGACATTGAGATCGGGACCGGAGCCAAAACCAGGAGTTGGGACGCTTAAATGCCTGAGCCACCCAGGTGCCCCCACTGTGTGTTTGATTATGAATAAAAGAACAAAATAAAAGAACATTTATGAAATATAGATTTTATGTTATAAGTAAAGATGGTGTCTAAAATGTATTTGGTAATTGGTTTCCTTATAACATACTTTGTTACTCAACTTCTGTATGTTTAATTTTCAGCTGTCTTCAAGAATACATCCTATAAAAATGTATGGCATTTGACAGAATTACCTCATAACCCTGAAGAAAAGTGTCTATGTATTATGCACATGAGTTAAATATAGTAGCTCTGATTAAAGTGTCTTTCTTGTGATCAACCTCTAAAAAGATTAAACTTAGAATAGAGAGAGAAATTGAAGGAGAAAGTTGGTAATAACTGGTTCATTGCAACTTAATGTGCAGCATCATAATTAGTCAAGTACCCTGTGCCTATCTAGGCATGAAATAACTCTCTTTATTCTAATTTAAATCTGCAAATTTTCAATCGTAGAACAACTTGAATAGTCTTTGTTGTAAATAGTCGCTGAATTTTTTTAAGTATTTGTCTTCAGAAACAATGAAGATCATCTTGTATCCATAGAGACCACATGTTCCTTCCTCGTTTTTTCTATATTCTGTAATGGGTAAAAGTTACTTATAACACTTAGACACACAAAAACTATTATAGAGCAACCTTTAAATATAATCACAGGGTAAATATCAGTGACTGGAATCTCTTACTCTAGAAAAATCCATACTCCAAAAAAATTGATACTGGAAGATTAATGTATGTGTGTATGTTGGTGTTTTCAGTAGTTGTCCGATGGGGGGGTGTGTTTGTATGTACACACACATGCTTATAGATATATGTAGGTTCATTTCTTGGAAATCACTGTGACTTAATTGTAGACTCTAATTGTTTTAATATTTTTTAAGAACTAATTGTACGTGTATTAGATTAAAGCAGGTCTTGGTTTCAGTGGGGGTATAGATTTACTGCATTTTGCTTAGTCTTCCTTCTGTCAGGTAAATAGGAAAGCATGGGAAACAAAATGGTTTTGGTGTATTACTTTATTTTTTTTTTAAAGATTTTATTTATTTATTTGACAGAGAGATCACAGTAGACGGAGAGGCAGGCAGAGAGAGAGAGAGAGAGAGGGAGGGAAGCAGGTTCCCTGTTGAGCAGGAAGCCCGATGCAGGACTCGATCCCAGGACCCTGAGATCATGACCTGAGCCGAAGGCAGCAACTTAACCCACTGAGCACCCAGGCACCCGGTGTATTGGTTTATAAAGAAAGCCACGTCATGAGTCTCTTCCTCTTACTTTTCACTTTGCTTGGTTCATTTCCATGGACTGTATATTCCTAACCTAAGTCTATTGGGGATAGGGGAAAAAAGATTAGACTCCTACTCATTGTAGCTCCAGTGCCAGTAAAACCCACTGTACTGGCAAGTCTAAATTGGGACACTTTCATTAATGAAGGGAGTCACTTTTAATAGTAACCAGGGCGGCTTGCATAGATTGAGACTGCGTTGGGTGGGTATGGTCACTCTAATAATTAGGGGATTAGGATTGTCATTCTGCTGTGTTGTTTCTTAGTAATCTTGAAACTCTAGGTTTAGGGAGAGAAAAACTCATTTTTGCATGTATTAAGTAGAAAAATATCTTCATGTGGTATCACTGGGTGGTATCTTTAATTTTGCATATTTGCGAAGTTAAATTTCTAATGTGTTTCGACTTTGTTAATCAGTCTATTTGGAAAAAGCAGTTGATGAACCACGTTTTCTCTGCTAACTAATTAATAACAACCTTAATATTTTTGTCCCAGAATGTCACAGACATCATTCAGCCCTAAAGAGCCTGTCCGTCGTTGGATAAGGAAGGTGACAGGCTACATGCGTGTCTGTTCCTTCTGCTCATTTGTTGTCGAGAAAGTCTGTTGTTGTAAACATCCCCGACTGGAAGCTGTAAGACAGCAAAGCTTTCAGTCAGATGTTTGCTGCTACCGGCTGTTCGCAGACATCACTCGCTCTGACGGCACCTGAGAGGTGGAATTGGCGAGGCTGGTGAGGGCATGGGAAAGACCAGAAACGTCTAGATGCCTTCGATAACTGTGTGCAGGAACAGCCCCGTGGTGTGGGCCACAGTGCTGAGAGCAGGACCCCTGCGCTGAGCCAGGCCTGAGCTTCCCAGAGGCCAAGGTGCTGAGAGGATTGAGTCCAAAACTGTTCTGCTGTGGGTTCTGAGGTTTGTTTCGCCCTGTCAGTGAACGTGGTATCCCTTAACTGCCTTTCCAGGGTGGCCTAGAGTTCCACTTCCCAGCAGTTCGGGAGACTGATTTCCACTCTTAGAATTTCCTTCGAAGTTCTGCAGATTTGGTTTACCACGACCACCACTCAGTGGCATAAACCTAGAAATCTCATTCTGCCTGTAGCGAAGAGGTCAGCACGTGAACTTGATCACTGTCCTCGCACCCCATAATTTCCTGCACCCCTCACCCCAAGTGACGTCACAGCTCCCGTGCCAGCACCCGTCTGAAACATGCCCGCTGCAGGCCACCGAGCCTGGGCACAGCGTGTCCCTGTGCTTGTGCTCGTCTTGCTTCAGTAAGTGCATCTTCCCAGGTATTTTCAGGTTCCCGCTTGCCTTTTCCTCATTAGAGTATGGATGCCTAGTAAGCAGGTGTACTGTGTCTTATTTTTTGGGTTTCCCCACAAAGCTGAGTAATACGGGGCTTTTCTCAGAGGGCATTCAAGGTGGGCTAATTGATCGTGTATAATTTTATAGCAGCTTCTTTCCTGTGTTTTGAAATTTGTTCTCTCTTAGACCCTTTGTTGTCTATTAAACTTTTGTTTTACTGAAATTTTTCTCTTCAATAAAGCATTGGTATTTTTATGATTAGTTATTATTAAGCTACTAAACATCGTACTGTGTTAGGTTCAGTACATTTAAACCAAAAGGTAAAGTTCTTGCTAACCTGATTTTATATGCATATTTTTTTGATTGCATGACAAGCTTTTTGAGGGCAGGGACATTCTATCTTTATATAATTCCCGTTCCTGCACAAACATGCATATATAGGATTCTAGTAACAATTTTATGTTATTGCAGCACTACCTACTATTTCCTTTTACTTTTAATCCAGATTAGCAAATGACAGATTGGGTCATAATGTGGCTATTCCAGATGTATCTACACTACAGCACTTACTTTTTTAAAGGCTCGTTTGTTAGAGTGGTGATTTACAAGACTTACTTGGTCAGGAGTTGGAGGGAGGGAGAGAGGTTCGTTGCTTCAGATGCAAGTAACTTGGCAACTTGTAAGTATAATTTTCAAGCTTGACAATTAGCATGCATCAGGCATCCCTACTGAACTCTTAATGACGCAGATTTATTGCATATTTCACTACTCTCTGTTTTAGTGCACTGGGAGCTTTTGGTTCCAGATAGCTGCAAATGGATAGAGCCATTTCTGAGAGCCCTAGAAGTGTTCCCTCGCAGAGGTAGAAGGGAGTTCTCTGGTAATGAGATTATTTTGTTAAACAGGTGACATTGTTTATTTCCTGTGGAAAAGTTTGTGATTGCTTTAAAATTAAGTAAAATGGATGGGAACTGCCTAGTTTAATAATTTGCACTTGAATTTGAAAGGTTTTTCAAAATGATAGCCTAAATCCAAGCTAAGACAGTGTAACAGCTCTACCCAGCTAGTCCAGTTATCCCTTGATGCTCCAGGATTAGTGGTACAATCAGTGTTATGTAACATTTGTTCTATATTATTCTGCCCTAATGAGGTGGATCGGAGACCATGTCAGCTGTAATTCCGGATGCCCTTCTTCAGTGGGCTTGAGTACAGCCTTTTAGTCATTTGCAGATGACTTCCTCCTGTTTTAATTTTAAAAAACTGATTCCCATTGGCCTGCAAATTTAGCAATTGATTATTTAGAACAAATCCCTTAAAATGTTAGATTGTCAATATCGGTAAACCTGTAACAACTTGTTTCTATAGCTTTTGATTTAGTTTTTAGCGAGAAGTGTGTAGTGAAGGCCAGAAACTATTTAAGATTCTTTGATCAAATTAATATCAAAAGCAGAACATTTTAAGTTACCGAACACCGTTCTGAAAATGACAGTGTTTTTTCCTTAAATATTTTGAGATTAGTTAAGGGTTACTTTCTTAAGCAAACAACTACTGAATTGTGTTAAGTTCAATTCCAGTTAGATATTGCTGTGTACGGATATTCTTGGTTAACATCGCATTGTTAATGGGGCCTCATTGGTCTCAATACCTGAGCCCCTTCCCCCTCGACTCAGAGGCTCGGGGTGACCCAGAATTGTCTGGGAGGCTTAAATTCCCGACATGCCTTCCTCATGCATGTAGCACTCCGGGTCCGTTTCACTTCTCTTATTAAAACTTCGTTTGTTGAATGAATGTGCTTCTACATGCTGCATGTATTCGGGAATTTTTTTTAAGTTTGAATATCAGTCTAGGCTTAATTATTTTTTAAAATTATGCTGTTTCTCTGTCATGGTTTCCCAAGTTTGGTTAATTATGTGTGGACATATGATACATGTTTCGACGTTGGCTTTTTTCTTATTTGTAGCATATTACAAACTTCCAAATAATTTGACTGCTGTCTTTGACTTTCTAACATATTTCGTGAAACAATTAGGTTGCTGGTTTTCAAATATTAGTGTGTAGTAGAAGTACTTGGAGGACTTACTAATTGAAGCAGATTGCTGGGCCCTGTGAGAGTTTCTGACTCTGAAGGTCTGGGGTGAGGCTTTAAGAATGTGCATTTTCCCCCTAAATTCCCAGGTGCTGCTGATGCCTCTGTTCTGGGTCCATGCTTTGAGAACCATGGGGCTCATTTTACATTCTTTTCCCCATTCAGGATTTGCCCATTTAACAACTGAATTAAAACAACAACAACATTAAATCCCCAACTTAAAAAACATCTAGTAATCCAAAAATTTGATTTTAAAAAGGTTTGTTAGAAACCTGAGACCCATTCTCCACCCCCCCCCAAGAAAGTATCATATTTATTGGCTAGTCCTAAAAACCCCATTTCAATATATTTGCAAAGAAAAGCAGCAGAAGAAAAAAAATCTGTTGCAGTAAGAGTAGTTGAAACAGAAAACAATACTCTTAGAGGGAAAAAATAAAGGGTGTGTGTGTGTTTGTGTTTAATCTTGAGACCTGATACTTCAGGAAAAGTAGCCCGGAGGGGACAAGAGGCCAGGCCAGGTAGAAACTTAGGAGGTTCTGGAAGGTCGTCGGATGCCTGTAAAATTCCAGAGATTTTTGGTTTGCCAGCAGTGGTTCTTATATTTAATTTTACTTCAAAATTTGAGAATTTCCCCTTCTTTGATGCAAGTATATCGATAAGGCCACTTCTAATGCTTAATAGAGGCGTTTGAGGTAATATTAGCTTAATCAGTGGAATGCAGAGAGAGGAACGGGGATTTCTGTGGGTAACTTAACACTTAGGACGCTGCAAGGTGGAAGAGCTAGAGAATGTGGGAAAGATGTTCCTTCAGTGAAACTGTCTGAATTATGAATGTGGGGGAGATGGGAAGAGGCGCAGGGGAGGGGAAGAAAAATGAAAAATGAGGACAAGGAAGACCACAGCTAAGCTTTGAGCTCCTCAGAGGTCTTTCCTTCATTGTGTCTTTTACCCCAAATGGGAATCTTACTAATGAGGAAGAACGGGTGATGAAGGCATCATACTGGCCACTAAATGGGTTCCTGTAAATGCGAGTTCACTTGTTTTGAAGAGAGGGATACAGGAAGATGAGAGCCTCTAAAATCAGCCACATTTAGATCTGGAACATTTACAGGATGTCTGCATATATTGCCATAAATTATTTCAGTGAAAAGAATATCACTTCTGCCTTTTCCCTTGGATTCTAAACTTCATCTCAAAATACCTCCCGACTCTTGCCTCATTTCTGTGCATCACTGTACCATTTCTTTTTTCAACAGATTCTACAAAATTATCTTCTTAAAAAATACAAGTCTTCATATATACTGTAACATAAATTTGACCATCAGGTAAAAGACCAGTGTAAACACAGTAAAGGCTTTTGTTAGTCCTGCTTTAAACCAAGTTGCAGTTCATGTAAACATCCTACACTCAGCTGTAGTACACGGACTGGCTGGGCGGAGGATGTTTACTTCAGCTGACTTGGAATATCAACCGTTAACATCTATGTAGGGCTTGGCAAGAATAGTACACAGAGGCTTGATTTTTTTTTTTTTATGTAATTACTTAACTTACTGCCCTATCCTTTTATTTTGTATTATTATATCTCGAACATGAGATAAGACTCTTGGTATTAAAATTAAAAAAAAAAAGACTCTAGGTATTAGGACCCAAAAAATGTCCTTATGTGGTAGTTGGGGTCAGATCTGTAGGCATCAAAGTGTGCTTTAACAAGCACGGGCTTTGACGTCAGACATCTGTAGCCATCTGGGCTCTGCCAGTGAATTTGCTCTGTGTTTGGAGGAGGGAGAGCCACTGTTTCACACCTCACTGCTTTTCACATCTGCAAAATAGGTACGGTATGCACTTCACAGGACTGTTGTGAGGATCGATCTGGATGACGGATGTAAAGTGGCACATTAGGACAGTGCCTGTCACATTAAGCACTCAGTAATTGCTAAGAGGTTGGCTGTTATTAATGCTAGCTACAATGGCTGATAATAGTGTGTAGCACATTTTAGGTGTTCAGTCAGTAATTGCTATTATTTCTAATTAGACATAACTCGTTTTTATTTTAGCAGGAAAGATGACACCACCTTTCTGTTTTAATAGAAATGGTTTGCATCCTTGACAACACCATGATTTAGTGGTCAAGAGTTGTGAAGTCCAGCTTCTTGCGCTCCTTTTCTGGGGCTGCCACTGACCAGCTGTGTTACTGTGAGCGAGCTAAGACTCTCCCTGTGCCTCAGTTGCCTCTGTCTGCTTAACTAAGACAGTACCTACCTAATGGGATTGTTACGAGACTGAATGAGTTAATACCAGTAAAGTAGTACTTACTAAGCTCTTGATACAATGGTAGCTATTATTGTTTTAAAAACATGTTTGTTATCTGTTATTTTGTGCCAGAGTATAATTGTGCTGTACATTTCAAATAATTTAAAAATAAGCTAATACCTAATAATTAGTTCCAACTATGTTTTGGTTTGGCTTCAATGATCCTTTCACATTTCATGCTTCCGTTGAAAATACTCTTCTTAAAATTTTCTGTAGCTTTGTTTTTCAGTTCCAGCAACTTTTTATTTTTTGGTGAGTTAAAAAAACAAAAAAAACAACAACCACAAAACCAAAATTGCTTAAGAAGTACACATTATTCTGGCAGCTTGGCCAGTGTCTGTAAACCCTTGTCTATGCCTAAATACTGAATTAGAATTTACATTTGATGCTTCTCCTGTGGAAGATGTCTACCCATTATGAGAAATCCACAATTAAATAAAAATGTGAAATTAAAGCATGGAGACTTGTTCTTGAAAAGGTGAGTGCTATTTGTCTAATTATATTTTATTTGTTCAATAGAATAGGGTAATTTTTCATTATTTGTTACTGAGAGCTGTTCTATTATGTTCTTGGAAGCAAAACATATTTCAGTGAGTGCTGCTTGTTCCTTTGAAACTTGTCAAATGCTTAAATTGTTTTATAATTTATAACACTTCAGGAAGAACCTCGCAATGCATTATGGAAGCATTATCTAATCTAAAGGTAGTTCTATAAAATGTAATTTTCAAAGTAGGTGTACTTGGGAGTTCCCATCAATTCACCTTTGAACTTCAGTGAATAAAATAATAGAATTTTTCTTTTATATTCTCAGGTATTAAAAAATAGCATATCTTGTGGTTTAGGCTATGGGGGGGGGGGCTTGTTATTCGTTTTTCTCCTTTTGTTTAACGGCCATGTGTCTCTGTGTGTACATCACATGTCTTCCTGGTGATACAGCAGGGTCCTTGCTCATAGGGGCTGTCGGCTTTGCCCCACTTTGTCACTTAGAAAAAGCTCCACACGAAACATCGCTAAGATTTGAGTATTTGTCTTGTTTTAATTAATACAGTGAAACATTCCAAATTATGCTGAGCTGCCCCCCACCCTTGTAGGAAAACACATGCTTTGATTTCTTTAAACACCATATATTTACTGGAAATATAAAATAAGTTTTTTTCTGATGAACATGTGCTTATAAGTGTAGGATGTTACAGAATCTGAATAAATATTAAAGTGTCCCCTCTCCCCCCTTATTTACCGGTTTTTATTTGCCATTTGTTATCTTTTTTACCGTTTTACATTTTTTACCATTTGCCTTATTTTCCAGTATTTATTTGCCATTTATTAATTGATTGGTAGAGAATGTAATATAAAATTGAATGTCTTTGATAAATTTGGATGGATATGATCTGAAATTGAACTATTTTTAGGGCACCTGGATGGCTCAGTTGTTTAAGCATCTGATTCTTGATTTTGGCTCAGGTCATGATCTCAGGGTTGTGGGATGCAGCCTGGGCTGGGCGCTGAGCCTGCTTAAGATTCTGTCTCCTCTCCCTCTGCCCCTCTGGCTTGCTGGCTTGAGCATGTGTGTGCGTGCTCTCTCTTGCTCTAAATAAATAAATGAATTAATGAGTAAATACTTAAACTTGAACTATTTTTGGTCAAGTGTGAAGATTTGATACCTCACATAATTATTTGCTAAGCATTTGACATAAATTATTTAATTTTTCTGTCATTATCCCTTTTCTTATCTCATTGATTCCCAATAGTAGAAATGTAGGGTTCTAAAGCAGTGTCTCAGTAATCAAAAAAATCAGTTAAAATGCAGAATCTGATACATAAGAGCTTCCCTTTAGTTCTGTTTATTTCAGTTTCTTTAAACAATGATTCCACTTTTTGATAAAGGTCAAAGTGTTATTCAGTGCAAAATCTTTCACAGAATTATAATAAGGAGCTATATAATTTCTATATTGTTAATGCATATTGAGTTTTTTTTTTAAGCTAGAAATATGCTCATATCAAATTCTGGATTAAAATGACACATAAGGGTCTTTCTTAATAACTTTTAATTCATAAAACTGCCAGAGTATTATGAAACCAGCAGTTTCACATTTAGGATTTTTATCTGTATATAAATTAGGATTACTTTTTTATATCAGCCTTAACTTCCTTTAATTTTATGGAAAAGAACCAATCCCAAGGGTATTTTTATGATTTAATACATGTTATTCCTATGAGGCTAAGTAAAAATGTTCCATGAAACCAATCTTAGCTGTAGAACCTGTTCGACTACTTAACTGTCTGTCTTGGGACTATAACCAGACGTAATTATAACTGGCTTAAAAGTTCTGACCTTTTCCTTGCTTATTTCAAAGTGATTCTTTAAAGACTATTAAGCTATGTTCAGTATTTGTCCTACCGTGTAAAAATATTGAGAGACAGAGTTTGAGCTGTTGATTTTGTTTTTTAAAAGTAGTTTGAGAAAGTTCCCTTGCTACTTGTTCTCCATGCAAATTTTAAGAGTCCAAATTTTCTGGGTGGGGAGTCTTCTAAGGTTTTTTTAAAAAGTATTAAAGGTTCCCCTGAAGGTATACATTTGGTTTCATTTCGACCTTCTGAGTTTTCCTTATTCTCTATCTTAACTGTGAACATTTTGTTTTGGGTATCCAGCTTCTATTTGAACAGTCACGTGCTTCAAAGTATCATCAGGGTGTAGTCCGTAGCACAGAAAGATTCCATATTCACCAGAATACTGCATTACTTTTAAGTGAACTTATCAGCATGTATGAGAAACAGAGTTTGGGGACTGGGTATTGGCAGATATTTTATTTTCAGATAACTCTGTAAATGTTTGGCCATTGGTTCTGTAATATTTAGAGTAAAATGCGCAGGTACCCCTTCGCTGTCTCCACACTCGTATGGCACTTCATCTTCTCTGTTACACTCTAAATTGTGAGCAGTGCGCATCCTTCCAAATTCCTTTCGTGTTTTCACACACATACACCCTACTGGCGTGGGTGGGATTTCTAACATCATGGATTCATACTATATATAGTGTGTACTTTTTCATGCATTTTAGAGAACTTTTCATATCTTTGCATCACTAGTTTTTAGCTCCATGTATAAATGTGCCATAACATGTTTACCTCCCCAACGGTAGACCCTCCCATCGTTGGCGCCAGTGTTTCACTATGATAGGCAGTTCTGCAAAATGCCAATATTTTGATGCCTGGTGTAACTGTTTCTGCAGGACAACTTGTAAAGGTAGAATTGCTGTGTCAAGGAAGATGTCCATTTAAAATACTTCACAGATCCTGCTTAATTAATCTCAAAAAGAGTCTGTGCCAGTTCATACTTTCTTGAGAAGTACAAGAGAACGCTTGTCTTCTCACATCCTTGTGAGAGGCCCTCGGTCTGGTTCAGTTTTGCCGGTTAGAGAGTTGCAGGGCAGTACCTCCTGTTGCATTCCTTTGTCGAAGGGGGAAGTTAACGCCTTTCCATGTCTTTATTGGCTTCTCTGTCACTCTCAGCTTTCCTCCCCTCCCTCTCCTTCTTTCTGTCTGTCTTTTGGCTCACATATTCATGCCCTTTACCCATATTTCTGTTGATTTGCTAATTTGTTACTGCTTTCTAGAGACTCCATATACTTTGGACATTTTTTTTTTTCTGTGTTGTATGTGTTGCAAATACTTCTTCCTTATCCATCTTTTTTTTTTTTTTTAACTTTATTTAAAAGTGTTATGTAGTATTTTGCGACTTCTGGGTTTTGTTGTCTTTCTTTAGGAAGGCCCTTTCCACCTTTGATATTATATAGAAGTTGTCCGAAATATGCTATGTCTTAATCTTTTAAAACTAGGTTTCATCAAAGCTAAGAAATGACACCGATTCTACGACACTGGTATTTTATATACTAAATGAGAAGAGGGACGCCTGGGTGGCTAAGTCGGTTAAGCAGCTGCCTTTGGCTCAAGTTATGATCCCAGGGTCCTGGAATCCAGTCCCACATTGGGCTACTTGCTCAGTAGGGAGCCTGCTTCTCCCTCTGCCTGCTGCTCTGCCTGCTTGTGCTCTTTCTCTCTCTGACAAATAAATAAAATCTAAAAAAGAAAGAAGAGAAAAACTTTGAGGAACAGACCACATACTTTCTCATCATTTCAAATTTTATAGTTACTTAAAGATCTCTTTTAGACATTTATTCAGACTAATTTTTTTAATTATAAAGCATAGTAAAAAGAAAGTATCAGCTCAATTTTGCACTAACAAACCTTAGTCCTTGGGTGTTCTGAATTTGTGAATTTAAATCCATCTTTCATTCTTACTCTGTGAGTGTTCGTAAATACCACAGTGTGCGTGAGACACCTACCGTGGTACTGATGCTTATCCGGTACTTCTATGTATGCTGTCCTCTCAGCCTCAGGGTAACTGTTACTGGTGCATTTTACAGCTGAGAAAACGGAGGCTCAGAAAAGTTACTTGTAATCAGAGAGCAATTAAAGCGACGGACCTTGCTGAGTACAAGACGCCGTGCAGAGGCTCATATTCAGGATGTGGTTCTGAGTCCTTTGTGGAGATGAAGTCAGTAAGTACATGGACCAAGTCTGCCCTCCAAAATAGAGGCAGTCTGGAAGGAAACATCTGTTAATTGTTCAGAAGTGTGTGATTAATGTGTGATTCTTTCAGGCCTTTTCAGAACCAGCATGTGCTGTGCTGTCCAATAAATGTTCATTTCTGTACTTATAAGTTTGTTGATTTTTTTTTTTTTTTGGTTCCTGTCAGTTTTCATATTTTTATGCTTCTGGAATCCATAGGATTTATAATGGGCCTTTACTTTAAGATGGGCAATGAATAGAGTGATACCAAGAAAATTTCATAACTGTTCTATTTACATGTTAAACCTAAACCAGAACAAGAGGTTATAGTTGCACACTTAGCCTTGAGCACTGTTATCTACATTGGAATCCTAGCCAGTCCTAACAGTCATCTACCTTCAACCTTTCACACAAAGTATGTTTGTAAAACTGCATATACAGTGAAAATGATGGGTTTTTTTATGAACCAAAGGAAGTCATGCAACCTGTTTTCACACAAGCAGTCAAATTTTTAGCTTCAAACTGAACAAATATTTTGTACTGTTTGTTACATATAAAAAATGATTGGACATATCTCAGGCAACTCAAACAGGGCCGGTAGAAGACTCACGAGTGTGCCAGCATTAGAAACCAACCCAGTCGTAGTGCTAGGCAGACTCGGCGGGGCCGCGCCGCGCAGGGATATGTTCATGGTAAGGGTCGGAGACGGCGCTCCAGATAGAGCAGAGCACAAGCCTTTCCTAAAGTCATGTTGCCTCTCCTGGGGTTTGAATCCAGGCCTGTTATTTATTTCTGTGTAGAACAGATTGAGTGTGTAAGAAGCGGTGTTCGTAAAAGTTGGCAAACCTGTTTTACTTGTTTCTCAGTCTTTTCCGAGCACTGGTTATAAAGCACGGATATTTATAGTAAATATCTTAAGTACAGGCTAGCCCTCTTAAGTCGTGTGTCCTTGCGCCATCCACATGTAAGGACTTCACCCTCGGGCAGGTGATTTAGACCGCTCTCCGGGCCATGGAGTGTTTGAAGACACTAAAGGGAGAGCAAGAAGAGAAGAATTTTGAGGAGAAAGTGATCACACTGTGACCTTTGGCTAATTCCTGAAGCATTCCAACTTCATATTCCTTGTATGTAAATGAGGACATTATAGTGTTGTAAGTTGCTTTCTTTACCAGTGGGACTGCATCCAGGGGTCGGTCTGTCTGTGTTCATGTGTATCAACAGAGCCCGATATGTAGCAGAGAGTTCCAGGTTAAACCACTTGGACTCACCTGGAAACTGGAGTTGCCCATCTCCGAAATTATAATGAGGATTGAATTGGAGAACCCAGATAAGCCGTTTAGCACACCGTGTGCATACATTAAGCACCCGGGAAATACCTCGTGTTCTGAACTCAGTCCAGGCGTCAGGTCTTAACAGGATCTAGATCTTAGACCTCTTAGGTAAAATCAGCCTTGTCTTTTTTGTTTTGTTTTGTTTTTTTAAGATTATTTATTTGACAGAGTGAGCACAAGCAGGGAGAGTGGTAGGCAGTGGGAGAAGGAAAAGCAGGCTCCCCCGCAGAGCAGGGGGAATCTGATGCGGGACTTGAACCCTGGTCCCCAGGATCATGACCTGAGCTGAAGGCAGCTGCTTAACCAACTGAGCCACCCAGGCACCCTTGTGTTTGTGCCGTAAGTGTGTCTTGTTCTCAATTCTAATTAAACGCTGTTAGTGGCGCTAAATTTATCTCTAATTTATCTGTCTTCTCTTAGATTACGAGCCCCTTGAGGCCAGAGATCGGTTTGTCCATCTGCATTAGTTCAGTGTCTGACGTAATAAATTTTGTTGAAAGAGTAAATTTTATTCTTGTTTTTAAATGGAATCCCCTCCCCACTTAGTGGACAATAATCTGGAGCAAAGGTGACAAGTAGAAATGTCCCAAAATCCCAGTCATGGTCGCAACCCTTCCCCCTTATTTTTTAACAGTTTGATGCTGTTGTTTTAACAACTTTTAAATGCCCTTGCATTCCAAAGGATTTTTTTTAATTTCTAATTTTTTAATAACACATAATGTATTATTAGCCCCAGGGGTACAGATCTGTGAATTGCCAGGTTTACACACTTCACAGTACTCACCATAGCACATACCCTCCCCAGTGTCCATAACCCCACCACCCTCTCCCCCAAAGGATTTTTTTACTTCTTCACAGTGTTTTCCTTATAATAAGAAAATAAAGTAAGAGAGTAACTTCTGGGTGGAGAAGACTGTCCACTAAGAAAGTGCTACGATTGGAAATTATATAAAGACGTCCTAGCGACAGTAGGAAAGAGAATGGATCTTGGAATCAGCCCTGGGTTCATGTTACAGCACTGCTTTCTTGCTGTCTCACAGTGATCACATTTTCTCTCTACAAAGTGGGCGTGTCTACTTTATATTACACGGTTAACAGTAAGAAAAAGACTACAGGTTAGGAAGTGTTGGAGATAGTGCTCAGGGTAGAGCAGAGTCCAACTCTTCAGAGGTTGTTAGGATGGTGAACATGAGGTAATACTTACATAGTACTAGCACTGCGTTTGCTTAATGGAAGATAGATAGTTCCGGGACTTAGTTTCTTGTGGGGGCTGGTGGGGGGACGTTTTGTGGGGGAACTTCTGTAGAGCAGGGAGATGAAAGGTAGACCCTGAGCCATCTCCTTGGAATGGTAGAGCAGAACCAGAGCCAACTAAGAGATTTTCTGTCTTGGAGCTAGTTTCAACTGATACTATCCCCCTTTAAATTTGGGGAAAACCAACATGTTATATCAAAAATGCAATTGTTTTCTATTAGAAATATTGTTTAAATTAGGGGCGACTGGGTGGCTTAGTGGGTTAAGCCTCTGCCTTCAGCTCAGGTCATGATCCCAGGGTCTTGGGCTCGAGCCCCGGGTTGGGCTCTCTGCTTAGCGGGGAGCCTGCTTCCCCTCTTTGTCTGCCTCTCTGCCTACTTGCGATCTCTGTCAAGTAAATAAATAAAATCTTTAAAAATATATTGTTTAAATTAATTGTACTCTTGGTTAGATTTGAAAACCGGAACTAAAATGTTAAATGGTGACGTTTTACTGACCCCATGGTGATGTTGTAGGGAAGACAGAGATCAAATGGCTAAGGTATAGCCAAGAATTAAGTCCCAAAGGTTAATATTTTCTCAACACAAGAAGGCAGGTCTCTGCTTCATCATACATGCCACACAATCATTGATAACTTGCGATACACACTGAAAACATTAGAGCAATATAGGTCTTTATTGATTTTTATTTTCCTTGTAAAAGAAGTGTGGCAAGAATTATTCTCAGTACTGCTAATACAAATAAAATTGGTTGATTATTGTGTCCTTTCAGTCCAGTGGTTAAGGTATATGAACCTTCGCTACCTATGAGAGTTTTATCCAAATCATTTCCCAGTTACTGTGTTTTAAACCCCACAACGGCCCCAACTTTGCAATTTCTCCTCTCCCCTTTCTTACTTTGTACTTTCATACCTTTGTCCTAAATGTTTTCTTCCAACTCTCAGTTTGTATTTTCTTCATTTGTCCTGCTTCTCAGAGTGTGTATCGGTTTAGTGATTTAATTTGGCTGTAGTATAACAGAAAACTTCAAAACAGTAGCCTTAAACAAGTTGGTGGTTTACGTTTTTCCCCTCGCAGAATAGTTTGCAGGAATCATGGTGTCATGGCAGACTGAACTAAACATCAGTCTTCCTCCCACCACCATTCGATAGCTCCAAACTCCTAGAGATGTCAGATAAAACATAACAAATACACACAGCTGACTGCAAGAGAAGAGAAAGGAAATCTCAGCTGCCAGAAATGAAGAAAAAGCCAGAGTAGCAAACTCAGTAGCTGAAGGCTATGCAGACCCCAGAGATCATCATCTTGGCTCTTAGCCTCACCAGTGGACTGGGGGACTTGAACAGCAAAGGAGACATGACCTGACAAAATTCAGGGAGGCTGAGACAGACCTCTGCACAAAGTCAAGACCCAGAAGGTGCTATAGCCTCAGGAAGGGAGAAGCAGAGTTCCACCCACCAGCCCAGGGAGCAACAGAGTGGCTTCAGAGCCTAAGAGTAGGTGACGGGGGAGGAAGAGTTCCTGAGGAACAGGTACAGTGGCCATTAGAGTCTTGCTGTCATGGTATCCATGCTTACCTTAAAAATTACTGTGAGCATCTCTTCAGTGTAGCAGCACAATAAGGTGTTGGTCGCAGACCAGTGAGCAAAACACAGAAGTTTCTGCCCTCTTGGGGTCTCTAGTCTAATAACAACCAGAAAAAATTTACTAATTGTATATATATCATACACACTGGAAGACAGCTTTTGAAACAACAGAAGGAATACACTAGAATACAGCACAAACGAGATGGAAAAAAATAAAGATTAACACATAGAAGATCCAATGTATAGGGGCACCTGGGTGGCTCAGTGGGTTAAAGCCTCTGTCTTCGGCTCAGGTTATGATCCCAGCATCCTGGGATCGAGCCCCGCGTCGGGCTCTCTGCTCAGCGCAGGGCCTGCTTCCTCCTCTCTCTGCCTCTCTGCCCGCTTGTGATCTTTGTCAAATAAATAAATGAAATCTTAAAAAAAAAAAAAAAAGATCCAATGTATAAATGGACTTCAGGAGTTTAAGAAGGTCGAAAAAAGAGCGGGAGTGGGGTGAGCCACTGTGAACTGACCTGAGCTAATGTAATTGAGTACAACTCTTGGTAAATCAATGTTATGCACTGAACACCACCAGAAAACCCACTCACACTCCTTCCCTCAAATCACTCTCAACAGCCAGATTGTAATGAAAACAGTTTCACACCAGCTTCTGTCACAAAGTACAGGTACTAAGCAAGAAAACAGTTCTTGTAGGCTGTTTGGCCCTTTGAGATGCTCTGATTACAACCTTGCCCCCAAAATTCCTTCAGGGGCGCCTGGGTGGCTCAGTCAGTTCTAAGTATCTGTTTTTGGCTCAGGTCACAATCCAGAACCCTCTGCCCCTCCCCCTGCTCATGCTCTCTCTCAAATAGTCTTAAAAAATTCCCTCAGGGGGGAAAAAAAATTCCTTCAGGAAACAGAATTCTGTTACATTAACAAAACCTGTGATCATGACTGGATAGAGGATCTTTTAGGGGATCGGATTAGGGCATTATCCCAAAGGCTAGGGACTCCAGGCCAAGCTGGATTCTTTGACCTTTTCTTGCAAGGTTGGGGTGTACAGCTAGCCAATCCATATAAGCTTGAAAACCTTTAATTTCAACATCATAGCCAGTTTTTGAAGTGCATCATTCTAGTTAACAGCACAAACTTCATCGATAAAGTTGTCGGCATTTAGCGTGTAAATCAGCAAAGCTTTGGATGTTCTTCAAGACACAGCAGTACCTAGAGAAGTTTCCTCTTGAATATGGATTCTCTGAGAGGGAGCTGAGCATCCTGAACTCTACTGTCTTGATCAGGATTTTAGTAGGACCCAAGTGATGACTTTACGTAAGTAATAATATATGCCACATATGCTGGAGTATTTCAGTATAAGTCACAAATACCTTAACAGCTATATTGAAAGAGATACATGGCAAAGAAGTTTCCAGAACTGATCAAAGACGTTGTAGCAGGAATGATACCTGCCTTCTGGTAACAGAACCAAAGTAGCAGCGGTGTTTAAACTGGATAGGCTGTCAAGATAGGCTGTCCCAAGTGTTTTGTAACCCCACAAGATCAGTGGGGCCACCGGCTTTCCTGTTCTTTGTGATCCACTGTCTTGAGCATGTGGCTTCCATTCTCATCAAAAGATGGCTCACATTCCAGGTAACAGGAAAGAAGGGCCAAGGGCAAGATACACGTCAAGTCTGATGACAAAATGAAGACCTCTCAGGGAAGAGTAAGAATTTGATACCAGTAGGCAGACACTTAAATAAATGTCAGAGGGTATTTTTAAGGTAGAGACAAAATGACCCCAGATGGAATCCAGAAATGCAGGAATAAATGAAGAGCAATGGAAATAGTAAATATGTCTGCAAACATAATTATTAACTGTAAAAGTGTGGGGTTTAAAAAACCTGTGGAATTAAAACATCATATAATAAGGCAGGAGAAAGTTAAGTGGAGTTAGTGTTCTCAGGTTCTAGCACTGGGTAAGTGGTAAAAACACTGTCATTAAAGTCAAGGATTCAAGTTAGTCTGAGTTAAACACAGCAGTAGATGTGTTAACAGTGTCAGAGAGGAGACTACTACAGGCAGATATAGACAAGGAAACATGAAGCCTGTGGGTCAGATTTTAAAATTGCAAAACATAAACCCTAACACTTTAAGTGATTCATCAGTGGAGTTAAAGTGGAAAAGCTATCCGCTGAATCAAGATGAGCCTCCTGCATACTTCTTACAAAAGACACCATTATAAGGTCACAGAAAGGTTGGAAGTAAATGCATAGGGAAACTGTATTAAATAACCGAATGAGAATAATAGGACTATAGTTTTATCAAGCAAAGAGATTTAAGGCAAGAGGCAGCACTAGAGATAAAGAAGACATTTTATAATGATAAAGGAATTCATTTACCCATACCAAATAATCCTACGTGTATACGGGCCTAAAGCACATTTAAAATATATAAAACAATGACAGAAGAGAAATAAATCCTTAACCATACTTGGAAACTTTTACACAGCTTTTGTGATAGTTAACATTGTATTCAGACCAAAATAGAAAGAAAGAAAGAAAAATCAGAATGTGGATGATCTGGATGATACTTTCACTAAACTGTGGTTGGTTTACATACATTGTCCACTTGATCAAAAAGATGTAACTCACAGTTTCTTCAAGTAAAGAGTGAATTATTTACCAAACTTGGCCTTATGCTCAGTCATAAAACAAAGCTCACCAAATTTCAAAAGATTAGAAGCCTTCAACATTCCCTAACACTGGTGGAATTAAGGTAGAAGCCAATAACAAAAAGATGACTAAAGAAACTCCCAACTTCTTGGAAATCATGTAATAGATTTCCAAACAGTCCTTTGGTTAAAGAATAAATCAAATTTCAAAATATTTTGAGGTGAATAATAATGAAGATACCGAAATTTTATGAGTTACAGCTGAAGCAGAGTGTGCAGGGAAATATATAACCTTAAATGCATATATCAGAAGAAAAGCAACGCTGAAAATGAATGGCTTAAACTCCTAATCCCAAGAAGCTAGAAAAAGAACGGGAAATAATAGACAAAATCAATGAAATAACAGAGAAAGTCAACAAAGCAAAAAGGTCGGGTTTTTGGAGTCTAATAAGATTAACCACCATGGTCTAAATTTGAGATGCTAGCCAGTGAAATAACGCCTAGCAGGGCCACCTGGGTGGTTAAGCATCTGCCTTTGGCTCAGGTAATGATTGCAGGGTCCTGGGATCAAGCCCCACCTCAGGTTCCCTGTTCATTGTGGAGTCTGCTTCTGCTTCTGCCCCCACCTTTAGCTCAGGCTCTCTCAAGTGCTTGCTTGCTCGCTGTCTCTCAAATAAATAAAATCTTTTTAAAAAAAGAAAAGAAAAAAAAAGAAAGGCCTAACAGAAAGTTTTGAAAGAAGAAAACACTGTACACAACTGGTTGTATGCATAGGAAATTTAAAGAACTCTATAAACTAAGGGATTTATCAAGGTCATTGGATATAGTCAATATCAAAAATCAGTTGCATTTCTAAGTGTCGGAAACGTTGAAATTGTTAAGATGATAGCATGTACACTAGCATAGAATATCAAATACCTGGAAATGATTTTTGAAAAAAACCATGTTGAGAGAAATCTGAAAAGATCTAAATAAATAAATGAATATACACGTTGATGACTTGGAAGGCAGTTTTGTAAATTGTTCCCCAACTTCAGTGTGATTCTGTCACAACCCCAGCAGTGTGAGAAGAAGTTAACAAGCTGATGGAAATGCAAAGGACCAAGGCTATCCAAGGTGACCCTGAACAACAATAAAACTGAACAACTTTCACCAAAACTGTGGTTATAATCAAGACTGTAATGTTGGTTGGCATATGGATAGACAAATAGACCATTGTCACAGAAAAAAAAGTTTAAGCACGAATCCACATATACGAGTCACCTGATTTGCGTCCATGGTAATGGACAAAGGGATCGTCTTTTTAATAAATAATGTAGAGTCTGATATCCATATGGAAAAAAGAGACCTCTATATCAGACAGAAAAAAAAAAATTCCACGTGGAAAATAGTCTAAACATGAAAGGGAAATAATGAAACATAGGAGAGTATCTTTAAGATTTGAGGCAGGCAACGATTTAAAGGACTTAAAAGCATAAAGGGAAAAAATTTTAAGCTAATCTGCAGTGATAGAGTCAAGATAGAGGTTATCACTATGCTGAAAAGTTTATTTTTCAATAAAAAAGACAATTTGGTATCAGGTATCAGGAAAGAAACAAGATATGAGTAAGGCTATAGGTAAGATTTTTTTAATGATAAAGCTATTGTGAATTTACATGGACAAATTTTAAATTTTAGGTATTTTAAATGTAGATAAGTGTATATATATATATATATAAAATATCACTGAATAAATCTGAGTCTGTTTTTTGAAATTTCCAAGTAATCCGGCAGATCTAGATGCTTTATATTGTAGTCTATTAAACTGTCAAGAAACATAATCTTTGTAAATACTGTTCTAAAGAAAAGAAAAAATGGGAAAACCCCACTTTGATACCAAAGTCAAATGGGATATATGAGGAGGGAAAATGGGTAGGCCAGTCTCTTATGAGCAGGGCCGATTTAGCCTAAATATTAGCATTTCAAATTCATCAATTTATTCATTATGACAAAGTAAAGTTTATAGACAAAATGAGAGGTTGGCTTAACACTGGAAAATGTCTTCATGTAATATGTCACATTATGAATAGATAAAAAAGAAAAGCCATATTACCATCTCAATGAATGAAGAAGGGGGAATCAACAAAATGCAACACTCATTCGTGATTTTAATAAAAAGTAATTGAATGAAGCATTCCCTTGATAGATTATGAATAGACAGACAATCCCCTAATGTGGTAAATGAAAGTTTATTAAAGACCCATGGTTAACATCACAGCTTAATAATAACATTTTAGAGATGCCCCTTTAAAGTCAGCAATAGGACAGGAAGGGCTGTTGTGCACCTGTTCCACAGCGCCCTGAGATCTTGGCCAGTGCAATAAGATGGGAAATAGACTAAGCATTGGAAAATAAGAAACATTTAGTGGGCAAGATCATCGGGTTTTTGTGGTTTTTTTTTTTTTGAAAGTCCAAGGGAAACTACAAAGTGCTATTACTAATACGAGATTTGAGGGTATTTGAATGTAAGACCAAATATGCAAGAATCAGTGGTGCCCTTTTCTACTCAAAAGTACTTGAAAGTAATATTTAGGAGAGTCTCATTCACATTAAAAACTAAAAGGTACCTAATAATACACCCAAAGTTAATGGGGAAAAAACTCTACAGAAGAGGGCAAAGAGTCATAATATCAAAATATGTTTTTGGTCTCTAAGTAGTCAAGAAGATGCAGTTAGATGCCATGTCACAAAATATATCATTATAATCACATAATACCAAAGACGGGCACAGAGCTTGGAAAAACAGTTTACACTTCTTTTTAACTTATACTTTTTTTAACATCACTTTAGTAAAGATGAAGTCACACTTTGGTTATAACAACAGCACATATAAATATTTTTACAAAAAGTTCTGCATCATACTTAGGTTTAGAAGTTGTTGAACAGTGGAAGCTTATTATAGACGTTTGTAGCAGGGAGCGACGATTGGATTGCTTTTTCCCCAACCTGGAAAATCGCATGGATGTTTTTATTGTAAAACAACATATTGGCTCTAGATAGAATGAAGTCCAATATTTTGTTTTAAATTCAGCTATATTTGAAGTTCCTAGCAGTAAGTACAGTTTGTGAACTACCATCCTCTCCTACATTGTTCCTATTTTGACTTCCCACAATTATCTAAAACATTTCATTACCATGACATTCATTCACATGAAGGTTACAGTTGAGATTAGGAGAAAACGTGTAATAAAACAGTTTTGATAAAATTCCTTTCTCAGCATATGTAATAGCAAAACACAAAGGTAATTTAGTGCTTATGATACTCAATGTTTAGTATTTATACTCAAAATTTGAAACTCAAATTTATTATTTCTTGAGACCTTTGCTTTAATATAGTATCTGACACAGATTTTATATTTAGTTCACTAGGTTGTAAATTCAGTTTTCTTACTAACAAAGGCTGAGATTTCGTAGTCCTCCATCTAAATGAATGCTTTTAACTCCTAGTGATAAACATTATAGATTGATTTTATTTTAAAAAGAGTCACATGTTTTACATTTCCAAGTTCACTTTTATTTCTGAAGGAAAGTGAGGTACCTATGTCATTGTTCCCATAATGCATCATGTGTGTACACCGTAAAGCATGTAGGAGGTTATTTCCCTTGGCAGAGTTTGAATTAACAGGAAAAAAGAAAGTAACTTACATTTTCTTAGCACTAGAGTCTCCAGCCAAATCCAGTCCATGGTCCATGAACTAAGAATGGTTTTGACTCATGCGCAATGAAGGATTGACTTAGCAGGTCTGGCTTATTCAAATCATGCACATTCCATAGATAAGTCTGGCCCTGGACCAGCTCCTGGGAGATAACCTCTAAGCTCTTAGAATATCCCTTGTCATGTGAGTGAGTGCCTGTGTTTACTCGAGGCCTTGAGTCACACCAGATAGTTTATGATAACAATGATTTATGCAATTATGGGGGGGACGCTGTACCATGCAGTATCAGTGTAATCTCCGGAGGAGCTGGGAACTGAGTGAGGTCAGCCTTGTGAGTGCTACGTGCCTGTGAAACTGACCCCCAATAAAAACCCTGGACGTGAAGTCTCCAGTGAGTTTCCCTGGTTGGCAATATTCCATACATGTTGTCCCACTTGTCTGGAAGAACTAAATTCTGTCCATGCAACTTCTCTTAGGACCATGGGGAGCTTGACCCTGATCTCCTGGCCTCTTCCTTCTGTGCCTTTTATGTGCTGATTTTAAATCCTCTTTTTGCTATCCTAAATTATAACAGTCAGCATAAAGACTTTCCTGAGTTCTATGAGTCATTGAACTAGATGGTGGTCTTGGGGACCCCAACACAACATGTTTAAAGAATTATTATTATTACAAAAAAGAAAGAATATGCAATAGAAACCATAACGTGTCCCATGAAGCCTATCTGGCCCATGACAGAAAACTTTTGCCAACTCAGGCACAAATGCAGCAAATAAATAATCTATGTTATTTTCATACACTGAAATCATTAGCAGTTAAAATGGATGAATATCAATGTAAAAAAATCTCAAACTGTTTTAAGTGAAAAAAAGCAACAGAAGAATAATACAATATGATGCTATTTATGCAACTGGGGTTAGTGTTGTAAGTAAATGTACATGAAAACCATACGAATCCCGTAGCGGGGATATCCGCAAACTTCAGGACAGTGATGAGCTCTGGGGGAAAAAAGTGAATGGAAGGTAAAGCTTATTTGTCTCATTTTCATCCTTAAAAAGAGATTCAGGGGAAAACTCCGACCTCACAAAACAAGTGAAAGTGTTTTCTTTTACTAATTTTTTAATTTAAAATTAAATTTAAGTTTAATTTTTAAAATTAAATTTAAAATTTAATTTTTTAAAAAAGATTTTATTTATTTATTTGACAGAGAGAGATCACAAGTAGGAAGAGAGGCAGGCAGAGAGAGAGGAAGGGAAGCAGGCCCCCCACTGAGCAGAGCCCGATGTGGGACTCGATCCCAGGACCCTGAGATCACGACCTGAGCTGAAGGCAGCGGCTTAACCCACTGAGCCACCCAGGCGCCCCTAAAATTTAATTTTACTATTTTTTTTAAGTCAGCTTAGAATTATAGAACTGTTGTGCTAAAGACTTCAGCTGCTTCAAACAAATTCCTCAAGGCCTAAGTTAAGAAACTGGCCTTGGTAGGTGAATTGTCCAAGGTCATGCTCAATTCTTACATGTTTAAAGAGGCCATTCACTAGGAAGTACGTACGTGCTGGCAAGGTTAGTTATTCTGAACTGTGGAAACTTGGAAGTTGGTTCTTTAAACGTAAATACATAGGGGATGCTCTACATTCTAGAGACCTACCAAGTTCTCTTTCAGTTTTGTGAATCTGTACATTGAAGAACATTGAGAGATTGGGTGAGTAAGAAAGAAAGAGAAACTTCCTAAGAATTCAAACTAGCTTTTTTGCAAATAGTAAAACATCGCCTTCTCAAAGATTAATTTCCTGTGAGCTGGGGGCCACTAACTCCACTGTAGCTTTACAATGTAGGCAAATTAATTAATTCATATTTTCTTTAAAACAAAACAAAACAAAGTCTGGGACTCCTGGGTAGCTCAGTTGGTTAAGCAGCTGCCTTCGGCTCAGGTCATGATCCCAGCATCCTGGAATCAAGTCCCGCATTGGGCTCCTTGCTCAGCAGGGAGTCTGCTTCTCCCTCTGCCTCTGCCTGCTACTCTGCCTGCCTGTGCTCACCCTCTCTGACAAATAAATAAAATCTTTAAAAAAAGAAAAAAAAAGTCTGCACTCTTTGTAGCATAGAGATTATGCCAGAGTTAGTGTCCCATTGGTATCTTGAAGATTTTAAGGGTATTAAAATTCAAGTACGTTTTAGGATTTTAGTAATCAAATCAAATCAGGATTTAGTAAATCAAATTTTAGTAATCAAATAAGAAAGTGACTTTTTAAATGCTTTGTGTGGACGCCTTGGGGGGCTCGGTTGGTTGGATGACTGCCTTCAGTTCAGGTCATGATTCCAGGGTCCTGGGATTGAGTCCTGCATCAGTCTCCTTGCTCAGTGGGGAGCCTGCTTCTCCCTCTGCCGGCCACTACCCCTGCTTGTATGCTCGCTCTCTCACAAATCAATAAAAATAAATAAATAAAATGCTTTGTTAACAGTAAATATGGGTAAAAGTCTTACCACTAATTTTTTTTTTAAGATTTTATTTATTCATTTGACAGAGATCACAAGTAGGCAGAGAGGCAGGCAGAGAGGGAGAGAGGAGGAAGCAGGCTCACCGCCGTGCAGAGAGCCGGATGCGGGGCTCGATCCCAGGAGCCTGAGATCATGACCTGAGCTGAAGGCAGAGGCTTTAAACCACTGAGCCACCCAGGCGCCCCTTACCACTAATGTTAAACACACAGAACTCAGATTTCTGGTACATAAAATTTAATGACACCTTTCGTACATACACTGGGAGTTATTGGGAGAATCAAGTGAGATAATAAACGTTAAAAAAATAGACCCTTTATAAACATTTAAATACAATGTAAATGAGACTTATAAAAAGTATTACTATCACCCTGTGATGACACTTGTGGGCTAATTATGATTGTGAACGGAAAAACACATACTCTTCTTTAGTTTCCTGAGACCGGAGGTGAGCTGTGTCAGCTATAAATAAGGAAAAGTGACATTCATCCAGCTTTTTCTTTGCAACCCAAACCAGGTTATATGAGAGATGAGAGAAAAATAAGACCTAGTTCCAGCCCTTTTTTCCCAATTCTACGTTTATTGAGCACCTACTATGTGTTAAGTGTAGGGAAGCTAAGCATTTACATTAAGTGTCATCACATTTGCCTGACAAGATATTACCCGTATTTTTCATATGGAACCCGAGGCTCAGAGAAATTATATAACTTAAATTCCAGTAGGCTCAGAACTAGCATTTGAACCCGTTGTTTCTGGCTTGAAAGCCCATGCCGTACAAGAAAGCTAGGAGCCGAGTATTAACTCGTCTGGTCAGTCGTTGGTAGCAGGTAATGGGAGGAGAGGCTAGCGTGGGCCCCAGCAGGCAGGGGAGGCTTCCTGACAGAGGCCCTGAAGGACAGCTAGAATTTGGTGGGTGAAGACGAATGAACACTGTCAGCATGGCGAGGTTATAGCTGGTCACCATTTCCCGGGGTCCCTACCTCATTGAATCCAATGGGGTGTGTCTCAGAGATGAGAACACACTCCGGCCGTGCGGTCTCTGGCAGGCATTTGGTCCCAGGACAAGAAGTAGGGTTGGGGCAATGGGAGACCTACAGACACATGGAGGATGGAAGACGAAACCTGGAAATGATGGAGGATTCGGCTCCTTTCTAGAACTCAAGAACAAGACCCAACCCCAAGGCCAGGATAAAGGCTATGATGCAACATTTACAATTCTGTAAACACACCACGTCAGTGAACTATTTGAATGTTTTCAGGTGGATGGCACCTGGACTTTTGAAAATCCTTTTTAAAGTAGGCATCGAGATAGGGTGGACAGCGGTTGAGGTCTTGAGACTCCAGGGATGGATTAAGAAGACTTTGTCCCCGAACACCATTTACTGATACTTGCATTTACATGAATACATTGAGCCTCAGTCACCACCGAAAATTTTGGGTTGTGAGTATAAAATAATTGATACAAAAATTCTTTTAAAAAGACAAAAATTGGTATAGATTAAGTTTCATTTTCAAGCAGCATTGACATCAATACTACTGCGAAGATTATAATAGGGAGTTTATCATAACATGTGCTCTAATATGGTTTTAAAAGCTTTTCCCCTAGCTTTGAAACACTTACAGAATAGATATTTATATATATAGCTTTTCATTTCTATTGGCAATGACTTTTAAAGAGAATTAAACCATATCCTTGTAGCCAGACTTTATAAATAAAAGTGGTAACAGAGCCAAGGGAAACCTTATTTGGGATACATAAGATACTGTGTTTTGTTTAATTTTCATATTTTTAATAACAAGATAAAAGCATAGATGTAAATTTCCCCCAACCTGCCTCCACCCTGCTGGCTACCAGAGTCAGGAGGGTATGTGAGGCGAGCTACCGATTAAATACGTTCCTGCACTTCAGTGCATCTCTGTGTTTAACTGCACAGCAGTGTCGGGCGGTATTTTAACCATTTCCCTCCAGCAGGTTTACTCAGCTTTCGTTTCTTATGGTCTGTATTGTTAAAACAGTACGCAGGCTCTTCATGGTCTAAACTCACTCCTGGGACACCTGGGTGGCTCAGTTGGTTAAGTGTCTGCCTTTGACCCAGGTCATGATCCAGAGTCGGAGGATCGAGTCCCACATCAGGCTCCCCGCTCAGCAGGGAGTTCGCTTCTCCCTCTGACCCTCCTCCCTTTTGTGCTCTCGTAAATAAATAAATAAATAAATAAATCTTTAAAAAAAAAAAGTTTTTCACCAAAGCCCAACATGTAAGGCCCACGTGAACCCACCTGCTGAGCTGTTTCCCCAGTTACCCCAATAGCATGTGAAGGGCACAGTTGGGATGCTGTGAGGGAAGGCCACCTTCTTGACTCCCATCTTTGACCACTAGACTCAACAATTTCTCCAAGTCAGCCACTCTTCATCATGTTTGCTTGTCCAGAAGATCCCGTTTTGTATTCCTGTGCCTTTCCATATGCTGTTCTTCTGTTGGGAAAGGTCAGCCGTCCTCCTGACCCTTTATTTCAAAGGCATCTCATTGTCTTTGATAGGCTCTTTCACTAGAAATCTTCCCTGAGAACCTTGACTGGGCTTCCAGATCCTTCGTTTTATTCCTCTGTCATGAAAGTTATTACACCATCATAGTTAATTTATTTGTCCAACTCTCCCACACTGCAGTTATGGTCTTTTGGAGAACAGGAACACGTTTGATATTCTGCCTCCAGTGTGCGACGTGTGATTGATCCTAGAACTAATACCTCCTGGGTGGAGAGACAAGAAAGAATTTACCAAGAGACCAAGTTAATGAATACTTTGAACCAATACCTTGAACCAAAAAGGAAAGCAGGGGAACTGACAAGAGAATTCTCTTCACGTGGCTGCCTGGTTTGGAATTCGTCTGTGGGCTTAAGAGTGGACCTGACACCACTTCCCAGAAGGCAGCCATCACTAGGTTACCCCTAGGGAACGTCCGACATGGGTCATGTGCCTGCTGCCCTGTCTGGTGCTGTGTATTTATAGCTAATGCTGGTAGGTTTTCACTTGTTAAACAGCAAAAGAAAAATGGTTGCATGAAGGCCAAACAAAACACTAATGGAAATGGTTTTAATAATTAATTTTTTAAAGGCTTATGAATGACAAATCAACTGGGAAGCTATAGAAACATTTAAGCTGAAATTTCAGCTAAAGAAACCACTCTCTGGCTTGTTCTGGGGCTAAATGGGGGTAATTTAAAAGCTGCCAGGAAGACCAGTGATACTTTGTTTTGTTTGCTTTTTTTTTTTTTTTTTTTTTTAAACGACAACCATACCCTTGAAAGGGAGAGTGTTTTACATTTAAGTGCTGCAAGATGATGAGAGTCAATAAAACACAGAATGGAATGAATTGATAGCTATATTACTTAATATAATTTTATTGCATAGCACAGTTTTCAAAATCACTTTTAGATAACATCTAAGCGTCCTGCCCTTATAGCCTGGTTGGCACATTACTTCTTTTTTTTTTTTTTTTTTTTAAAGATTTTATTTATTCATTTGACAGAGAGAAATCACAAGTAGATGGAGAGGCAGGCAGAGAGAGAGAGAGGGAAGCAGGCTCCCTGCTGAGCAGAGAGCCCGATGCGGGGCTCGATCCCAGGAGTCCGAGATCATGACCTGAGCCGAAGGCAGCGGCTTAACCCACTGAGCCACCCAGGCGCCCCGGCACGTTACTTCTCTCAGGTAGTTATAGCAGAGCAAAAAGTTCTATGGAGATTTTCTTACTTAAGTTTTTCTTCTCTCTCTGTAATTCCAGTGATGGGCCTCAGTGAACTCTCAATAAACGGTTAGCAAAAAAAATTAAATTAAAAATGCAACAGTTCCCGTGGATAAAAGAGAGAATGGCACTTGCGTTTATCGAACATCTACCATGTACAGAAACGACGTCGGGCACTTTTTCACATGGTATCTCGGGAAATCTTCACAATTAGCCTAAAAAACCACCCCCACTCTATAGATAAAGATACCGTCTTGGCAAGGTTAGCCCAGTGTCCCACCCACGCGACATGTGGCTCAGAGAGGGGTTGGACCAGGTCCATCTGACTTAAGTCTCTATTTTTTTTCACTTTTCATTGCGTTCGAGTGACCATGCAGTAAGAAACCCTGTTATCAGGAGTAAAGTTAGGACGTAAAGGGAAGTGCCCCTATGGGGTTCATGTCCTCCTGTCTTGTTTTTTCATTCTTTCTCCTTTTGGAGATGAGCAAACCTCTATCCCTGGCTCCCCGCTTCACTATTCTGTTGCGTGCCCAGATTGATGTTATAAAAAGATGAGGATTTACATTTGAATAGTAATTTCAGTTTACAAAGAGTTTGCAACATCCCTTTTCCTCTTCATTTTACAACAGAGAAAATTAAACTCCAAATAGATTTGTGACTTACCCAAATTCACATATCTAATTAACAGCAGAGGAATTTTAAGTAGGATACTCTGCGTTATATCCTCAAGTGAGAACATGTGTGGTTTTCCTCTACGGCTAGAGAAGATTTCACTCTGCGGAGCTCCATTTGCTTCTTTTCTTATCTTAAGAAAAGCTTATCCTTCCAAGGGATGAAATTTATTAGGGTAGGTACTCAGAAGCCTCTCCATATCCTGCTGTAATTACCCGGATATGCAGATACCACTCTCTGTTGAAAGATGTCAAAACATTCCACAAATGGGTGTAGAAAAACACATGCAAATGATTAGACCATCATTATTTATTCCAAATGATATGAGGGTGGTCCTCAGCACAGCAGCGAGAGAAGGCTTAGAATTCCACCCACTAAAAGAGAGCTTCCAGCCCACTTTTCTCCCCATAACTTCTTACATAACTGCTACAAAAGTCCATCAGCTGAACAGAGCAGACTATTCCAGAAGATGTCAGAATAGAAGAGGGAACTGTAATGGTTATGTTGTCTCATTGTCTCAGTTTATTTAAGAAAATTAAGCTGGAGAAGGAGGGCTGGCCCTAAAACGATTTTCCCAAAGTGAGCAAGTAAAGTGACAGAATGGGAAGAACACTGGGGTTTGAAAGATCCCCAGGGCAGTCTGCTTCTGGAAGCCTGACTTTGCTTATCTGTATCAGGAGTACTATAATCCCATGATGCTGTTGAACATATTAAGTCAGATGATCGAGGGACAGAGGAACTCGTGTTTGTGTGTAAGCAGACAGAGTAGCAATCTAAGAAGCTAGAAACACATTTGTATAAGATCAAGAAGGGTGATCTGTCCACAGCAGAGAAGGAGGTAGTGTTGAGACTCTGAGGGGCTGGTGTAAAGATCTTCGGATTGCTGTTTTTAACCAAATGCTTTACTCAGGTTATAGCTTTTGCTGTCTCGTTGTAGTGATAAAGATGGCAGAACAAGGTGAATCTAAAATCTAGCAGCTCTTTTCTTCCAGGCCATTGATCCTTTCACTCCCTGTTGCTGCCCTCAATGTTGAACATGCAGACATTGATGTGTGGTTATACTTACTTTTTGTATAGAGAACAGTTCTTTATTTGATTTATTTAATTTTTAAAGATTTATTTATTTATTTTAGGGAGATAGTCAGGGGTAGGGGCAGAAGGAAAGAGAAAAAGTCAAGCACATTCCTCACTGAGCATGGAGCCCAATTCGGGGCTAGACCCCAGACCAGGAGATCATGACCTGAGCTGAAACCAAGAGCTGGACACTCAACCAACAGTAAGAGAAAAATAAGAGAAGCCAAAAGACACCACCCAGGTGCCCCTTTTCAATAATTTTCATCATTAAGTGTTCTGGGAAGAAATAATAGTAATAGAGGGATTTTTCTTCTTTTTGTAATTGAAGACTCATTCATTTTGACCAGTTTTCCTAGAGAAGACAAGAAAAAATCTGGACCAAAATAATGTTTAAAAACTGAAAAAGAATGAATAAGACTGTAAGGAATTCCCAGCCATGATCTGGGGAAAGGTGCAAACTTAGAATAGTAAGCTCAGTATTAATGAATGCTTTTGTCTTAGGAGTACTTGCCAAGCTAAAGAGGGAGCTGAAAGTCACAGCTACTATTCTTGGCATTCTGGGGCTACAAATACAGAGTCAATAGTCAGGATTTATCAAGGTGGGCACCATCCTGTAAACACCCCACTTTGGTCTGGGACCCAAAATGTTTATATCCTAAGAACAAGAGGAAACCAGAAATAAGCAAGTCGTCAATCTATTTAACCAGGTTAGGCTTCATGTCTGATGGGTGGCCAAGAGCACAGAAAATCTTAAAATTTATAAGCATTCCCTCATGTCTACAAAACAAACAAAAATCCTCTTAAATATCAAATTATTTCTAAAAATAAATTTTTTAATTATAGTATACAGCACACAATCCCAAATAACCAGGTCCTAAAGCAACAGGACAGCATGAGTGAGAAGAAACAAAACAGACCCACAGGGACATATATTAGTATTATCATATATTAGTATTATCAAACACTGAAAAACAAGTGAACTGTGTTCTAAATAGAATTTTGGAAATCATTGGGTTTAGCAGCAGATTAGGCAGTTATTGAGTTAGTAAAGAGAGTTAGTGAATGAGAGGACATATTAGAAGAAATTACAGAATGAAGAATGTAACAACAAAATAAAGGGGGGTGGGGAGCAAATAGAAGAGAGAGTGAGAGTCTCAAAGATACCATGAGAAGTCTCATTACAGGTTTAATCAGAGTCCCAGAAGGGGGGGAAAGAAGAATAGGGTGGAGTACATTTCATATAAGGTAATACTTGAGAATTTTCTAGAAATGGTGAAAGACATCAGTCCACAGATTCAAGAGACCATATAAATGTCAAGCGGGCGAAACAAAAAGTAATCAATGACATAGTGAAATTGTAGAAAGAAAAACCAATGAGAAATATCTTAAAGGCAGACAAAAGGGAGAACTTGCTTTTTAAAAAGTGAGACGTAGACATCTCAATAACAGTAAGAGAAGCCAAAAGACAGTGGACGAGGGCTACAGGAAATTAATTGTCAAACTAGCATTCAGCACTTCACAAAAATACTTTAAAGAGTGAAGGAGAAATAAAGATATTTTCTGATGATAAAATCAGGGAATTGATCACAGATAAACCGGCACAAAGGAAATTCTAATGATAATCTCCAAAGTGATAGGTTACTGATGCATGAATAAAGAACAGAGAAATTTATAAATATCACATGGAGTTAAAAATGTTTAGAGAGAGCTGAAATACTATAGCACTGGACTATAAATCAGAAAGAAGACAAACAAAGTTAAAAGTTTTCTAAGGTCTATGCACTGAGAAGAGTGTAAAGGTATCGACTCAAAGTAGACTCTGATAAGTCAACAATGCATGTTTGACTTCACATGACCACTAAAAGGATAAAGATCATATTACTTTTAACTAATAGCCCCAAATGGAATGACTGAAAAAGACAGAATTCTAGAGGGCAGTGGAACCTAGGTAAGCCAAATAGGAAACATGATTTGTAAGAGTGGATTTAAATCTAAATATATCATTAATATCAAATGGAAATGGAATCAGGGCTCCAGTTACAGAACAAGGATTGCAAGACTAGATTTTTTTTTTTAAATAGAAGTATAAGCTATTTACAAGAGATACATTGAAAACACGTGAATACTCATAAAGTTTGAAAGTAAAACAACAGAATTATGTTCTATCAAGGTACTGTTACCTAAAATAGGATCTAAGGCAAAAGGCATTACTAAGAATAAAGGTCATTTTATAATGATAAAAAGTTCAAATCACCAGCAGACCATACCATTCTAGTTTGTATCTACCAATAATATGTCCCCAAAACACATGAAGCAAAAATTGATATATCTACAAGGAGAAAGATATAAATCTACAATTACAGAATTTTTAACATATTAAAATCCCATGGGCAACCCTTTCCCACTAGGGGATGAGAGCCAGTAGGAAGATTTCCACTACATGCACCCTCATGTGGCTGCTTGAGCCTGCTGTCTCTCTGAGAGCCCCGGCAGAACCACATCCCAATTCCTCTCAGCAGTGGTCAGCTCAGTAAAGCACCCTTGACCTGAATCGACCCCCTTCCCTGTTTTACTCTTCCCCATCCCTGTTCTTTTTCCTTGGGTTCATAGCCCTAAATAAATTTTTCATGCCAGTACTTCTCCCAGCTCTGCTACTGAGGGACCAAAGCTGAAACACTTGGTACCACCAGTGGCCCTATGGACACTTTCCAGATGGATTCTGGTATTGGATCAGTCAGAGAGTGGTTAGGTCCCTGAATGTTGGTACGGGGGTCATGTTAAGTCAGGCATGCAATAGCATCACGGTTACTGAGATATACACCAGTGGTGAGAGGAAGAAGAAGGTGGACGATGAAGCTTTGACTTATGTGCTATGGTGACATTGAAAATATCTGGTTGGTGTTAATTACTAGAAGCATAGAATTAGCTGAGTTTGGTTACTGGTCTTGAGAAGTCTTGTAAAAGGAAGAGAAAATGGCCGGCTTGGTGAGCCAGCTATCAACCTCAAGAAATGCTGTGAAACCAGAGCCCTTCCTCACAGCATAGCGAACCCGCCCTTCTTCCTACAACCAGCTAAGGCTGCTGAAATTCAGTCCTGTGGCTTCATTGTGCCCCAATGCTACAGAGTTACCAAGGAGAAAGAATACAGCCTCCCTGATCTCTGGGGCCAGTGTCAGGACCCAGATAAGGAAACAAGAGACCTTGAGACGCTGGATAGGTATATTTGGATGGACAAATCTGAGAACCTTGAACACAGATTCCTCCAAACACCCAGAGAAGCAGAGCCCTCCCCGCTCGCAGAGGAAGGAGGACAATCTTCCTCGCCAGCAGACACCGCAAAGACCACCCAAGGCGGGAGCCTCAGGAGATGATGTTTGTCTTGAGATCGGTCTCCGCCTCCCTTACTTCCGCCAGAGCAATGGAGTCAGGCCAAGCACAGCCCACGTTGGGCAATCCAGCTCCTTCTCTAGGAAGAAAGATTGTATACACCCAGAGAATTGCAGGATTTGGTGATTTGCACTAACATGCGCCAAGAGACCTCATGGTGGAGTGGACCATAAGGAAGAGCAGAGAAAAGAACCCCTTTGCACCCATCTAGCTGACTTTACGTGGTTGTAAGAGCAAATGAAGAAATTAATATTCACGGCAAACTCTCTGCTAGTCACTGTATCAGACACTTCACATAAATTATTTAATTAGAATAAAATTAGATAAGTGTAAACACTTTTAGAAGTTATAATCTTGTTTAGAACACTTAAATATGTTATTTTAATACCATGCCCTTGGAGAAACTCCGTTCAAAGGCTTGTGAAACCTTGGTGGGTAAGAGTCAAAAGGAAAAAAGACAAGAAGGAGTTGGGGGAAATCGGAGCGGGAGACGAACCGTGAGAGACTGTGGACTCTGAGAAACAAATGGAAGGTTTTGGACGGGAGTGGGGTGGGGATTGGGGAGCCTGGTGGTGGGTATCATGGAGGGCACAGATTGCATGGAGCACTGGGTGTGGTACATAAACAATCTTGGAACACTGAAAATAAATGAATAAATAAGTAAATAAAAATTTTTAAAAACTTTTTAAAAAAGAAGGAAAGGAATGTGACACTGCAAAATTACAGAACTATTCGAATATGGCTTTGAGAAAGTTATTTGGTTTGGGGGCAGGGCAGACCTCCTGAATAGTGTTTTAAGAAAACTAGCTGCTCATTGATCTTGGGACAAAGCAGGTCAGGAGCAATTCTAATGCAGAAACTCTAGATAAGCAGTTGGGGCTTCAGTGGAGCAAAGTGAATTCCTGGGGCTGCCCCTCCCCCACACGAGGTTGCAGCGAGAGGTCTTCAGTCCGAAACCCAGAAGCCAGCCTTCTGTGGGCCCAGCGCCGCTCCGCACCATGATCTTGGACTTCCCAGCCTCCAGACCTGAGAGAACTGAATTTCCAGGGTTTATCAGCCTTGGTGACATTTTGTTGCAACGGCCCACACAGACTAAGACATCCCCATGGCCTTTGCACCTGCCTTAGTCAGAATACGTGTTTAAAACGTATGTTCCTCCTGCTGCCCTCTTGGCTTCTGGAAGTCAGGGGCCTGTTTTATCCAACTTGTTTCTCCTGTGGCCCATACACAACAGCAGTTTTATAAATGTCTGTCAAAGGCTAGCTGGACGACTGAAGGAGCGAGAAAATCGATTTTTGATAAGAAAATGTGGCTGGATTTCAATTTGCTGTCCAAGACATTTTTAGGAAATAACATAGATACATAGTTACATAGAAGTCAACAACATGCCAAGGGTTGTGACACGGCAGAGACAAGGTCAAGACCTTTGGAGGGCCACAGAGCATTAACTGTAAACCAGTGTCGGGAAGTCAAACAGCAGCTGACCTATCTCTGCCGTCCGGTGTCCTGGTCAGCCTGCGCGGCCTCACAAAATCACAGCTCATTGGGTTCCCAGACACGTGGTGTTCCGGGACGCAGCTCTCAGGAGCAGTTAATGAAGCTCATTCGTTAAGCTCATTCTGATGTTTCAGAAAACTGTGCCTGTCTCGCTTTCACACTGTACCCAGGTGCTGGCAGCCAACTTTGTTTTTTCGTGCTTTTTCCTTTTTTTTTTTTTTTTTTTAAAGAGCATGAGGGTGCTGGTGTTGGTAGGAGAAGGAAAATGATACAGGCTGCATGACGCGACTCACTTCTAACTTTCATCCGAGCGCAAGGTCTGAAACAGACCTGGGTCCCAGCCCAGCGTCTGCTGCTTGAACGTTGGATGATTTGAGGTCAGTTTTATAACCTGTCTGAGCTTCATTTTCCTCATTTGTAAAAGAAAGTTAATTCCAGCCTCCCGTGAACAACTGGTTCTCAGAGGAAAACAAAACAAACCAAACCAACAACCGCCCTCGTTTGCAGGGCTTGCTGATGTCCATGGTGCGATTCTTCCCATCAAGGCCTGTGTCAAGGTGCCAGTGCAGTGTCCATGGTCACAGAGTGGGGCAGAAATGAGCAGAGCATTCCCACCCGGCAGGGGTCGGAGATGTCGGTGACCTCAGGGGCCTGCCTAGTAGTAAAACCTAGTGAAATAATTAGCAAGTGCTGAACTTTAAGTTCTATTACTTTTGTTTTCAGTACAAATATCTTTATATGTAATATATTAATATCTATAATTTGGTGTGCATCTATTTTGTTTTTGATAGAAATATCTTTACATAGGACATATTAAGACAATATAATTTGATTTTAATAATGGCTGACTGTGGAAGCCAGCTCACCACATTCCTGAAGTTTAACACTTGGCCATCATGAACCGTAGGTACCAGTTTCCAGCACACAACTGGCCGTCTCCAGCTCCGGGACTTCGCCAACGACACAGCAATGGCCAGATTGCTCCATGGTAGGTACCTACATCACGTGATCTAGGACTGGAATGTGGCCAAGGATACCGCCACACTGGTTTTCCAGAAGGGCCATATCAACTTACCTCCCCGCCAGCAGTGCCCGAGGTTCCCAGATCCCTCCGACAAAGTGCATCCGTGGAGGACAAGTAAAATGTGGGTGGGCATCTCCATGCAGTGTTTGAAGCAGCGGCTGGGCATCGAGCCTGGAACCTGGTTGAATCTTCCAAGCGTAGCGCTTGCGATAAGAAGTAAGAGCTGAAAGAGATTTCAAGCACAATGCTCTTCGTTTCCGTACATACAGAGCAGTAGACTTGTTTTCCAAGAACATACAGGTTAAAAAGTGCACATCAAGTGTATCTGAGTGCCGCCCATGGAGGGAGAGGGTTCCTTGTGTCAACAACATTTATTGAGCACTGAGTGGTACCGGCCACCTGTAAGCACCCAACACGGTCCTTACCATTCGGAGTCTTTTCTCATCCCTGGCCGACAAAAACTCTGCTGAGTTTATGAGCTGTATTTCACGGATGTATTCTTTTTTTTTTTTTTTTTTTTTCTTTAAAGATTTTATTTATTTATTTGTCAGAGACAGAGGGAGAGAGAGCGAGCGAGCACACACAGACAAAGAGGCAGGCAGAGGCAGAGGGAGAAGCAGGCTCCCTGCCGAGCAAGGAGCCCGATGTGGGACTCGATCCCAGGACCCTGGGATCATGACCTGAGCCGAAGGCAGCTGCTTAACCAACTGAGCCACTCAGGCATCCCTCACGGATGTATTCTTATAGCCCATTGCCTTTAATGAACTGCACAAGGTTGCACGTTTAAATCATTTATTTTCCAGAAAACAATAAATGGATCCTCTCTGCAGGGTATTTCTATAGTTAAGCAGTGTTTGTAGTACAGGAGCTACATACAGCACATTCATCAACGCTTAAAACCATCATGGCAGGAGCGCTCAGGTGGCTCAGTGGGTTAAAGCCTCTGCCTTCAGCTGAGGTCATGGTCTCAGGGTCCTGGGATCGAGCCCTGCATCGGGCTGTCTGTGCAGCAGGGATCCTGCTTGCTCCTCTCTCTGCTTGACTCTCTGCCTACTTGTGATCTCTGTCTGTCAAATATATAAATAAAATTTTTTAAAAAATACAAAAAACATAGTGGCCAAAAAACCCACAAAAAACAACAACAAAAAAATCATGGCCGGTTTGATGCGGGCAGGATGCGTCATAACAGCTGCAGAGAAACGAGCAGTTTCAGCTCTGTCTTATGTGCACTCTCACACTCAATCATCACAAAAGAAAAGAAAAGAAAAGAAAAAATTGGAAGTTTCGAGAAGCCAAGTGTTTCGCCCAAGAGGAGAGAACCTGCAGGGACAAGGACAGCAGCTGCCGGGCAAATTCAGGAGTCAGCTGGGACCCTGCTGGGACACCGTGCTGGCGAGGGACACCACAGACCTGAGCATTCCTCTCTCCTGCATTCTTTGTTCCGAGGCCAGAAGCACATGAGCAATTGTGATTAACTTATAACTGTGAATTATTTTGTATGTAAATAAAGATCAAGCGGCAAAGAACCTTGGACGTTGAAGAAATGTCCCTTGTGTTTATTCGCACGATTAGAATAACAAGGCCTAGAAAATGCAAGGCTCCTGATGTGCCCAGGCCCACAGAAAATTTTCCGCAGAGCCCGGACAGCGAGTGCTCTTTCTAGTTCTTAGACCAGGTGTGGTTTAATAGAATAAGAGAGCTTAGACACCTTTAGGGCCATTAACTAGCTATAAAGCCGATAAAGCTGCTGGATATTCCCAAGCCCCTCTGTCCTTCGTTGTTGCAAAGATCATCTGTTCATACATTTATGCCCTCATTCAACGGAGAATTATAGAGGCAACTTCTGTGTGCCAGTCACTGGTCTAGGCCCAAAGATCTAACAGGGAGTATATCAAAATCTGGGTACGCGTGGAGCTGACATACTAGTGAACTTAATTCAAGTAACTAGAGAAATAAACATGTCAGTCAGTCGATCAGTCAGTGAGTAATGTAAATATATAATATTTGGGTTTTTTTTTTACATGTCAAAGTATAATAAGGCATAGTAAGGATATAGAGAGTGACAAGAATGCATTTTACTTAGGGAAACCATCACTTCTCAGCATTCAGAATCTACTTTCCTGGCCCCAGGCTCTGCAGTAAGAACCAGCCCCTCCCCTTCGGATTTCTGCGGGGTGAGCCCAATGGCTGTCCTACTAGGTACCCCGGGCTCCCTGTGCCTCACATTGAACTCATTTCTCCCTCCAGTTCCCTCCAACTGCTCATTCTTCCCTTGATTTAGCTAGTCTTAGGTAACAGGACCTCAATCCTTCTGCCGAGGACAGAACATGGGTTTTGAAATCAGACTTAGGTCGCAATCGCCTAGCGTTTGGTTGCAGGAACTTTGGAAGAGCTGAGGAAACAGATCTGGTTGAGCCCCAAGTGCTCCCCGGAGCCATCAGGGGGGCTTCTGGCTCCGGAACCTCAGGACTGCGGTCCTAGTCAAGAGGGAAACCAGCCAAATCAGGAAGCAGCCACTGCCACTGCGGGTCCAGCCCCACAGCGCATCTGTGGCAAGTCACCCCCAGAACAGAACCCTGCTCCTTGTTTCATTCCAAGTGTGTGTCTCTGTTCCTCAGATCGGTGGTGCTCTGCCGCGGCCACCGACCCCACTGTCTTTCCGATTCCCGTTCTCTGCCTGCTCTAGAAGTGTTTTCCAGCAGGAGCGTGGTATCCTATCCCAGTTCACCACCAGTGGCGGTTTGCACCATCGCACCAGCATGTGCCAGGGGCTGTGAGGACATCCCCTACCTCCCGTGAAGGGGTCCTCACCGCTAGCTGGCCAGCAAGTGCTCCAGCTCGAACATCCGATGTTAGAGTCTGCTTCCCGGGAGCACGTCCCGCCCCGACCGCCCTAGACGGAGATCCCGCACACGCACTCGGAGGTGGGGAGTCGCCTGTGGGAAGTTGGCTGGGGCATGTGTTCAGGAGATCGCTGCAGGAAGTAGGGATGGTTGGGAGGGAGAAGCTGCCCTCTGATGCAGCTGTGACTGGAGTCTCGGCCAACCCAAAGGCATCCCCCCTGCTCCCCTGCCCACCACAGATGCCTTAAGCACCTTCAGATCAGCTGGCTTCTACGGCCCACATTGATCTTGTGCAGCAGCTGTCCCCTTACAATGACCCTCTCAAACCCAGCAGATGCCCAGATTCTGCAGGGAGCTCTGGGGCTGCAGTGGCCTTCCATCTGTTCTGAATGGAAGCCAAGAGGCCAGTCAGTGGCCATGGGATATAACCTTGAGTGGGTGGGGCAGTCCCTGCTCCTGAGAGCAGTTCCTAGCGAGGGAGATGGCTGTCAAGGTCAACACCAGTGTGTACAGCATCTGGAGCAGAGACCCTGAGGAGGGGCTCTGGGGGGAGCGCCACGGGATCCACGCACATGAACATGTTACTTAAAGAAGGACGTGGCCAGAAAATGGAAGGATGGTGGGTTTCCCACGGGGGTCTGTGTTGTTGTCCTGCTTTCTGAGCTTACTCTGTTGAACTTATCTCCCCTTTGTGAACTTGTGATTCCTCCTTTGAGACATGGGTATGACGGTAAGAACACCTTGCCCCGCCATGACACAGAGCTAAACGTGAACCACACGAAAATCTGGATGTGAGAGCTCGGGGTGAAACCGTACATCCATGAGGGTCCCTGTTCGTATGGTCCGACTTCGAAGAAGCGCACAACGGCGGTGGTGAGCTCTGGAGTGGAGCTCCTTGAGGCTTGTGCCAGAGCTTTACAAGGAGGAGGGGAGAATTCCTTGTCCCTGTGCTTCAACCCAAAGAGGATCTTATAAAGACAGGGCCCTCGAGGAAGGGGGAAACTTGGTGAGGAAAGGAACGAGGGAAGAAGAAAGCGATGGAACGTCTGTGAGGGAGAAAGAAAGGACACAGAATCCAACATTTGTTAAACCAGCTCCACAGGACCGGGAGCTCAGCTCAGCCTGTGTCCACATTCTGTCTCCACGAGAGAGGTTGTTCTATTAGGGCTCTCTGGGTAGCACGTAAAAGAAAACCAAAGTCAGACCCTCTTAAGGAAAATAGAACTCACTCTAACTTAAGACAAACAAACCAACAAAAACACAAACACAAGGAACGTCTTGGCTCAACAACCCAAAGGAAGGTCTGGCTTCTAGAACTTGATCCTGGGGCTTCAGTGATGTCTCCAAGGCCCAGTTTCTCTGTTTGTCACCGCACAGCTGGCCCTCCCACTGCGCTGGCTTTGCTCTCGTGTATGCGTCCGCCGAGATGGCAGCAGCTTCAACCTTTCCTTCTCAGCTTCAGATCCACTTTGGGGGAGGACCTGCGCCTTCACTTTGTCCTCCATTCCTGCCCAGACCTCATCCCTCAGCACATGGGTCACACTACCTCCTGGACCCTGAATCCATGTGTGGGAGAACTTGATGTTGTCTGAGGGAATGCATGATTGAGAGAGACATGGCTAGAATGTGGTAGTTCTGGAGGTAGACTCGGCCCGCATGACTCTGAAGCCCGAGTTTCTCTTGCAGCGATGAACATCCCACCCCCACCGGCCCCGTACACACCAGCTGAATCACCTCACCCCCTTGAACCTTGTCTCCTCGTCTAGCTCTGAGTTTGACAACTTCACCTTGAGGAAACCTATTACTGGGTGAGCTATAATGGCAATATCCAGTCCGTAATGGCGTAACTCTTGCCAAGTACCCGGTTCTCTTTCTTTCCAGCATTTGTTTGCGATGAGCCTAAGCACGGATCGGCTCAGCCGTCATCATACTGCTCACGTTCTCTTTGGCTTCTTAGCACAAGGGCCCTCTTTCTCCTTCTGCGTTGGAGACGATGGGTACTTTGGCCTCAAGCATGGAGCTCATCGAACACACCAAACCGCTCCTCCTTCACCCTGCTCCCCCCAGTTACCATTGTTCCGGGCTTCCCTGTAAGGCAAATGCTTCTTTCCACCATACTGACCCCAAATATTTCATCCATTCACTCTCACTGAAAGCCAAGTGCTTTTTCGGGCTGTCTGCAAAGAAAAGCTAGTTGTGCAGCGAGCCAGATTACCTTTCACGGGTTGTTTTTTGTTTGTAAAATGGCAGTGTCTTTTGTAAACATGGTATGTCAGTGCCACATAAATTGTGCCTCCCGGACTACTGGCGTGGTCCTTTCTATCTGCCGTTGCTTCTGGTTGGGCCCATCTTTGTCACTGTATTTGTAGAGTTGCCGTATTGTGTCATTATAATTTTATATTTTGTTTCTTTTGCTACTTCAGTGAGTTTTCCATGCTATTAACCTGGACTTCACTGTTTTAATTGCTGCTTTATGTTCAGGAAGTATTTGTTGGTTCATTCAACGAGCATTTATTTAATAACTACTTAAGTATTCCCCTGTGGGTTTCTCCCAGGTTTTATTATTATAGATAATGGAATAAATATCTTTGTGCATATACCTCTCTCTATTTTTTGGATTATCTTCTTAGGATAATTTCCCCAAATGGGATCATTAGGATGAGCGTCTGTATAGCTCTTAAAGCTAACAGCCGACTGCGGGTGCATGTCTGTTTGTGTGAATCTCTTTTCTCATAATCCTCCTCATTCAGAGGATAAAATCCATACATTTTTGTAATACAGGACCCTTCCACGAACTGTCTCTCCCACCATTTCCTAACACTCTCCAACTGTCCATCTTCCTCACTTTCACCCAAACAAAGTGCAGATGTTAGTGTTTTATGTATAGGATATCTTGATTGGAACACCAAACGCCTGCTTTCACGGGCGCTAAATGCTAGACAAGCGGCTGGGTCACCCTAACAAATCATTGCCCGCTTTGCTCAGTGCTGTGGGCTGAATTGTGCCCCAATTTCCTATTTGAAACCTCTTCCCCCCTTGTGATGGGGGGGGGGCATTGGGATGTGATTACGTTTTGATGAGGTCATGAGGGCAGAGTCATTGTACAGAATTAGTGTCCTTACAGGAAGAGAGCTTTCTCTCTCTCGGCCTCCCTCCTCCTCCCTCTCCCCCTCCCTTTGTCTCTCAGTGCCCTGTGAGGTCACAGCAAGACGAGGCCATTTGCCAGCCAAGAAGAAGGCCTTCACCAGGAACTGAACTGGCCAGTACCTTGATCTTCGACATCCCAGCCTCTAGAACTACGAGAAAACAATTCTGTGTTTAAGCCACCCAGGTTATGGTATTTTGTTTTAACAGCCCAACCCGACTGATATCCTCAGGATCCGTCAGTCTTAACATTTACGACATTAATAGATAATCAGTCGGTCATCTGGATTTCATTCTGGTTCTGCATCTGATTTTATTGACTTCTCATGACAGGCCTATAAATAGGCCTATTTCGTAGGAAATAAAGGTCAACGGGGACACTTGGGAAACTCTAAGTGGTTCAAGATGACACAGGGGGGAGGGTGCTGTGGACAGGAAGTCACTGGATGGAAGGACTCCAGAGATGGTAGGGACCAAATCATGAAGGGCCTTCTCGGTCAGACGTTTGACCAACTAGGCTGGGATTTGGAAGGTTTCTAGAGAGGAGTCACATGGTCCCAATAACATGTTGGAGCGTGCTCTCACAGCCGTGGGGCGGGGGGGGGGGGAGACCGGACTGGAAGCAGGGGTCCCAGTTAGAAGGCCTGCACCAGTACAGTCTTTGAATGAGGGCAGCTTCCTCTAGAAGGAATCAGAGAGAGCTGATGGGACTAACAGGCACATTTGTTGTTTCCAGACAGGAGCTCTGAACCATGCCCAGGCCTCTTCTAAGGACTTTAGGTTTTCCGGGAGTCCCTGGATAAAATAAATCAACACAAAATTGATAGCAAACCTTATGCTAAATGGTAGAACATTAGAAGGTTCCCTTTGAAAGAAGGAGCAGTTAGTACGTGCAGTCAACACTGTACTGAAGGTCCTAGCTGGGGCAACAGGGAAGACAAAGACATAAAAGGCACATAAATTGGAAAAAAAAAAAAAACCTGTCTTTTTTCTCAGATGTTATTATGTATACATAAAAAAAATTCTTGAGTTTTGGGGCGCCTGGGTGGCTCAATTGGTTAAGCACCTGTCTTCGGCTCAAGTCATGATCCCAGAGCCCCGCGTCGGGCTCCTTGCTCCCTGCTTCTCCCTCTGTCGGCCGCTCCCCCTGCTTGTGCGCTCTCGCTCTCTCTCTGTCAAATAAATAAATAAAATATTTTGAAAAATCCTAAAGTTTTAAGCTATTACCGGAACAGAAAAATACATAAAAATTATATTTCTCTATGTTAGCACAAAACAGTTAAAAATGGAATTTTAAAAGACATGAATTAAAGTATGATCTTAAAAACCACCAATTCCTTAACCATCACTCTATGAAAGATGTGCATGGATATTTTAGAATACAACTTCAAACCTTCCTGAGGAATACTGAAGAATATTGGAAGGGCAGCTATGCCTTGTTCTCAGATTGGAAAAATCAATAGTTTCAAAATGTCAGCTCTTCCCAAACTAAGCTATAGGCTCAGTGCAATCCCAATCAAAATCTTTGTATGTTTATTTTGTACAATTTGGCAAGCTGCTGTTTGCAGAAAAAGAAAAATGTAAGAGGACTTTTTTTTTTTTGGTCAGATAGCAAGACATCACAGTGTTTTGGTGAACAAGGTGGTGTGGCACTTATGCAAAGATAAAAAAAAAAATCAGCCAGTGGGGGTGTCTGGTGGCTCAGTGGGTGAAGCCTCTACGTTCAGCTCAGGTCATGATCCCAGGGTCCTGGGATGGAGCTGGCATTGGGCTCTCTGCTCAGCAGGGAGCCTGCTCCCCACTCTCTCTCTGCCTGCCTCTCTGCCTACTTGTGATCTCTCTCTGTCAAATAAATAAATAAAATCTTTTTTTAAAAAAATCAGCCCATGAAGGAGGACAGAGAACTTAGAGACAGACCTCACATGCACAGACTTGCTCGTGGCAGAGGCAGCAGTGGGTAAAGGACACTGTTTGAGTTGCATGAGATGTTAAAATCCCCATATTGGAAACAACCGAGATATCCTTTTCACACACTGTATGTAAAATCAGTTCCAGGTGGCCTGAAGAACTAACAGGAAAGGCCAAATACTGAGCTCTCAGAAGATACCACAGGAAAAAATGTACATATTTTTAAAGATTTTATTTTTAGTCATCTCTGAAACCAAGATGGGACTCGACATCACAACCCCGAGATGAAGAGTCGCACGCTCCACCGACTGAACCAACCAAGCTCCCCTGAGAAAACATCTTAATGAGTTTAGAGTAGATATCTTAAATAGGATTAAAAAAAAAAACAGTAAGCATAAAGGAGAAGAGATAAATTGAGTTGTACTAAAAATTTTAAGTCCCGTTCAACAAAAGATAAAAAAGAATTAAAATGCAAGCCACCAAGTAGGAGAAGATATTCATACCGTATGTGGCATTTTTCAAAAAAGGGGGCTAGTACCCAGAATATATAAAGAATCTTAAAAAATAATTGAGAAAAGGCAGGCAATCTGGTAAGGGAAAAAAGGCACGGAGATGTGAACATGGACCTCAGAGGGATAGATATCCAAATAGTCAGTAAAAATGGAAAGTGCTCAACCTAATTGTTAACCAGGGGAATACAGATTAAAATCACAATGAGATGGAACTAACACCAATGTGACTGCTAGAATGAAAAAGACTAACAATACTAAGTGTTGGCTATGATGTAGAGATTTAGAAACTTCTGTTTCTGGTAACTAGAATGTGTCAGTACCCCTGCTTCAGAAAATGACGTAGCATCACTGAGGAAAGCGGAACATTCCACGTTCTCTCCTATGCATGCTAAGATAAATAGAAAAGAATGTCCTTAGCAGCATTTTCCCTAATTACCAAGAACCAGAAGAAAACCGAATGTTCACTGTGTAGTGCACAGACAGCAAGAAAAGGAATATTTTAGAGGTATGCAACAGCGTGGTGAGTCTTGCTGTACTGAGCAAAAAAACAAGCAAAGTCACAATGAATAATACAATGGAGCTCCACTTTCAAACAGTTTAGAAACAGGTAAAAGTACGGATGCAGCTACAAGCAGTGAACTCACAAGGAAAATCTATACAAGTAAAGTGACCACTCTTGAGAGCAGGGTGGGGAGCGCTACTAGTAAAGAATATTGAGGGGCTTCCGCAGGACTGCGAGTAGTCTACTTCTTGGCCCAGGGCATTGCGTGGGTGTTCACTTTACAGCCTTTTGTTAAACTTGTCTACATAATATATTTTAAATTAAAAAATGCTTTCTATTTTAAAAAATGCTTCATATTTTTCAAAAAAAGATTTGTAGTTGAAATTTAAAAATGCTTTCTATTTTTAAAAAAGTCTTATATTTTAAATTGAAAGAAAGAAAGAAAGAAAGAAAGAAAGAAAGAAAGAAAGAAAAACGCTTTAAAAAAAAAAAAAAACTACCCAAGGTCCTTGACCTGGGTAACATGGCATCTGGTTGGTGGGACCGGTCTCATATCATCCTTGTTTATCTCAGCTTGGCTTTTGGGCTGTGCCCATGCCTGGTTCATGCCATGGACATGTGGGTTTAATAAAAAAACAAACCACTACCCTAAACCCCAGCTAATTCTCAGATGCAATGAGTATTTGATATTGTAATGAAATGGACAGGCTCTGACTATCCAAACACGCCTCTGGTGCCTGGCGAAAGCCCTGTGGGCTTTGGTCTTGATGAAGTTCAGAATCAACAAAACGTAAATTACAGGAATCAAAGTGTATTTCTTTTTGACAATAAGTGTGCACAACAGAGAGGCTTCCAGTTCATTGACATCTCCTTTGGACTGCTCGATCTTACTATAAGGACGATGCACTCCTCAGAATAAAATGGAAGTAGGACCCTCCCATTCCAGAGCTTCAGAAACAGGAGGGGAAGATTGAGTCAAAATAAGAACAAAGAAAAACAAGTGGCCTCATTTCCATCCCAGCTGACTCCAGGTCGCGATTTACCTGCCTTTTTTCTTCCCAGTTCCCAGTTCCAGAGAATATCTCACAAGCCTGGTATATTTAGCCGTCTTCGGGAGGCTCGTGGGTTATAAATACTAGCATCTGGGAACGTGGTTAGGACCTCGCTGACTTGCCGTTTTGGAAAAGTGAATTTTTTTTAGAAAATCTGTTAGGAAGAATATTCATATACATCAATTATTTACATGAAGGACACTTGAGAAAGGATCTTTAAACGAGGTTCCCAAACACTCTAAAAGAGCGTCAGGAAGGGGAGGAAGGTGTATATTCCAGGAACACATCTAACAGCATCCATCTCCCAAAAACGCGAGGCTATGAATTTAGCAGACGATTTGTGATCCTTAGTCCTGACTAAGAACCAGCAAGATTTTTCTGAGGAGAGATTATTTCTCATTAATCTCATTTCCATTTTTAAGAGAATGACTAGGTTCCGGATAGAGAGGGTGTCACAGACAGCCCATGTCTCGATTTTCACGAGGCATGGGCGCTCGTTCGAGGAAGTAAGTTCTTAAAAACTGTCAGATTACTGACATTGTCATGCCAACCTCAAACACCTCAGTTCTTCAGGCTGTCCCTAAAACGCTTGATTCGTGTCTGGGTGAAGAGGAAGAAATTGTGCTTTTCAACTCTACAGATGCCCCAGAACTGGAAAAAGAGTTCAGGCATTATGCTGCCGACTCACTCGTGAAGGGATTTAAACGCGTACCACAGGGGGAATGAAACACGATGAAAACCAGTAGGTTAAAAAGGTTCAGCAACACAAGTTCCGGATTGAAAGGATCTTGACATTCATGTCGTTGAAAAAGACAATGAAGTCCCCAGCTCGCATGGAAGAGAATTCTGCCAAGGACCAGAATCACCCAGAGCCTCAGGTGGGAGCCCCGCCCACCCGACACCTTGACTCCAGCCTGTTGAGACCCAACAGGGGACCCAGGTAACCCACGCCCAGACTTCTGATCCACAAAAAGTGCAAGATAAGAAATTTGTGTTAGCAAAGTCACCAAGTTCGTGGTCCTATGTTCTGCAGCCACAGAAAACTAATACAGGGATGAGAAACCCTTTCGGCCCGTTCCGTCAATGTCTCTTAGCAGCCTTCATTTTCTGTCACGTTGCAGTTAAATCCCCAATGCCCCTCCTTGCACAGAGAGGAGAAGCTGGCTAAATTTTGGCCGGCATACCCACTCAGGTGTTGTCAAGTAGAAGCACGTTCAGTGGACTCTGTTAGCATCACTCTGTTAGCATCGTGCAGAGGTCGAGGAAGAGAAGCAGGTTCTTAGCTCTAGACCCATATACCCTTCTAGTCTAGACCTAGAAGTTTCTGGGTCTAGACTTAAAAACAGCATTCCAGACTGGGATATGGCTTTAGGAGCCATCGGCATAGAGATGGTAATCAAATCTGTGATGAATGTTTCCGTCACCCAGGAGGAGTGTGTATAATGAGAACAGAAGATGTGGGAGAGAATCCTGGAAAACCTACATCAAACAAACAACCAGAAAAGGGGAGCCTGGCAAAGACTGAGGGAACATCAGGAGAGCGGAGCAGAACAACGGAGGAGACAGGAGAGTCGGTAAGGATGAGGGTGTGCCTTCAGGGGCTCAGAGCTCAGTTCTGCACCTCTTCTTCCCAGAGACTCTGTCTCTCGGCTCTCTTGGCCCGACTGCCCATGCTCGCTGTCCATCGCACTGTTTTCTAACTGCTAATTTCGTAGACTGGCAGCCCCGTTAGGGCAAGGGCTGTCCTCGCGATCTCTGTACCTCTCTGGAGGCTGGAGTCGGGGCACCCAGGGGTGAAGGATGCATGAGACTGACCTTCACGACACCCCTGCGTGGGATTGATTTTACTCTCATTGCACAGATCTACAAACCAAGGCTCACGGAGGGGCTGTGGCCTGCTCAAGGGGACGTAGCTAATGAGTGGCAGACTCAGAACTCCCAGTCCCAAATCCTGTTTCTTCCATGGGGGGACAGCTGCCTGCAGTGTTCTCCGTTCCTCCTACGTCAGACTTGCTACCCCGACTCGAAGACAGGCCCCGCCCCACGGACCTACCGTGCCTTGACTCCCAGTCGTTTGAAGTTTTTCTCCATACCTTTGACTGATAGCAAGGTGAGGTGATGAATAGGGGAGAGTAAGCTAACAGATATTTACAGGTTGCAAACCCACGGGGTCTACGGAGGAGGTCCTCCAGCAGCTTTCTGTGTCTCTGGACACTTGCTTCTCCCCGATGACTGAGCACAGAGTCTGGGCTTAAGTCTGAAGAGCGTCCGTCTTTGGTTGAAGAAGCCGCTGCTCTGCTGCTTATTACCAGTACTGGGGCTTTCCCTGACCCACTGCACTCATTTCCATGACATAATAATTATGCAAAGTACAATGGAACTATGTTACTAGATTTAAAAAAGACGTTCTAACAGCAAACCCTTTTCATCAAATGAAATCTTACAGGAAACCTCGGGTTCGAGGCCAGTGAGGGCAGAACGGCTCACGGTGGAGGGTTTCCGGGGAAAGCGAGCGCTCTCGGATAATCACTTCACCCCACCCATGGCCAAGCTGGTCCAGCAGAAGGGGACTCTGAAGAAACCGGGCTATCAGAGAAACAGAGCACGCAGGGCGTACCCCGAATGTCTGCTATGTGGAGCTGTCTACTTTTGCACACAGACAGTTGTCACAACGGTTGGTTTATAATTCACAGAGAAAGGACCCGTCCCCCGTGGGAAGGATACGTCAGCAAGGCCACCGGTGGCAGCTTGCTGGAAGGTCATTTGAAGGTGGTCATTTGAAGTTTTTCTCACCCTGCATCGCTTCGCTCCCTTCGCACGATGTTCCCATCTTAATAATGGGTCCCGAGGCCGCGCCCTTCACTGTCACCCCACATCCCGAGGTGTTCTGAGGTCCGAGTCAGCAGAGCCCCGATCCCTACTCCTCAGTCTGCTTTTAGGGCTTCCTGAGACCTCAAGTTCCTTCTAGAACATGGGGCTGGGCCTTAACCTTACCTGTTCTGATGAAAGCTTGGGAACTTTTCCCCAGGAGAAATGCCCATGCTGACAAAACGCTGTGTATAATTTTGCTATGTTCCTCTATCCCCCAAGCCATGTATCTGGAAACAACTCCCGATTTAAAGTCTCCCCAGCCCCGCCCCAGGGAGGTGAGTATGAAGCTGATGTGTGAAGAACACGGGTCGGACGGCGTACCTTAATCGATCATAGAGGAGGGACAGGTGACAAGCAGACGTACCCATGTGACTTTGCTCCTACCCACGCACTCCAGCAGGGGACAAATGGCAGGACGGGGAGCTGCGGACAAACCCGAGGACAGAGCAGAGACAGGTGGAGGTGGCACGGGCCATGCTGATCAGATAGGAGGGTTAGGTTTCCCTTCCCGCCTCCACCCCTAAAGCCGTCGAACTAAGCAGTTGTGTGGGCTCCCTCCTCGCTGGTAGGAAGCGGTCGCTCTGTCCAGGCAGTAGTCATGAACCCGCGCTCCTGAGCCACAGCCTCTTTCCAACATGCCGTGGTCCTTCCCACCCGGGTCCGTGCCACGCCCTCTGCCAGGAGGTCCTGCCTCAAGGTCAGGTGCCCCCTCGCTTCTCAAGAATCAGCCCCGTTTGGACTCCGAGCCGTAGCTCTGCTTCTGGGTGACCTGCCGCCTCCTGGGCCCTTCTGGCCCCGTGCCCACCTTCTCACTGTGCCCGGCACGCTGTCCTCCAGCTATCTGTCACGTAGTCATCCTCTCCACCAAGAGGACCAGCTTCCTGGGGACAACGGCCAGCTTCCTCTACAGTGTCTGGCACGTAACAGTCGTTTATAAACGTCTCTGGGGTGCTGCCAGTGGGTGACCTGTGGCCGACTCACAGAAAGAAAAGGGCCGACGTAGGACACATGAAGGAGACAGACACTCTGGAGAGGCACCGATTTCATGACAGCTTCTTTCATGAAAATAAAGACAAGCCACAAGGCTCTCAGAGCAGCCTGAAGTGGTGGGAGCTGTGTGATCTGGAAGCAGCCCAAAGCAGGGCGGAGAAGGTGCACCTGCCGGCCCGCGTGCTCCCAGCCTGGAGCCTGTGACTTCGCTCCTGAGCCCTGGGCAGCAGCTTTGGGGCAAGATCCCTGCCTGTCTTCCCGAAGCGGCAAGGTGCCCACGGGGCTCCATCGGCCTTCCCACGCTGTCTAAGGAATGAGCGTCTTGAAAGTTGAAGAGTTTGGTGAAGGGGTCTCTTTTTCCAAATGCATCTTACAGACCTGCTGTTTGTTAGGCTTTTATTCTCTTTTTAGTTCAGCTTTACTGGAGTTCGCCTTACACCGTGAGTCCAGTAGGTCCAGCCGATCAGGGGAAGGAGCAGTCAGGAGCCCAGAGCTCCTCCCTGGCCCCAGCAACCCCGGGAGGAGGGCCCCGGAGGAACCCACTTGGAAAACAGTTACACTAAATTGCTGATCTTACCCCAGGGATCCCAAACTCGGAGGACCCCAAAGCCCAGATAGGCAACATGAAAGGGTGACACTGCCTCATTCGGGCAAAATTGGGGTGTTTTAGTAGAGGCAGCCCCAGAAAAAAGAAGCCATGCTTCTGGCATAGGAGAGATTGTTGCTGAACCCTAGCAGACCCAGGAAAGCAGGCTTCGTGTTCCCAGATTTTTCCAATGAAGCCAGAAATCCAAACTTTTTCACAAACTCACTATTATTATTATAAAATAATAATAGTAATAATAATAACGGACTTTATTTCTTAGCACAATTTCAGGTTACAGAAAAATGGAGTGGAAAGTATAGGGAGTTCCCATAGACTTCCAGGGGCAGCCCCATAGTTTCCCCTTCGTTCACCTGCATACATCAGGCTGTTACAGGTGTTACAACTGATGTGCCAATATCGATGTATTGTTATTAACCGAAATCCCTACGTTACATTCAGTCTTGGTGTTGCACATTCCATGGGTTTGGACAAATGTATCAGGACGTGTGTTCACCAATACAGCGTCGTCCTGAGTCCTGTCACGGCCCTAGAACTCCTCTGTGCCCTGCCTGGCCACCCTCTTCCATAGCAGGAACAGACTGGCTTCTTTACTTAGCAATAAACATGTAAGTTTCCTTCATGTAACTCCCAATTTTCAACCTTTTTTTTTTTTTTAAAGATTTTATTTATTGATTTGAGAGTGAGAATGAGCGAATGAGAACAGGAACAAGGAAAGGGGCAGAGGCAGAGGGAGAAGCAGGCACTCCACGGAGCAGGGAACCTAACATGGGCCTTGACCTCAGGACCCCAGGGTCAGGACCAGACTCTTCATGGACTGAGCCACCCAGGTACCGCCTTCCCCCACAATTTTCAACTCTTGAGAATGAATTGAAATGGTCAAAAAGTACTGGAAGGCAGACCTTCACCCAGTCGCATCCTCTTTGCCGGATTAGGAAATGTCTGCCCCCTGCCTTTTACAACAGGTATTGCAGGCAGAGGGCGGAGGTGAGGGACAGGAGAGGCAGGTGGCTCTTGCTAGGGGCGTGACTCCTGGGTTACAGCTCACCAGGCTTGTGACCCGTCTTCTGCATCCCGGCCTCACCCAGGTTCTCACCTTCCTTTCGCTTTGTCCTCCCCCACTCCACACCCTCCTCCCACTTGCTTTGGTGAAAAAACCCTAGGAGGCAGGTCTGTGTCACCCTGGCTGTGCCCATGCCCAGAAGCAGCCAGGACAGCCATCCCCTAATAAGATTAGCGGTCTTGGCTGCCGGCGGCCGAAGCCAGTGATAACTGGATAATATTTCTCAGCAGGGGGCTTATCGTTTATTTTTACACTTGTGCAACGCTCATATAAGAACCATATTTGCATTTAAAGCCTGCGGAACAGCTTAAGAACATCGGTTCAGAATCAGACAGGCCTGGGACCAGATGACACTTTTGTTACCACTGACCAGCTGTAGGATCTTCCTTGAATTCATTTCCTCTGTGGGTCCCCATTTGTCTCAGCTGCAGAAATGAACACAGTAATTCCTTCCCTGAGAGCTATCCTGAGGATCGGCGGCTGTGTGCGGCTGTGTGCGTGCTGCACACAGGAATCGTGCACTAAGTATCAATCCCTTTTCCTTACTCGGAGCTGGGGAGCTGGGTTTCCACCCAGTTCTGTTATCCAACTTTGTAACCAGGCGCTGGTTCTCAATCAGAGACTCAAGAGCCAACAGCTGCGTTGCTCCTGTTTATGTGTAAACTTTTTATGGTGAACCTTTTCTTAAACTGAAAAAAAATTTTTTTTAAGATTTTATTTATTTATTTGAGAGACAAGAGATCACAAGTAGGCAGAGAGGCAGGCAGAGAGAGAGAGAGAGAGAGAGGAGGAAGCAGGCTCCCCGCTAAGCAGAGAGTCCAATGCGGGGCTCGATCCCAGGACCCTGAGATTGTGACCTGAGCTGAAGGCAGCGGCTTAACCCACTGAGCCACCCAGGTGCCCCTTGAAAAAAAAAAAATTTATATATACTCGGAAAGCACACATATCACAACTCTGTTCCTTGGTGAATTTTTGATAACTGAACATGCTAAGCACTGAGAACCCAGAGAAGAAACAAGGATTATTATGAATGATCTGCTGTGAACATCTCACGTATGTCTTTTGGTAAACCGGGTCCATCTCTGTGGAGTCTATTTCTAGGAGTGAATTTGTTAGATCATAGGGTAGATGTAAGCTTAACCTTACTGGAATCTGCCGACTAACGTTTTCTGGCCTGGCTTTACCGTCACCTCTCCCACAGGCAGCGGCTAAGAGTTCCAGTTGCTCTCAATCTTCTCAACATTGGTTTTTTTTTTTTTTTTTTTTTTCCTGTCTTTATCATTTTAGTCATGTCTCCTGCCCCTGTGTTGATGTGTCTCTCCTCACTGTAAGTTCTTTCTCATTCTGTGCTTGGACATCCTCAGCAACACAGCACTCACTGCATCTAGGGGGACCCCTTTGGTCTTTGGACATTTTTGTTCTCTTAAGAAGCTCTTCTTCGGGGCGCCTGGGTGGCTCAGTGGGTTAAGGCCTCTGCCTTCGGCTCAGGTCATTGATCCCAGGGTCCTGGGATCAAGCCCCACATTGGGCTCCTTGCTCCAGGGGGAGTCTGCTCCTGTCTCTCCCTCTGCCTGCTGCTCTGCCTACTTGTGCTCTCTCTCTCTCTGTGTCAGAGAAATAAAATTTCTTTTAAAAAAAAGTTTCTAGGGAATACGGATCTCGATGCCCTCATCATCCTGCTTGCCTGGTGGACGTGCTTATCTTCTCTGGGTCTCAGTTTCCCCATCTGTAAAACGAGAGAGGGGACAGAATAAAAGATCTTTAAAGTCATTTTAACTCCAATATTCTGTGTTAAACGTCATCCTGGGAACTCCTGCAGAGACGCCCACATAGATCTCAAATCAGGGCTCTGGTCCCTCAGATGTCCCTGTAAACGTTTATCTGCTCACAGTAGAGAATGGAGACACTTATTCCTTTAATTTCTGCTTCTTCCAACAAGTAGCTACTGAGTACCAGGGCTGTCCCGTCTGCAGAAGGAGCTCCCGATGGCTGAAGTGGTCTGGGTCCGTCCTGCACCGAATAGCTCTGGTAGGAAGCAGGAAGGGAAAGTGGACTGTGTGCCTGGGGGACGCCGTAGCATCCACGAGAGGTTGTAACTGTGCCAAATGCATTTGAAGAAGACAAGAGTCATGGGAAATGTCCACGCTGATGCAGATCACCTGAGGCTGGAGCGCGGCTGGGGGAAGGGAGGAGGTGCTGCTGTCTGTGCCCAGTCGCTGGGGCAGCGGGGCCGGGCATCGCTCCAAGAGGAGCTGGGGGAACGCAGATTTGCCCCTCGACATTCTCAGGATTGACTTCTTTTGCAGCACAGAGCTCCCAGGCCACACTTCTTGTTCTGTTTTCTCTCTGACATAAGTGTCCATGGAGTATAAGGACCGAAGGACAGGTCAGTGGATCTGGGTGGCCAGCCCCCCTAAAATGTCCACTGTGCAGAGAGCAGCCTCGCTTAACTGACCCAAACGCCGTCACCATGTGAACGCAGGGTGGAGAACGTAAACATCCAGATTAAGTTTGCAAGATGCCAAGTCTCCCAGAGCCTAACGGAAGCACTGCTTTGAACATATTAGAAGAAAATGTAGTATCGTGTGTTGATGTAAGCCTCACGAGAAGGCAGTGCAGCAGGGAACATCACTCTTGCTTGGTAAATGGGGAATCTGAGACACGGGAGGTCTCAGGCCTTGCCCGGGTCACCCGCTTGTGAGAGTGGGGCCGGGACCACGGACTCAGGCAGTCCAGCCTTGGACCTGTGCTCTTCATCATGATGCTGCTCTAAGCCTCATAGAAAGGGCTTCCTGTTTGCAAGGAAGACCTTCCCTTGCAGTCCGAATCAGAGGCGCGACGGCTTGGCTAACTGTGGTGTTGGAAGGGTGAGCTATCGATTCTAATTTTCCTCCATTTTTACCAAGGGGCCCAGAAATGAGTGCCCCAGGGTCACAGAGTTCACGAATGCCCATTATAATGTCTATAGTCATGATATATATCTACCTATCTATCATCTATCTCTCTATCTACCTATCATATATCTATTTTTAAAGATTGGGTTTATTAGAGAGAGAGAGTGCGTGTGAGTGAGAGAGAGCACCGGAGGGAGGGGGTCAGAGGGAGAAGCACACTCCCGCTAATCAGGGAGCCCGATGTGGGGCTTGATCCTGGGACTCCAGGGTCACAACCTGAGCCAAAGGCAGATCCTTACCCGGCACCCCTGATAATCATGATATTTACAAAAATCACTCCAAGGGCAAGGAAGTTCCCTGAGAGGAAGCAGGACTGTCACCAGGGAAAGGGACACACGAGGGAGTGAGTGCAATTTGCCCAGGGTCACACAGCCAACAAATGGTGGAAATCAAATCCATCTTACATCAAAGCCCAAGGTAGACAGACTCTCACCTTTTTATAGCAGACCTGGAGTGGGAGAATCTCTGTTTTCTTCTCAGCCAAGTATGGACTTGGTCAGTGATTTAGAAAGCAAACTCTGGGGCACACTTAGTGCTGCCCTCTGGGTTCATGACGGTGTGAGCTGTGGATTGTGTCTTCGGTCCCCTCCTTCACCCTCTGTCCTGTGACTTTATCTTCTCGCACCAAAAAGCGGAGTATGTTTCCCCACCTATGGATTCTGATGACTTTGGCCTTGTGACTTGCTTTGGTCGATGAGATGCAAGGACAGACTGGGGAAAGCACTTGTGTTTCTACTTGCCCTTTTTAGCTTCTGCCATCCGCATGACGGCGACATACCTAGGCTAACTCACAGCTCCTGTGGGCGGATGAAAGCCCCGTGGAGCAGAGCTGCCCCGCCTCAAGTGTCGCAGCCCGGCTCAGCCCAGAACGGAGTCCCCAGCCACCCTGCCCTTGCAGGAGCAGAGTGTCCCCTCCAGTCACCCCTCTCCCCCAGCTGCCCCTGGCATCAGGCTCTCCTAACAAATGGCTGTTACTTGAGGTCACGGAGTATTGGGCTGTTTGTGTGCAGCAAAGACTAAGTGGGTCAGTTGTCCTTTGGCATCTCTTCCAGAGTGCAATGCACATATCCAGTTTCATAAATCAGTGTATCGTCCCAACCATTTCACTTGGTAAAAATCTGTCATCTGTTCCCTGTGGGGTATGGGACCCGATCCCCCCAAACTGTTCAATGTGCATTGCGTTTTTGTGCAAATAAGCTTAGAAACACGGCAAACTGTCTCTCTTCTGCTTCTCATTTTTCATATGCCCTACATTCTTGTTAAGCTCATGTCCTGATTTTGCTGAGATAGAAAGACTGCTTGAGGTCAGTTCACCTCTTGCATTCATGTTTATAACTGTCTGTAAATTATAGGTCATCGTTCCTTACAAAGGTATTAGCTAAAACGGAGCTCTTACATGGACAGATGTGTTTTCTTTTCTTGTAGTACAATTCTCCTATGAAGAATGTTTAAGGATTATCTTAAACTTTTAAATATGGCTATTCACCTATAAAAAATTCATGGATTCCACAATTTCAAAATTGAAAAGTCATATATTTTATTTTACCTCCCATTTAATAAAATTCAATATCAGTAACTGGAAAAATGGGATGAATTTTTAAGAAACACTAATTCAATAAAAGAGAAGTATGTGACGTGTATAATTTACTGAAACTCTATAATAGGTGTGTGTGCAAGTAGATCTTAAGATAGACTAGAGCTATCAGGTTGGAAGGACTTGCTTCAGAATGACAATGTCAGGAGTGCTGCTACAGAAAACCTGAATTTCATTGATCATTGGCTCCTTTGTCACTGGTATGAGTGATTCTGGATCTCGGTTTGGGCAGGTGTCCTGTGCAGGCGTACATGCGGGACACGGATAGGGAACAGAAGCCCAGTGAGCCCAGCATCCACACCCTCTCCATGGTCCTACCCTGAATGAGAATCCCTTCCACCTTAGGGCAGGGGGTTTTGCTTCTGGTCCACGGAGAGGGTTGGCTAAACCTTGCTGTTCCTTTATTCATGTCTGCTTCACGTGGCCATTGCAGAGAGTGTAAGGGACAGAGAGTGGGACCTCACAGACTTTCAGGAAGAGTTTGCCTGCCTGCTTCTGTGTCTGCTTGCTTATAAATGTTTGCACCGTGCTTATAAATGCTTTGCACAATTTCATTTGAGACTTGTTTTCATGGGACACGCCACCTGGCAGAACTTCGCCTTCCTACCTACAGTTTGGAAGTCTGCCCAGATCTACCGAAGAGAACCAGGAAGTTGCGCAAGGCCAAACTGGCTTAGGCTTGGACTTTGGAGAATATTTCGTAAGTAAAAAACATTTTAATACTGGAATTTCAGATTTTATAGCATTGTACCACTAATTGTAGACACAGGTGGGGTCCATGTCAGATGCTCCAGGTTCATTCCTCATTGTACCTGGTACAGCATGTCTGCTTCATACCAGGAGACAGGAGCACCCAGGAAGTATCCTGATTGTCTGGCCCACAGTTAGAGCTAAAAGAGCAATGTGTTTTGATTAATGATATTTATCATCATGAAGTAGATCAGGGGTCAGGAGCCAAATCCCCCTGTTGCCTGTTCTTGTGAATAAAATTTTTCTGGAATGTGGTCCTGCTCATTCTTTTAGATACCGCCTGTGGCTGTGGCACATACCCCACGGCTTGCAAAGCCCAGAATAATAACTATCTGGCCCTTTGCAAAAGATTGCTAACCCCTGACATAGACAGATAGCTTCAGTTTCTGGTCGTGCTTCTCAAAAAATCCCATTCATTTGGAAGTCATGGGACTAGCTTGACCTGTGTTTTTAGAAATTCTAAAATGAGTGTCACTTTTAAAAGCATTTTTGTTGGCAGTATGTTTTCATTTTCATTTGGCTTTAAATCTCAGAGTCTAGGAAACCCAAAGGAAGACATCACTCAGAAGAGGGGAGGAAGGGTCTTGTGGTGATCAGAGAGGAAGAGGAAGCCAGTGGGAGGAGACAGGGAACAGAAAAAAACTGCCCTATTGCCTTTCTTTCTGCTGCTTAAACACATCAGCTTTCTTCTGACCTCAGGACCTTTGCACTGGCTATTCCCTCCACCTGGATCACTTTTCCCTCGGGTATCCACCCGGTTGGCTCCTTCTCATCATTCAGGTGTCAGGTCAACTGTCACCTCCTTGGGGAAATCTTTCCTGACCATTCACACTGAATGACTCAGTCATCCCCCCTTTGAAAACATTACCGCTTATTTTATTTTCTTTATGTCGCTCCCTAACTGAAATGATCTCCTGCTTGTTTAGTGGGATCCACTCCCCACTCCAAACACCAGGAGAGAAGGACTCTCGTCTGTCTCACACATCATGGTGCCCCTGGTCCTCCACAGTGCCTGGCATGCCCCAGGTCCCAAAGGGAAGGAGTGTGGAGTGAATTAATAGACAATTAACAGCCATATGGTAATTACCGAGCGCTTAGTCTCTAGTCCTTTCCCCCACGTGCCCAGGCTTACGGTGGAGAGCTGAAGGCAGGGCTTTCCGCTACACAGAGAACAGAGGCAAAGGCTGAGGTGACAGCCATTCGTCACCTAATCATATCAGAAAGGGTTCTATCCTACTAGCATCGTCCTCTTGGTCTCTTGCCTAGTTTTGTCCTTCTTTCATTTGTAGAACATCCGCTCTTTGCCAGGCCCTTGAGCTTGCGCCCTTGGGGAACTTCCCGTTCTGGGGGAGAAAGTCATTAAGCGTGTAATAACAGCGTGTGCCCCGGAAACACTCAGGGAGGACACCTCGACTGCCCTGCCTCGCTGGGCAGGCATCTCTGGGAAGGGGACCTCCTCGCAGGGAGCCAGAAGGGTGAGAAAGAAGTAGCTAAGCAGCAGCAGGGGACAGACAGGTGACAGTTTCTGCAAGCAGGGGAACATGGTGCTGCCTGGAAAGACCTGGGGAGCGCCTTTGAGGACAGTGCTGGTGGAGAGGGGAGCAGGTGCTGTTGCCCAGGATCCCCGAGGGTACTGGAACCGGGCAGACTTCAGCCAGCTAAAGGAGGAGGGTGTTCACGGGGTGGGCTGGGGTGGCTCAGGGGTGAACCCCCTCAGGGCCCTGCCGATCTGACTCTGCTTTGACTCTCTCCCTGTGGAGCACTCTCAGCAGGGGAAGAAGGAACCAGCGCCAGCCCTTGGCAGAGACAGCTTTCCGTCGAGGGTTCCCAGGTAACTCACAGTAGCACACAGGCCAGGACGGAGGAGGTTCCTGGGGCTCAGGCTGGGCCAGGCGAAAACCAGGAAGGTCCCAGATGAACTGAACCACTGAACGGGGACTGAGGTGCTCAACCTACCAGCAGGGCTGCCCTTCCAGCCCGGCACACAGGTGGTCACAGTGGTTCTTAAAGGCACGATGCATTTCCATACTTAGTGCTTCAGGAGCTAAGGGTCCCCTGGAGCTCTGTGCTGAGGCTCCACACCCCTCTCAGCCCAGCCCCCCAAGATCCCCTGGGACTCCATCCCTTGAGTCCTGGCACAGCAGGGGCATTCTGTCCGACTGGCCAGCCCCCACGCTGTACCTACTGACAGAGGGCAGCTTGTGTACCCCTCTTCTGTGGTCCTGCCTTCTGCCATGCTGTGAGAGGCTTGGAGCTCACCGCATCTCCCCTGCCTGGCGAGGTGCATGCCCAGAATCGGGAAAGCCGCTTCCCTCTCTCCTAGCGGGTTGGGGGTGGGGGGTGGGGGCTGGGCGGGGAGGGGAGTCAAGGATGCTGAATGGAAGCACAGCCCAAAGGTTTCCTCCCTTGTCCTCCCTCGGGAGCACCTACAAAGATGCAGCCTGAGCCTATTCGTGGAAAGTGGCGTAAGATTCTACACGAAGGGATGCTGAGCCGACGTGACCCCCTGACCCTCAAGAGCAGAAGTGAACAAAGTCAGGTTGTAAATGCGTTGGGGAAGCAGCCCCGCAGCGCATCTTCTTGGCCGGCCTGACCCAATGTTGGAAAAGCTAACCGGCCACCTCTCTCCTGTCAGACTTTGTTTCGTAACCGTTGGCAATACTGCAGATGCTCAGGGCCACTTTTCTTTCAAGGTTCCCGGTTTTCTGCCTGCATCTCTCTCTAAGCCAGTTACCGCAGGAACTCTGTACATGTGCTCTGATGAGGAGTTTTGGTCGTCCATCCACCATTCCAGGTTGAAATACACATTTGTTGAGCTGTTCCTTGCGCGTGAGGTCGGGAGGTGACCATCCCAGAGGCTCCCGGGACGCACAGCACCCCCAGTACAGCGAAGGGGCTCTGTAGGGCCGGGGGAGGCGGGCATCTGTATTCACGCCTGTAGAACCCTGTTTAGCTCGGTCAGAATCCCTATTACTCTAGGAGCTAACGAGCAGGGTTCATGCCTGGCTTCTCAGGGAGGTGTCCCAGTCTGCTGGGGCCACCATAACACAGTACTACAGACTGGGCGCCCTGAACGGCAGGAACACATTTCTTCTCAGCCCTGGAGACGGAGGTCCGAGATCAAGGTGTGGGCGAGGTTGATTTCCTTCTGGGGCTGCTCTCCGTCCCTCGAAGATGGCATCTTCTCTCTCCTCCCCGTAGCTTCGCCTGGCCTCCCCTCTCTGGGGGTCTGGGTCTTGGTCTCCTTTCAAAGACACAGTCATATGGGGTTAAAACCCACCCACATGACATCACTTTACCTTAATTAGCTCCTAAAAGTCTCCAAATACAGTCACACCCAGAGGTACCTGAAGGTTAGGGCGGCAACATATGAATTTTGGGGGGACACAATTGAGCCCATATAAAGTTGTAAGCCCCTTAAGGTTAGGGAGCGTGTCTTTGCAGCTCCATGTCTCAGGTGCCCGATTCCTGCTTCTGTCACCGTGCCATCTTAAACCAGTCCCCTCCCTGGAGGCTTTCTCATCTGTAAGGTGACAGGCAGCTCTCAGCTTGTGTCGGTCATTCAGGGGAATGAGGTGACATCATGCGCTTCTGTTTGCCTTTTGGGCCAGCTGGGCTCCAGCTCCGGCTTCAGGCACCTGTCTCCGCAATGTAAACTGCTGGTCACAAGGGCGATGGCCAGGTGTGCCTGAGTCATCTTTCCCCATTGCTTGGGGCTATGGAGGGACAACTCAAAACAGCCACCTGAGTGATAGTGGCCAAGCAGAGTTACCTCTGAATGTCATAGGGTAACCTCTGCTTCCTTCTCTTCTTGCCTCCCAGCACCACCAGGCACCCTGGGTCCAGCTTCCTGTTTCTTCCCCCCTGCACTTTGGTCCCAGCTGGCTGTTCCTTCTGCCAGGAGCAGTCTTCCTACTGAATGCCCCAACTCCCCTTGAGTTATGCCTTCTAGGGGTCTTCTTTGACCCTCCAGGCTGGGCTGTGTCCTCCTTGTTATTAGTCCCAAGCCCTTCTCTCTCTGCACGGTGTACCTATGACGCTCCTCTTCTAACACATCATTCCCTCTACTGGGTTATGAAATTCCGGAGGACCGATGCTGTGACCACATTTGTGGTCTGTAGAGAACAATTGTGGCACTTGGTATGTACCCCGTCAATGCTTTAGGAATGAATGAATGACCTGACCTTTTTTCCTTAATGAATTCCTCCCAGGTGTTACTCAGCAAACCTCCGTATGCTAAATTGTCAGTTTGCTACCAACTGAGTTAGCCCCGTGGGCTTGGATCATCTCCTGGGGGTGCAGGTGGACAGAGATGAGTCAGATCCTGCTGCTTCGCCGTTCAACGGGGAAGACAGGTGCATTCCCGGGTACAGCGCAGCACATAGGAGTCATGGAAAAGGACTGAGAGTCACTGACTCTGCCTGGGGAGCAAGGACAGCTTCACAGAGGAGGGGACATTTGGTTAGGGTTTTGAAGGATGTAAGGGAGTCCGACAGGTGGAGAAATGTGGAGGAAATATTCTAGACATCTACAATGGCTGCGAGTTGTAAAAAGGCCCAGCATCTTTAAGAAATGGTGACAGGTTAGGTGAGGCTAAGTGTGTCTGGCTCAACATGAAGCCCATTCCTGGTGTGGCAAACACCGAGGGGACTAGAACTTCCAGGCTGTGAGCTTTGGGTTTGGGCTGAAAAAGTACATATGAGAATTTTGGAGAATTTTACTAAAATGGGAGGCTTCTGCCTCCTCTCTCTCCAGGATCAGTGACTGAGGTGAGGCAGACGGCTGGCAGGCACCGTGTTGGCCCTTGACCTTGAGTCTGCCATCACTAGAAAAGCAGCCAGCCACTTCCAGTGGGGCCCTGACGCTCAGCGGCAGGCCCAGTGGGTGCTCGGGGAAACCAAGGGGACATGTGGAATGCCCTGTGGTCGATCAAAGGCCAGCAGAGTGAGTGGAATGTGGCATCTCACAGCACAGATCTGGGCCAGGCAGCTCGGGCCATGACCTTGTCCTGATTAGGCTTTCTCCCCCACCGCTGCTCACACACTCTTCTGGCTAAGCACACACCCCAGGGCTGCTCGTCCCACCCACCCTGCCTGCCTCTCTCTACACTACTTGGAGACTCACATGAAAGATGGCCTCACTCCACGTACCTTATGGGGCCCTTATTCCCTGGACAAGTCTTCAGAAGCAGAAGCGGGTGGTAGAGGGGGCCACTCAGAAAGGCCCAATCCTGAGGTGACATTGGGTAAGTCCTTAATCTGGCTGCTCACTGTTGTCTCCCTGCCCTGTGGGATGGCAGCTGTGTGAGAGGATGAACATGGAGGGTGTGGAAAACTCTAGAATACTGGGCCCATGTAGTCACAATCATTTATTTGGTTTCATTTCCCCTTGTTTTGACAGCAAGAAGATTTACCTCCATAGCTGTTCTGCCTGGTGATCGTATTTTCTGGGCCTTGTGAAAGTTAATAGAGAAGGCCCACCCAAGACGAGGTGGGGGGCTGGGGCAGGGAGCCTGGAGCGTTCAACGTCAGTTACAGGAAGGAGCGTCAATCACAGGCCGAAGGGCAAAGACGTGTCATTGTCTCCCACGGAAGTGGGCCACCCCTGCAGTGTGGCCTTGGGAACCCCTCATCGAACCCCTGCTGCCTTTCTCCAATGGCCTTTCCTTCAACACAACCGCTTCCGACCTCCTCCTTCTCCATACGGTAGCATTCCTCTCCTTTGCTTGTGGGTTTTGCCTCTCCTTTTGCCCTAGCTTGCTCCTCCTGAAATGCAGTTCCTTGCTAATCTTGAATACTCCCATGTTTGCTGGTAAAATGTTTTACTTTGAAGGTTAACAGCCTCAAATGGATGTGGTCTGAGAGCTGCGCAGAGCAGCGGAGCTAAGAGCGGCATGGAACATTTGACGCTGGGCTTCTTTGGGATTGCCGGCTTCCCACCACCTCCGCTGTTCCCTACGTGACTCCCTCTGTGGTCAGCCTCTACCCGGCCTGTCCTTCTCGGTGCTGTCTGCTCCTGATGCTGCTTTCAGAGCCACCGGCGGACCTGTCTGCTTTGATCCAAATTCCAATCACCGTGAAGGCCTGAGCCAAGTTTCTTCTTTCTCCTCCAATAAATCTCCTTTGGTTGAAACAGCTTCAAATCCACCCAGAGACCTGTTTCTCTCATTCCCCTTTTGCTTCTGGGGAGCAAGCTTTAAAGACTCTACCTTCCCCAGACTGAGGCAGGAGACCTCAAACCCTTGGAGCTGAAGTTCAAACTTCTTGCAAAGCAAAGTGGTGTGTTCTCACGTCTGTTCCCTATTGCTGCCCCACGAAACCCTCCAATTTCTCACGATTTCCTGGGTTGAGTAGGCCTGGCTGGTGGTTCTCTGGTGCTCCATGGGGTAGCCAATGTCCCTCATGGCTGCATTGGCTGGGGGCCGGCTGGAAGCTGAATGACCAGGAGAGTCTCTTGTCCATTGGATTCCCTCGTTCTGTGTCCTCATTGTTGGGTATTCGAGCTTGAGTTTCCCTACAGCATGGTGGCGGGCTTCCGAGGGGAGCACCCCAAGAGGGCAGGACCCAGTGTGAAAGTGCTGATCAGGCCTCTGCGTGTGTCCCCTTGGTCAAAGCAACTCGCAAGGTCAATGCCAAAGTCAGCATAGGACAGGGGGTGTGGCTCATGGGGGCCGCTGTTGTATGACTCCCCGCGGGCACCTTTCCTTTCTGCTGGCCTTTACGAGAACGACTAGAACCCAGCATATTGTGTGGTTCCAGGGTTCCTCAGCTCAGCCTCAGCTGCTCCTTTCTACAGGTTCCTCCTCTCCTCTGCCCCTGAGACCAGACCCCGTGCATCCTGCCAGCTGCCCTGGGCAGATTTCTGCACATTTGCCGCTGAAAGTGATGGTTGTCTATCGCGAACTCCTCCAGGGGCTTTTTCATGAGTCAGTTATGAGAAGTTTCCAAACAATAGTAACGCTCTGTCATCCTCGCTGTTGACGTGGGCCTGGACAGCCATCTCGTTCCTCCCCGTTCCTCCACCGCCGCCCCACGCAGATCTCCGGACACTCTGTGCGCTCTCCTGCCCTCTCCTGGCTGCGCGTCTTTGCCCCAGGTGGATCAAAGAGATGTGACCCAGCACAGCCACCATGGTGTCCACAGAGCTTCTGAGCTGCTGCCCTGTTCCTCTGTCACAGTTCCCTCCACAAGCGCACATATGCAACTTGTCCAAAGCCCCAGAGCTTCTGTGTCATAGAACTAGGACCTCCCTCCCTTCTTTTCTTCTCTGGAAAGGCATTCTGTGCCCATGAAGGAACATTCAACTGTTTCCAAGGAACGTTCAGTGGGAACTCTAGCTCCTGTGAGCCCAGATCCCTCGGCTCAGACATCCTCACAAAGCTGTCCGCGGCCTCCGGCTCCCCTTCTGTCTTGCAGACTCCCTCTGCATGTATAATCGTGTTCACGCATAGCCTATAAAAAGTGTTTCCCAAACGGTAGCAAGCTCCACACATGTCCTGAACTCTGCTTTTCCCTCAGTGGTGTAGCTTAGAGTACACTCCTTATCAGTGCTTATATTTCAGCCTTATTCTTCTAATCATGCTTGGATGAATCAGCCCTCTCATCACAGATGCCCAGATGCCTGTGCTTTTTCAAAATCTCTCTCTCTTTTTTTTTTTTCTATTATAACAGTGCTGTCCATGCAACAGCCGTAAAATTGTGATGTCGTTATGCATTGTTCCTTTTCCTCACCTCCTGGGTTCACCCCTTTCTCCACCCCCTCCCTTCCCCGCGTAACTGTTTACTGGGCCCCAGTGATGAGCCTGGCACTCCACTAAGCTCTGGCAAGGCTTTTGTTTTTCCTTCTTGTTGCTGGGATCCGAGGCCACGCGCGCCCCTTCTCTCACACGGCCCAGTTACTCCTGCTTGCAGTTGGTTTCAAGAATGTTTATGGCACTTACAAATCCATTAACTTTTTTGGTAAACTATTCAAACACCACTGATAAAAACTTAAAACCTCACGAATCCTTCACCATTTATACACATAGTCAAACCACCCTGTTTCGATTTAACGATGCGTCGAATGTAGCATCTCTTGAATGCTTCCAACACCCAAACCCCCAAACTTTTTACTGCACCCAGAGCCTATTTGTAAAAGCCTATTGATTTGATCCATTTCTTCGTTCTCGCTATAAAACTTATTTTTGTACTTTTCCAGGACGGCAATATCACACCGAAAAGTGAGAGAAGATCCCGTTGCCCAGGGACGCCAAAATCACAGCTTTGGGGTCATTGGCTCTTGGATTCTTAGCTGGAGCACAGAACCTTCCAAGGTGATTCAGCGGGCAGCCGGCGCTTGCTGGTTGGGACACCCAGTGTCATCACGGGTTCAACGGCCGCGTCAGCACGACTTACAAGCAAGTGCTTGTAGGCTCAATCACCATGTACAGTGGATCACAGATACCTCCCGTCCTGCCTGTTGACAATGAACTTCATGATGCATCATTAGCATTCCATTGTAATTGGCAGGGCCTGAAAGCTGTTGGATCTGTCAACAGTCCTGGCCCTCCTAGGACATTTGGCTGATCCATTCACTTATGACACCATTTCTGAACCCTTTTTCTACCTGGTTATTTATGAGACTGCGGGTCTGGGCTAGCCCTTCCTGGTTTGGGTACGGTTTCTGCTCCTGCTGGAAAATGTTGACTTACTCCGAGTAAACTTACCCACTCTTCTCAACTTGTACAGATGTAGAGAACTTCAAGGAGAAACAGATCCCCTTGTTCACCTAATGTACCCGCTTACTAAAATATTCCATTTTTACCCTTTCTCTGAATTACAATATGCTTTGTAATTACGTAATAACTTCTCCTCTTTTATGGTGAAATACTCATGCCTTTTGTAGACTCCGTTTAGAGGTCAACAGTGGAGACCTAGCTATTGTTGGTGTGGTGCAAGCTATCATAGCCTGGGAGGAGGGGGCCCCGTTCTCAGCTGACTGCTGCCTTCCAGCAACAGCCCAGCACTTTTGCAGTATCCTGCTTTTCCTGCAAGAGCAAGATGTTTCGGGCCGTTCCAGTTTTTCCCTGCTCCTAAACACGGACTCAGCTATTTTGAAGGAGTCCTGGCTACTGCTAAAGAAAAATATTATTGAGATCGATATTTGGGGGCTGAGGGTAGACGCGAGGGCCGAGGAAAAGACAGAACTCAGAAAAGACGTTGCTCCTGAGATCCTAATTTTGTTCACAGTGAGACTACTCATGTCGTTCTAATATTACTATCCCCTTTTCTTTTATATAATTTTAAATGGATTTTTCTCTGTGGTGTGCCTTTGTAGGTTTTTAGCACTTCCCTCAGACTGTGATTATCCCCACCTCTGATTTTATCATTGCCATGTGCCTCCAGGCCCATTATTTTGAGGTCACCCGTGAATATCCTTTATCAAAACCTGCTTTCAAGAAAGTGCCTTATAAAATCATGTATATATTCTTTTTTGTCTAAGTGCGTATTTATCATGCAGCTATGAGAGGCAATTATAAAATTATTGACACAAATATATTCAATTAGAGTGTTTATTATATAACTAGAAGCCATTTCATGTTGATAAAGCTGTCGACACAAATTCTTTCACGTGCTAGCCTCGAGGGGCTGACCGCCATCAAAGGGCCAGCTGGGAAGATTGGTCTCCTCTGGGAACCACTGTAGAAGTAGAATGCAATTTATATTTAATTCTACCGGTGTTCATTAATTGAAGGCATTTTGAGATATTACAGGCAAATGAAAAGAATAAGGATGTTCGCTGATTGAAAATGTGTAAATCATTCAGCAGGGTGATCGACGAGCCAGGAGTGGACTCTGTTTCTCCATCTGCAAATCTGGTCCCATAGAAAGGGATGCTCTCTTGTCCTCAGACGCCTGTGGCCAGGGCAGTTTTCAGTAATGGTAAGTGTTCAGTGAACCTTCTTTGGATAGAGGAAGAAGAAATGCCATGGGAATAATAGAGAAAATTGTAGCTGTCCAAATAACTAACTCACGACCACCACGCATAATCCACAATTGCTTTTTTTTTTTTTTAAATTCAACTTTGTTAATATGCTGAGGCAAATTTTAAATCGCTTCATTTACAAAATTCATTTTGGTCACAACATCCAAGAACAATCCATCTGCTAATCAATAGCTAACATTTATTGCTGCTGCAAGAAAGCAACCGAGCACAAAACCAATATTGTCAGCAACCAGAACTCTAATTTCCTGATAGAAATCGATTCACAGCAAAATAGTGATTATTGTAAATATTTATAGTTCTAAAAGGAAAAGCGCATCAATGCAGCTTTCTGGACAGTTCATTTCCAAATGAAATCTGTGATGGGCTCCACCTAGCCATCTGTTTGCAATGTAGGATGTGGTGGGTGCATGGCAGGAACCCTATGATTACCTTGGACTTGGCTCTGTGGGAGGCACAGTGGGTCATGTGGACAAAACTGATGGTGATGGGGTAAAATGGGAAGAACACTGGGCATGGAGAGACCCTTTCCATACCTGGGTCTTCACTGGCTTGCTGTGTGATCTCAAAAAGCCACATAATCTCTCTGATTGTTCCTTTTCTCATCTAGAAAAGAACAATAATCTTATCTGTCCAATTTAACCTCCCAGTTGTTATGCTGATAAAATGAAACTATGGCGTCATCTCTGAACATGTATCTAGTGGACTGCCCAAATTTGGGGTCTTATGACTCTATCTCCCAAGAACAGAACCAAGGAGCAAGACACAAGGCTTCTGAGAATTTCGATATGCCATCCTGAAGTGCAATGCTCTTGGGCGTTTTACTATGGAAACACAGGTGACAATGGGAACGAATGGGTTCATTCAGTACTACTACCGCGCACAACAAAGACCCATGTGGCATCTGTGTTTCTGGTCTAGCTTGGGCAGAGGGCTGTGCAAATACATAAACACAATCATGTGGGGAATGGGGCAAGGTAAGTTAAGAGCCAGAGCCAAGGGAACACACAGGCATGAGAGTCAGGGCTGTCCCAAGGAGGTTATCTCAGGTTGACCAGCAACAGGGTGGAGGTTGTCCCAGAAAAAAGAGACTTAAAACAGGCAAAGACAAGCTTTTCAGAGGAACTGTGAAAACAAATTGGTTTCCCAAACCTCTCACCTGAGGTTCACTTTTACGGTTTTTTCTCCTTGTCTCTGGATATGTACCCTTTTCTTGAAAGTTGACTAGTTCTTAAAAATGTAAAGCAGTTGGGGTGCCTGGGTGGCTCGGTGGGTTAAAGCCTCTGCCTTCGGCTGGGGTCATGTTCCCGGGGTCCTGGGATCGAGCCCCTCATCGCATCGTGCTCTCTGCTGGGCGGGGAGCCTGCTTCCTCCTCTCTCTCTGCCTGCCTCTCTGCTTACTTGTGATCTCTCTCTCTCTGTCAAATAAATAAATAAAATCTTTAAAAAAATAAAAATAAATAAACACAACTGCTTTACTTTTTTTTTTTTTCTAAAGATTTTATTTATTTATTTGACAGGCAGAGATCACAAGTAGGCAGAGAGGCAGGCAGAGAGAGAGGAGGAAGCAGGCTCCCCGCCCAGCAGAGAGCACAATGTGGGGCTCAGTCCCAGGACCCCGGGATCATGACCCCAGCCGAAGGCAGAGGCTTTAATCCACCAAGCCATCCAGGCGCCCCAAGCAGTTGTGTTTAAAAACTATATTACCACCATAAATGAAAAACACCATCATTTGTTATAAACAAAAGATAGCCTTAAAAGTCCACAAAACTAATTTATTCGATAAATAGCTGTCAGGCTCATTTCTAGTTTCTGGGGCCACAGGAGTGACCAAGACGAGAGGGAGATAAATTCATGTCAGGTGCTAACAGATACTGTGCAGATAACAACAGAAAAGGGACTTAGCAGGGTTACTCTGGATGGGGTGGTGCGGGAGGGCCCCCTTGGAGATGTTAGTAGAGCTGAGATCGAAAGGAAGTGGCAGGGGCGCCTGGGTGGCTCAGTGGGTTAAGCCACTGCCTTCGGCTTGGGTCATGATCTCAGAGTCCTGGGATCAAGTCCCGCATTGGGCTCTCTGCTCAGCAGAGAGCCTGCTTCCCTCTCTCTCTCTGGCTGCCTCTCCTTCTACTTGTGATTTCTCTCTGTCAAATTAATAAATAAAATCTTTAAAAAAAAAAAAAAAGGAAGGAAGTGGCAGAGAGGATCCCCTTCACAACAAAAACTAACAAGGTCATCCCATCTCAAGCAGACACTGCTCCCTGCAGAAGGCTGTGCTCCAGCGCTGGAGAGGCGGGCTCAGGCGCAGCTGGGACTTTCTGCAGGACAGTCAGGACGGAAGGCGTCCCCTTTCTCCAGGTGGCTCCAGGCTGCTGAATTCTGGCTGAACCATCCAGACTCGATGGAGAGCATCCCGCTTCGGGGAAAGTCTGCAGCCCTCGAGATGGAGGGAGGCAGGCTGTCACCACCGCGACTGACAAATCAGTAAACTGAGCCCAGAGAAAGTTAAATCGCTGTCCCAGATTAGTTAGTAAAGAACAGAACTGGGACAGGAACCCAGAATTCTTGCACGTTTAGCCCGGGGAGTCCAAGGAGGCGCAGGCGGGTAGATCTGCGGGCTCCCGGCCGAAATGGGGAGACTCCCAATCCTGCGATCCGTATTCCAGGCCTCTCGTTAGCGCTTTCCCGGAGTGGCTCAAAAAGTGGAGCGGTGGAACCAGCGGAGCGGGATGCAGAGCGCGGCCGCCGGGCTGGAGCATGCGCACTAGGCCGCCCAGCCTAGACGCTCTCGGCGCTGGGGGAGGGTCACCCGAGGCTGACGTCCGCTACGCCGGCGTCAGCGCCCCGTGAAGAGGAGGGCGAAGACTCCATCCGCCATGTTGGATGCCGCAGATTCGCCATAACCTCGCCGGCTCTTTTCTTAAAAAAATAAAAATAAAAAGCAAAGCATCAGCGGGGCGCCTCGCCTTCGCGGTCGGCGCGGGAGGGGGCCCGGAAGGGCCCGAGGCTTTTTTTTCCTCCGCGGTGGGGGCGTTGCCATGGAGACGCGGGCGGCAGGTGAGCCGGGCTGGGGGTTGGGGTGGGGATGAGGTGGGGGTGGGGTGCGGCGCGGCGCGCGGGAACCCGTTTCGAGTTTGGAGTCGAGAAGAAGCGCGCGGGCCGCCGGGCGGCGGAGGGATCCGCGGTCCCGGGCGGAGAGCGGACGTAGCGGCGTCCTTTGACGGCACGTTCGGCCGTTGGTGGTATCCCGCCGCCTCGGGGTTTTATTTAAAAAAAGTCACGAGAATGCTGCGCACTCAGGAGTGAGCGAGGGGAGACTGCGCGCGCGCGCGGGGCCGTTTCCAGGGCGACGGGTAGGGCCGGCCGCGCGCCTGCGGCTGAGCGCCGGCGTCCTGGCTGGCGGGAGGTTCGAATCCCGGCCTGCCGACTCTGGCCTGCGCTCCCTGCCTAGGGGCCCCCTCCTTGCCTGGCCTCGCCTTCCTCCTCTGTGAAATGGGTAGCTCCTGTGGACCCATGGAGGAACAGGATTTGATTGCGCTCCTGAAGGACATTTGTGTTCTGTGGAGGGAGCCATCAACTCCAGGCCACAGCGCTGTTGCTGCCGCCGGTGACCGGAGCACGCCGTGATGGCCTGTGCTTTACCCTCTACTGCCGCCCTGTTCCTGACCCTTTCAAGTTAAACTCAAATGGCACCTCCTCCAGGCGGCCGTCTCTGGTTTCGCCGCCGAACCAACCTCTCTGCGGACCGCCCCAGTACGTGTTGGACTTTCCACTTAACACCGGGTCCAGGAGCCTTGACGTTGAGCGTGGGGCCGGTCACCTGTGGTCAGCAGCATCGCCCGCGCCCTGGCACTGACCTCAGGCCGTCGGCCGCTCGGTTCTCGCAGCGGCGCTAATTTGTGTCTTTCACTGACGAGGGACGAAGGTTCAGAGGGGTCAGCGTCCTGCAGTTCTGAGAAGACAGCGCCGAGGCTCCAGCTGGGGATGCAGTCCAGACTCCTGCGTGCCCGGCTGGCCTCCACCCCCCGTTAGTGTCCCCCCCAGGTCGTGCTCCCTGTGCCGCTGGGGCGTGGAGGAATGAATGAACTAACATCTTGCCTCGCCTGTCTGGGTTCCTTGCAGAGCCCAGTGACAGCTGCCCCTTTCAGCTTCCTCTTCTGAGCCTGTCGTTTCGTACTGAAGCGGTCCTAGTGAGGGTCCCCAGCCGAAGGCTGGAGAAGACACCCAGAGCTGTGTGCTGGCCCTGGCACGCCCTCCCGCTGTGGCTGGGCATGGCCCCCCTCTCCATGCCAGGCAGCGGTCAGGAGCCGTCATCCCGGCGTGGTCTCCGATCTGGCGTGTGTGGAGTGTGTGGCAGAGCGGACCCAGAGCCCTGGCGATGGGTCAGGACCCCCGACCTACGCCCGCATGCTTTCTTAAGCTAAGGATAGGCCTGATGTGCTGCCTTCCCCCTCCCGAGTAATTCCACGGCTGCTGATCCGCGGGGCAAACGGCCCACCTCTCCTCTTCGGGAGTTAACAGTTTTAGGCAAGAAACCTGGGCATTTGTTGTAGTTTCAATTTCCAGTTGGAGTGAACGAGAGATCAGGTTTTGAAATGTATTATTGTCAACTCGTGATCAGCTAATTTCTGAGAAGAGTTTCCTGCTTTGCTTGGTTGTTAGGTTGATGGAGGGGAGCAGGGTAATGCGTGATGGCAGGACAGAGTCTGTAGGGCCCCGGCGTTAGGAGGTTAGCTGGCCGTGACGGTCGTCACAGCCGATTAGAGATCTGTTACCAAAGGGCTCCCTGCTCAGCCTTTCTCATTTACCTGGGAAAATGGTCCCTATTCCTTTTCTCCCAGTGCGGTATAATTTACAGAACAACTTCTCAAAGATAGCTGTCCTTAAGTAGAATTAAGTTTTTGCTTAGGGCAAGGGCAGTCAAGAATTAGGTATATGGAGAAGACTCCCTTAATTGCATTTCCTTTTATAGATAGTTTCACGCACGCGTCTCCCCATCAAGCTGGGCCGATTTAATTACGTAGAGGGGACTTAGCCTAGAGTGTAGTTTTCTCTTTGTTCTCAGCTGTTTATCCTGTTAAAATTTCATGTCTTTGAAATTTCTCAAGGGCAGGTGTCAAGTTTAAGGGCTGAAAGGATTGGGAGTGTGGAGAGAACAGGTGCTCTGAGTCCAAGAGATCTGCCAATCACCAGATTCCTGACCTCAGGGACATCACACCTCTTGGAACCCCTGTGCCCTCCCTCGGACATAATCCTGTTCCCTACTGAGGGCCTGGTGGCGCTGGTGTGGACATAATCCTGTTCCCTACTGAGGGCCTGGTGGCGCTGGTGTTTATCTCTTTCCGACCTGGTCTCTCCATCCTAAAGCCTAGTGTATTGTCATCTACTTGCTACTTGAAAATATTTGTGGTTGGAAAGGTGGGGTAGACTTTGATTAATTTAAAGGAAAAAACAAAAAAGGAATCCAGGAGAAAAGCAAATAGATATATTAAACATTTATTACAGATTTGAAGTCGTCTCTCTTTTTGTCAAGGAACTGAAAATATATAGATAATTGAGTTTGCTTATAAAAAGATTATGCTTGGCATATTAACATAAAAAAGGATTTTAGATCTGGTAACAGACTTTTCTTCTTTTAAGTCAAGTAACAAATGGAGCTGCAAATGTTGAAGTCTGGAAGGGTGTGCCTTTGTGCCCCAAACTGGGTCTGGGCTGACACAGGCTGGGCAGGGTGGAGACCGGGCTTCAGAGCAGCCCCTGGCTTTGCTGGGGTCCTCAGGGGCTGTGGGGACCCGCTCAGCCATGGTACCTGGAAAGGAGGAGCAGGGGGCTCTGGGAGTGGCATTCTGGAACTGGGGGTCTTGGACGTCCTGGCCTCCTGAAGGGCCTTGTAAGCCAGCCCCACGGCTCCCTGTGGGGTCCTTACTGGCTTCCTTCTCTGTGTCAGATCTTCTCTTTGCTTTTCTGCCACCAGATCTTGTCTTCAGGGGGGCACCACCACTTTTCTGCCCCTCAGGACCTTTCCTTTTCCTTCCTTCCTTCCTTCCTTTTTTCTGCCAAGCTGATTCCTGAGTTCACCCAGATGTTTGCGCCAAACTTTGTGCCAGGAGCTGTGAATGGAAGGTCAGATCTGACACACTGTTTGCTCCTGAGGCTCTGGCACCAGCCTAGCAGTGGAAAATCCGTCCCTTAGGAGTAAGTGCCTGGTGCTCTGATGGAAGTGAGCCTTGAGAATTCAGGCCAGGGGATTCTGGGAGGGCTTCCTGAAGGAGGAGGTGCCTGAACTGGAACTTGAGGAGTGAGCAGAGGTACATTGCAAAGGAGTCCGTGGTGCCAACATCACCTGTGAGCCACCCACAGGTGTGTTTTATGTGACCTGGGTGGGGGTTGGGGCGGGAGGCAGGGGTGGGGATCCTAGGGGTCTGTGGGGATGGTCTTTGGAACAGCAGGCAGCTGTTGGGGCCTTCTTATGAAACGTTGATCAATGAGAGAGGAATAGGACCTGCCAGTTTTCCTCAGCAGCTGCCCGAAGACAGTTTCTTTGAGGTGTGCTAATATATAGACTGAACTGCCCAGGCCGTGAATGTACAGTGTGACCCCCTGTATTACCACACCCCGGCAGTGTAGAACTCTGTCCTCGCTCCAGAAAGTTCTCTCTTGCTGCTTCCCACCCAGTTCTGCCCCTCTCCCCAAGCAACCACTGGTCTGGGTAACGTTAGCATAGATGCTGCTTTTTGTAGAACATCATAGAATTCTTCGGTGTCTGCTTTCTCTCACTCAGCGTAGAGGTTCTGAGATCCAGGGTTGTGTTTCTTTTATTTTCCATTGTATGGATGTTTATATGACAAACATCTGAGCTTATTTCCGGTTTGGGGTTATTGTGAAGAAAGCTGCCATGACCATTTGTGTCCAGGGTTTTTCGTGGATCTGTATTTGCATTGCTTTTGGGTAGTGGGATGGCTGGCTTGTAGGGCAGAGGTGTATTTAACTTTTATTTTATTTTTTTTTAGATTTTATTTATTTGACAGAAATCACAAGTAGGCAGAGAGGCAGGCAGAGAGAGGGGAGGAAGCAGGCTCCCTGCGGAGCAGAGAGCCCGATGTGGGGCTGGATCCCAGGACCCTGGGATTATGACCTGAGCCAAAAGCAGAGGCTTAACCCACCGAGGCGCCCCTTAACTTTTACTTTTTTTAAAGAGTGAGAGAGCACACGCACATGCGCACGAGTGTGGGAGGGCCAGAGGGAGAGGGGGAAAGAGTCTTAAGCAGGCTTCACTCTGAGCGTGAGGAGGGGCTCCATCTCACCATGCTGAAATTAGGACCTGGGCTGAAATCAAGAGCCAGGTGCTCAAGTGACTGAGCTACACAGGTGCCCCAACTTTTAAAGAAACTTCCAGATAGCCTCCTGGAATAGTTGTACTGTTTTGCACCTGTCAGCAGCGCAGGAGAATTCCACTTGCTCCACATGCTCACCCAGCTGGCCTTGTCACTGTTTTTCCTTTGATCTGTCCTAGAGGGAATGCAGTAGCATCTCACTTAATTTGCATTTCTGTGATGATCAGTGATCCTGAGTACTTTTTCTTGGACTTTATCACCCATTTGTATATCACTTTTGGAGAAATGTCTGTTTCAGTTTTTTTGCCTATTTTAAACATTGGGTTGCTTTTCTTTTCTTTTCATTTCTTTTTTTTTTTTTTTTAATTGTTGGCTTGTAGGAGTTCTCTCTCTATATATATAGTTTGAATATGAGTCTTTTGTCATATATACGTGTTGTAAATATTTTCTTCCAGTCTCTGCTTGGTTATTAGTTTTTATATTCTTTTGTTCAGAAGTTTGTAATTGTAATAAATTCTGGTTTACCATTATTTTTGCTTTTATAGGTAGTGCTTTTTGTATCCTGAGAAATGTTGGGGCGCCTGGGTGGCTCAGTGGGTTAAAGCCTCTGCTTTTGGCTCAGGTCATGATCCCAGGGTCCTGGGATCAAGCCCCGCATCAGGCTCTCTGCTCAGTGGGGAGCCTGCTTCCTCCTCTCTCTCTGCCTGCCTCTCTGCTTACTTGTGATCTCTCTGTCAAATGAATAAATTAAAAAAAAAAAGGAAAAAAAAGTGTTCTTCTATTTTAAGGTCATGATGATATTCCCCTGGGTGTTTTTATTTATTTATTTTTAAAGCTTTATACTAATTGCTTTTAGGTTTAGGTCTACTATCTACCTCAAGTTAGTCTGTGTATGGTATGAGGTAGGGATCTCCACCCAAGCTCCCCCCCCCCCCCCCCCCCCCCGTGGATATCCAATGTTTTCAGACTCATTTGTTGGAAGGGACTTTCCTTCCTCCACTGAATTTACCTTGGACCATTTGTTGAAAATTATGTGTGGGTCCAGCTCTGAGCTTTGTGGTCTATTCCATTGTTCTCTCCATTTATCCTTCCTCAGTACTACACTGTCTGAATTACCGTAGCTGTACAGCAATTTTTGTAGTTAAAAAAGATACATAGGGGGGTGCCTGGGTGGCCCAGTGGGTTAAGGCCTCTGCCTTCAGCTCAGGTCGTGATCTTGGAGTCCTGGGATCAAGCCCCGCATTTGTCTTTCTGCTCTGCAGAGAGCCTGCTTCCTCCTCTCTCTCTCTCTGCCTGCCTCTCTGCCTGCTCGTGATCTCTGTCTGTCGGGTAGATAGATGGAATCTTTAAAAAAACAAAAACAAAAAAACAACAAAACAGATACATAGGAGGACATTTTTTGGAGAGTAAACATGCAGGCCAGAGTAAGTCCCATCATTAGGTGCCATCATAGGAAAGCCCAGGGTTGATGGCACTCATCCCAAGGCAGTGGCTGTGGGAATAGAGGTGAGGGCAGGTTCAGAGAAACAGTTGAGAGGGGAAGCCCATGGGACTGGTGATTGATTGGGTTTTACCTTAGAGACCAGCAAGCCTTCCATCTGTGTTTGCTTTTAGGGAAGGGGGAGTGAAGAACCCAACAGGCATAGGGACCTGAAACTTCCAGGCTTCTTAGTGCATCTCTGGTCCCTAAAAAGCACAGCTCTGGTTCCTTCCTGCGGTGGCAGAGAGAAGGCCTTTGAATTCTCCCTGTTTTTATTTTACTTTATTTCTTTAAGACTTTATTTATATATTTCAGAGAGAAAGAGAAAGAGACGCAGGAGCACAAGCTGTGGCAGGTGGTGGGGGTTGGGGGCGGGGGAAGCGGAGTCCCCACTGAGCGGGGAGCCTGACATGGGGCTTAATCCCAGGACCCGAGGATCATGACCTGGGTGAAGGCAGACCCTTAACTGGCTGAGCACCACGCCCCGCCCCCGTGCCCTTCCTTGTTTTTATTTCTGACCTTGGTCAAGACGCTGGGGCAGCACTGGGCAGGTTACCAGAAGCACCTCAGAAGACCCATCCTGGGGACTGAGACCCTGTCCTTGCCACTTTGAAGAGTCCCCTGGGGCCGACTGTCCGGTGCAGCCCTCCCTGAGGCCCTGTGGTTGGGAGCCTCTCAGGGCTCTTGGGACTCCGTCCTGAGCAGGAGGGAGCCCTGCCCCGACATCCCTGCCCCTGGGCCACAGGTGGGGAGCCAAGCTCAGGTCATGCAGGGAGCGGGGGCCTCGGGTGGGAGAAGCAGGTGGAAGTCCTGGTCTTGCTTTCTCAGGGCTGTGGGGCCTTGGCGGGTTGGGGCGTCCCTGTCACCTTGTGTACAAATCCAGCTCCTGTTGTAAGGATCCGGGAGAGGAGGCGTGGGGACACACCTGGTGTATGACAGGCTGCTTTCCCTTTTCCCACCATCCGTCTTTTCCTTCTGGCTCTCGGGCCTCGCCTTCCCCTGACCATCTTCTACATTGCAGTAGTGTCCTTGAGAATTAAATAATAACGGAGGGATTTTGTAATAATACACAATAAAATACGTGAAACAGTGGCCTGATCCTTTACAAAAGCAGACAGTTGCTGTGGGGGAGTCAGCGGGGATCAGTCACGTGTTTCACGTCTTGTTAGCTTATTCCGCACAAAAGCCCTGCGAAGTGGCCAGGTCATCTCTGCTTTGCAAACAAAGAAGCGGAAGGTCAGGCTTGGTGACAGGGAGCTCTGTGGTCACTCAGTATTGGCACCGGCAGCCTGGCACACGTTGGGCCCTTGAGCCCTTAGGGAGGTTCCTTCTGGGCCGTCTGTTAGGACCTTGCCTGGTTCCAGAACCTGGGCTGTAGGTGTGAAGGTTTGGGGTCTGCTGTTGGGCCTGGCAGCTGGGGGAGACCTGGGTCACCCGAGATGAAAGCGTCTTCCTGCTGCTGCTGCCCTGTGTCCAGCCCTGCTGTGTGTGCGGGGTCTCGGCTGAGGCCTGAGCCTTCAGCAGTTCACACGGCACTCGAGGAAAGGTGCTCCCAGAAGCTGGACTTGCGGGGGCCCTAAGAATCCTGTTCACAGGGAACTAGCTCACAGCCATGGAGAAGACGAAATCAGTTAAAAGATGAGCAAAAGGGGCGCTTGGGTGGCTCAGTGGGTGCCTCTGCCTTCGGCTCAGGTCATGATCTCAGGATCCTGGGATCAAGCCCCACATCAGGGTCTCTGCTCAGCAGGGAGCCTGCTTTCTTCTCTCTCTCTGTCTGCCTATGTACTTGCAATTTCTCTCACAAATACATGAATAAGATAAAAAAAATAAAATCTTAAAAAAAAAAAAGATGAGCAGAATGTTTGAGAGAGGTTTTACAGAGAATCTGGTGCAAGTGGGTCCGACACATGGGCAAGGATGCTCAACGTCATTATCACAGGCGAGATGTAACTTAGGATGTAACTTAGACGACAGGATGGCTTTACACATCCACTAGTGGCTGAAACTGCAAAGACTGATGCCACCCAGGGTGGGTAAGAACAGGGAGTCCCCAGAGTGCCCCTGGGTGGGGGCGGGGAGGCAGGTTGGCGCAGACGCTTTGCAAATCCTTTGGAGGCAAGGTGTCACACCACATCAGACACGCGCTCACCGTCCGACCCGGCAGTCCCACTCCTCCGCAATTGCCCCAGGTGAATGGAACGCGTGTCCATGCAAAGATGTGTGCACGTGCTCGTAACTGCTCCATTTGGGGAAGCCCCACGTTGGAGGCTTCTCAGGGGCTTGTCATCCCAGGAATCGCTACACACGTCGTGTTCCAGCCGTGTGACGGAACGTGGCTCGTCAGCACCAACGAGTGGAGTGCTGAGGCGGCAGCAGCGAGGATTCGCCTGAGAAGCCTGTACGTGAGGGGCGCCCAGCTGGCGCAGTTCGTAGAGCTGCGGCTCTTGACCTTGCGGGTTGGAGGTTCGAGCCCCACGTTGGGCATAGAGGTTCCTTAAAAATGTAATCTTAAGGGGCACCTGGGTGGCTCAGTGGGTTAAGCCTCTGCCTTCAGCTCGAGCCATGATCTCAGGGTCCTGGGATCAAGCCCCGCATCAGGCTCTCTGCTCAGCAGGGAGCCTGCTTCCTCCTCTCTCTCTGCCTGCCTCTCTGCCGACTTGTGATCTTTCTCTCTCTGTCAAGTAAATAAATAAAATTTAAAAAAAAAAATGTAATCTTAAAAAACCGAAGCCAAACCAAACCACATTACGTGAAAGAACCAGGCACAAAAGAAGACCCACCGTGAGCACGTGGAGAAGCTGGAACCCTCGTGCGCGGTCGGGGGCAACGTGCAGACCGAGTGGAGGGGCCTCAGAAAAGGAAAACGAGAGTCCGTGTGACCCAGCAGGTCTGGCCCAGCAGTTCTGACCCAGCAGGTCTGGCCCAGCAGGTCTGACCCAGCAGGTCTGGCCCAGCAGTTCTGGCCCAGCAGGTCTGGCCCAGCAGGTCTGTGGGCCGCCCCAGAACACTCGGGCTCCAGGTCTGCGAGGTGTGCGGACGCCGTGTTCGTAGCGTTGTATACAGCAGCATCGGGACGTCCGCTGACGGGCGAGCGGCCGAACGGAATGTGGTGCGACGGAAAACCGGGCAGGATCCCTTCTTCCAAAGGAAGTTCGGACGCGTGCGGTGACGTGGATGAACCTTGAGCCCCTTGTGCGAAGCGAAGTAAGGCAGACCCAGGAGGATAGACCCCCAGCAGGTGACGGCCCTTCGGTGAGGCGCGTGGGGCGGCCAGATTGCGGGAGACGCTGCAGAGTTTGCTGCAGGCTCGGAGGAGGTCGGACTGGGGGGATTCTTTCATGGGAATGGGGGTTCACCTGGGAAGATGAAAGGTTCTGGAGACTGGAGACAGGCGGTGGGACCGACTGCACAGCAGCGGGAATGTGCTCAATGCCACTGAGCTGTGCACGTAGACGTGGTCAAGATGATAAATTCTTTATTCTACGATTGAAAACAACAGACTGATTTCCGGTTTTCAAAAATTCTAGAAAAGGCAGAACGACAGGGCTAGAGAGCAGTCCACAGTTCCCAGGAGCCATGAGGGGAGTGGCACGGACCGCAGGGTCCCCGGGGTGCTCTGTCGTGTGTGTGTGTGTGTGTGTGTGTGTGTGTGTGTGTGTGTGTTGACCGGGGGGATGACTCCGCGGCCACATGCTCGTGCGTCAGCTCGCTGAGGGGTGCGTGTGTGGGTGTGTGGACAGTGTCAAGGCTGCTGCTGCCTGGGGCGGGGGGAAGGCCTCCCCAGCGCCTTCGGGTGACATCGGAGCCGTGACCAGGGTGGCGGGAGGGCAGAGGGCAGAGCAGGGGTAAAGGCGGCGAGGGAGGCACGAAGGACGCCAGCAGGGTGAGCTGCCTGCGTGAGCCCAGGGTCCCTCCCTGACGGTCCACAGGGCCTTCCGTGTTCAGGGCCGGGCCCCAGTGCCGAGTCCGGACAGCCTGTCCGCTGCCCGAGTCGGGGGCCCCCCGTCCCGCTGCCCAGCCATCACGGTGGGGGTCTGGGGGAGCCCTGGAGATGAAGGTGCTGGAGGGTGGCAGCACTGTGCGGCGTCAGAGACGGCGCCTGGAGTTGCGGCCCCACCATGCGGCAGTCCTCAGGGCTCCCTGGGGGCTGTTCCCATTTCTGGATCGTGGGAGCGCATCCTCTGTGAGGCGCTTGTTCTCCGACGGCTGGAGTCCCGGGAAGGGTGACCTCTGAGGCTGTGCTCAGGTGGGTGCCTTCAAGGGGGCCCTGAGGGCTTGGGGAGCTAGAGCGTGCCCAGCTGAGCACAGGGCCTTCGTGGGCTCAGGAGAGATTCTTGGAGTCCCTGCTGGAGACCACCGGGCTGTGCTGGCGGCCTCCAGCCCTGGGTGCCCGGCCTCCCTGGGCCTCTGCTTGCTGCCCGGCTGCCGCCTTGGCCCTGCAGTGGTAGGACCTGAACCGCACCTTGGCCGCAAGCTCCTGCCCCTGCAGTCCTGGCACCAGCAGAGGTGCTGCACTGCCTCGCTCCCCCGGAGGGGAACCGCAGCCTTCCTTTAATGGATCTTCCTGCTCTTCTGGCAGAGTCCAGAAGCGTCCACTGTTGGGGTTTTAACCTGACCTGTTGCCTGCCGGGAGTTTGCTGTTGGCCTGGAGTGGGGTTGCCTGCACTCGGGCGGACCCAGCTTTTGTCCTCACTTCCCTGTCTGCCTTGCGGGGTTGGGGGTGGGGAGCCCTAGGAGGTCCCTGAACTTTCAGGGAGATTGTGGGGTCCTGGTGGCCAGAGTGCCAGGACCCCTGAGCGCTGGGCTCCGATTCTGCTCTTCTCATGCCTGTCTCTCCCCTCCGCTGCCTCTTTCTCCCCTTCTCAGTTTTTGGAAGAAAGTCATCAGGGAAACACTGCATGCTGTAATTTTCCTTTTGATTTTTCCTGAGTCTTGCTCTCTAGTCAGAGGCCACGTGAGAAGTGCCCACGTGAGAGGCATGGGTGGGGAGCCCAGCTTTCGTGGCAGGAACTGGGCAGAAGGCACAGAAGGACCTCAGGGAGCGGGGACCACTGATGGAATTGGGGACGGCTTCCTGGCTGGCTTTCGGGGACTGGGTCAAGGGCAAATGGGTAGCCAGGAGGGCACTGTGCCCTTGACCCCTGGTGGCCCCCAGGAGGCCTGTCCTGCTGGTTGGGAGAAGAGTCCTGGGCTGGACATGGTGCTTCCATTGACCTTTGGGGGTCCTGGCCAGAGCGGCTCAAGGGCGGAGAGAGTCTGGAATTCTCGGCTGTGGGGTGCACTGGTGGCATCAGGGTGTCGTTTGCTGTCGCTGCTATTACGTTAAACAAGAATTCCTTAGCACAGCCGCTCAGGTGTCGGAGCGTCGCACCCCGTCCCTCTGGCCGTCTCGCTGCCCCCCTTGAGGTTGCCTTCCGTCTCTCCCTCTTTCTCTGCCTGTTCTGCTGCTGCTGCCATCAGCTGGGCGAGTCTCTGGGTCTGTTCCTGACCAGCCCCGGTGACCGCCTTATCTCCGTGGTTCCTAAACTGTGCCTGTGGGTGTGGTCAGAGCCACTGAGGGGGTGTGACATGAGGTCCTGTGGTTTAAGACTGGGCATGTTTCTGGTCGCTGGTGAGTTTCTGGACTGAGGACATCCCAGAATGGCCTCATGCCCTTCCCTGCCTCCTCCCTCCACTCCAAAGCCCTGGATTCGAGTTGCAGCCGTAAAGCCCTTTGACCCGCTCCTAAATATTGCCAGTGTTCGTGTCCTCAAACAAGGACATTCTGCCACACAGCCAGCTTCGGTGATCAGAGTGAGAAGGGAGCATCGACAGAACGCTCTTCAGATTTTGCTGATGGAAGTGCACTTTCCGCAGTTTCAACAATTCCACGTAAAACCGCTGGAGGCCGTGGCTCCAGTCCTGCATTTGGCTGCCATGTCCCTTCACCGCCTGAGCAGGGAGCGGTTCCTTTGTCCTTGTGTTGCACACACTGAGAGTCTTGAGAAGTATGGCCCCGTGATTTTGTAGAGCATCCCTCCCTTGGGCCTTGCGAGAAGTTTGGTCGCGATGGTGCTGGGATCCTGCGGTGTGGGCGTGAATACCACAGTCCTGACCCTGCCATCAGGAGGCACCCTGCCCTCGGGCCCTGTGTGCCTGGGGTGCAGGCGAGGGGGTCAGCTTCTCACGAGGTACAGTACAGTTACTGTTCTTCTCCTTGGTAATTGGCTCACGATGCGGCATTTTGAGACCCGGTCCCTGTCCCGCCCCTCTGCATTTCTCAGACTTTGTTCTCCCCTCGGTTTAGCTTCTGCTGATGATTCTTGCCAGGCCCCGTTACCACCTACGCTTGTCAGGAGATGGGTCTTGAATGCCGTGATTTCTTCTGCATTTATTCCGTGTCTGTCTTTGTGAGCAAGAGCTTCCCATTTTTTTTTTTTTTTTTATGAATCTGTGGACTCATGAATTCTTTATTCAGTGGTTTTTAATCCTTTATATTGTTGAATTTTGTGACCCGACTTCCTCAATATTTGGCTAGCTGAAGCCTCTTTGATGTGTCCCTTCTTTCTGTGAGAACTTCCTTGGTCTCTGAACAACAGGACATTCCCTCTCCAGCTCTGGAATCGGCTGTGTCTGGAGGAGAACGGGTTGAAGCGGAGAATGGTATTGAGAATTGGAGATGTGAGAATAGGGGATCTCATGATGGCCAAAATGTCACTGATTGGTCTTCAGCACGGTGGGGAAATGGGCGCACGTGTGCACACGCACCATGCAGACGCGTGGAAAGTTCACACGTGGCCGACCCACATCTATTCTGTGGATCTTTTCCAATTCAACCCAACAGCACTGGGTCTACTCTACCCTTCCCTTTCCATATCTATAAATCCCTTCTCTGACCCAAGAGACTGTCTCCCAGTACTCACAGCAAGTAACTTATTTGCTCAGTCCTAGGATCTACTAAAAATAGTTTCCAAATTGCTAACCTCTGTCTCTGGGAAAGAGACCCACTAACTCGAGTTCAGTATTTAATCAGATCTCTGTGTCTCTTTGACCTGGGGCCGAGCGGGTGCAAGCGCAGGCTTCCCTAGTGACCTGGCTGGCTCTCCCCAGCTCTTCCCTCCCATGTCAGTGCAGGTATGGTGCTCATTTTTTTTTTTTTTTTTTTTGGATTTTATTTATTTGACATAGAGAGTGCACAAACAGGGGGACCAGCAGGGAGAGGGAGAGAGAAGCAGGCTCCCCACTGAGCAAGGAGCCGAATGTGGGGCTCCATCCCAGGACCCTGAGATGATGATTTGAGCTGAAGGCAGGGTTTAATCGACTGAGCCACCTCGGCGCCCCTATGTTGCTTATTTAAAGTCCGGTTCTATTCCTTTGTTTCTGTTTGTATTTCATTTTAGGGATTATCCCCACACTTGCTTATTTATTATTTTTCTACTTAAATGCGTGAATATTTGAGTTGAGTGTATTTCTTGTATTTCAAAGAAAGGACTGACTTTTGCTTCTTTTTTGGCGGGGGGCACAGACCCGGGGAGCACAGAGATGACCGAGGGTGTAAGTTTCCAGGAAGGAGCTGAATTCCCTTGGAAGCTGTGCGGCTGAAGTGGGACGTCCCTTTGCTGGGGGGGGGGGGTGCCCTGCGCAAACCTGGACCCTGTTCTGTCTCACAGAGCATCTTACGTCCAGGCCCTTCGTCTGGGTCTGCTTTCTCTTCAAACCAGCGTTCCACCTGCTGCATCTAGTCCCATTTTACAAAGCTGGAGACCAGAGCAGTGAAGTGCTCCCCCCGTTGGGGGCTGGCCGGCGGCCGTCCCACTTAGAGCTCATGGGTCCCCCAGCTCAAGGTCTTGACTTGTTTTGCCAGGAAGTGAGAATGAGGAATGAGGTGGTTAACATCCTCAGGGCCTTGTAGGTGAGCGCGCTGGACTCGTTCTAGTCCTCACAACAAAGGAAGTCAGCATCATTTCTCTGTTTATAGGTGAGTATCTTTATCAGCCCGTAGCATTGATCTTTTTAAGCTTATAACTGTATCTTGAATGAAATAAAATTGATGTTTTCAGAGGATACAGTCTATTAGGGGAGACAGAGGTTAAACAGACACGCCATTAAATACACGATCACACACTGTGGTAGTTGCTGCTAAAGTGAACACAGGGAGGGCGAGACTAACCGAGACCTAACTTACATTGAAGGGGTTTAAGAAAAGGCGGTCTGAGAAAGTGAGGTTGGAGCTGAGACTTGAAGAAAGGTTCTCGAACTAAAACAAGTCTGCTCGGCCGACTGCAGGCACCTGCCAGCCCTCCCCACTTTGTAGAATTTCAAGCCTGCGGCCCTGAACCAGTGCTTGGACGCCAGTTCTCCTTTGCCCTTTATCGCCCCCTAGGGGACGTGTGTGTGTATAGACCTGCGGCTGGCGGTTTGAGAGACACTTGCAGGCTCCTGCAGGGGTGGGGGCTGTGAGCCACCCATCAGGTGTGGCTGAAGGGCTGGGATGCCAGCTTTGTAGGGTAGAAGACCCCCAGGACCACTGGAGAGCCTGTTCAGATATAGCTGGAGGGGCTGGCCTTGCCATGGTCACCCTCAGACTGCTCTAGCTGGAGCCAGCTCAGGGACAAGGGCAGTTGCCTGACCTGCTGAAGTTCCCAGCTGTGTAAACAGGAACGGTACCTGCCGGGACCCTGAAGGTGAGGGTCTGGTAGGGCTGTCTGTCCTGTGCAGACGCTGGCCTGGAGGCCGGATTCAGGCACCTCTCTGAGCTTTCCATAGCAGGAGTATGAAATTTGACCACAAATAAAACCATAGTCACTTTAAATTATTCTCATGAACAGAGTGGAAGGGTCTGTATCTTCCTCATTTCTAAATGTGCCCGGCATAATGTGTGACATACATTAGGCACTTACTAAATGTTGTTTTATGAAGCTAATGAACATAAGTTAAAAAGGGCTTTTTTCCCTAATAGCCCAGGCATTTGGAGAATATACCTAATACTTACTTCACATCTTAGTTCCTAGGAAGAGGGGGCTGGATCAGTCTGGTGGGGGGGTGGTGGCTGGTGGGATTTGGAAAACTCTTTTCCTACTGGCTCTTCCTGCTTAATTTAAAGCTCTTCTGGAATTTGAAAAAAAAACAAAAAGCAGAAAAAACAAAAAACTGTGGCATGGCTGGATATAAGGGGATAGTTCTTTCTCCAAGAATTAATTTTCAAGTTCAGATTAATTTATCACTGAGACTCGTTTCAGGCTTTCATAAGTAGCGCAGGCATTTACAATTTGTAGTTGAATTTGCATGTTTGCCCTGTCAGCCTTCAGTTCCTGTCCAGGCTTTTATTTTATTGAATCTCTTTTGATTATGACCCCAGGATCCTGGAGTAGACAGGCGGCTTCTCAGCCCATGACAGTAATAAATGAAAATACCCCTTTGTCTTCTCCCTCTCCTGTAACAGTGTGGACGGGGTCTAAACGTGGTCGACAAGATCTAAACGTACTAATTTCCTGTGTAGGTTTTCCTAGCTCAGTGGGTCCCAAAGATGTTGGGGCGGTGGAGGCCCTCTCCGGTCCTTCTGGATGCGGGGGAGTGCAGTCCACATGCCACGATTCTCTGATCTGCAGTGGGAAAGTTGCCTGGGGTCTGGAAACACAGTGAATCCTGGATTTGCGTCTAGTGCAAACTTCGGTACGTTGTAAGTAGAAAATAGATGCTGGGTTTCGAAGACTTGGTACAAAAAAGAAACAGAATGAAATTTCTCATCCATCTTTTACACATGGAGTATAGGTGAAATGGTAATATTTTGGATATCCTGGATTACAGAGGACATGTGGTTAAAATTGATTTTACTTGTTTCTTCTTGTGTTCCCGTGGCTGCTAGAGAGTTTGAAATCACACCGGGGCTCCTGTTCCTGTAGGCGAGCGGAGGCTTGCAGGGGTGTCTTGAGCCCTGGCGGCTGAGCAGCAGTCCCTCCAGAGCCGGTCCTCGGGCAGGAAGAGTTCCTAACACATGACAGCACAGAACATGCGCTGAGCCCTCTCTAACCCCCGAGAGGCTGTGCTGACGAGCCCGCTCTACCCATGAGACTGTCCAGCCTGAGCCCGGGAAATGCAGCCGTGCGCCTGCCTCCCCTCCTGCCGCCTCGCACCCCTGCTTTACGTGGGCCGGCGTGCACTGAACTGAAGCCTAGCCCAGGCAGGAGAAGGGTTGGGCCAGAGCCAGCCTTTCTCAGGGCTTTGTGTTTGGGTTACCAGCGGTGGGGTGGGAGTAGGCAGCAGGAATGGGGACCGGGCAGGTGGCATCTTGGCCGTGTACTTGGGGTGATGCTGGAGGAAGCTGAGTTCCTCTTTAGAATAATGTGGGAAGCAGAATGAAAAAACAGGGGCGGGGCAGGTCTAGTCAGAAGCCAGTCCGGGCATTAAACACGGGCTGCGCTGAGCCGGCATCTCCCGATTCCTCGGGTCCTGGCTCTTCCTTCCCCTGTGGCTTGGGGTGCCGCAGGGAAGACACCATGGGTAGAATCTGAGCTTCTGCCGGGGAGGGAGGAGGCTGGGGAACCCCACCAGGTTGTCTGTCCACAGCGGAGTGCACACTCTTTTTATGGGATCCGCGTCCCCAGCTCCTGCCGTTCAGGTCCCCCAACCAGTCCCCCAAGCGCCGGTCTGCCCCAGACTCTGGAAGTGTGAGTCCTGGCCGCTCTGCTTCTTTCCTTGTTCGCCCGACTTCTTCTGCCCTCCTCGTGGTGCTTTCTCTTCCCAGAGCCGTGGGTTCTACTCCCTGTCGTCATGCACGCGGCGTGGTTTATGTCCGTCCCTCAGAGAGCTTCTGAGTGGCCTGCATCGCTTCTTTTCCCAAGGGAAGCGTGTGTGAGTGTGTGCATCTGTGCTACACGTGTACGTGTGTGAATAGCATGTGTCCGCACACACATGCACGCACAGCTCATGCGTGCTGCGTGCATCTAATACATGTACATGCAGGTACGTGCTATATACACGTGTGCATGTTTGTGCCCTGTGTATGTGTGTAGGGCCCCCACGCTGGCTTCTCTACGGACAGTTCCAGTGCTAGGAGGGGAGCCACAGAGCACACGGTTCGTAGCTTTAGTCAACCAGCCCGACTGCCCTGGGTTTCAGAGAACCGGTTCTGTTCTGCATTTACACTGCTTTTTGCTGCCTGCAAAAGCCCTTCTCCTACTGGTTCCCCCATGACCCCCCCAACCCCCCCGCCATTGTCCTCATGAGGTCAGCAGCAGCTTCAATGGCCTCCTTCTCTCACTGAGTGGCCTGCAGCTCTGGGAAGGGAAAGGTTGCCCCATCGCTTGGAAGCTGCAGTGTGGTTGGGGTTTGAACCCAGAGCTTGGGACCTGCAGCCCTTTCCCTTCAGAAGTGAGATAAAAGACTCCTCAGAAACACAAAGGAAGCAAAATAAACCAGTACAACAAAAAAACCAAACCCTGGGAAGTCAGAGGCCTGGTGGCCACTGTGGGCATTGCTCTCTCCCTCACATGTCCTGTAAAACTCTGCAAGATGTCACACACTTCGTGTTTCATGTGGAAATGATCCCAGAGATGCAGTTGGGGCCACCTCCATCCTTTGCACGGGAGGGTCCCCCCCCCGCCCCGTTCTCAGATCTTCGCACAGATCTGCTGGGCTGGAGAGTGGAGAGCTGGAGAAGTGGGCTCTTGTTCACGTGTGTTACTTGTGGTGCCTTCCCAAGGACGGGGGCCAGCTCTGCACTTCGGATTATGTTAAACGTGCATATACTCCATTGCCCGAGGCTCGCACTCGGGGAGTGCTTAAAAATAGCTTAAAAAAATTCTGCCAACTTTCAGCATGGAAGAAATGTGTATGCATAAAATTATAATGCAACTGTTGGCCCAGCGTTAATTATAGCTGATCCTGAGCATTTCGTATTTTATTTTGTTAATCCAGTTCCAGCAAAGGAGCACCCATAGGATTGCTCCCTCCCGTTGAATAAAACCTTAACTTGGTGAGTTACAGAAGCTGGTGTGTTCAGCAGCATTTGTGAGAGGCATGATAATACCACAGATTAGGGTACGCCCCTGTTGGAGCTTCAGTCCCCCATCCTTGGAGCTGGGAGGGCCCCTGGGAGATGATCTGTGGGTGTGGGGTGTGGGCGGGAGGGCAGGTGCCTGTAGGGCCTGCGGGCTGTAGTGGAGGCGCTGTGGGGTGGAACTGTGTTCACTCCCTTGCTTGGGCTCAGGGGGCGCTGTCATTGAAGCTCAAAGACCCCGTTTCATCTGAAGGCCACTTCTGTTCTGGACCTGTAGAGATTCACAGACTTCCACAGAGTCTTTCATAGGGTCGGGGGGACCCAGTAGGGGATGGTGTATCCAGGCCCTGCCTTGGGCTGGTGCGCTTCCTACCGCTGGTCTTTGAGGTGTTGGTTCCTGAACTGGTCCTGTGCGGTGCCGCCACAGCAGACGAGGAAACAGACCCTCAGGAGACCCGCAGGTGCCGGGGACGCACGGCTCCTTGGGCAGAGGAGGCTTCACGTCCGGGTCTGATCGTCACGGCTCCCTCTCTCTCACCTCCTGTGTCATTTTAAATAAGAAATCCACTTGCAAATCAGAATCTGCTTTTGTCCTTACATTTTTGTCCTTTAAAATTTGCTTTTATCAAGTTGATACATAGCATACATGTAGAAGAGTGTTTATAGAATAGCCAAGTCCATGAGTGTTCACAGAATTCCTTGTGGATCCAAGCAGAGCCCCACCATACCCAAGAAGCCCTCGAACCCAGCACCTGCCCAAGGGTAGGTAACCCCATCCTGACTCAAATAGTGCAAGAGGAATCGTGTTGCTTTTGTACACCGTGGGAATAGATGCTCACCTGTCTTCTGAGTCAGGCTTCTCCGGCTCAGCCGCATTTCTTTCACATAGAACTATGGCTGTAAATGGGAGAGCACCATAAGACTTGAAAATAACTGTAATGCAGATTGAGAACTGGCTACGCAGTGGTTCTTTGTGATGAGGACAGAGAGTCCCTGGTTGGTGTTGGGTCTGATTCACCTGCTGGGCCGGTCAGGACTGGGCTGCCAGGACGGGTCCTCTCCCCACTCAAAAAGCAGCAGTAAATGTCACGTGGTGACTCATTTAGCCTGGGCACTGGGCCCGGATGTGTTGGAGTGTGCGCCTGCTGCATGACCTGGCAGTCTCCTGCCCGGGCTCGGCGTACTCATCTAAAGTGGGGATAGCAGAGGGGCTCCTGCGTGGCTCAGTCACCTAGGTGTCTGCCTTTGGCTCAGGTCATGATCCCAGGGTTTGGGGATCGAGTCCCACCCTGGGAGCCTGCCTCTCCCTCCTGCTGCTCTTGGGCTCTTACATTCTTTCTTTCTGTCTCAAATAAATAAAATCGTCAAAAAAAAGGGGGGGGACATCGGCCCTTTCCCTGCTGGATTTATGAGAAGATTAAGTGGGTGTGGGCAAACTGTGCCTGCCAGAATTAGGGATCAGGAGGGGTTAGCCACATTTTCCTTGCGGTCCACTTCTTCTGCCCTGTGCATGGAGGCTGCAGTGCCCTGATGGACCACCAGAGGGTGCTGCTAGCACGCGTATGGCGCCCGCTCCTTTCCTCCTGTGTGTTGGTAACAGCGCATGTTTTCGTTTTGTTAGTGTGTCGTGAGCATGAGTGTGTGCGTGTGTGTGTGTTTTCTAAAAAAAAGCTCTTGGCCCTGCATGTGGTGGTCCCCAGTTGCCAGGCTGTGCAGCGGGCATGCTTACTACCTGTGTGGCCCTGGGCAGGGGGTGGCGCCCACGTCTGGTGCTCTCCTTTCCCAGTGTATGGCTCCCTGGAGGGAATTGCCGTGATGGATTATCACACACACACACACACACACACACACACACACAGCGAAGTCCCCCTTTTGCTGTAGCTCCTCTTCCTAGTTGTAATTAATCCTTAGAAAAGTCTCTGTAACGGTGATGCGGGCTGTGGGCTGGGGCCCCGGGCTTGCGTTCCTCGCCGTGACTCGATGTTGTATCCCAGGAGATAAACACGTCTGTCTCAGCTCAGTGTTGGCCGCCAGGCGGGTGGCCCATTGGAAGGTCTTGGTCAGGTTTTGACTTTGTGATTTATCTGGAGGGGCTCCTTGGCAGCCCGCTAACTTCTCTGAGCCCTACCCTTCTCCTCCATAAACCGAGGATGTTGGCGATGGTGGTGGCGGCGGCTGGGGTGACACTCAGCTCCTTCACAGGTCAGGTGCCATCACAGACAGAAGGTCTTTGTGAGCGAAGGAGGCAGGATAATACTGTTCTGCTCCTAGGGAGTGGGGGGAGGCTGAGGCGGCCACTTCAGGCCTCCCCTGCTCTTGGACATGTGGGAACGTTCCCAGAGCATCCGGCTGTGGGAGTTCCGGGGCCTTGTCCTGTCCGGCCTCCCCTGAACCCGGACCCTCTGTACCTGGACCACCCATTTGTAGTTTTGGAATCTGGCACTTCATGCCTTGGCTCTCTGCACCCACCGGGCGGGTCCTTGTGGTGGGCATAGCTCTTCTGTGTCAAGGATGCTTTTTCCTTATCAATTTGAAGTCTGAATCGATCTTGCTCTACTGGTGAAACCAATTACCCCCCCCCCCCCCCCGCACCGTTCTTCCTTTTTGATCAGCTGAATACTATACACTTCTTTTTTTAAAGATTTTATTGGTTGATTTATTTGAGAGAGAGAGCATGCACATGAACTGGGGGGAGGGTCAGAGAGAGACTCTCAAGCAGACTCAGCACTGAGCCTAGAGCCTGGCGCGGGGCTCGATTCCACGACCCTGAGATCGTGACCCGAGGTGAAAGAAAGCAGGAGTTGGACGCTTAACCGACTGAGCCACCCGGGCACCCCTGAACACGATGCACTGTTGTTTGTGAGGCTAAGAGGACGGCAGGGAGGCATGAGGCGTAGTGACCCCAGCCGCCCTCGTCCACCCAGTCAGATGTCTAAACGCTGCTTCCAAGAGAAACACCAAAACATCATCAGACACAGGAAACGTTTGTCCTGTGTTTGGAGTTTGTGTCTCCTGCTCAGTGTCCGCAACTGTGGCCTCCCTTCTTCTGGCCAGTGTTTGAACCAAGCTGCCTGGGATTAGTGTCTTCCTTCCCCAAGGGGAGACTTTATTTTGTCATGTACTCCCTTTATTTCTAATATCCATTTGAGGGGGGTTTAAAAATCTTCCTTCTTTCTTGGATTACACATGTAATCACGACTGTGGAAGATTTGAAGAACCCCGAGTCTGTGAAGGAGAAAGACCTGATCTTCCTAATCCGCACCCCGCCCCCGCCCCAAGCCAGTGTTGGGGCCGGATGGTGTGAGCTGAGCCTGGAGCCTGAGGTCTGTGTCCTCAGACCCACTCCCTGGCTTTCCCTTGCAGGCGAACAGCCGGTCCCAGTCACCCAGATGGAAAGCCTTTTCTCCAGAGTTCCAATTCAGAAGCCCTCAGGACTGACCCGTCTAACCCACAGACTTGACTTGTGTGGCAGGCTTCCATGGTGGGTTTTCCGAGGGCCAGAGGTGGCTGCCCACCTCCCGGAGGTATCCCCGTGTGGCTTCCTGCCTTGAATTTGTTCTCTCCCCTTGTTACTCTCAATGCTTTTCGGGGGTTGGGTTCTGCCCCCACTGGCTGGCTGACCTCGGCTCCTTTTTTGTGGAAGCTCCCTTCGGCCTCCTGCTGTCCCACCATCTCCCGGGCCAGATCCACTTCCCCTCTCCTGAGCAGTCTTCCCCAGTTGCCTCAGCCATGGGATTTCTGTGTTCTCCACGTGCTCTCCTGTGGCATGTGGTTAGTATGTTCTTGTGTACACACATGATCACACGCATGTGCGAACAGCCTGTGATCCTTCCCAGTTTCTAAGTTTCTGAAGCGCTGACCAAGTAGCTTTGGAACCATGCAGGCCTGAATTTGACTGTCTTGTATAAGCTATAGCATCCTCATCTGTAACATGGGATAGCAGTATCTATGTGGCTGACTTGCATAGCAGGGCCGCTTTATACAGCTGTGCAGGTTGTACACTGCTTCAGGGCAGCACATCTAAGGGATCTCTTTCACTTCATAGATGTGTATATTCCTTATGACAGTTTTTTGCAAATGGTAATAGAGTGTCTAGTTCCAAGAAAATCAGGATATTGTGACCAGTTCCTGACAGGGGGAGCTAGTGTCTTGAGGAAGGGGTGTGTTTCCCTTCCTCGAGGAGGTGTCTTACATGTTAGCGTCATCCCTCTCGTTAGGATTAAACGTGATGGAGTGTGAAAGTGCCTGGTACTCAGGAAACGTCTGCCTTCTCTTTCTGGAAAGCAGGGTTTCAAGTATGTCATGGAAGTAAGCCTGAATGCGGGGCCCCCAGCCCGTGTGCGTTGGGGGTGCCAGTAGGGGAAGTGGGGCCTTCTGGGATAAGAGCAAGGTTGGGAGTCAGGCTTTCTTGGGTGTCCACCCACCCTCCCCAATCCTGGGACTGAGCTGTGCTTCTCTGGGAAGCTGGAAGTGTCACCCAGTCTCACTGATTCAGAGACTCACACTGTATCGTCTCTAAAATCAGGAGGTATCCTCAATCTGTGTGATAAGAAACCAGTGTGTCTTATCTGGCAGCGTTTTTATCTTTTTGAATGGTATGTAAAATATCTGTGCCTCTTATAATAGCTGTTGTCTTAGATGTGACGGAATACAATAATAAACCTCTTTCTTAGATTGTTGTGAAGATCCAGGGCGCCCAGTGTGAGCCTGGTGTGGAGCCCCCGCCCTGCGAGGGTGTGGTTGACCGGAGCTTCAGGCTCTTCTACTCACTCCTCTTTGGAGTCCCTGTGTTTTGGTTCCAGCAGGTTCTCAGGAATCGTGGTGGTGATGCTATATGTGGCGAATCCACAGCTGGCTGAAGGCTCTGTAAAATCAGCTAATTGGAAAATAATGGTTTGTCCTAACCCAGGCCCCTCTTCCTGAAGATGAATGAGAAAGGTATTTTAAGTTGCACTAAGCTGTACAATGAGACTTTTCTCATTACATTGGATGTGACAGCAATCTGGCTTTATGTTGTTAAAATATTTCCACTCCCATTGGGAAGCTGCCAGCTCTTATGAATTTAATAACTTAAGGGCAAGTGAAAAACAAGAAAACAAAAATTCTGAAAGAATTTGCCAGCCTGGTCTTCTCACGAGATAGAGAATTTAATGGGATTGGAGCTTTGGCTGTTGGACGCTCTTCAGAGTTAATCAGTCCACGTGAAGATGGTTGCAGAGCAGAGGGGTGATTTGTACTAATCAAGGAGAGGAAGGACAGTTTTCTAAACTAAAGCTTTTAAATAGAGTTATCCAATAGTCTAGTAATGTAGTATTTTGTCTTCTTGTGGGTATTGATAAATGTTTAAGCGTGTTTGTAGTCCTCAGTCATCTAACATTTACTTATTGAGCGCCTACTGTGTCCCCAGCGGGCGGGGTGGTGGTGGATGGCATTGGGCTGGGGGCTCTGCAGGGGATGAGCGCATGTGGTGTGGGACTTGCTTGATAGAGACCTGGGGTGCCAGCCTTTCAGAGCCCTCCTCGCTCCGCCATCCCCCAGCAGTGGGCGTGGGGACCGGGACTGACCCTACTGCCTGCAGCGCTGCCTCACTCCACCCTTCCCGGGGCCATGTTCCTCCGCTCCTGGCAGGGCGCTTGGGATCGGATGGGGACCATTTTTAGTTGCATTGAGCCCATTTACTGTGTTGGGAGCCGTCAGCACCGTGCATTTCCAGACCGTTTCATCGTCCCGACCCAGTGGTTACATCTCACTTAACTGTTGTGCAGTGTCCAAAGCAAGGGATCGATGTGGTATGGACGTGTGTGCCGAGTTTTGTCCGTTTTTATCACGTATTCGGATGCAGGTAGCCGCCCCCACAGTCAAGATGCGAAACCATTTGTGAACGTTTTGCCAGTTTGAGTGAGAAGTAGGAACATACCCTTTACACCCCCTTTAGCCTCTGTTTATAACACAGTTGTAAACGTTTCTCCCGTAGACATTGAGGACCGCATCAGACAGACTTACTCTTTTTGCTTCAGCTGTCAAATAATTTAGAAAACTGAAAGGAAGAGGAAAATTGGATGTATTTACCCATAGTTTTACATTTTCCTTTGTACCTTTCCCCTTTTTGATGTCCCAAGATGCATTGTTCTATCATTTCCTTTCTAGTTAGAGAACTTCCTTTAGCTGTTCTTTGAGGTTAAGTCTTTGGGGCAGCAAGAGTTTGTAGTTTTCCATCCTCTGGGGATGTCTTGGTCCCTCCCTTTCTTTTCTTTCTTTCTTTCTTTTTTTTTTTTTTTTTAAGATTCTGTTTAATTCATTTGACAGACAGAGATCACAAGTAGGCAGAGAGGCAGGCAGAGAGAGAAGGGGAAGCAGGCCCCCCGCTGAGCAGAGAGCCCAACGTGGGGCTCGATCCCAGGAACCCAGGATCATGACCAGAGCTGAAGGCAGAGGCTTAACCCGCTGAGCCACCCAGGCCCACCCTGCCGCCCCGGTTTTTATTTCTGAAGGCTCTTTGTGCTCGATGCAGAGATGTAGGGGGACAGTTGCTTCCTTGCTGCTCTTGAACAAAATGCTACTTCCTCGTGGCTCCATCGTGTCTGGTGGGGAATCCGCTGTCACTCGAACGGCTTCTCACACAGAAGCTTGTTTTCCCGGTTCTCTCTTGGCTCTAGTTTCCATATATTTGTTGCAATGGCACAGGTACCATTGGGTTCACCCTGGTAGGGGTTTGCTGACCTTCCAGAATGTGGGTTTGGGTCTTGTGTCAGATTTGGGAAATCTTCAGCCATTATTTCTTTGAATACTTTCCAGCCCCGCTGTCTTTCTCCTGTCCTGGGACACTGATGAGGTGCACGTTAGATCTTTTGTTATGGTCCCACACGTCCTTGAGGTCTGTTCAGTTTTTTTCTGTTTGTTTTCCCTGCTGTTGAGATTGTGTGCTATTTCTTGTTCTATCCTCAAGGTCACGGATTCTTTCTCTGTCTTTTCCATTGTGTTTTGAGCCCATCCGTTGAGGTTCTGTGATTGCATTTTTCGTTTCTCAGTTTCCCATTTGTTTTTCCTTAACATTTTCTCTTCCTTTGCTCAAGACACTGTGCCTTTGCATTTGTTACAGGTGTGTTCGTACTTGCTCATTAAACTGTTCCTGTGATAGCTGCCTTAAAGTCTGTGTCAAATAATTCTGATATCTGTATCATCTCATGTGGGTGTCTTGAGTGTTTCTTGTCATTCAACTTGAGATTTTCCTGATTCTTGAAAAATTACGAGGAATGATTTTTGATTGAACCCTAGACATTTTTGGTGTTATGTTATGAGAGTCTGGATCTTGTTTAAATCTTCTGTTTTATCAGACTCTTCTGACCCTGCCATGGTGGAGAAGTGGGGTATGGCCTTGTCACCGCCAGGGAGGGTAGAAGTCCAGGCTCCCTTCTTGGCCTCTAGGGACCCCGTGGAGAAGGTGTCCCCAGCATGCTGGGCAGGATGGGCTTCAGGCTCCCCACGGGGCCCCTGTGATGTCAGCCCTGACTAGGAGGGGCAGGAGTGCCTCCATCACTGTGCTAAGGAGGTACAGAAAGTCCTGACTCTGTACTGGGTCACCTCTGACCCCGGCCCAGCAGGGAGTAGGAAGGGGGCTTCATTAACCACGGGGTCGGGTGGAAGTCCTGGCTTCTGGCTCGGCCTTTGCCGGCAGGGTTGGGGCTTCGGCTGTTGTAGGGCAGCTCATGTGCCGAGCTCAGTGCTGGGAGCAGGACCCCAGGGAAGGGGGTATGGAGGGGCCAGGGCACGGGGGGCCCCCAAGGGGAGGGAAAGGGTGGGTGCGCACGAGGTTTCTCAGTCTCCCTGTCTCCCGGCAAAAGGTCTGGAGGGATACACACCAAACTGGTCAGTGATGCTCTTGTTCTAGAGGGGATGATAAGGAGGCTGTCTCTATTCTGTGGGGTTTCGTGTTATTTAGTGTTTTACGATGAGCATGTATTCATACGGTAACTTCTGTCATAAATGATAGCAGTCACAAGAAGCAGCTCTGTTACAGGGCCCGGAGACCCGGAATTGCCTGCGTCCTGCCTTGCTCTGGTTATCCCCCTTGACCTCCCAGACGAGGTGGACTTAGGAAGAACAACAGAAGGGAAAGGCTGCCCTTGCTTGTGTGCTGGGGCCAGGCCGTCCTGTGAGTTGGGTGGAGCACGTGGCCTCCACTCAAAGCGGAGCCGACCCTCTTTGCCTGTTTACCCGAGGGCCTGGGATTTTTTGGGGGGCGAGGGGTCCCTCAGGAGCAGGCCAGCTTCAGCTGACACATGTGCTGCCCGCTGCCAGAGGAAGGGTAGGACCTGTTGGCCCCCAGTGGCCCTCCCCGGTGGTGGCAAAGGGGCCTAACCCACCTCTCAGGACCTACGAGCCCCTTCATGACCTTCTTCAGGGAGTGGGGTCAGAGGCTCCCCCATCTCTGGGTCTCTGGGCAGGGCGGTAGTGAGCAGGCGGAAGTCAGAGCTCACGGGCAGGATGTAGTTCTTCCTGGCCAGGAGTATTTGCAAATTAGAGTTCAGAAATGAGAACTTGTTTATGCAGTTATTTTAAGATTATCCTTTTGAATAGTACAGAGTAACTGTTACAAACTGGCAAATAGTTCATAGAAATGGAACACTCAAACTCCAAACTTCTGTGATTTTCCTTGTATTGAACATGTGGTTTTCTCTTTGAATCCTTTTGTTGAGGATGAGTGCACAGTAATTGGACCTAAAAATGCATCCAAATTATAGCATCTTTATCAGAATTAGCTGACAACATAATTATGATTATATTTCAGGGTATAAGATACATTTTTTCCATATTAGTCCCCTATAAAAAATGAAAAGAGCTCCTTTGTTGTTATTTTGGTGGAATAATGATTCTTAATATTTGGGGAGGCAGACCGATCTGACACTTTGTTTGTCTATTCTGGAATTTTGCTGTTCACACCCTGCTTTATGGGCATCTCCAGAGAGTGCCTGGTTTCCCTCCTGGTCGGCGGTCTGGGGGACAGTCACAGATGATGTTCAAGGGGGGACACTGTGTATTCTGTCTGGACTTCTAGAACCAGCTGCCCTTAAACATACCACATTTTATCGGGGGACTGGCTGGCTCAGTTGTGGGAGCGCTGTGTCTCTTGGTCTCAGGTTTGTAAGTTTGAGCCCCATTGGGTGTAGAGATTACTTAAAAATAAAATCTGGGGGAAAAAAAAAACATAGAAAGCCAAGATTGCATGGCAGGTGGCAAAACAGAGCCCACCCACCCACTGGCCTAGCTCAGGGGGAGTAGTTGTGTGGTCCTGTTGGCAGTTACGTGGCTGTGTCCCTTACCAGTGCTGACCTGGGAAGGGCTACGTGGCACCACGGAGACCGGGGGCCTGGGTCCGGCAGGTCTGCATTCCACCTTGACTTTGTGCTTCCCTGACTTCGGGGCCGGGGGGAGGCCAGCCTCTCCACCTCCTGGGTCCCGCAGGCTCACGGCCACCCCCACCCTCAGTGAAGTGATGGTCCTCCTGGGTTACACATGTCCTTATCTCTCTGCCTGACCCTGGGAGCTCCGGGTCTAGTCTCCATCTGCCTACTGAACAAGCTACGGGCATGAGAAGCGCGTGGCCAAGGCCAGGTGCCACCCCGGCCTTCAGGGGGTGTGGAATAGCCAGGTAGCAGCTGCCGGACTTACAATGGCCTCCCATGCTTTGTCCTGCCTAGATGCAGACGTCATCTCATTGATCTGGTCTCCAGACAGGGACTGCTGTGCCTGTCCCTGAGCCTCACACTTACGCTGTGGTCACTGGAAGTTCTGCTCTGTTCAGTGTCACTGGATTCCCTTTCTCCCAAGAGCATCACAGAAGTCAGTACCGCGTAGTCTGTCAGGAAGTAGCTTTGTAGCCACATTCGATGTGGCTGGGGTGTGCTGTGTCCCTGTCACCATGCAGCCAGGGCTGCACGCCCAAGCTGTGTCTGTGACGCGGGGCCTCTGGGTGGCCCACCTGTGGCCACTGCCCGGTACGCGTTGGAATGAGCACAAAGGAAACTGATGGCTGATGCGGGGGCTGTGTTCTTGGCGGGGGTTGTCACTCAGACGCTGTGGGCCACCACGCTGAGCGTTTTAGCCCAACCTGAAGGAGCGACGCACCAGTGTGTAGCCACACTCAGCTCCTGTCGGAAGCAGGTGGCCGAGAGTCTGCTCCCTGCTCCCAGCCCACCGTGACTCAGGCGAGCCGCTCTCCTCTCTCAGGCTCTTTTCCTTGCCCGTGGAAGGGGCTTTACAAACCCTGTTTTGCCTAAATCGTAGAGTCCTTGTAGGGTCAGCAGGAAGCACATCGAAAACAACATGGCCTTGTATAAAGACAAGAATTGTTTCTATAATCTCTTCGCGTTTGAACGGGAAGCCTTTCGGGTTCCTTAGGAAAAAAGCATTTCTTGGAGAAAAATAAAGTATCGATCGGCAGTATTCATGAGAGATTTTCATTGATGAAGCAATGTTCTGCTTTGTTAAATTTCTGTTTCCGGTGTTGTTTGGTAGGGAGGTACTCTTGTGGGTCCTTACTCCACCTGCCTGTCCGCGGAGGAGGCCTTCCTTTGGGTCCAGAGGGGGACCTGGCCCTGCGGCCTCATTGCCTCGTAGGGCTCTGTCCTCACTGGGGCAGCGACAGGCCGGCCCACTGCCCTTCTCTGTAGTCGGAGAGTTTTGCAGCAAAGAGGAAGAGAAAAATGGGTTGGGGGAGAGGAGGGGAGTGGAGATCAAGAAAGATTTTTGTTTTAAGACAGGAAAGATAAGCATGCAGCAAGTGGCAGAGGGGAAGAATTGGTGGTCTGGAGAGAGACACAGAAGTTTCTGGAACACTGTCACTGGGTGGGAGGGGTTGGGGTTCTGTGCACGCGGGCCCCACGTATCCAGTGGCCTTCCAGGGTGGGCTGTGGGTTCGGTCTTCCCAGGTGTAGGCACGAGTGTTGTGTTGTCTTTTGAGAATTTTAAAGCAGTAGCGACATTTAAATGTTGGCCTGCTTTTTTGCTTTTTCATGTCCCTGAGCCACTGATACTAAACAGTATCGGTGATAAAAATGTTGTGTGCAGACGCCCGGGTGGCTCAGTGGGTTAAGCCTCTGCCTTCAGCTCAGGTCATGATCTCAGGGTCCTGGGATTGAGTCCTGCATTGGGCTCTCTGCTCATCGGAGAGCCTGCTTCCCCCTCTCTCTCTGCCTGCCTCTCTGACTGTTAGGGTCCGTGATCAAAGGAACGAGACTGATACAAAGCGAAGGTCAAGCAAAGCTTTAATTCTCACCAAGCATCAAGAATCAAACGGACCGGTCAGGGCTGTCTCTTAGGAGAGGGTGACGACGATGACCCCGGCAAGTCCGCTCCCAACGTGGCTGCTCTGGACAAGGCCTCTCCGCAGATGAGGCCACTCCGGACGAGGCCACTCCCAGGATGAGGCTGCTGCTCGGGGGGGCCGCGCCCAAGAAGAGGCTGCTGTGGACGAGGCCACTCCAGGACGAGACCGCTGCTAATGAGGTCGCTCCCCGGACGGGGCTGCTCCCAAAAGAGGCCACTCTGGCGGAAGCCTCTTCCCCCACGATGCTGCTCACTGGGGAGGCCTCTTCTCAGATGAAGCCGCTCCCCAGAATGACGCAGCTCCCGGCGAGGCTGCGGCTGGGGGTGGCTGGGGGTGGCGAGGCCCTTCGCGGCGAGGTTGCTGGCGTCTAGGCAGTTCCAGGAGGCGCCGCTGCCAAGGGCCGCGGTGTGTGGCGGGGCCGCTGGCGGCTTGGGGCCCCTGGCGTCGCTTATAGCTCTTAGAAGAGCTGTTACAGCTCTCCTTCTGCTCCCCGCGACTCTCCTCCTTCTGCTCCTTCCTTCTCCTTCCTCTGACAGCTCTCCTCCTTCCTCCTCCTGACAGCCTCGCGACCAACCTTTATGGGGGTGGTTGAGCCCCGCCCCTACGCAGGCGGCCAATCGAATCTCAATTCACCCCAGTGGATATACGCGCACCCCACCGATTGGCCGTCCGCACCCGGCCTGTCCCGCCCCTCCATCGCGGCCCCCAGGCAGGTTCCTCTGGGAGAGGCAGGCCCTTCCACGGACTACTTGTGATCTCTCTCTCTGTGTGCCAAATAAATAAAAAAAATATTAGAAAAAAAAAAGAATATAATGCTTTAAAAAATAATGTTGCGCACGCCGGGGTGGCCTGCCCCCACAGACCCGCGCCCCCCCACCTCCCACAACACACACACCTCCCGTGGCACTGCAGGTGCGGACCCTCATAGCAACAGGCGCCAGGCGGGGCGGGTGGGGAAGGATGCGGGGGGGTGGGCAGGCGTGCGGGAGGAGGCCCGTGGGGGCTGCCGTGGCGTGGCTTCGTGGGGCGTAGGAAGCAAGGTCAGCAGCCCGCGGTGAGGCTGGGAGGTGGGAGTGCAGCGGTAAGAAGCATTTGTCCACCGTCCGCGGAGAGCAGATGGCACAGAGCTCCTCCGGGATTGCCATGTGTCCGTCCGGCCTCCAGAGAGAGCAGGTGGCCCGGACACCTTGTGTGACTGACTGCCGGTGTGATTCCCCGTGAGGCTGGTGAGGGTTGGGGGAAGCAGGGAGTGCGGGTGTAGATCCCCAGCTGTCCAGCATGCTGGTGAGGTGGGCGAGGGTACGCGGTAGGTGGAGAGCTGGACTGACTCAGGGCTGTGGTGTACGGTGTTCCCGCTGCCCAGCGGGCAGGTGAGCGGCCTCTCCTAGCGCATTCCGGCAGCCCCGGGGTATTAGTACCTCCTGAAGATCACTGCACTTCCCAGCTTCTAGGGTCGGGGTTGGGAATGCAGTCTGGGTTTGTTGGGCTTCAAAGCCACTGTCCCTTCCATCATCCGGTTCTCCTCTGCGCTCTTAAAAAAGAGCTAGCTTTTAATTAGTTTTTTGATCCTGAATTTAATATTCCTCTATGTACCGACAATTATGAGACTCAAAAAGGAGCCTTTTCCCATTACGTCTTCCTGCCTAGTATAATGGGATGAAAGTAATGGGCTATTAGTAAATATTTGTGAATGCTGATGATGCTTTCAAATAGGAATTAAGTGGCTTAAAAAAAATCAACAGATTCCCATTCTTCTTGTTTTAAGTCTGTGTGCCAGCCAGTGAAAGGTGTCTTGGCTCTTGAGAAATGTTGTTTTGATCAATTTTCCCTTGTACCTAATTTGAGAGAGCCTAGCTAGCGCACTTAATTGCTGTCAGTGAGGTTCATTCATTTGAAGGTTAGATTTTGGTTTTGCAGTTTCCTACTTTTTTTTTTTCCTTTTGCCTTGCCATGTCATTGCTGGAATCTGGGACGTTGGGTAGATTTGGGTAACGGGGGCGGGGAGGGCAGGGTTTGCCCATATTAGACCCTAGCTAGGAGGACTGAAGAATGAATTTTCTGGTGACTGGGGCCACCTGAAGTTAGAAGTGAGCTGCCTGGCCTGGAGGTGTCCACGAGAGGGACAGTCTATTGGAGGCCGGCCACAGCTCAGAAGGGCAGCCTTCAGTATTTTTCTTCGGTGATTGGAAGCAGTTGTTGTTTTTGTTAGGTTGAAATAACATAGTTTCTTTTTTTTTTCTCCTTACAGAAAACACAGCCATCTTCATGTGCAAATGTTGTAACCTTTTCTCACCCAACCAGTCAGAGCTGCTGTCCCACGTTTCTGAGAAGCACACGGAAGAAGGGGTTAATGTCGATGAAATCATCATTCCCCTCAGACCTCTGAGTACCCCTGAGCCCACCAACCCGGGCAGAAGCGGAGATGGTAAGGGGCTTTGGGGTTCCGGGTGAGGGGGCCACGGCCACGGACGTGCCCATTGGTGGCGATGGTGGTGATTTGCTCACGTGTACTTTGACACTAGGTTTGTGTTTTGTGGGCCCTGAAGCCCGGAGCGCTCCCGTTTCCCACCTTAGTCCTTGTCCGGCTCTAGGCCCGCTCAGATAGGAGTGTGTGTGTGAGCGCCCCGCACCCGGCCCCTGCGGGAGCCTCTCCAGCGCCTGGCTGTAGAAGGAGGAGGGACCGCGTGAAGGAAGGAGGGAGTGCACGAGAGGAGGGGTAGCCTCCCACCGTGTACAGAGCCCGAGCTGGTCCTCAGACGAGTGTGGCTCTCACCCGGCTCTGGGACCCGCGCGCTGCGTTCCCAGAAGCACAGGACGTGACTTCTCTGAGCCTCCCCGTGCTTACCTGACAAATGAAGATGGATGTGACTGTCACAGGCGGGATGTGCCTGTGGCACCAGATGACGCCCGGCACGGAAGACAATAAAGGGGAGCTATTCTAACATGCGTGATGAATGTGTAAGGACACACAACCTGAAGCACAGCGTTCCTGAACGAGCGTGTAAACCTTTGATCCGCACAGACTCCTCTGGGTCCACAGGCAGCGTGCGGAGTGAGATCCCTCTTGTCCGCAGCGTCCACATGTGTCCCGCTGGACGGCCCCTGGAGTGGCGGGTGGCTGGCCTTGAGGCGCCGTGGAGGCGTCATAATGAGGTCCCCGCAGACCAAGAGAATACGGAGTAGAGGAGGCATAGCTGCACACGGCAGTTCAAAAAAGCCCCCACAAAACCGTAACTATATGGTGGGGGACCCCCGCCAGGCCCCTGCGCAGAAGGACTCGTCAGCCACACGGATGACCGAGTGCTCGTTCCTGGGCGGATTCAGACTGGCGCTTCCCAACAGCCGCCTATTGATCCTCTGTCCGACATCGTTAGTGAGGAGTGAGTCCAGACAGGCAGTGTTTGGTTAATGAGTCCCTCTGGCCATTCCCAGGGAGCACAGAGAAATACACCTGACCGAGGATTAAGTTGCTGGAGTTAGGCGAAGCTCTGCTGGTTACTGGGAATGGCGTGAGCTGAAGCCGAGGAAATCCAGCCCCGGTGAACCCGGTGGCGGCGAGTGAGGAGAAGCGGGCGTCGTCCTGTCTCCTCACCTGCAGCCAGCTACGCTGGGCCCGCAGCGCTTCAGCCCCGGCACGGGCCTTGGGGCCGGATCTGTCCTCTCCCCGCTTCAGGAAAGCAGGTCCGAGGTGGGAAGTGCCACGTAATCACATCTCAACCGATGGTGCCCATTTGAGTGTCTTTGCTTTGGGGAAGAGGAGGGGGAGGAAGGTCAGTTTGGCGTTAAGAATCTACCAAGTAGCCTGATTAAAAACAGGCAGAAGAGCTGAACAGACATTTTCCCGAAGAAGGCGTACGGATGACCAACAGGTGCATGAAAAGGTGCTCAGTGTCTCTAACCGTCAGAGACATGCAGGTCCAAACCGCAGGGAGCGCGCTCAGCTCACGCCTGGTGGGAACAGCTGTCCTCAGCAGGACGAGATAACCAGGGTTGGTGAGGATGTAGAGAAAAGGGACCCTTGTGCCCTGTTGGCGGGAATGTGAACTGGTGCGACCACTATGGAGAACAGGATGGAGGTTCCTCAAGAAAGTAAAGATAGAATTACCACGTGATCCAGCAATCTCACTTCTGGAAATGTATCCAAAGGAAGTGAAATCAACATGGCGGAGAGAGATCTGCACCGTGTTCATTGCAGATTCGTTTACAATAGATAACCTAAGTGTCCGCAGATGAGTGGGTTCAGAAGACCTCTCTCTCCCTCTCTCTCTCTCACACACACAGGAATGTTATTCAGCCCTAACAAAGGAGGAAAGCCTGCCATTTGCAGCATGGATGAATCCGGAAGACATTATCCTAAGTGAAATAAGCTAGATGCAGAAAGACTAATACTGTATGATCTCACATATGTGTTGAATCTAAAATAGGTGAATTCACAGAACCAGAGAGTAGAACGGTGGTTGCCCGGGAGTTGGGCGAATGGGAGATGATAGTCAAGAGGTACAGACTCTGAGCTGGGTAGGTTCCGGGGATCTAATGCGCAGCCTGGGGTTGACAGTTCACAGTTGCTGACTGAGTAGATCATGAGTGTTCTCACCAAAAGAGAAAGATGGTTCTCCTGTCAATTGTAGTGAGCATTTCACAGTGTATATGTACATTAAGCCATCTTGTCGTGCACCTTAAAAAAACAAATCGTGTGACCTAAATATATGCAATTTTGGTTGGTTGATCATCCATTAGTAAAGCTGGAAAAAAAAAAAGAATCTGCCTAATGCCAGGGCCTCACAGTTCAGCCACCCCTCCCTCTGCCACTGAGTCTAGGGGTGAGTAAGGCCCATCTGTCCAGACCTCACTGGAGGACCCCTGATGATGTCCACGTTCTCTATGGCCACAGTCCTGCAGAGTGGTTAAGATGCATTGGCTTTCCAAAGAGTGTGGCTTAACAGACAGTTGGAACCAGAGCTTTAGTCAGGAACTTTGAGTGTTGCCTCTGGGGTTGAGCTTCTATAAACTCAGAAGAACGGATAAAATCTCTTATGTAAAATTCATATGGCAGATAGAAGTCACGTGGATTAATGGGCTGACAACGTTGAGAAAGGTGGTTACAAAGCTTTAATTCTGTTCTTATTCAGCTTTGCTTATTAAGATTTTTCTTCCAACTAACATGAAATGTGAATGAGATAAAATAATTTGAATTTTTCATTTCATTTATAAATAATGAGCAAGTGATGAGAGCGCAGATAGATCTCCTCCTGGAATTCTGCGCATCAGTGGTTTCTGGGACGCGTATGCTGACTTCCGTCCTCACCCTTGTTCCCAGTGGTAGTGAGAGGTACGGCTGTCCGCTCAGGACACCACCCTGGGTCCCCTCTTCCTTGAGATCCGTCCTCCTCTTCGTCTCCCCGACAACCAGCTTCCCAGGCCCGTCCCCCCTCGAACCTGCCCTGCGGCCATGGTCCGTCCCTCAGTGGGGATGGCCATGTGTTCTCTCTCCCCTTCGCTTCAGGAATGCGCTGACTTACGTGGTTGGGTTTTCATACCTTGAACCACTCTTGCGTTCATGGAATACATTCCACTCAGTCATACTGCATAATCCTTTTTCATGTGCTCGTGGAGTTGGTCTGCTGGAATCTTGATGAAGAGATTAGGGCTTGTATTCAGAGATCTTATGGGGGCCGTTTCTCTGATGTCTTTGGTTTTAGAATCAGAATAATAGTGGCCTCACAGAACGAGCCAGGAAGTGTCCCTGCCTCCTCTGTTTTTTGGAGGATTTTGGAAGTGCTGGTGTTAGTTCTTTTTTTTTTTTTCTTTTTAAAATGACTTCCCCTTCTCATATAATTTCTTTTTCTTTTTTTTAAAGATTTTATTCATTTATTTATTTGACAGACCAGAGATCACAAATAGGCAGAGAGAGAGGAAGGGAAGCAGGCTCCCCACTGAGTAGGGAGCCTGATGCGGGGCTCGATCCCAGGACCCTGGGATCATGACCTGAGCCAAAGGCAGAGGCTTAACCCACTGAGCCACCCCGGCGCCCCTAGTTCTTCTTAATGTATGGTAGAATTCACTGGTGAAGCCTTTTAATTCTGGTCTTTGGGTGGGAAGTTTTTGGTTTACCGATTCAGTTCTTTGCTTGCAACAGGTGTGTGACTATGTTCTGTTGCTTTTTGAATTCCTTTCAGTGGTATGTGTCCTCGGAAGTTTTCCATTTCATCAAAATTTTCTGCTTTGTTGGAAATAATTACTTGTTCACAGTATCCCTGAGAATTAAAAAAAAAACAAAACAAACCTTTTTGTAAGATGAGTGGTAATGTTCCATTTTCCACTCTTGATTTTAGCTGTTTGAATCTTACCTCGTTTTCCTTGGTGAGTTTAGCTAAAAGTTTGTCAGTGTTTTGATTTCTATCTTCTATTCTTCGTTTAATTTTTACTTTTTGTCCTTCTGCTTGGCGTGCGTTTGGTTTGCTTCTGTTTTCTCTGGTTTCTTGGGTTAGAGGAGTAGGCTACCGATGGGAGATCTTTCTGTGCCTCACACAGGCACTTACTTTTACAGCCTTGTGGACCTGTTCTCACTGCATCCCACCTGTGTTTGCATGTCGTGTTTCCTCTTGATCGTCTCAGCGTTGTTTCCTGATTCAGTATCCTCTTTGACCTATTCATTATTTAGGAGCACCATTTAATTTCTATGTATCTTTGAGATATATAAATGTCTGTTCTTTTTATTTATTTTTTTTTTTAAGATTTATTTATTTATTTGACAGAGACAGTGAGAGAGGAACACAAGCTGGGGGAGTGGCAGAGGGAGAGACAGGCTTCCCATGGAGCAGGCAGCCCAATGCGGGGGTTGATCCCAGGAGCCTGGGATCATGACCTGAGCCAAAGGCAGATGTCTAATGACTGAGCCATCCAGGTACCCCTGTTTTTTCTTTTTTAAAATTAAATTTTAATTGGAATACATGTTACAATAGTGGCAGGGTGTATACGATAGTGATTTGATATTCTTATATATTATGAGATGATCACCGCAATGGCTCTAGTCACCATTTGTCACTGAAGTTATTATAATATTATCGATTATCTTCCCTGTGCTTTACTTTTTTTTTTTTTTTAAGGTTTTTAAAATTACTCATTAGAGAGCACGAGTGAGAGCAGGAGCAGTGGCGAGGGTCAGAGAGAGAGGGAGAGGCAGACTTCTCACTTAGCAGGGAGCCCCATGCGGGGCTCGATCCCAGAACCCAGGATCACAACCCAAGTGCAAGGCAGATGCTTAACCAACTGAGCCACCCAGGTGCCCCTTCTATGCTGTACTTTTCATCCCCATGACTTAGTTATTTTATGACTGGAAGTTTGCACCTCTAACCCCCTTCATGTGTTCACTCGTCCCCCGTCCCTCTCCCTCTGGCAACCACCTGTTTGTCCTCTGCTCTTGTGTTTTGTTTTTTTTTTTTTTTAAGATTCTGTATATAAGTGAAATCATATAGTATTTATCATTCTCTTTCAGACTTATTTTACTTAGCATAATACTTCCTGGGTTTATCTGTGTTGTCGCAAATGGCAAGATTTCATGATTTTTTATGGCTCAGAGACATTCCGGTGTGTGTGTGTGTGTGTGTGTGTGTGTGTTTACACAGACATAACACAACTTTTTTTCCCACTCATCTATCAGTAGACACTTAGGCTGCTTCCATATCTTGGCTATTTTAAATAATGCTGCAGGGGATGAAGATGTGTGTGTATTTTTTCAAATTAGTGTTTTCATTTTCTTCAATATCTAGAAGTAGAGTTTCTGGATGGTAGGGCAGTTGTGTTTTTAATTTTTTGAGGAGCCTCCACACTGTTTTCCAGAGTGCACCAGTTTGCATTCTTGCCAACAGTACAGGAGGGTTCCTGTTCCTCCACATCCTCTCCATCATTTGTTATTTCCTGCCTTTTTGATAATAGCCCTTCTGACAGGTGTGAGCTGGTATCTCACTGTAGTTTTGGTTTGCATTTCCCTGACGATGAGTGATGTTGAGCATCTTTTCATGTGTCTCTCGGCCATCTCCATGTGTTCTTTGGAAAAATGTCTATTCAGTTCCTCTGCCCATTTCTTAATTGGGTTTTTGTTTTGTTTTGTTTTGTTTTTTGGGTTTTTTTTTTTTTTTTTGGTCATTCACCTGTATGAGTTATTTATTTTTAATTTCAGCCCACATAGTTTGTATGTATTTGAGCCCTTACACATTTATTAAAACTTGATATATGGACTGACATGGTTTATCTTAGAGACTGTTCCCTGTGCGATTGAGAAGAATTTATAGTCTGCTACTGACGGTGGCACATTCGCATAGATAAGTGTTAGGTTTTGCTGGTCTGTAGTGCTGTCCGTGTCTTCCGTTTCCTTACTGAAGCCCAGATTTTTATAACTGAGGAATATGTGGCTCAGAGACTGGAGGTCTTACAACCACCCGCTTATGGTGACCCAGTTCGTAGGTGGGAGAGTGGGGTTTGGCCCAGCTGCTCTGGCGGCTTTTGCCTGCTCTTGTCCTGCTCTGGGTATCATCAGATTCTTACTACGAAGCTACTTTAGAAATTATTTTCCTTTATTAACTAATTTACTTTTGACTTAAATTTTTCTTGAACACATTTCTTCTCTTTTTTTGGTGTGCACATATGGGAAGATTAGTTGCCTGTACAGTTTAATTTTTAAAAGTATTTAATTTTTAAAAGTATTAAATGCAGAGTCTTAATATGAGAACATTTCTTCAAAAGTCTTTCATTAAGAACTCCAAGTCCTCCTTTTTCTCTCTGTGAGTCTGTAAAATTCGAGGCTTCCAGAAGCTTAGTTTCTCTCTAATGACTTCTATTGAGGTTTAACCTTCACAATTCATTTTAAGTTGAGAGATACTTGAAATGGTTTAATTAAACCTTTAACTGAGTAGTAATTGATTTATTATTTTGGTCTCCCTTTGTAACAGGAAGGTTCCTAAATCCTTTGGTTTATTTTATAGCCTTTTAATCTTTTTTGCTCATGTAGGAAGTGGTCTGCCTAGGAACCTTTCATTTTCTCCTCTCTTCCCCATCAGATCTCTGGCTGCGGTCCAAGAAAAAAATTGTCTTACAGAGAGAATGTGCATGTGTGTGGTTGTGTCTGAGAATGTATGTGGGTGTGTATTTGGGTGTGAGTGGTGGGGGAGCGTGCGTGCACACGTTCGTTCATCCCGATGGCGGCTGGGACAGGGGGACCTGCTGGGGCTGGAATTCACGGGGGTCCCTGGAGAGTCTCTTTTGGGCTCTGTGATCTCCCCCTTCCAGACCTCCCAGTGGAGCTCTTCTCCTTTTATCTCTGCCTTCCCTCACGCCCCGTTTCTTTATTCAGACATCACGCACCTGTCAGATGCTTGGGCGCTCTGCTCGGTGCTGAGAGTGCAGGGCGCACGGGGTGCTCAGCCCGCCTCCAGGCTAGGGGGTCGCAGGCAGGCAAAGAGGCAGTGGTGCAGGGCAGCAGGGAAAGACTTCTCTGGGATCAAGGACGGGATGCCAGAGAGGGGGTCACAGAGTCTAGTCTGAGGGTAGAAGCTGACGTCCAAGTTTAAATCTCTGTGTTGTCCCTCCTGGACTGCTCCCACGAATAGGGTCATTCTGAGTGTACACAGGCATTGCCGTGATCTGTTCCAGAAACCACTGAAGCCTGAGCCCCCTAACCTCCTCGGGTGGCAGTGTGGGGGTAGTTAAAGGGCACCCATCCCGGACTCTGGTGGATCAGGTCCCAGTCCTGGGGCTGTCACCTCATTGCCTTGGCTGGGACTGACACACACTTGGCTTTCGTGCGGGTTACAAAGAGGCGCCCCACTCTGGGCCGGGGAGGTAGTAGCCGGCTTGCTCTCTGGGTGAACAAGCAGAGAACGTGGTCAGGGCGGATGCAGCCGGGGCCCCAGTGCCCAGCTCGGCTTGTGGAGCATGGCCTGGGTACTGGACCCCCCACCCCATCCCCATGGCGCCTCACGCAGGGCTCTGCCTGCACCGCACCTGTGGAGGCCCTGCTTCTGTCCTCTGTCAGCAGGACACAAGATGCTTGCCTTTATTTTTTTGGAAAAGGTTACGTGATAAATGCATGTTAATACACGGTGCCTTCGTGCGTGGTTCACACGGTGCCTTAGTACGGGGTAAGCGCACGCTGCCCTTCAGAGCCCGTAGTGCCCGTTTCCTCGAAGTAGTCTGGTTCAGGAGTCGGATGGCACTGAGGCTTGTCGCTGGGGCCGCGGTGGTCCCTTTCCTGCGGAGTGTAGCGGAGGGGCCCGCAGTACTACTCTGCGCTCTGACGTGAGCTGACGTCGCGTGAAGCCAGCGGGGGGCTCCAAGCCGAGCTGTGCCACTTACCTTTTCTGTGTCTCGGGCCGCTTGGTGAGTCTTGTCGCTTCAGCGTCGCCCTCCGTGCAGGGGCTGCTGCGGTGCTTCCGCAGGGACCGGGCGGGAGGAGCCCGGCAAGCGCGGTGCAGTTGCCTGCGCGGGGCGCGCCGTCCGCTTCCTCCGGGCTGCTGCTGGCGGGACGCGGCCGCGCCGTCTCGGGGACTCCGCGGGGAGCCGGCGTGGGCGCCTCCGGCCTCCCGGGGGCCCCGTGTCCCAGGGCCGGCTGCGGTCTGTCCCGGGGAGAGGTGCTGCGTCCCCCATAGACCTCCAAGGCGCTCTCCCTCGTTTCGGGTAATGAACTCCCCGTCTTCGCGGGGCCTCCGGGGCTCGGTGCGAGCACATGGCGGGGAGGCGGACGCTCGGGCCCAGCCGTGTTCGAGTCGCCTCCGTTCTCGAGCTGGAGAGACTGGGTTGGGCTGCGGGGCGAGGGCTTTCTCCCTGGCCCCCAGCCTGGTGAAATGTGGCTGCGCCTGACTCCGCGCCGGCTTTCTGGGTGTGGGAGCGGCGTCGGGAGGAAGAAATCGAGGGACGAGGGTCGCGCAAGAGCAGGTGTGCATTCGGCCGCATGGTCGGGCGGCCGCCGGGGCAGCAGGTGACGGTTGCTCCAGGGAAGTGGTCCCAGGGAGAGTTTTAATGAGTGTGTCCGTAGTAACACGAGCTTGCCATTCAGTGATCCCCTTCCAAGTACTATGCTCAGCATTTTAATGGATGGCTTTTATTTATAGGGGACTATAAAACAGAGACAGTTTTGTGTTTATTTTTCATACTAGAGGCGGCTGCTTGGGGGTATTTAACGCGGTGGGGCCTGGCTCGCAGCTGGTATTCTCTGCAGTGCAGCACAGGCTCTTTCCACCGGTCCAGAGCCGACCCAGGGGCCACATCACCCAGCGGAAAGAGCCTGGCAGGGAGAGGGAACCCGGATCCTGGTTCTGGGAGCTTAGCAGCAGCTTCTGGAAAACGTGCCAAGCCCCTTGGACCTCCAGGTCCCTTATTTCTTTTCTTATTGAGGAAATTACATTTGCTCTATTCATCTCTGAAGGTTTTTATGGGGATAAAATGAGATAAGAACTGGGAGCGGGCCTTGCATACTCGAGTGATGTATAAATAAAGGGCTTACGTTATTAGATTTTTAGCAACGTGGAGCTGTTTTTTCGTGGTGCTCATGTCGTCTTTTGATTGAATTAAACCTTTGGCTGATTGTTCCTGTCCTTTGCCAGTTTTGGCCTTGGAACTGTAGGGACGGTTCTCTGACTGAGGAAGTTGTCTCCACACTGTGGTGTCGGGGCAGGGTTGAAAGATGTGGTGGCTTCCATCTGTCTTCCTTCTGGAATCTCTGGATGCAGGAAATGGCTTCTTTTCTTGCCATCAAACAATGTGTATTTACTAATTCAGTGTCCCCTTCATCTCCAGCTCTGTTTGTGATCCTTGGGCTCTGGGAATTCAACCTCAGGATGTGTAATGGGTGGGAAGAGAGGGAAACACGCAGGCTGGAGGCTGTGCCAGTGGCGTGCACAGCACGTGTACCTCACGCTGTCAGCACGAGACCAGCTGGGACGACCTCGTGGAGGAGGACGTGAGGGTTTGAATTGGGGCCTGGGGTCTGACTGGGGTGCAGGAGGTGGGCCCAGACAGGGGAGCAGTGCAGGTACATAAAAAGACTGGGATTATCTCTGCAAATTCAGGGAGGTCTGGAACATTGCCGAGCACTTGAGAGAGAGCACAGCTGTGTATGGTGTGTGTGTGTTGAACCATGTGAGGAAGGACCGAGAACACCAGGTCTGAGTGTTGTGAACAATGGAACGTTCTAGAGCGAGGTAGTGAGACAGGAGGAGGACGGGAGCAGGAGGCTGTGGTCCGGGGGCCATGTGTAGGGATCTAGGGAGTTTAGTGGGCAGATGTCTTTCGGACAAATCAGAGGTCCTGGACAGACCGAATCAAGGACTGCACTCAGGTGGAAGGGAACGAAGGGCAAGCCTATCCCAGGGTTTCGATTGAGAGGTTGCAAGGTTTCCCTTGCCCAGTTGCAGAGTTCTCAGCAGTTCTGTAAAATGTTTGTAGTTGACAGCAGCAACTCGTTTTCTCTGCTTTTAAATTATTCCAAGTTCATCTATGAATATTTCATTTTTTGCTAACTAATTGGTCTTGAGCATCTGCATTATGGATGTAGCAAGATGTAAGATTAGTTTTGTCACCGTCGTGTTAGAGGATTTCCAAATCTCTCAGGGCTGATTTTGTGTTTCTTCCTTGACAGCCACATTGCGCACAGCCCGCTGGTTTAATGCACCGAGATCGATTGGCATCTCCTATGCAGGACACCAGTTTAGGTGCTGGGGGAGACAGAGAGTCAGGACCTGGGCTCTGCCTGCAGGAGTCCCCTGTCTGCGAAGAACGTCCCAGACTGGGGCAGAGTCTCGTACCCTGTGGCACCATGGTCGTGGTCACGTGCTCTGGCTCGTCTCTGAGGAGAGAACGCCGGGTGTCCTGCCACAGTGTGTGGGCTGGACCCTAGGTTAGGGGCACAGTTGCCCACAAGGCTGCTGACCCCAGCCACAGATTTGGGAGTCCCTGGGGCCACCCTCTCTCTAACCAGCTAGCTGCAAATTTGGGGACCCCAAGGACTCCCTCTGGTTCCTTAATTTGCTAGAATGATTCACAGAACTCACGAAAAGTACTATACTTGTGATTACCATTTTATGCAAAAAGCGTAGAGGTCAAAACCATCCAAAGGGAGAGATGCGTGGGCCAAGTCTGGGATTGGGAGGGCTCTAGACGTGGAGCTTTTGGCCTTCCTTCTCCCCCTGTGCAGTCCTGGTGTTCTTGCTTCTTCCTGCTGTATTAGGTGACGGGACTCAGGTATTCCCAGCCAGGGATGCTCACCCCAGCCTTCAGTGTCCGGCTCGATGACACACGGCCACGTGGCTGGCCTTCAGTCCCTTCTCCCGTAGGTTCCGATGAACACCTTTGTTCTCCAGAGGTCAGAACGGCTCTGACTGGTCGCAGGCCCGGTCATAAATCATGTTGTTAGACTGTCGGTGGCCCCAGACCCCAGGCAAACAGGCAGTCCTATCAGGCAGGACCTTCTGGGAGCCTAGAGGTCACCCCAGTAGCTGAAGGCAGAGGCCACCGCTCTGGGTAAGGTTCCTTCTTCACGACCCAGCTGCACCCGCAGGCCTGTCTGAGGAGGAAGGCCAGTCTGCACGGCAGGGTGCAGAGGCCTTCGTGGCGGGTGGGCCCGGGCCCAGACTTCCATAACCATCACGCGGCTCAGCCAACGTGACACGCGGTAGGTGTTTGGGAGCCTTGTCGCTAATTCTGCTTCTCTGCCCCTCATTGCTGCTTCGGCAACTTGCGCAAGCACATGCCACGGGGAAGAGTAGCAGGGAGGGACGTTTCAGTGACTGTGAGGTCAGCGGTTTGTCCTTCCTCCGTATGTCCCTCTCCTTGCCTGTCTGCCCTGGCCTCCCGTAGCTGTCGGCTGGGCCTTGTGTCTATGCAGCTGTTCCCCCGCCCCGTAAAATCCAGTGTGGGCCGCGGGGTCCGAGCGTCTCGTTCCTTGTTTGTCATGTCTGGTCTCTTCTGCCTTCCTGTTAAGTACTTTCCCCTCCTTTGCTCCCCCACCCGTCCCCAGGCGCCCTCAATAGAGCGGGAAGGAAGTGACCATCCGCTGTGCTGGCTGCCCTGGCCAAGGAGGGTTCTGGTTTGTCTCTCTTGGTCATTGTTGACCACCCTTTGGCCCTGCAGCTCTGCAGAAGCTCTGCCCCTACAAGCCCCCCCTCCAACCCTTTCCCCCATTGTAGTGCATGATCTCCCTGAGTTCTGGGGACCCCATGTCAAAGCAGGCTCCTTTGTCCAGAGCTCACGTGGTCCTCATTCTGGCGTGGCCCTTTTCCCAGGATGGTGCTGGAGCCCTATACCCCATCCTCTCCTCCGCTGCTCAGACTGGGAGGACTGCCAGTGCGCCCTACCTCAGCGCGTAGGCCCGTAACGCTGGGATGTCAGCTAGATGGTGTCTCGGGGCACCTGTCAGGTCACATCGTCTGAGACCACGCCTCTCCACCTTCACACACCCAACAGCATGGTGCTCCCTGACCCTGCTTACCCATCGGAGTTCCCACCTTCATTCTGGAGCTGAGTGCCTTAAAATTGAGTGCTAATTGAGAAGAAATACAAGTTGAAAAACGATTTGAAACTTGCTCTGATGCAGCTCCGAGCTTGCTCTCGAACTCCCTAGGCCACCAGGAAACGCGAAAAATACTGCTGTGCCCTTAGTCCTGTGGTTGGTAGACTTTAGGTTGTGATTATTTTTTCTCTGTTTTATCAGAACAGTTTGGCTGTGGTAATTATGGTGCTTTGAAATAATCCGAGTAGTTGTGGAGCTCATTAAGACCACGAGAAGCTAACAGCCTCTGCGAATCCTTTGCGAGGAAGTCCTTCAGCACTTTCTGGACGGTGTAGGTGGGGTCAGCGGCTCACGAGGGTTGTGATCCATGAACCGGGGCGCTGCTGTCACAGGTCAGAGCCATCCTCACTTTATGAGAGAAGATGTGCCCAGGTTCTCATCAAACAGTATGTCTAAATCAGGATAGGAGGACGTTGGTGACACGGTAGCCAGAGCAGCACTCACGATACTGTTTGTAGCTGTTCATTTCCGCAGCTGCTTCAAACTTTGTTTTCCACAAAACATGAAACGGAGCACATTTGCACCTTTGGAAGTGGGTGTGTGCCTTGCACCGTGGCTGTGTGTGACCACACTGTGCCCTCTTGTTTCCTCAGCAGAGTTTTCGGTCATGAAGAGGAAGAGAGGCAGGCCCAAGGGCTCCACGAAGAAGCCCAGCGCGGAGGAGGAGCTGGCCGAGAGCACCGTGGGCCCGAGAGGGGACAGCCCGCCGGCCCCCGAGGAGGGCAGCGGCCCGGCCCCCGGCAGCCTGGAGTGCAGCAAGTGCTGTCGAAAGTTCTCCAACCCGCGCCAGCTGAGGAAGCACATCTGCATCATTGTGCTGAATTTGGACGAGGAGGATGGAGAAGCAGGTATGATGCCCAAGGGCTAAGCGCGGCCGTGTCCTAGGGGGACTCGTACGTACCGACGGCTTCATGGGGACAGTTACCCGTGGGGTGGCGCGTTTCTGTAGGAGGCTCCCCTGGCTGGCACAGTTCCTCTTTGGGCTATACGTCCTCTGTGGATTGAGGGTGTTGTGTGGGAGGTGGTGCCCATGGAGTGTGCGTCGGTGGGTTCTGCGGTTTGCAGAGAGGGTGAGGCGTGGCCTGTCCTGCGGTGCACTTCCGTTCTGGGTGGGACAGCAGGGTTGTCCAGTGCAGACTGAGCAGGGAGTAAACCCTCGGCGACGGGGAGTCGGGAGGGGACCTGCTGTCGCGGTCTGGGGACACTGGGATTAGCGGAGGGAGGATGTCTCAGCCGACGGACGGGGCTGCGTGAGCGTGAGTGCGGACGTTAGGATGCTCAGGGCCCCCGTGAGGGACTTCGAGGAGCCAACGGAAGCCGAGGGCTAGGTTGAGGTGGGCATTCTGGAAGCAAATAAAGTGTTGGGCTTCCTCCACACATGTTCTTTGCTGGACTTCAGCTCTGCAGCCGCTTCTCAATGAGGCCGAAGGGAGTGCGAAGGAATGATGTCACCGTGGCAGAGCCTGTCTTGTGGGTGACCTTCTGGGGCAGTGAAGAAGCACCACTGTCCTGGAGGGGAGGGCCTGTCCTGTGGGCTCTGCTGTCGTCTGGCGTTTGTGCTGCTTGTGGAGGGTTCAGACAGCCTGGAAGTTAAGGAAGTTCTTGCCGTGCTTTGTGCCGGACTCAGGACGTCACGTGGGAGACCGTTCTGGCTGAAACTCGGGCTTTGGGATGTGGCTTCCTGCATATGAGTCCCAGCTGCTCCAGCCCTTAGCAGATTCCTTCTGCCTCCGATGCCTCATCTGTAAAATGGGAGTAAAACCCAGCACTGTCTCCTGTGGTTGCTTTGAGGGTTAAATAGGGCAGGACTGACAAAGTGCTCTGAACAGCACCTCCACATGAAATGTGCTCAGCAGTGTTAGCTGTCACTTTGTTCACAGCAGCGTGGAAACAGCACTGTGCTCCTCCTGCCGGTTTTATAGACAAGGGTAGGTAGACCCCCGGAAGGCAGGTCATTAGTCCAGGGTCCTTCAGTTAGCAGGGGGACCGAGCCTTTGAACCTCCATTCTCAAGTCCTTTACTAGAAATACCTCCAGCGGCCCATTGGGTGCAAAGTCCTCGCACAGATTGGGGGAGTAATTGAGTAACTCATCACCTGATCCTTAGCAGACATCCAGGCTGGTGGCCAGGACTCATTGCCAACACCCATGCAGACTGAGGAAAATACGAAATGTTGTTCTTTCCTTTGAGGAACTGCTCTCAAGGTGACTGTGTGAACCCTTTCTTGGCTGCATGGACTAAGGCACAGAACGGACGAGCATTCAGGCGAGAGAAGTCAGCGGGAAGGCCGCTGACCCACAGCAGGGGACGAGTCGCCGCCGTGTGAGACGTGTAGGCAGGCAGTGCCGTGGTCTCCGAGCCTGATGCCCTTTGGCAAATAAAGAGACTTTAGAGCAGAGATGGTTGAGGGAGGAAGGGTGAGGATGTACCCCCTGCCCCTAAAGGGCTAATTTCCGGTGGCTTTGTCAGCACTGGCTCTGCATCACGGAGTTGCCCCCATGCCAGGCACACCCCCTCCTCTCTTTTCCTCACACAGATAGTTAATAGTGGTGGCGTTTTTTTGTTTATTAAGTTTTTTACTTTAATCCCAGTACAGTGAACAGTAAATCCTAGTTATAGGCACGGAATATAGCGATTCGGCGAGTCCATACGTCACCCGGTGCTCATCACAAGTGCCCCTGCCGAGGACGTCCCCATCCCCTCCCCGCACCTCCCCTCCCCCCACCTCCCCTCCCCCATCAGTGTGATCTTTAGAGTTAAGGGTCTGCATCTTCATTTATTTTTTTTTTCTCCTTTGTTTTGTTTCTTAAATTCCACGTATGAAAAACCACGTGGTGTTCTTCTTTCTCTGACTTCTCTCACTTAGCGTCGCACTCTGGCTCCATCCGCGGCATTGCAGATGGCGAGAGTTCGCTCATTCTGATGGCGGACACTCCGTTGTATGTATAGACCACACCTGCTTATCCATCCGTCTGTTGGTGGACGATTGGGTTGATTCCGTAGTTTGGCTATTGTAAGTAATGCTGCTATAAGCAAAGGGAGCGTGTATCCCTTTGAATTAGTGGTATTTTGGGGGGCAAACACGCAGCAGTGTGATTACTGATTGTAAGGTAGCTCTCTTTTTAACTTTTTGGGGAACCTCTATGTTGTTTGCCAGGGTGGCTGCACCAGCTTGCCTTCCCTGTGGTGGCTGCATTTTCATCAGGGCTTCAGCTCTAGCCTTCCGAGCAGCTCCATGGGTACTTCCCCTGGTCAGAGAATCTGACTCTCCGCTCGTTCAGTGCTGTCTTCTTGTGGATCTGCTTTATTTTTGTGCCTTCATGTGATTTATCCCACCAGACTCCTTCTGGGAGACTTCTGGGCGTTTTGTACAGTTCTGGTTGGAAATCAGGGATCTCTTTTGCAAAACCTTCCCACTGCTGCTGCTTCCAGAGGTCAGGCCTGGATCTAACTTGGACGCAGTCTGAGATGTTCACTCATTTAGATTTGTGGGTGTTCTGCACTGTCCTCAGGGTTTCTTCCCCCGACACAAAGTTTTTCAGTGTCTCCCCTTTAGAGTAAAGTGCATAGTCCCCTCCTGGGCATTCAAGACCCTCAACAAAAGGGTCTTTCCTTGGAGCTCTTCAGCATTGTTTTTCTGTGTCCTGTTGTTTGCAGTTGATGTTATTTCAGTTATTTCTTATCTTTTGCTGTTGTAAATACTGCTTTAATAAGTGCTTCTTTATGCATATGCATGTGTGTGTGTCTATGTATGTGTGTAGGTGTGTATACACACCCATGTACATGTGTATTTGTAGACTTATACTGTTATTTTTATAGGAGTAATTCCCAGAAGTGTAACCCCTGGTATATTATATATTACCAAATCCACCCCACGAAAGCTTACACCAAGTCAGATTCTGAAGGTGTCTGACAGTGCTTATTGGATATTGACATTTTTAAATTTTTTAATGCCTGAGATGATACCGAAAATACTAAGAAGAAAGTAACAGTAATCAAGAATCTCACTGCCAAGGTATATCGACTCTTACGCTGTATAAAAAAGAGAAGAAAGATCCTGCTCAGTTTTATATACATGCACGTTTTTTAGAAATGGGGTCATACGCATGTTCTGTACTCTTTTTTCACTCACTAACATGGCCAATAAAGTTTTCATGTCAGTGTTTTTTATTCAGTGAGCTGTTCCATAGCACTTTCTGGATACTCTCCATCTTACAGCTCATTTAAGTCCCAGCAACTTGAAGAACTTGGCACTGGTGTTACTTCCACTTCACACAAGAGGAAACCGAGGCACAGAGAGGTTTAGGAGCTTGCTGAGGTCACACAGCCTGTAGGCGGTGGGGCTGGGTTCGGAAACCGCCACAGTTCAGCGGCTGTGCTCTGCTTCCTGACCCCGAACAATCAGTAAGTGCAGATTTTTGTCATTTTTAAAGGCCACCCACATTTCACCATATGCACGGGCCATGCATTTTCCTTCATCAGTTTCCAGTCGATGGACATTCACGATTGCTTTTTATTTTTCTCCCTGATTGAAAAAAAAGAAAAAAAACGCTACTCAGGTGACTCAATTTAGGCATGCATTTCAATTTTATTATTATATTTGTACTCATGCTATTATTATCTTAGGCAAATACCTAGGCATGTAATTGCTGGGCTAATAAGGGCATATTTTCCATTTTGACACACCCGCACGTTGCCGAGCTACCCCGCAGTGTCTGTCGGTTACTTCCCTGACGCTGCCGCCCACCCGCCTGTTCCTCTTCAGCCTGCGTCTTGTCAGTCCTCAGCCCTGCCAGGCTTCTGTGCCAGTGATTTCTTTTAATTATTTGAGTTAGCGGCTCTGTGGTCACAGTTAGACCTTGTGGTTATAGAGTTACCGGGAAATGATTTGTGTTTTGTGTGTAATTTGGGGTGTTTCTTGTTTGTGCCCTTTACTTACTACACCTCTGGGTCACCGTAAATGCAGGAAGTATTTTCCGTAGTTTATCATTTGTCTTTTCATTCCATTTGTAGCCTTGCTGGAGTTTTAAATACTTGTCACTCCTGTCGAATGTCCCTTTTCATCATAGCCGGGAACGCTTGCCGATGCCCCCAAATAATAAAACACACGCTTCTGTGTGTCCTCTGTGATCTGTGTGGTCTCGTTTATAACCCTGTCTTTGGTCCATCTGGAAATCGTGGTTTAGTGAAAGTCGTAAAGTAAGATGGTTCTATCAGTAAACATGGGCAAAGGAATGATCTTAAGAAATGCAGTTTGGGAGATAAACTCTTTCAAATCCTAGGGTCCACAGAGAAAATAATAAAGGTCTGGCTCCAAGTCTCAGAAACCCTTTAAAAAGTAAAACTTCAAATTTTGAAACTAATTACAGATTCACAGCAAGTCGCAAGGATTGCATAGAGAAGTCTGGTGCCCTTAACCCCGTTTCCGTTAAGGGTTGCATCGTACTTGGCTGTGCAGCAGGACGTCAGAATCCGACACGGACAGAGGCACGTGTGTGTGCCGCTCCGGTCGCGTCACCCGGGGGACACGCGCTCCTGCTGCAGAACCGCCCCACCCCCACCCTTGGCAACCAGAGATCTGTTCTCGCACTCTGTAGTTCGGTCGTTTCAAAAATTGTGTTTCCTCCGAATCACCTGGTACGTGACCTTTTAAGATACGCTCGAAAGACCCCCGTTTGCAGGCTCAGTTTCAGGGTTTTACAGTCGCGGAGGCTGACGTCCGGAGGTGCTGCTCATCCGGTCACGCACATGGCCCGGGCTGGGGTTGGGGTGCGTGCAGCCCCCCACTGCCTGCCTCCCGCCCCGTGGCCGGCCCTGCTGGGTGCCACGTCTATGTCTTCAGTCTCGTTTTCACCTCAGGGACGTAGATTTTCTTCATTTCAGTGTACTTCTGTCGGTTTTTTCGCAAACCGTGTAAGAATCAAAGGTCCCACCCTGCGTGGTTACGACGTGGATCTTCTCGGCAGTGAGGGAGGCGGGAGCCGTCCTGTCTCATAAGATTATCCGCTGCACCAGTAATAAGCCGTGGAGAAAATGGCCGCGTGTGCCATTGATTGGAATGACCTTAAAAGGATTTTAATTTAACAAATACCAAATGGAAACGTAGAAACTCTGGGAGTTTTTCCCTTTCAGGCCCCCGTGGAAGGCTCTAAAATAGGCAGCAGTGACCTTTTGCCCAGTTGCCTTATGGCCGCCTTCTTTGCAGTCCTTCCACGTTCCCAGGTTGCCAAGCACAACATTACAATTTGGAAAATTCTCGCATAATTGTTTTAATGCATGGTCTGTAAGGAGCAGTTTGGTGACATTTCAAACAGTTGACCTTGACTCTGTAGCTTGTTAAAACAATTAAAAGAAAACAACATAAGCCTTTCCCTATGCTGAACCCTGGCAAGTTAATACTTTCGATATGTATTCAGCATTTATTTATTTTATTCTGAATTTGAATAGTAAAAGAAGCCAAGAGAAGAGATTTTTTTGTGCTATTGTGTGGAACAGCTGGTGTTTCTGAAAAAACAGTTTGCAGCCTACAGAAATCAATATGTCAACTTCATAAAAGTGACTTCTGAACCTTTCCAAGCTTGTTATTTCTGGGGTCATCTTCTGCAAGGAGAGTTGCAAAAATTGGCTCTTACTATTGTTGAATCTGTCCTACAGAAGGCAAGGCATTTATTTAAGATCTTACCTAAGATGCACCTATAATTTTCATGGAGCTTTTTTTACAACAGTATTTCAAGTGCCTCACACTGTGTTTTTGTTAGCAAACAGTGGGTTTGGCTAATGCTGCTGTGACTGCAAACGGTTTGGGGCGAGCTGTGCTGGACAGTTTGTAGGTGTGGAGAAAAGGCAGTGTCAGTCTCAGAATAGAACACCTTTCTCCGTGGAGAGCTGTGTCATGGTGATGACGGTTTGCTTTTGTCACCTGTAAACTCTAATTTCACTGCGGGCCAGTCAAGTGGACGGAAGCCTGGAGGTCATGGGGTGCAGCGGTGCTCTTGCGTACCTGGCCTCGGGCCTGCTGGGAAGAGTGGGCACGTGTCCTGGCACTCCCTTGTGCCCTGGGTGGTTTCCTGTCAGCCTCGAAGTGACCGCCATCATTTCTGCCCGTGTGTTTCATTGGCCAGAGCTGATGTCATGGCCCCACTGACTGCAAGGGGCTCGAAAGTGCAGCCCTGCCCTGTGCCCAGGGCGGCAGGGGGAGGGATTGCAGCTGTCTGCTTTTACTAGTGACTGCTGCCTGGCCCCTGTCCGCTTCCTTGGACTCATCCCCCAGCTGTGCTCCGTGATCTGAAGATGTCCTCCTTGGCCAGACTCTCTCCTGAGCTTGCGATTGGTAAGCGGCATGTTTTGTGTTGTGCTCATTGTCTAACTCCTCCTGAATGCTCCCCCGCCCCCGCCATTCGACCAGCCCTACCACCCAGATGTCTTACCCTTCATGTCACTTTGGTCTCTTACCATGGTCAGTTGACTTTTTCTCCACGCTGGCTCCCGTTCTTACGGGTCAGGCCTCGTCGTCTCTTCTTGTGACTCCTTCTGGTCTGCCCTTCTCCCGTCCATGCTTTGTGTACACCAGTGATTTGCAGTCATATCCTGGTATGTATTCATTTAGTTACTAATAAGTTGCGTTTTTAGAATTTAAGAACTATCTTACAGAGTCCTTATTATAGGCCTACCACTATTCTGTGTGTCTTATAAATATTAATGTATTTCCTCTTCATAAAAACCCCATGAAGTAGTTACCAGTTTTGTCCCCATTTCACAGATTAGGAAACTGAGACAAGCATCCTGTCCAGTGTTAAATAGTAGTTAGTGCTGGACCTGGGCTGGGAGCTCAGGTATTTTGCTATAAGAACATGTTATAGATATTGTAAAACACACGTTAAAATCTAAAATTCCCAAGGATGAGATCAGAAAGGCAAAGAGGAATTCTGTTTACGTCCCACATATCCGGATGGTTTTACGCACGCCCTGGACGTGTGCACTCTGGCTCTCCCTCACGTTGGAGCCGCCTCTCTGAAGAGCTCACTGGCCCCATCCCTCCCCTGAGACAGTCCCGCACACCTGCCCCGTTCACAGACGTTCGGAGCTCCTCACCAACCTGCTAGATCATTGGTGTATAAACCTGTCAGCTGCCCCCCACACCCCCACGGCCCCAGGCCCATACCCCTCCCCCACTGCACACCTGCAACTCTGGGACAAACTTTCTAAGGCTCCAGGACTCTGTGCTCTTTCTCTCTTGTATGCTCTCCTTTGCCTGAGACTCGCTTCCCTCTGTCCTGTGAATAACCACACTCATCCGCAGCCCCTGAGCCTCAGGGGCCCTCTCGTGTGCCCGCAGATTCCCACTCCCCTGCGGCTCCCCACTCCCCTGCGGCTCCTGGCTCCATCCCTTTGCAGGCAGGCTCGGAGTGCACGTCCTTGTCCTTGGCCTCTGCCTCCCAGCAGCCCAGGCTGCTCCCCCCACGCCATGCGAGTCTCCTCCTGTTAGGAGTGTCGGTCTGTGTGTCTGTCTCCCTCCACGCTGTTAGCTCAGCCTGCAGGGGCCCATCCTGTCCCCGGGACCTGGTGCCCTGCGCATGGCAGAGAAGCACTCCTGTTTCTCTTTTCTTTGCCAAAATCTAGAGCCAGCAGACTCTGCTGCTGTATGGGTTTGGCACAGACAGACTGCATAAGGCACTTTGTGTGGCTAGCTCTTTTCGCTGCTCTGTTCCCAGCGTTTAGAACAGTGCCCGGCACACAGGAAGTGTGGTAGGTGTGCGAATCCCCTAGGGACAGAAACTAGGGCTGTGTGGTGTCTGATGGGCAGCAGACTCAAGGTTAGTTTTCCTTGCTTCCCCGTGCATTTCTCTGTGGTGTCGGGCAGGTGACGTGGCTGAGGTCCCTGTACGTGTTGCTGACTGTCTGGCCATCCACAACTGCTCATGGTTATTTCTGGACTCTGTGTTCTTTACATTTTGGGTTTTGTGCCCCCCTCCCCCCCGCCCCAGCCCCTTTCCTGCCTGTATTTAATGGTTGCCTAAGAAAGTTACTTCTCACTTGCTGGTGCTTCTCAGTCATCAGAAATAGAACCTGAGTCACCCCGATTCCTCCTTGGATCTCACCCCAGGTCAAACAAACGGTCACCAGGTCCTGCTGGCTTTTGGCCCTGAGCCCTTCTGGGGCCCCTGGTCCCCTCGCTGGCCGCCCTCCCTGCCTCAGGTCTAGCTTTCCAGGCACTTCCAGCCACAGCCCTTGGTTGGTCACTCCACGTCTCAACTAGGCCCGAGGCCGCCCCTTCACAGAGAGGGGTCGAATGCAAAGGTGACCTGTCACTTTCCTCCTGCGCATCCCCCCATGGCCTGCCTGTCCTTCCCTCAGACTGGACTGTTCCTCTGGGCCGCTGCTCTGCCTGCTTGTGCCCACTTGTCTCCTGGCTCCTTTGGGGCAGGCAGCTGTTTCTTCCTAGCCCCCCGTGCCTGCTGAGCCCGCCTGCCAGCTCTCTCTTCAGGGCTGCCGCTCACCATGGAGGCAGCCGGTGAATGTCTGCGTGGTGAAAATACCTGCGCAGGACCTTCGTTCCTCTGGTAGCTTCTGATACTTGAAGCGAGGTTCTGATGGATGAGAACAGGATGTGTGCTCGGAGAGAAGAAGGTGTGGGACCTAGGGCCCGGAACCTACGGGGAGCTCTAGGGGCCCCAGAGGTGGGCCCCAGAGGTGCATCAGGCTGCTAACTTTTACAGATGCGTGTTTATGTGTCTGGAGAGTTTCTAGAGGCAAGCCAGTCCAGCACTTCCCTGCGTCTGCAGAATCCTAGACTCGGGTCAGCGGGACCGTGATGCTCACTGGCGCTGGCTGGGCTCCACGGCGATGCCGATGCGCCGTCTTCGTGGGGGCCCAGCTGTGCCCAGCTGCCAGGGCGCCGAGGTCTCCTCTGGTCCTCCTGCCAGATGCCAGGGTGGGGCCGCCATCTCACTGCAGAAGAGGAGAAAGAGGCTCTGGCATGTGAGGGAAGTTGTCCAAGGCCAGCTGGCCGTTATCTGAATCCCTTAGACCTCTGAGCTCCAGCCCTGGTCATATGGCTCGGGCTGTCTTCTTGGCTGCTGGTCCTCCACCTTGCCCCCCTGCCCTGGTCCAGAGTCTTCTGAGCTAAAACCTCCAGTCCTGTTGGGGATGATGTGTCCTAGTGTGAGACGCAGAAGTGGGGGGTAGTTCGGACCCTGTGCGCCCCGATCTCTCTGTTCCCGCCTTGCTGTGTCCCTTGGGTACTGGGGCACTCAGACCCTTCTGCCGCAGCGACTGGGGGAGGCGGAATGGATAAGATCCCACCTAAGCAGGACTGTACGGCCGGACTTCTGAGTGAGCGCTTCCTTGTTCAGCACCTTGGAGGCCAGTGGGGGCCGTGCTGGCTGTTCGTGACGGTGGGGGGGAGTCTCTCCTTCCGTGTCAGGAGGCGGAGGGGGCAGCCCAGTTCGGCGGGCTGCCTGCTGTGTCCTGGTGCGGAGGGCCCGAGAGGGTGTGATGGAGGCCACGGCACAGTGGGCTTTCACTCTAATGGATGCTTTTTCCCAGGACGGGGCTGCCTTGCCTGTGACCCCATTTGAAAAGGAGTGCGCGCTCTCCCGTGAAAACCTGGGCTGGCTAGGAAGTTGGGATGAGTGGTCCACGGCCCACGGCCCGAAGCTTTTACAACCACCTTACTGCTGTGCCTGGTGCTTCCAGGCTGCCAAGGGGGCTGCTTAAAGCTGAGGGCTGAGAGCCCCACCGCAGGCAGATTCTCGTCTCTTTTTCTCTCCTGATTCCTGGGCTTGTGCTGTGGTGGGGTGCCCAGCCAGAGTTGGGGGATCAGAGTTGAGTAAGGTGAGTCTCTTCCCTTGAGCAGCTGAGTGTCTGAAAGGGGACCGGCGAGGTGAATAGATAACAGAAGTTGGGGAGGACCACGTGTCTGTGGAGTACATCCCGGTGGGCTTCCTGAGGAGGGGGCCCGAGTGTCACGTCTAAGGGTGACTTGGCATTTGTGTGTGTGGAGAGAAGGTGAGATAGGCATTTCCTTCATGACAGTTAGGGCACAAGCCTGCAGGTGCGGTCAGGTCACGAGAACAGGGGTCGCATGGAAGACAAAGGCCTCGTGTCCCTCAGATGCTTCTTTTCATGGCTGTCACTCCGTGGGGTCACTGCTGGAAGCGGGTGCTTGCCTGGCTTTCCTTCGGAGCAGGACAGCCGGAATGATGGGAGAAGGCCTGAGGGGACGAGCAAAAGCAAAAGTGATGCGTATTCAGCAGGTCCGATGGAAGGAGCGTGGGCTAATAAGTTCCAGAAACTGCTGTCTTAGCAGTGTGGAGTGAATTGGTGCCAGAGTCCCAGAATATAATCCCTTATCCGTCTGCTGTTCTGACAACTGTTCTGAGCTTTTTATTAATGTGGCTGATAACACTTACTCTCTGGGGTGTTCTGAGATTTAATTAGTTCTTGGGCAATTTAGAATAGGTACTTGAGAATATTAGCGCAGTGTTAATTATAAATGAGTGCATATGAGTTAATTTCTTCAAACGTCTGATTGCCTGTACGCTTAACTCTTCCCCTGCCCTTGGCCGAGTCTGCCTGCCCGGCTCGAGTGTTAGTACCTGTAGGGGCTCTTGGAAGGCCTGTGGGGAACTCAGCGATACAAACGCAAACACGGATCCCACTGCTGAGTGTGGGGTCGGAAAACGGAACAGCATCCCTCCCAGAGGATCCCCTCTGAGACTGGAGGGGATGGGGAGCAAGGAACAAGGAAATCTTTCCTCAGAGGGGCTTAGTTTTTCTTTGTAAGGTCAGAGGAGCTCCTCAGAGGTAAGGGTGTGTGTGTGTGTGTGTGTGTAGTTAGGGGTTGAGGAAAATAGGAATATTTTTGAGCTTCTGCCATGGGTCATTCATGATTCGTGAGAAGTGCTGAGTGTGTCGACGCTGTCCGGCTGCCGCGCACATGGATGTTGCTGGCGATGTGACAGCAGGGAAGACAGTTCGTGCAGCAAAGTTGTTCAGAGCTTCGGGGTCTGGGCAGAATAATCTTAGCACTTTGAGGTAAGTGTGAGGAGCACCCGTAGTCGTCACAATGAAGTCTGAAGGGCTCGCGGAGAAGCTGCAGGCGAGGCAGCCTGGGAGGGCAGGGTGGTCTGGATGAGGGCCCACGTATCTGAATTCAGCAGTGGCCTTGGAAGTGGAGGGAAGTGGCCATATTCGAGAGCTCTGATTGCCAGGGCCTGGGCAGAGGTTGGAGTGGGTGGGAAGCAAGAGGGAGGGAGTGGGAGCAGGTGTTGGTGTCGGCTGGGGTGCCGGCGTGGAGGGTGGGCCCTGCCAGTCTTGGGAACCCAAGGAAGAAGCAGCTTTGGGGAAGAGAGGACAAGTTACTTCTGGTCGTGTGTGGACTTTGGGGGACTGTGGGTGTCCAAAGGGATGTTATCTGCATGGACTGGAGCCCTAGGCTTGGGGCCACCCTTTGTTGAGGGCCCAAGTGGGTGGGGCATCCACTGGGCAGAGGCCCCTGCCGCTGAGCGTGCGGAGGGACAGGGAGAGCAGGAGGCTGCCTGTAAGGGGGAGCAGGACAGGCAGGCCTGGAGGTGAAGGGAGTGGAAGCTGGGGTAGGGGCCGTTGGTCTTGGGAACGCGTGACGAGATGGGGGGTGGGAAGTGGCGTCATCTGGGGGTGACTGGAGGGGACTGGACATGGCATGCTTGAGTTGGCAGCTTGAGGGTTGAGTAAGGGGATCCTGTATTAAAGGTTTAGGTCCTCTGGGAAACTGGACAGTGGGGTCACGAGGATGTTGCTAGCACCCTGCGTATAGACGCGGGGGCGGGGGCGGGCGGTCCCCAGAGCTCCAAGGGCCAGTGGGGGTTAGAGCATGAAGCAAGCTCAGATGAGTCAGCAGGTGGGGAGCCGGGGTGGACTGCCCCTGCCCCGTCTCCTGCTGCTGCCGCCAGTGGCCAGACCTCAGGGAGGCGCGAGGGCAGGGGAGGTCCCATGGGAGTAGCACAGCTGGGTGAAGGTGGGGAGGCTCGAGGGGACTTCCTAGAACACTGCGGGGCTCTGCGCTTTTGCTCATTGCCCTTAGAATGGAACAGGTGTTTGGTCTCCATCCCTGGAGCGACTCTGCCCCTGGTTTTGTAGACCGAGCACCTTCCTGCCTAGGCAGGCCCCAGGCCCAGTCGTAGACGTGGTCAGAGCGGGGGGGGGGGGGGGTCCTCAGCCCTGCGGCCCTGCACACCCGTCTGTGAACATGTGCTTCTGCAGCAGGCTCCGCATTCCGCTTTGTGCCGTGCCATTGCTCTTAAACCCCGTCTTCTAAAGGAGATGAAGTGTAAGGAGCTCCGATCGTGTGTTGGGCTTGAAGAGCAATAACGCACGGATGTCAAGAAATTAAAAGTCCTAATTCCCAGAATGTCAGTGACTCGGCGGAATGCACGGGCCGGGGGCTGTGGGAGGCTGGCGCTCGGGCGGCTCTCTTGTCCGGGCTCGCAGCGGTCCGAGACTCGAGGCACGGGAAGCCCAGCCCCAGGCCCGAGGTGGGCGTCCCGAGGGACGACTGTGCGCGCTTCATCGAGCCGCCTTCCGGTGCTCAAGCTCGCAGCATCTCGCTCTGCACGTGCGGATCGCACGCCCGGAGAGCTCTGGACTGACGCCGCTCACGCCGCCTGCTTCTGCCGTGGCTGCTCAGAGCGACCGTCTGGTTGGAGTGTAGTTGACTCGGCCTTGCCTTGGGCACCCTCAGCCGCCAGTGTTCGAGCTGTTTTCGGGGCCCTTCAGAGGTGCCTGCGGCTCAGAATGGATGGGTCGGGGGCGGGGCAGCGTGGGGAGGGGGACCCCAGCCACTTTAACCAGAGAAGTCACGCCCTTGTCACGATTGTTTATGCTGAAACTGCTTAAATGATTCAGTTGAAAAGTGTTCTGGGGCTAAAAGCATCGCAGAAGCGCCCTCCTCATGCACTGAGGGTCACACTGGGATTCCTTGATGCGACATGGTGTGAAGTGGGTGACCTCGGGCCCCTCCCTCTGTCAGGTTTCCGCTGTCCATCTCACCGAAATCACATCCTGTTTTCTGCTGGATCAGGGCCTTTTCTAGAGCTCAGTGGAGTTATTTTAGGCTTCTATGACAATTTGAAGACAAAATACTTCCTTAAAATTAATTGTGTAATTATCACTCGTACACAAAGCGAGATATTTCCCTTAGGAAGAGCGTGTAGAAGCCTGGAGGGGTGACCCAGGCGCTCCCTTCCCCCAGCTGCCGCCAGCAGCTTTGTTTTCCACACTGGCTGCTGTTCATTCAAAGACACCGGCTGGGGCACCTGGGTGGCTCAGTGGGTTAAGCCGCTGCCTTCGGCTCAGGTCATGATCTCAGGGTCCTGGGATCGAGTCCCGCATCGGGCTCTCTGCTCAGCAGGGAGCCTGGTTCCCTCTCTCTCTCTCACTCTCTCTGCCTGCCTCTCCATCTACTTGTGATTTCTTTCCGTCAAATAAAGAAATAAAATTTTTAAAACAAAAACAAAAAATAAATAAATTAAAAAAAAACAAAGACACCGGCTGGCCAGCGCTCCTCATCAGGCTTGCTGTGTAGGCCCAGGGGGTCAGCTGGGCGGTCTCCGAAGCAAGGCTGAATGGGTTATCCCAGCGTAGTCGGTGTCAGCCTGCTGTCAGCATCTGCCGTCACCGAAGGGCCACCTGTAGTTCGCCTTGTGCGTTGCCCGAGACCTTCGTCTGTCTCAGTGCAGGGAACATGTCGGCCTCTCCCTGTGTGACCGAAACCCAGACTCTGGTTTTCTTCACTGCCCAAGAATTGCCTCTCCCTGGCAGGGAGCATGGCTGTAAAGCAGGAGCCTGGGCATGTCACTGACCAGCCGTGGGGATTGTGAGTGCTCGGCCCCGGGGGCAGGGGGCTTGTGTGGCGATCAGGGTGGCCAGCTGTGTGGTCGATAGTGCAGTGGGTCTTAGTGTGGCAGGCAGGTGGGGGGCACGGGTGGCTGTTGGGAGCGGATGGCCTCTTGCTGCCTGTAGGGTAGAGGGCAGTGGGCTAGAGGAAAGAAGTTGTTCAGGGCCAGTGTTTGCCCTGGGTAACCTGTCACCCAGCTGCTTTACCCAGGGACAGAGCAGAGGGGTGGCCACGCAGATCACTTCTGGGCCGTCTCTCCTTTCAGCCGTGGAGCCTGGGGGTTCAGGTGGGTCCTGTACGTGAACTCGGTGTAAACTTCTCTCCTGCGCCCAGCAGATGCAGGTGAGGGCAGTGGGAAGCCCTCGCTCTAACACAGACGGATGCCGGTGTGATGTTGGGTCTGCCGCCTACCGGGGGAGGGTCTCTCTGTCCTGTCGCTTCTCCGCCTCACTGAGTCTGATCTTTAGGACGGGCTGAGGGACAGAGCAACTTCATAAGTGCCCGGGGACCAAAGGAGGGGGTGACATGTGTAGCATGCTAAGGGTTGGGGCCGTGGTCTGTGGGTGAGCTTCAGAGCTCTCTGGGGGTAAGAGTGGGCCTGCTTCTTCCCTTGGTCCCAACAGCCAGGCACCCAAGGGGCCTCCATTCATTCTCTGTTTAATGAAAGGCTGACTTTCCCGCCTTCTGAAGTGTGAGGTCCTGGCGGCTCACCACTTGATCGAGTCCCTAGGTTTCCTGCAAAGTGGACTAAATCCTGCCGTGCTTCACAGCACTCACTGCAGGGAACAGACGCGACCGAGCCATCAAATAAGTAAATAAGCCACGTCACAGTGACTGTCCTCATCAGTAGGAAATGATTGTGTGAGTTGTGTTTGTTAGATCAGAACTAGAGCGCTGGAGTCCACACTGAACATTTGGACCTGCCCAGCTTCCAAGAGCCTGATTACCTTCTAAGGTACTATGTAATTTATCTGTTTATCATGTTTTAAAGATACTGAATGTCCCTACTAGCAGTACATTCCAGGAAGCATTGGTCTTTCTCTGGTATGCACAGTGTCCCCAAAGCCTAGGACAGTGCTTGGCTCTCTGTAAGGGTCTGTGGCACGAATTGTGACTACTAGAGAACCAGTACATCCTTAGTCCTTTGATAACACGAAGGAAATATTTATTTCTTTTGTGCAAAATGATGTTTGATTTAAGAAGGACGGACCCTGAAAAGATCTGGAAATAGGAGGAGAGTGAGACGTCAGTTTACAAAGAGAATGTTTTATTAAGTGGTAGAAAATTACTGTTGAACTTGCTATTATAGAGAAATTCTGTTTTCAGAAGAGCAGTGCTTGACATGAATACTTAACCAGAGCGAGGAGGGTAACCAGCAAGCAGGCTGGCAAACTGGAGAGACAGGCTTTGAAGTCAGACCCACAGTTGCCTTGGCCCTCCCGAGTCACGGCCAAGTAGAGTCCTGGAAATAAAAGTGAATGTGGCCTCAGAGCCTGGCGGTTTAATTGGCCTCGGGTTCCAATAGTGTTGTGTCTGGAGCGAGCGTGGCCAAAGGACGGACAGTCGTGGGAGAGTTTAGGTGGCAGATGTGGACAGAGGGCTGGGACTTCGCAGGGGAGGGTCCTTAGGAGGTCAGTGCTGATTATTACCGCCACGGACTGGACACCAGACAAACCACCCCCCTGCCTTGCTGCAGAAGGGGGAGGAGACTGGAGTGGAGGGAGACGGGAGACTTGAGCAGCAGCAGCCTGGGGGGGAGGCAGCGAGACACTCAGGTGTGCGTCATGCCGGGCTCCTCTTCTCTTGTCCCCTTTGCCCGAGGTGAAGAGGGGCCGGTCTGGTCACCCTGGAGTGTGGCTGTCTGCACAACACACTTCAGCTTGCGTTTCCTGGAAGACTCGTGGCAGTGGGTTTGTGCGTGGTGGTCATGGTCGAGATAGTGGAGACTGCCTGCGTTTTATTCTTTAAAGCCAACTTAGTAAGTCAGAGCTCAGGGGGCTCTCACGCATGTCCAGGCCAGACAGTTCCCCAGCAGGTCACCTCAAGCCGTGTGTGGGGAGCAGGGAGAGGTCTGTGTTCCCAGACTAATTGCCCGCATAGACCGCTTGCCTTTGAGTTGGTAACGGCCTGAGGACAGGCAGCTGTGCAGTGACTCCCTACCACCATCTGCCCCTCCATCTTTAGGATCACCGACTGCGGTGGTCCCTGGACTTTCTTTGCTGTTGCTTTCTTGGCCTCCTGCTGTGTCATTGCCCAAGATGTTTTAAATTGTAATTGTTGCTAATGCTGGCGGAGCAAGTTGTGTTAGGTATTTGCTCACTTGGCATGGCAGGGCTGTTAAACGTCTTAAAAGCAAAGCCAAATCCAAAGCAGGATATCTTGGGAAGGATTCAGGTCCTCTCAGCAGAGGAAGGGGGCTGTGTTCCTTGCAGGAGCGTGTGGGTGAGGGTCTTCCTCCCATTGCTCTCCACAGAGGGCTGAGCTCTAGTTCCAGACGGAGCCTGTGCTGAGAGGGACATCAGAAGGACAGACCAACAGATGCCCCGAGGGGACAGGGTTGGGGAAGTTTGTGCCTCAAGATTGCCTCTGGCTACTGACTCTGTTTCTTCTACAGGAGCCTCCTGTGGTCTGAGTGTTTGTGTGCCCAGGCCCCTTCCTCCCCTGGCACAGATTCCTGTGCTGAAATCCTGATCCCCAAGATGATGGTATCCAAGGGAGGACTGTTTGGGAGATGATTGGGTCTGAGGGCAGAGCCCTCGTGAACGAGGCCCCAGGTACCCCCTCACCCCTCCTCCACGTGAGGACATACAAGAAGGTGCCAAGAACCAGGAAGCTGACTCTCACCTGGCCCCAGGTCTGCCTTGATCCCGGAATTCCAGCCTCGGGGCTGTGGGGAACAGACTCTGCTGTTTGCAGGTCCCGGTCTGTGGCGATCTGTGGCAGCCGCCTGAGCTGACTCAGACCAAGTCGTCAGAGTGGACTGTGAAGGCAGGTGGATGAGAGGAGTCTTGAGGGCGTGCGGCCGTGTCCCAGGCGTTCCCAGGACAGGGTGGAGGCGATGGGTGTTTAATGTGTGTGGGGACTTGCAAGTGAACTGTGTCATTTCATCATCAAAGCCGTCTTTGTGGCCCGTGCCATTATTTTATTTTTTCTGAGGGATTTTATGGAGGTGAAGTAGTTTCCCAAAGTCCCACTGGAAGTGGTCGAGTGGAGTTTGGCCCCAGGCCCCCCGACACTGGGGTGCGGGATGTCCCCACTGCCTCTGTCCTGTGTCCTCCAGCGGGCCCGTGTGACTCGCCACAGCCTTGTGCAGGACACACACAGGCACCTGCCGCGGAGCTGTTCAATTTCGGATGGAAAAAGCAACCAGGAGGAATGCAGGTGTTCGCTGGGATGAGGGGGAAAGTTGAACAAGTCAGTAACTCAGCAGAAGCAGGCGAGTATCTGCAGTGTGTCCGGGCAGGTGCGATCAGCAAGCCTCGGGAAAGCGCGCACCGGTGGGACCTCGGGGCTGAGCCCACGAGACCTTCAGTAGAGAAGAGACGTCTTCGAAGAGTACAGGGAGGGGGCCGGTGAGGCTGCGGGGAAATTCAGGCGCAGGCAGAGCTGCTCAGGTGTCCACGTGGGAATGGGCACAAAATCACCAACAAGGCTTTTCTTCAGCTCTTCTCCGTTTCCCTCCATTCTCCCTCCTTTCCAAGGACAGATGTTGAACACCTACTGTGTGCTCCTGCCATGGCGGGGCATGAAGACTCGGTAGTCGGAAGTCGCGCCGGCCGTGGGAGAGCTTTGGGGACTGTCAGGAGCTTGGCTCGCAGGAGCGCTGTAGACGGCCCCTCATTTCTCCGCGTCGACGCCTGTGTTTGTAGCCCAGAGTCTCTGGGTGGCGTCGAGGGTCACTGTGGGCTGTGTCTGCCTGTCTGTCTTCACCTTCTTGGCTCTCGGCTCTCACGCTTCGTGTTCTGCCTGGAATGATTTGCTGCTCCCTGAACGCACATGCTGCTTTTCCCACGGGAGCTTTGTTCTGTCCGTGCTGCTCCCTTGCTGAAGAGACCACGTCACACCATCTCCAAGAATCATTTCCAAGGCTGCTGAGGACAGTGCTTGCCATGTGGTGCCTGAGTCGCACGGAGACTGCAGAAGCTCTGGAGAAGGGAGTGCAGCTGAATGGGCTGCGGTTCCACGTTGCATGAGGCCGCGGAGAATCCAGGCAGATTGTGTATTTGAGGCAGACTTGAATGGAAAGCATCTTAGCATCTGTCCCCCTGGCTGTGGACAGTTTCTGGGTGATCCGAGGAGGCAGGAGTGAAGGAGTGACAGGGAGGTGAGACAGGCAGGCAGGAGAGCCGAGGCTTCGGTATTGGCTCACGGCTGCCGTCAGCAGAGGTTCGACTCTTCTAGGATCCTGAAGGATCCTGAAGCTTCAGAATGACTTCCAGAAGTGTCCCCCAAGTCAGGAGCCCAGGGCGGTTACATGCTGGCTCCTGTCCCTCATTAATGGAGGCTCGGCCCCCATCATATTGAGCCGTCTTCACTTCTGGGCTCAGCGGGGACCCCGAAGGGCGCCATGTGCAGCAGAGGTGGGGTGCTGGAGGGCAGGTCAGTGTGAGCTGTCCCCTGCAGCTGCTGCCGGAGGAGGGCAGGGGCTGAGGGGACACAGCCAGAGCCGCACTGGCATGTCTGTGGGGGGGTGGTCAGGACCGCACAAAGCACGAACTGGACTCTCAGGCCGGCAGGGAAGGAGGGAGGTGCAGAGTGGTCTGTCGCCCAGTGTCTTGCCCAGAGTTTCCCTTTACTGTCCCCTGTTGCTCATTTTCCTGGCCTCTCTTGTCCCTGCCCCCTGCTCTCCACGCCTGTTCCTCCAGCGAAGCGCCATCTCCCTGTGAGTCAGCCGAGAGTTCAGAGACGCAGAGGCTGCTCAGTCTGACTCGCAGGTGGTGCCGTCTTCCCCACAGCGTCACAGATGGGATCCGAAGCTTCCTTGAAAACTGTCCTTAGAGATGCATCACTAAAGACTGCTCATCCCTCCTTGGACAGCTCTCACTGCTGGAAATTTCTTTCTCTGGCTGAAACCCGTCATGACTTGTGCCCACTGGTTGCAGCTGGGTTTCTTGGAGCACAGCACAGCAGAGCTTGTCACCTCGGACGGGCCCTTTCTCTGCTCCAGGCTTGTGCTAGGTGTGCAAATAACACGAAGACGTGGGCCCACCTTCCAGGAGATCACGGCACGGTGAGGCGTCTGAATAGAAAATTGCAAAGCAATGTGAGAAGCCCACCCATTGATACGGTGATCCGTTGGCCCATGCTTGTGCGTGCATAAATCGTGTATGTGTGTTTGTCTTTTGGAAAGGCAGGGTACGTGGGGTGAGGGTGTTGTGTGCAAGGTGAACGTCCTGGTGTTGGGTCAGCTCGTCATCCAGGGCCGTTCTAGCCCCAGGGAGTGAGCAGATGAGTAGTGGTGGGCGCGTGTGTGGGAGGCTTTCCCTTGACAAGTCAGGGGTCCTGGGAGAGAGGATTTATGGCGGATCCCCAGAGGGCTTTTTCTAGTCCTTTCTCCTTATGGAGATGAGAGGGAAGCCATGGAAGGGCTTTAAAGGGGGCCGGGACAGGGGCATGTTTCAATTTTGAAGTGACTCACCCTTGGCTCAGGCCCGAGAGTGGTTTGGAGAGTGTGATAATCAGGACAACATAGCAGAGACACCAGCCGCACGTGTGTTTGAGCACGAGGATGGCTGTTCCTTTGGGTAACGGGGTCTCAGACCGGCGGTTCCCGGGTGGGCTCAGCGGTGTAGCTGCCTTCAGGATCCCGGGGTCCACCTTTCCCTTTGAGACCCTCAAGGCATTGACTCGCCTTTCACTTTGATCTCTTGTAGTTTCTGGGTGTTTATCTCAGTTCCGAGCAGCGGACATGGTAAAGTCCTGTTGAAGAAGAGGGGGTTTCTTTCTTCTTAGGGAGAAAAACTGCTCCCAGAAGACCCCTGGCCGCTTTCAGCTTGACCCGCTTCACTGCACTGAGGGTCTGTAGCCCCAGCTGCCAGGTGGGAGTGTGGGGGGTGTGGGACTGGGCAGTGTTCTCTGTCCCTGTAGCTGGACAGCACCACCCTTGAGGAGGCACGGGCACCAGCAGTGGGTTCGGTGGCCAAAGTGTGAGCCCGGAGGGCAGAGAGGTGGCATTCTCGCCCCATCTCCTCTTCTCCACCCGGGACAGCTCAGACGCTTCCAGACCTTTCTTGCTACCGTCCACCACTCTCACGCAGCCTGCTCTTCAGCGCCATCCTAACTGACATACGATGCCTACAGCAAGGTCAAGGTCCCGTTTGTCCAGGGCCTGGCTGTGAGATCCCTGCTGCTGCCGTGGGCTGCTGCCGTGGGGATGCAGAGTTAAAGCCGCCGTGTGGATGCGGTTAAAGCCGCCGTGTGGATGCAGAGTTAAAGCCGTCTGGCTTTAACCCGGGTTCAGCTCTCGGCAAGCTCAAATTCTCAGGGCTCTTGTTTTTTTCTTTCCTTTTCTTTTTCTATTTTAATGTGAATGTATCTAATCCTGTTGTGTCGCCCACATACTGAATTGTATACCTGGGCGAGTTCTTTTTTAAAGTGGAACATCATTTTTAAACAAAAGCAAAAAAAAATCCCTTGACATGTTGTTTCTACCTCTTCAGAGCGTCCGGTATATTCTACTGCGAGTGCTTATACGCGTACCACCCACTGTCTAGGCCCCATAAAGAATTCTGTGACTCAGGCAACGTGTAGATTTCTTGAGATGTTTTAATATAGTCACCACAACATGATATAAAAAAATTCCCCCATTAGGCATAGGGCAGACCCAGCCTCACAGAACGTGAGCCCCAGCGGCGACTTTGCAGGTCACTTGTTTTACCCTGTTCTTTAGCTCTGCAGGACTTGTCATGTTCCTCAAAGGATGGACCTGTGTGGTGGTCCTTGACTTTCCCCTTTGGCCTTGGAGAGTAGTAATGCACAGTCCATCTGATTCATGCTCTTATCTGCTAATTTTTCTATTTAGTTCAATGTTAACATGTTTCATGCTCACACTGATCTCCTGAGGACCCTTTCCAGCAATTAAATTCTCTAAGACTGTTTCCACCGGGTCTGCATATGTTGCAGGCACCCCCTGATTGCAGAGACAAGCAGCAGAAGACGTCATTGGTAGAACACAGAACGTTAGTGTATGTTTTGAGCAATCCTCCCCGTTAGCCACTTGTTTTCCTAGCCTCATCTTGAGAGAGCCTTCCTCCCACCGGGAGGCCTCCCAGAGAATTTGTGCTTCTTCATTTTATATTGTCCGTCCCCCCCCGCCCCCCCCCCCCCAGTTGGTCCATTATTGTGCAGGTCTGGCCATAGGCAGACTTGAATCTTGGCAAGCACAGACTTCCCGAGTTGCCCCAGGCACTCTCCCTTTGGTTTCTCCAGTCTTCTCTAGCTTCTGCCTTATTGCTGCGCGGTTCCAACTTCACCTGTGTGATGCACCCCCTTCCCCGCCAGTGCTCTCTGAACCCCACTGTCCGTCCGCCCGGCTGCGTGTCCCCCACTGCACTGTGATGAATGGTTCCTTCTGCTTGTCTGACATTCCAAAGAGGTGACTCTTGGGCAGTTTCTTTCAGGTTTGTGGTTGTGATTCTAAGATGGAAAACGCTTTTCCCCCTCCTCCCCTGTATTTCCTTCAGAATCTGGAGCAGCTGGCATTCAAAGGATCTCTTGCACTGTATTCTTCCCTTTCTGTCTTGGAGTGTTTCTTAGCCCTCAGGCCACTGCCTCGTCTAGCCGTGTGAAGTTAGCATTGTTCCTTCTGTGGCTGACACTTCCATTCTTTTGTGTGTTGATGTCTTTTGAACCCACTCAGTTCATCCTCCCCAGTGGTGGCACGAGTTCGAAGCACGAAGCACGGATGTAGGGTCGCCCCTCTCCCACATAACATGTTCCAGGGGCTCACCCCTGCCTCCCACAGCAGCCGGGGAGGGCTGTGGGTCAGGGCAGCCTCACACATGTTGTGCTTGGTTCTCCCATTGTTTTAAGATTTTTTTTAGATGAGTGTCAACCTTGAAAAATCAGAAGGTTTCATTTAAAAAAAAAGTCTGGATTTTCTGTCCTCTTTGAACAATCAAGAGATCTGGTGACTTTGTCCTCAGTCTTGACAGGCGTCCTGGACTGGCACCGGGGCCTGTGCTCTGTCCCTGGAGCCCCACCCAGTGGCTTTGCCCACCCATGTTACTAGTCTGGTGTCCGTGAGCTCTGCACTCAGGGATGGAGGGTGCGGGCACCCTCAGGCCCTCTAAGAGCGGGCTGTTACTCCCTGCCCCAGTTTTATGTTTACCTCCCTGTGTCTCTGTGAAGCTGTTGCTATGCAGCAGGCAGAACCGATGGTTTTCAATCTTCCGTCGCTCCTCATTTCTGTTGGTGCACAGCCCACTGTCCTTGCCCGTTTCTCCCACCAGACTGCAGGGCTTTTAAGGATGGGGTCTGGTCTGTGTCTGCACCTTATCAGGCTTTATAGCCACCGTGGAAGGTAGCTAGTGGTTGTGGCTTGAATGGTTCTTCCTGGGCTGTAAATCTCGGAGACCATATCTTCCATGGTGGCTCCGCGGTCTGGCAGGCTTTGAGAGACCCAGGTGCAGAGTTATGCCTGCTGTGGCAATGCCCCGATGGTGGCCTGTGGTGGTGGTGTGGGAACTACGTACTGAATCAGACGAGATCCCAAAGAACCAAAGACAATGGCGGAAGTGAGAGGCCCTCACAGCAGTGAGGACCGCTGTGTATGTATTCCATGTAGGTATGTCTTCTGCTGTCCCATGAAAAGGTCATGTGCAATCTCTAGTTCCGTCACTGATCTAAAAGGACACTTTATGCATCTAGGTACTGTTTGCTCTTTAGGTGATGAATCTGATCTCGAACTGGAAAGGAAGTATAAGGAAGATGATCGAGAAAAGACCCCCAGGAGGCCGCGGACACAGAGGACAGAAAAAGTCCAGAAGATCCCCTCAGGAAAGGAGGCCGGGCAGGTTTCCGGAGTGAAGAAACCCATCATAAGTGTGGTTTTAACGGCCCACGAAGCCATTCCAGGTGACCATAGCAAGCAGGAACGGGCAAAAGAGGCATCTTTTACTGAGTCTGTACTAGGCAGCCCGACAGTTTGGACCCTGTGGTCCGGGCAGCTGGCTTACCGATGGGGACCCGCACTGGCTACCCATTTGTGTGACACCATAGCGGGCCCGTTCCTGCAGGCCGGTTGTGGACAGCGTCTGAGGTGGGGGGAGGGGCGGGGTCCTGCTGCTGCCATAAGGCCCCATAGGCACATTTCTTTCCTCTGCTCCCCTGGCCCAGCCCGTGTCCCTGGGGTGCCCTCCCCTTACTGCCCTTGGCGGTGGGGTTCCTGTGGGAGACAGACCCGCTCTGACCAGACGGATGCCCCTGGTCCCCAGAGCCCGCACTCTCATGGTCCCTCTGCCCATCTTTCGTAGGCTCATCACATATTTTATAATATTGGAGACTTCAGTCTCCCTTTCCTCTCACATAAAATAGAGTGGAGATATTATACTACCTTTTTAAAAAAAGGTCTTTCAGGAAGGGATACTTTGGACAAAAAGCAGATTATGATAGCGGGTTACAAAGTAATATGATGGTTTTTTCCCTATCCACTTGGTGTGATAGTTGTCAAATAATATTTAAAATCAGGTGCAGGATTTTAAGATTTTAAGAGCAGCTACAGCCTTTGAAGCACCTCTTTTTGATGGTAATAGTAGTCACTCCTTATTCAAAGTGGAAATGCAGGTGGGTGCCTCTTTATACCTCAGTGCAGAGTAGGATGATCAGTAGGAAATAAGGCATGGAAAAACACGTGTCTAGAACTTTCTGGAAAGTTGCTGTGTCTGCCCCAGCCTACCTCAGGGTGGTGTCGGCCCGGGAAGCAAAACCTTGGAGAGGGAGGGGCTGTCTGTTCTTTGCCATCTCTAGAGGTTAGCAGTAACGTCTTTAAAATTGATGGCAGTCCTTTGAGCTTTCTGTAAGTGGAGGCAAATGTGCAATTGATTCCTCTGCTATTCTAGAAATGGGGTAGATTGGAGCCTTTGCTTTGATGCACGTGTGTGTGCTTGTGTCCACTGCTATACAAGGTCTTCAATCATTTGCATCCTAGAAGCGCACAAGCAGCAGGACCTTTGAGTTTTTGCACTCCACACCCTTCATCTGCTAGGGCGGAAACAGCCCCCCCCCGCCCCCCCCCCCCCCCCGCCATGGTAAGGTCATGTCGTATGTGGGACTGGACCCCTGGCAGCTGGGATTCCTGTTCACAGCTGAAGCCACTGCTTCGTAATCTCCTGATGCAGTTTTCCATTTGTTCAAAGTGGGACACAGGTGATCCTGTGGAAAACCCACGAGTAAACAGGTGTATATATGTCCCCATCTTGTTTTTTTATTTTTCTTACTAGATCAAGTGAAAATTACCCCAGAGGATTTTTGTTTGTTTTTTTAAAGATTTATTTATTTACTTTAGAGAGAGAGGGCAGGAGGGGCGAATCTCAAGCAGACTCCATGCTGAGGGCAGAGCCCGATGCGGGGCTCTGTCTCACCGTGCTGAGATCGTGACCTGAGCCGAAACCGAGAGTCGGACGCTCAACCAGCTGCGCCATTCAGGGGGCCCAGAAGGACGTTCTGCTAGATTCCCTTCCCCTCTGCTCCACAAACACACACAGACGCAGACATAGAAGTTAAATGTGTGAACTGCAGGAAAACCCATGCCTTGCCAGGGCGGCACATTGTGAAGACACACACTTCTGGGACTCTGCTCCTGTGTATGGGGGGTCAGAGCCCCTTGTGGCGCCTCTTTAATGCAGGGTGCCTTGTACCTTCATCTCAGGTGCTACCAAGATTGTTCCAGTGGAGGCCGGGCCCCCGGAGACAGGTGCTGCCAACCCCGAGGCCACCACGGCTGACCTGGTGCCTCGGAGAGGGTACCAGGAGTATGCCATTCAGCAGACACCGTACGAACAGCCCATGAAGTCCAGCAGGTAAGATGTCTGTCTGTGTGCCTCCAGCCGGAGCTGGACTCCAGTGACGGCCGTAGCAGGCCAGAGGACCAGCATGTTAGTTTGTCGGGACTCTGTTTGCAAAGTGAGTTGTGGGGGACATTGGTTTCTTGATTTTCTAGGAGTCAGACCCTCTGTTATGGCTCTTCTGTGTTGACTGAGACTGTATCGCATGTGAAATGCGTGGCAGGTCCACACGCTTTTGGAACTGAGAACCAGTTGGCTTCATGGAGGCGGAGCGTTTTATTTAGGCGAATGTGTGTTCAACCTCGATAAAAGAGGCATAAACAAAGGCGTTAGTAAATGCGTTGATTTTTAAAGCCACACATACATGGTGAGAAGAAAAATCCCCTGCCCTCCATACTTTTAAAAGTAACACCAACATCTTATAGAAAGTTCCAGCACTCCAGATGATGTAGGGCTAAAGTCATCCACAGTTCTTCTAGAGGTCACTACTATTGATAGTTTGGTCATAGGCCACCATAAGTTTTTCATGATACACTAAAATATAGCCTTTTAATTTTGTTATTGTTTTCTAATACAAAATAGCAAATGCACTGTTAGCAATTTTTTTTTTTTAAGATTTTTATTTATTTATTTATTTGACAGACAGAGATCACAAGTAGGCAGAGAGGCAGGCAGAGAGAGAGAGAGGAGGAAGCAGGCCCTCTGCGGAGCAGACAGCCCGATGTGGGGCTCGATCCCAGGATACCGGGATCATGACCTGAGCTGAAGGCAGAGGCTTTAACCCACTGAGCCACCCAGGCGCCCCAGCAATTTTTTTTTTTTTTAAATCTTTTCCAGTACTTATTTTTTTAAAAAATATTTTATTTATTTATTTGACAGAGAGAGATCACAAGTAGGCAGAGAAGCAGGCAGAGAGAGAGGGAGGAAGCAGACTCCCTGCTGAGCAGAGAGCCCCATGCAGCACTCGATCCCAGGGCCCTGAGATCATGACCTGAGCTGAAGGCAGAGGCTTAACCCACTGAGCCACCCAGGCACCCCCAGTACCTATGTTTTAATAAGCGTTTGCTATGGGATGGCTGCACTATAGTTTCTGTAGCCATTTTTTTCTTATGGACGGTGCCGCTCTCAAGGTTCTGCCACCTTTGTCTTTCTGTACCTCTTCACGACTTCCTGTGGCAGAAATTGCTGGAGTTGAGATTGCTGTCTCAAAGGGCATGAGAACTTAAAACTAATCAACACTGCAAACTGCCCTCCAAACACATTGGGTCAGTCAACATCCCATAGTGAATGAGTAGTTAATTTTCCACACCCTCCCCAGGGTCTCCGTCTCAGCTGTGATCAGTGCTGCCCAGGTGGCTTAGCAAACTGATCATCTGAGCTCTGCAAACATTTTCCCAGCTGAGAGGAAAGACAATGAAAATGCCAGTCGCCGGTGGGGTTCACCTGTTTCTCAAAGAGGGGAAATGAGCTGTTCTTGAAGAGAGCATAGCTTTTGGTGCCAAGCAGACCTGGCTTGGCTCTAGACTCTTCTACTAGGGCTCAGCTCAACAGATTAAATGCCTGTTACGTGCCAGACACTGGGGAGGAGAGTGAACAGGACAGACGCGGGTGTCGTCTGGATGAAGTTTTACTCTATTGTGTTTGACACAAGTGAGTTTGCCTCTGAGCTTCTGTTATATCAGGTGTAAGATTGTCTCTCATACACTCTGACTTCTTTTAGTGGTGAGAATAAATGATAAAATCTATGTCATGGGGATGCTTCGCTAATTTGTAGCCTCAACCCTGTATGCTTGCAGCTATAAACAACGGAATTTATTGATGAAGTTGTAAAAATCCTCGTTCCTTTGGCAAAACTGTCATGGAATTAAATTTGAAGATATTTTGGTCTCCAGTTGATTTGTAGACCTTGGGTAACTGTCTGTGCACTCTTCCAGGGTCTGCTGGGGGCGGATTCAGCTAACTGGTCATCTAGGAAACAGGCAAATAGACACAGTATCCTAACAGCTGATTTAGGCTGTATTCCAGTTGTCATGTGTTCTGACAGTATTTTATAGTACCATTTACCAAATAGGAAAGAGACTTGATTGTACATGTTGATTTTGCTTTGTAAAATGCAGATACAAATTTCTAGGTTACAGCAACATACAAGGTAGGCTCTCACACAGGTAGGACATGAGCTGATTTTATGGAAAATTTGGAAGTCCAGGAAATTATAAGAATAAGCATCATTTGTAATCTCATGACTGTATTAGAGTCACTGTTAATATATATATATTTTAAAAGATTTTATTTATTTATTTGACAGAGATTACAAGTAGGCAGAGAGGCAGGCAGAGAGAGAGGAGGAAGCAGGCTTCCTGCTGAGCAGAGAGCCCGATGCGGGGCTAGATCCCAGGGCCCTGGGATCATGACCTGAGCTGAAGGCAGAGGCTTAACCCACTGAGCCACCCAGGCGCCCACACTGTTAATATTTTTAATGTGTCTCCTTCCAGCCCTTTTTGAGCCCGTTTATTTTATGGAATCGAGTTTGTATTTTATAATGCAGTTTTGTGCCTTGCTCTTACTGCACAGTCACTTTGCACATGCGTTCCTGCGTTACTCGGATCATTCATGGTCCTTCTGTAGTGACCTGTTACGTTGTGATGAGGATGCTCTCTGATCCACGCAGTTCCTCACACCGTAGCCGGTGAGATCTAGTACAACGCCTGTCTGGTTGTGCCCTTCAAGGCCTCAACCAGAGGTGTTAGGAGAACTTGGCCTGCGGAACCTCCTGGGGCCGCCACTTCTCCAGCTTTGCCTGCTCATCGGCTGCCTGTGGTCTCTGGGCTCCAGCAGGTACCCTCACCTTCTGGGCCCCTTGTATTTCTCTGCTGTCTCTTTGCAGGTGCCTCTTCCTCCTTCCCCTGCTTCCCCTGTCCCTGGCTTGCTTAACTCCTAATCGTCCTTAGCTGTCTGCTCAAATGTTCAGTGCTCAGGACAGCCCGCCCTACCCCGAGACTGATCAGTCTGCCCAGGTCTGGGGTCAGAAAGCATCATCCTGTCTTTTCCTATCCCCACAGGGAGGTTGTGGTCCCCACCTGCCCATTTCTGTGGTGGTTATCTGGCCCATCCCGTCCTCCGGAAGGTGGGCTCCAAGAGAGCATGAGTTGTGTTTGTTTTTGTCTCTATTGTGTCCCCAGCGCCTGGAGTCCTTTCTTAAATGAGTGACAAAAATAAAGTAAGTAGAAAAATAATAAATAAAATAAGTAGAATAACAAACAAACAAATAAATAAATAAATAAGTAGAAAAAATAAACGTGCAAGCAAACTAGTTCCTTATGTTGGGACCTGTGGGCAGCTTTCCACTCTTTTTTTTTTTTTTTTTTTTAAAGATTTTATTTATTTATTTGACAGAGAGAGATCACAAGTAGTCAGAGAGATAGGCAGAGAGAGAGGAAGGGAAGCAGGCCCCCCGCCGAGCAGGGAGCCCGATGCGGGACTCGATCCCAGGACCCTGAGATCATGACCTGAGCTGAAGGCAGCGGCTTAATCCACTGAGCCACCCAGGCGCCCGGCAGCTTTCCACTCTTAATAAGGCTGTGAGAAGTTGTGCACTGAGCACTTTTGTTCCAATTTTGTATGCTGATCTTCCAGTAGATTCCCAGACGTCGGATAACCACGTCATGGGTCTGACCTTTAAGAGCTCTGCCTGATCACTTTCTAAAATGCAGGGGCAAGAGTGGCTCTCTCCCTGCAGGGGAGCTCCCGGAGTGACACGACACAGCAGTCCTGTGGACGCTGCGCTCAGTTCACAGTCATCGCGAGCCGGGCTGGCACCTGACGGCCCGGCGCAGGCTGATCAGCGTCTTCCTCACATTCGTTATCCTTGGCGGGAAACAGGGTACCGTGGGCTATATCAGGTATTTGCATAATGATACAAAAAAAAATACATGAGAGTAAAAGATTCTCCTAAGACCATTTAGATCTTGCATTAGAGGAGAAAATACCGTGATTTGTTTATTTAATTAACATTCTGAATCCAGAGTTTCTTTCTCCACTCTTCTTTATACCAGTGAAATCTATCACCTTCTGGGTTTCTTTGTCATTTGAGAAAGATCCAAATTAGTTTCCTGAAATTAGCCTTGGGTTTAGCATGCAGGCATAGTACTGACTTTCAGATTTGAATATTTTAATTACATTATGTGAACGGTACCCTCTGGTGTTTATGAACTACAATCGATTTAAGTATTTTTAATTTAAAGACAAAGTAACCCTTGTTGATCAAATACAGTTGTATGGATATTTCCGTAAATATAGACTTTGCAGTTATGGAGGATACAGCTTAATGGTGTCTGATTAACCGTGCTAAGTGATGATCAGTGTTTCCAGGACCTTCGTGGACAACCTGGACATACGTCCAGAGGGAGCAGTTACAGAGGAGCGGAAGCCTCACTGGCCTCTCTGGCCCATCTGCTGATTCCTGTCCCTGCTGCCTGCTGCAGTACTTTGGGGACGGTCATTCTCTGATTCCAGAAACAAGGCAGGGCTGTACTGGGGCACTGGAAGCCCTGTACAGGGGGCCTTCTCCCTGCGTGCGGTCACACCAGGGAGGGCAGTGGTGGGCGTGATGTTTGCAGGCCTTAGAGAGGATGAGGAGCTATGTGCAGGCTCTAGAGGCTCAGTCCACTTGGGGTCCAGTCCTGGCTTCACTGCTTACCCATTGTACAACCTCGGACAGAGACTTTGTTTTGTCATTCTTACAGTGGGTGTAACAGTAGGGCTGGGAATAAATACGTAGCATAGGCTTGGTGTACCACCTGCTCAGTAATTGTGAGCTGTTCTGAGCATCTCGTACACGTTGCCATATTGAAAGGGAAAGGGTCCACAAGGCAGACCATGCTTTTATTCTCCATCATGGACACAAAGTCTGACACAGTGCCTGAAACACATCAGCAGGTACTCACAAAGGACAGTCATTGATAAGTGACTTACGAGGTTAACACACGACAGTTGAACAGTGGCCCTCTTTGCCCTGTGTGAGTGCTGAACTAGCGGTGGGGAAGGGGGAAGACAATGGAGACTGGGGCATCAGCTCGGTTACTGATGACGTTGTGGGGGACGTGGCAGGGTGCACATCAACACATGCCCCGCCCGCCCCAAAGTCCTTGACTGCTGCTGGCCAGACCCACGCATGCCTGCCTAGCTGAGCACGTGCCCCCACCTCTGCTCACTGGTTGCCAGAAGGGCAGACACGGAGCTCAGCACACCATGGCCGGGTCCCCAGTCAGACAGGCCAGTTCACTTGCCCTGGGAGGACATGGGGATGCGGGTCTTTCACTGATGAGTGGCAGCAAAGGGCGGCGGGGTCCCCCCGACAGCTCGTTGAAGGAGCAGGCACGTGTGGATCGTTGGAGCAGTGGAACAGACCCGAGCAGATCGCATCTGGTCTGATGGAGCCATCGGAGTCATTCGGTGACGTCTGGTCATATAGCCGGAATACGTCCCGGTCAGCTTTGGGGCACAGCGGGTTGTTGTGCACATTGTGAATGACGCCTCCCTCCTCCCTCTCTCTCTCCTCTTGCCTCCCTCTTCTTTTCCTGCAAGCCTTGACTCAGCTCCTTCAGCATTGCCCACCTGCCCAGTACAGGTTGGATGTCTCTTTCTCTTTGTCCCCCGCGCGTGTTCCTGGCCACACTGGCCACGCGGGCATGCAGCCATGTGCTCACCTGTCTTCTCTCCCCCAGCCGGGCAGACCCTGAGAGCAGGGACCCACATTCGGCCCTGCAGTCCTGCTCAGGGCCATTTAGTTGACCGTGAGCCTTTGGTGTTTGGTCCCTAAGAAGGACCCCGAGGTCCTTAGGGAGGTGCGGCATCCCAGTGATAACAGTGTCATCTGTTTCTAGGCTCGGGCCCACCCAGCTCAAGATCTTCACGTGTGAGTACTGCAACAAGGTCTTCAAGTTCAAGCACTCGCTGCAGGCCCACCTGAGGATCCACACCAACGAGAAGCCCTACAAGTGCCCGCAGTGCAGCTACGCCAGCGCCATCAAGGCCAACCTCAACGTGCACCTGCGCAAGCACACCGGCGAGAAGTTCGCCTGCGACTACTGCTCCTTCACCTGCCTGAGCAAGGGGCACCTCAAGGTGCACATCGAGCGCGTGCACAAGAAGATCAAGCAGCACTGCCGCTTCTGCAAGAAGAAGTACTCGGACGTCAAGAACCTCATCAAGCACATCCGAGACGCGCACGACCCGCAGGACAAGAAGGTCAAGGAGGCCCTGGACGAGCTCTGCCTCATGACCAGGGAGGGCAAGCGGCAGCTGCTTTATGACTGCCACATCTGCGAGCGCAAGTTCAAGAACGAGCTGGACCGTGACCGCCACATGCTGGTGCACGGGGACAAGTGGCCCTTTGCCTGCGAGCTCTGTGGCCACGGGGCCACCAAGTACCAGGCGCTGGAGCTGCACGTCAGGAAGCACCCCTTCGTGTACGTCTGTGCCATATGCCTCAAGAAGTTCGTCAGCTCCATCCGGCTGCGTGCCCACATCCGCGAGGCGCACGGGGCCGTGCAGGAGACCGGGGTCTTCACCAGCTCCATCAACCAGAGCTTCTGCCTCCTGGAGCCTGGCGGGGACATCCAGCCCGAAGCCCTGGGGGGCCAGCCACTGGCGGAGGAGGAGTTGGTGTGCCAGGGGGTGACTGAGCCCAAGGGGGCGGCTGGCCCGGGAGACACACAGCCTGGGGAGGTACGGAAGGAGCCGGAAGCCCCTGTGGAGGAGCCTGTCCCATCAGTGCCTTTAGCCCCCCGCCAGGCCGAGAGTGCTGTCCTGCCGTCCTGCGAGCTGGAAGCCGCTGTGGGCGCTGCGGACCTTCATTCCCACTCGGTGGTTTCCGATGGGTTTTTGCTGAAGAATGATCCCTCCTCTGCCGAGGCTTGTGCTGCTCCGGAGGAGACCGTGGGTACCCCGTGCGGAGCCTCGTCCCAGACTCGGGGCCCAGAAGTCCCACTGCTGCTGTCGGAGGCCAGAAGTGCAGAAACAAACCAGGACACGCAGGGTGCCGAGAGCCCCCCGAGGGTGGGGCAGGAAGCAGCTGCACCCGCCCCCGAGGGACCAGACCCTGATAGGTGCCTCAGGTCAAACCCAGATGAGGCCTCAGACCCTGCTCTGGGAGCAGGTGGAGGGGACCTGGCCCTGCCCCCGTCTGACTCTTGCACACCTGCCTCTGAGCACCGGGCTGGCATCAGCGCATTCATGAAGATCCTGGACGGTTTGCAGAAGAGACAGATGAACACCGGCTTGTGTGAGAGGATCCGGAAGGTGTACGGGGACCTGGAGTGTGAATACTGTGGTAAGGAGAGGCAGAGCGGGGCATGCAGCCGCTTGAGCTCCAGCCCTGGCAGCCCTGGCCGCACCAGCCCTCCCTGGCTTGTTTTGGGTCCCCTCGTGATTGATTCGAGCTCGTGTCTCTTTGCAAAGCGCCGCTTCTAAATGAGCTACCCTTTGTCATCTGTAGATAGCAACAGGTGGCCTCCTGCGTTACCGGTTTCCCACGTGGAGCCTCTTGGGGGCAGCCAGGGGGACTGGACAGTCAGCCACGCTGTGTGGTCCCACGCGTGCAGTGGTTTATTGCACGACCTCTGCTGGACGGGACCAAAGGAGAATTGTTCTCCTGGCTCACGACAGGTGTAAAGTGTAGCTTCAGCTGTGGCCATGCCGTCTGTATGGCTCTCTGTCGGGAACTCCAAATAGAGCCCTTCTGGCTCATGGTGCAGGCCTGGCCTCTGAGTCTCCCAGAGAGCCGGTGGCCCCAGACGTAGGAGGCCCCGCTCTGGCCTGGGTGTCCGTAGAGCATAGAGGCTCTGACTACACAGGCGCACAGCCATCCTGGGCACTCCTGTTGGTCCTCAGAAAACACTGGTTCCCCCTCTCCCAGCTCTGATGTCATGCAGACGTAGCAGCACCCTTTAGGTCTACAGCCTCCTGCCTTTGGAAGGTGACTTGCAGACAGACGTGAGGAAGGTGAGAAGGTGACCTGAACAGGCTGGAGAGTAGAAAAAAATCGTAACGGGAGAATTAAAATAAAATTCAATATAAAAGAGATTGCCTGGTTCTCATGTGACGATGTTTTTTTAGGCAAACTTTTTTGGTACCAGGTGCACTTTGACATGCACGTGCGCACCCACACGCGGGAACACCTGTACCATTGCTCCCAGTGCCATTATTCCTCCATCACCAAAAACTGCCTTAAGCGCCATGTCATTCAGAAACACAGTAACATCTTGCTGAAGTGTCCCACCGACGGCTGCGACTACAACACTCCCGACAAATACAAGCTGCAGGCCCACCTGAAGGTCCACACGGAGCTGGTGAGTAGCACGGCCACGCCGGAGGGCGGCGCTCTCTCCGCTTGGTGCCGGGGGCGCTGTCCTTCCTGCACCGGCGCTTGAGCAGGCGCTGCGCCTCCCAGAACGCTTCCCCTGGGATTCCCTACGCAGGGATGGTCTCAGAGATTGCAGAATGGTTCGGGTGAACAAACTTCCTCCCTGTGCAGATTTCTCAGCATCAGAGAGAAACTACAGAAGCCTGCAGAGCAGAAATAAAGCAGGGATTTCTTTCTTTCTCTCTCTCTTTTTTTTTTAATATTTTATTTATTGATTTGACAGAGATCACAAGTAGACCGAGAGGCAGGCAGAGAGAGAGGGGAAAGCAGGCTCCTCGCTGAGCAGAGAGCCCGATGCGGGGCTTGATCCTAGGACCCTGGGATCATGACCTGAGCCGAAGGCAGAGCTTTAACCCATTGAGCCACCCAGGTGTCTCTAAAGCGAGGATTTCTTAAACGATGTTGTAGAGTGTTATCAGTGACAGAGGTGCTAGGAGGCACACGCGCTGCCGCTGGCAGTGGAGAGGCTCCGTTGGGTGGGGCATGGGCAGCGGCAGGCGGTGTGGGGTTCGCCAGGAGAGCGCGGTAAACAGTGACGGCCGCTGTCGTCCTCGGGGGGCGGTGGTTGTCTGTCTGCGAGACATTGACTGCAAAGCATTTTTATTAAAAAAAAAATGATAATTTAATCCAAGAGGCTGTTAATATTCATACGGATAAAACTTGTTTAATTCTTTGGTGGAAGGTGATGTAACATAGTGAATGAATGTTTATTCTTACAAATTCTCACGTTACTCAAGGGGCCGACACCCGAGTGTGATTTGAGCCTTGTGCAGGTTCTGAAGGAGGCCTCCCTCCCACCCCGGCCCCAGGTGCCGTTCTGCCTTAATGGTGTTCCTTTTCATTACCACAGCACAGAAGGAGGCTTTGGAAACTTGGCATACTTCAACTGTGTTCTGGCACGGAAATCACTCACGTTGTGGCACTTTCTGTTGCTAATGGGTGGAGTTGGAGGGTTGCAGGTGCGGTGGGGAGGGTCAGGACCCGTGCTTCGGGGTTGGATGCCCCCCGCTAGCGACTCTAGCACTTGCACGGGCTGTGGATATCGGGGCAAGTCACTTGCCCTTTCTGAGACTTGGCAGCCTTCTGTATGAAATACATATTTAAAACTATATGTTTGTCTACTACATAGACATGCCGTATATCTGCACATACATGCACAGACACATGTACAGGTGTGTGCACATGTTTGATACATGGTTGCAGACACAGTGTATGTTTATCTATGTGTATAGATCTCCTGTGGTCCTGGGAGGATAGAGAGGAATGTTCTGGCAAGAACCTGGCTCAGTGATTGTGTTGTCGACCCGGTGCCCACTGCTGTCTGTCACGTGTGTTTCTCTCTCTCTGAGTAGGCCACCAAGGCTGGCTCTTCCCATTGCCTTACAGAATTGCTGGATTGGTAGTGCTTCCAGTATTGTCTCGGGCAGGGGAAACTGTGGCGGCAGAAATCATTACGATGACTTTGCTAGAAAAGTATATAAGGTCAAGAGGGAGGGAGACCAACATGGGGAGAGGATGCTGGGAGCAGACTTGGGGTGTGGCATTTAGGGCCAGGAATCCCGCTGTGGGTTTTAGTTCTCGCTCCCCCGTTCGCCATGCATCTGACTTCAGGACGCGTCATGTACCTGCCCCGTGCCTCAGTTTACCCCCCCTTGGGAGGGTGAGGGGAGAGAATATTCGTAGATGTCTCAGAGCGATGCCTGACATGGAGTAAGCATCGTGTGCCGCTGACTATTAGAATCACTCTCATTTATTCCACTTACCATCTGGGGGCGTGCCGCTCTGTGTCGGGAGACTTGGGAACAGAGGCTGAAGGCTGACATGGAAGAGGGAGTTGTCAGAGCCCTTCAGTGTGCGGGACCGTGTTCCGCCACACCCGTTTTCCGTGCCCCTCGCGTGTGTCAGAGGGACCTAGGTCGAGTGCAGGCATTTTCTTGGGTCTGGGTGCTGATGCTCGGCCTCCTGGCCACATCCCTGGTCCTCACGGTCATCAGGGCCTGTTGGGGACACATCCTAAGACCTTAAGACCCAGTTTCACATGCTTTCATTTATTTTGGTAAAAGCGGCGTTTATTTATTTTTTCAGTCTTTTGTACAGTTTTATTTTCTCCCTTCAACCATAATAACATGATATCTGAATTTTGTCTTAACTGGCGGGTCTGTAAACATAGGCTCATCCAGCCCACTTACAGGCAAGGCAAATGCTGCTTCTTGAAATGGTCACCATGGAACCTCTGGTCCTCCAGCCCAAGTTGCCCCCTTGCCTGGCTTTAGCTTCACTATACTGTGTGGCCACTTCATTGAATCTCCTCCCAGCCTTTAACTTTTCCACGGCTTCCATGATTTTCCCATGTTTTTCACACAGAATGTGTCTGACCTTTACCGCACTGCCACTACCTTTGGGACCCTGAGCTTTCTTGTCAGAACCGTCACTCCCAGAGGCTGCTCCCCCTTCCCCCCCTTTCCCGGAACCACTTTTTCCCTTGGGCGGCATCTTCGGAGCTTGCGGCAGAACCCTCTAAAAGCGGCATTTAAAGACGTTTCTCCTCTCAACTTTCTGTGGTTGTGTCTGCATGTCGACACTTAAGAAGACATGCTGGGGACGGGGGGACGGTGGTGACACAGTTGGTTCTCCTCTTGCAGTCCTGGTCCCCCGTCTTAATTCTCATATCACCTCTGGGAGGTGGGAGTATTTCCTTCGCCTCAGTGCAGGCACGAGGTGGCTCGTCCCCGGTCACACTGTGGTCGGGGCAGACCGTCAGCCACGCCCTTCTGGCGAGTCTCTTGGACACCTGTGCCCTGTTGGAAGGAACGTGCTCGAGTCGACTTTGTCCCGTGAGAGCAGAGGCTGCGTGGATGCTTTCCGTGCTGTGTCTCGTGCTACACTAGTGAAACGTCCCCGAGAATTCCCGCAAGAGAGGAGCAGGAACAAGGCAGTGTGACTCTGTGGGTTTCGTAAAAACAGGGTGTCCTGCTTCTCATCAACACTCACGTTTTCTTAGAGGTTGTTGTTGTGTGATTTCCCTCCTTGATGTTTGCATTTCTTCCATTGGAGGCACTTTAAAAGGCGAGTGTGCTCTCGTGCCCTGAAGCTTGCCAGTGCAGGCGAGAGCTGCCATCCTCTGCGCGCAGGGCATGGGGGTTTCAGACATGGGTCTGACCCCCGGCTGCCTCCAGGGGGCTGTTTCCAGGGGGAGGGTGGGCGGCGAGAAACAGAAGGAAGTACAGCAATGAGGGAGGTGAGTGAGGCCAGAACACTTGCCCTTCTCCTCTCACACTGCCCCGGAGAGGTCAAGGTGAAGGGAAGGGAGGGCTGCCTGGAGGAGGGGTCCTGAGCTTGGTGAATAGGACTTGCCTAGGGAGAGGCGTTGTGGGGGTGGGGAGCTCGCAGGAGGGTAGGTAGCACACCCCAAGCGGAAGCCTTTTGTATTCACACCAGGATATTGAAAACATTCCCATGAAGCACGCGGACTCTGTTGCTGATGTACTTAGATGGCATTTATGGAAACGGGTTCCAGTATTTCGAGTTTAGACAACATTTGTCTTTTGAGCCTGTAATTTATTTCTGGAATGAAGCCGAAGTTACCAAGGAAATGTTGACCCGGTGGGGAGATCTTCCGTTAGCTAACATTGCCTCCTTACCCCTCCCCGAGCCCTAGGCAGTCGCTAATCTGCTTTCTAGTTCCATGGGTTGGCCTGGCTAGGAACTTTGTATGAAGGAAATCGTGCAATTACTAAATAATGGCAGAGTCAGTAAATACCCTGTTTTCTCAGGCTTGTGGTGAGGGTCCCACGAGAGAATCGAATGACCTTCGTGTTGTAAAGGTGCTGAGCTGAGGACTCTGGTCAGAGCAGGGTCCGCCTGACTTGGGAGAGAGGTGCTGTTGTGACCTTGGCCTTGGCCTGGGGCTTGGTTCCCTTATTTTTTCCCCAGAGAGATGGGCCAGGTGTGTGGAAAGTCTGGTTGGACTTTCACATTTCATCCAACACTTGCCTGTCTTCAACTCCAATTCCCATGCAGTACAAAACAAAGGAAGTTTTAAATCGAATCCCTGCCCCATCCCAAATAGGTCTCCCTCCAGGTCCAGTCTAGTTGCGGTAGGGCACTGGGATAATTTGGCTGAGTTGTCTATTTCTGTGACTCTTAACCTGCTCTTTGCTAACGATGTGCTCAGTGGTCAGAAGGCGTGAGTTCACTTAATACAGTCTCTCCCCCACATCCCTCTCCTGAGGATCTAGGGGGTGTGACTTACAGTCCAGGCTGCGTTAGCATCAAGGAAAAGTGGAGAGCCAGCCGAGGGCAGTCGTTCATGCTGTTGCTGGAGCAGGCCCCCTTTTTTACAGCATTGCGCAGAGTTGGTGCGGGGGAGACGGGAAGACCATGTGAAATGCCGGGGCTTTGGGCTCTGGTGGGCTGTAGCTCAGAGCCATGTCCACCTCCCTGATCTTGGGCATTTGCCGAGTCTCCACTTTCTCATTTGTAATATGAAAACTGGGTACCATCTCTGGCCTCTCAAGGTCGTGACATAGAAATTAGAAATCGTATGGCATACCCAGATCCGCTTCTGCGGTCTGCAGGTCACGATCCATGAACTGGTTTAGTTGTGAAACAGTTTAGTTGGTCACAGCTAGTAAGTGCCTCTTAAAAAATGAAATGCCATAGAATAAAATAGAAATTACTAGCATTAGACACCTCTTCCTGAGGTTAAGTATTGTTTTCTGAGACCTTTGTTTCCATGTTTCAAGATTTATTTTAGAGAGAGAGAAAGAGTGGGCTTGGTCTGGGGAGAGGCAGAGGCAAAGGGAGAGCGAGACTCTCAAGCAGACTCCACACCCCATGCAGAGCCCAGTGCGGGGCTCGATCCATGACCCCGGGATGAAGACTCAAGCCGAAACCAAGAGTCAGATGTTTAACCAACTGAGCCACTCAGGTGCCCCCGTTTCCATGTTTCCGTATGTTTACGTATCAGTGTAGGTGCTTGTGTGTCCCAGACGGCAGTGTCAAATGACCTCCTGTGGGTCCCTGTAAACGAAGTTTTTGTTACTGACCCAGCTGATATAATTCATGACGTCCTGAATGAGAATCACGTGGGGGTGAGAGGGCGCTGAGCTTATGCCTCCATTGTAATTCGAGGGGGACCAGGGAGTCTGCCCTTAGGTTCCTCCTGATAGATAACGTGAAATGGTAAGAAATGGAACGGAAGGTGGATGTTCACGATAGGTCAGTCTTTTCCCTTTCTCTCCAGCTTGTGTTCCTTCTAAGAAGACCTCATGGGTAACCAGCCGATCTGAGGGTACTTGTGGCTGTCACAAGCCCACCGTGGGGACAGGACATGTTTTGGTGTCACCTGCTAACTCGACCACTCATAGGGTATGGCTTCCTTTCCTGACTTCTCTGATACCTGGTCTGTGAAGCGCCTCTGGGTTGTTGGGTTGTTGTGGGAATTTAGTGAGATGGTGTTTGTGAGGGACTTGGTGCAGGTCCAGGTGCGCAGGGGAGCGGCCGGTCTGAGCCAGCTCGTCCTGTCCTCCTCCTGAGTAGTGGGGGCGGTGGTGGTAGCGGGGCGGGGCGTGGAGGCAGCACCCAGCCGTCCAGGGCGGCATGGTCTCTCAGCACACATTTCAGATTCCCTCTTGATCCCTGCCTTTGGAAACTGTGAGCTCTGTTTTTGGCTACAAGCGTACACACAGTTAAAACCTCTTACTCGTACTTTTTGGAGGTAAAGTAACATGTTGCCAGCAAAGCATAAAGTAGAGGGAGCTACCTCCGGTAGCTTTCTAGAAATTGACAGATTCGTCCTTTTTTCCCCTCAGTGGTCACAGACCAGTTGGTTTCTCTGTGGCCCTGTCTGGGTGCGTGTCCACAGTTCCCCAGGCCTCGGGCTCCCAGAGTTTCCTGTGTCTAAAATGCAGCTTCCCGTGAGCAAGGCTGGGGTCTAGGCTTGAAGGGGGTCACCTGGCAGAACAACGCTGCTTTCAGTGGACGGTGGGATCCTTGCATTCAAATCCCAAAGGGAGCATGTTTGGTTTTGTGTGTGTGTGTGTGTGTGTGGCGGGGCAGCAGGCTTTTTCTAGCCTGTTCAAATCAGTCCCAATTCAGTGTCCCCTTCTTTGCCTCTGTGTGGTGGCAGCTCGCAGTAGCTCACGGCTGCTGGAGGGCAGGCAGTGTCCCGTACTTCTGTCCTCGGGGCAACGCCTGGTGCATAGCAGGGCCCTTGGCCCCCATGACCATGCTTTTATTCCTGGGAGCTGGTTCAGAGTGGGATCTCCCACCCTCTGTTTTAAACTTGACATCACGTGTCTTATAGGAGTGGTACTTACGGGAGAGGTCATACACTTGGTGGCTGGGGGCAGGCTTGGTATTCTCCACCCACTGCTAATTTCAGACTTGAGAACTCCCAGTTGCTTTGGGGGCCAAGGCCCCTGCCCTCCAGCTGAAGACCAAGGCGGAGTCCACCCAGACGTGAGAGCGGGGGGCCCCGAGCTTGGGCCCTGGGCCATGCCCACACCCCACACTGTGGCCACAGACTCCTGCTGACACCTTTCTTCTTTCACAGGGTCCTTGGTCCTTTGTTGCTTTGAAGGCCATTTCCACGGGGCACAAACAAACTCGGCGGGCTGGGCTCCCTCACTGTCATTACTGTGCGGCCTTGTGCTCTCCGCCTCTGCCAGGAACTCTTCTCACAACCGCTCGTTTTAAGTTTGCTGTGTCAGGTTGGGTTTTCATCTCCGGTACGGAACTGAGGCTTGGGGAAAAAAAAATAAATGAGTCCTCAGAGCGCCCCCTCCTCCCACCGCTGTGTCCCACCGCCCGTGTCCTTTTGACGGTCTTCAAAGGCATCAAGAAATGAGGGCCCTGATAAGCTCTAAGATAAATTGCTTTCAGACTATCGGAGATTAAAAGAAAAAAAATCAAATAGCAAGGACTGAGGGGAGATGACTGTAAACTCCTTCAAAGCCCTGCTGAACGCCTTCATCATCTCTGCTGATGAGGGCACTGGGGGCAAGTGGGGGTGGTGAGAGGCCTCCTCCAGGACGCCCACCAGGCAGGCCCAGGGCGTCTTTCAGAAATGGTCTGTGGGCACGAGTTCCTGTGTGCAGATTCAGGGAGTGATGGGGTGAGCGGGAAGGGTCGGGCAGAGGAGGACAGTGATGGGAGCACCTTGAGAAGGCGTGAGCCCCCAGCGTAGCCTGGCTGGAAGTCTGTGGCACTGGCTGAGCCACAGCTCAGGACAGTGTCACGAGAGCCGCCCGGACCCCTGCACGCCTGAGCTCAGCAGGACTCTCTTGGAACCCAGACGCTTTGTGGGACATGTAGGTGGACTGATGGTTCAGAGGGACTGTTGCTAGGTGTTGTTTTTGTTTTTGAATACCAAGTACCATTCTCCTAAGTGTGCTCCAGGGAACCCCCGTTCTGGAGATGTTCCGCAACAGCAGCAACTAATCTACAAGGGGCTTCGGAGGGTGCTCATGGAGACCCCCCGTCCCGGAGATTCCCGGCGTGCACTAGCCCGCAGGGGGTCTGTCATCTGAGGCCAAGCTGCGTTAACAAGGCCACAGCCACTTAGCAGCATCTCTCAGATTTGTTGAGGGCTCCCTAGAGTCCAGGCTCTATGCTAACAAGCTCTTTATGTGTGTTGTCTCTTGATAAGCTTTATCTTTTAGGTTCGCTGCAGATGGACCAGAAGGTACAGAGATTTCGCTGTCCCTAGACAGGCACAACCTACCCCACTCCTGATGTCCCAGAGCACAGGTGCACACTGACGCATGATGAGCACCCAGAGTCGAGTTTACACTCGGGGTCATCTTGGTGCTGTACGTTCCGTGGGTGTGGACAGACGTGTGAAGACTCGTGTCCGCCATTATTGTCATTGGAGAAGAGTTTCAGTGTCCTAAAATCCTCCTTGCTCCCCGGGTCATCCCTCTCTTCCCCCTACATCCTGGCCACTCTGGATCCTTCCGCTGTCTCCATGGTTCGGCTTTTTCCAGAACGTCATCGAGTTGGAGTCCTACAGTTTGGAGCCTTTTCCCATTTGGCTCCTTTCACCTAGTTAACAGGTCCTTGATTTGTGTCTGATCTTAGTGGGAAAACTTCTAGTTTCTCATCATTAAGTATGATGTTAGCTTTGTTTTTTAGATAATCTCCATCAAGTTGAGGACGTTCTCGCCTCTTCTTGTTTACTGAGATTGTTTATCATGAATGGATGTTGAATTTTACCAAACTCTTCTTACGTTTCTATTGATATGAGCATGGGGTTTTTACTTCTTATTCTATCGGTGTGATAGATTTATTCTTTGGTTTTAGAGCATTGAATCAGCCTGACCACCAGGGATACATCCCATTTGGTTGTGTTGTTTGGTTCTTTTCACACGTTGTTGGGCTTGATGTGCTAATTTTTTGCTGAGGATTTTTGCATCTCTGTTCATGAGAGATACTGGCCTGTAATTTACTTTTCCTATAATGTCTGTTTTGGGTATTAGGGTAATGCTGGCCTTTGTAGAATGAGTTAGGAAGTTTAATTATTCTGTTTCTGTTTTTTAAAAGGAATTGTAGAGAATTGGTATAATTTCTTCCTTACATGGTATTTTGAAAGATTTTATTTATTATTCATGCGAGAGGAGCGCACGAGTGGAGGGGAGAGGCAGAGGGAAAGGGAGAAGCAGACTCCGCACTGAGCAGGGAGCCCAATGCAGGACTTGATCCCAGGACCTGGAGATCATGACCTGAGCCGAAGGCAGACGCTTAACTGATGGAGCCACAGAGGCTGCCCCTCTTCCTTATATGTTTGGTAGAATTCTCTTGGTACTTTTTGTTTTGGAAGATTATTATTATTTTTTTAAAGATTTACCTGTTTTGAGAGAGAGTGCCTAAGAGTGAGGGGAGGGGCAGACGGAGAGGGGAGAGAGAGAATCTCAAGCGGACTCCTCGCTGACCGTGGAGCCTGATGCAGGGCTCAGTCTCGCGATGCAGAGTTCATGACCTGAGCCAAAACTGAAGTTCAGATGCTCAACCAACGGAGCCACTGAAGCACCCCTTGTTTGGCAACATTATTATATTGGTGCCATTTTTTTAACTAGAGATAGGACAGTTATGACTCTTTCTTTGGGGGTATTGGCAGATTGTGTCTTTTAAAGAATTGGTCTGTTTCATCTAGGTTGTCGGATTTGTGGGCATGGATATATTCATGGTATTCCTTTACTGTCTTTTTCATGTTCAGGGGATCTGTGCTTTGTCCCCCTTTTCAGTAGTATCTTCTCTTTTCCATTTCCATTTCTTTTATTAGTAACTTGCGGCCTCTCTTTTGCCTCAGGCTTCATGATTTCAGTGATCTTTTCAAAGCATTAGGTTTTGGTTTTGTTGATTTTTCTCTGTTGATTTCCTGTATACCGGTATGTATTTTCAAGTTTTTATTTAAATTCCAGTTAGTTAACATATAGTATGATATGGGTTCCAGGAGTAGAACTTAGTGGTTCATCACTTATGTAACACCCAGTGCTCACCCCAACAGGTGCCCTCCTTAGTACCCATCACCCCTCTAACCCAGCCCCCCGCCCTCATCCCCCCAGAAGCCTTGGTTTGTTCTCTCTAGTTAATTGTCCCTTATGGTTTGCCTCCTTCTCTTTTTTTATCCTCTTCCCCTATGTTCATCTGTTTCTTAAATTTCACATATGAGTGAAGTCATATGGTATTTGTGATTTCCTATTTTTAATTTATTTGATTTCTGTTCTAATTTCTAATTTTTTTTTTTCTGCTTAATCTGGCTTTAATTTACTCATCTTTTTTCCTACTTTCCTAAGGCGGAAGCTTAGATGGTTAATTTTAGGTCTTTCTTCTTTTCTAATATTACACATTTGGCATTATATAAATTTCCCTCTAAGTACAGCTTTCGTTGCTTTTCATAGATTTTGATAACTTGTGTTTTCATTTTTATTTAGTTTAAAATTAAAAAAAAATTTCCTTAGAGTTCTTCTTCGACTTGTTCTTTTAAAAGTTTACTGTTTAATTTGTGCATATTTTGCAGTGTCCAGCTATGTTTCTGTTACTGATGACTAGTTTAATCCATCAGGGTCTGTGAGCAGACTCTATGATTTCTGTCCTTTTCAGTTTGTTGAGGGGTATTTTGTGGACCAGAATTTGGTCTATTTTGGTGAATGTTTTATGTGACCTTGAGAAGAATGTGTATTCTGTGGCTGTTGGATGAAGCCGTCTATAGATGTCAATTATTGCCAGTTGATTGATGGTGGTGTTGAATTCAACCGTGTTCTTACTGATTTTCTGCCTGCTGGATCTGTCCATTTCTTACAGAGGGGCGTTGAAGTCTCCAGCTAAAGTAGTGGATTCAACTATGTCTTCTTGGAGAATTGATCCCTTGAACGTTATGTGGTGTCCCTTTTTATAACTGGTAACTATCCTTGAAGTCTGTTCTGTCTGAAATTTATAAAGCTACTTCTCCTTTTTTCTGATTAGTGTCAGCGTGGTATCATTTCCTTTTAATCTGCATATGTCTTAGATTTAAAGGAGGTTTCTTACAGCCAACATATAGTTGAATCTTGCTTCTTGATCTATCTTGGCAATCTCTGTCTTTTAATTGGTACATTTAGATCATTGATAGAGTGAATTAATATTGATCATATTTGTTAGTGTTTTCTATTTGTTGCCCTTGTTCTCTGTTCCTTTATGTTCTGATCTTTTCTGTTGTTTGTAGTTTTATTTATTTATTTTTTTAAGATTATATTTATTTTTCTGAGAATGAGAAAGAGAGAAAGAGCATGAGCTGCGGGAGGGTCAGAAGGACAAGCAGACTCCTTGCTAACCAGGGATCTTAACAAGGGGCTTGATCCCAGGACCCTGAAATCATGACCTGAGCCCAAGGCAGATGCTTAACTGACTGAGCCACCCAGGCATCCCTCGTTTGTAGTTTTAATTGAGCATTTTATAGGATTTCATTTTCTCTCCTTTCTTAGCATTATTAGTTACACTTTTTAAATTTTATTTTATTTATGTATTACTTTTTCTAGGGGTTACCATAGAACTTGTGGTATACACTTATATATGATCCAAGTTGATTTTCAAATAGCACTGTTCCACTTTATGGATAGTGTAAGTACCTTGTAATAACAAAATAATCCCAATTCATTCTTCATACCCCTTGTATCACTGCTGATACTTATTTCACTTTTATATAAGCATATGTATACAGAAAACTTATTGAATACATTGTTGCTGTTATTATTTTGAACAAACTTTCTGTTAGAACAATTAAGATTAAGATAAATGGGGACGCCTGGGTGGCTCAGTTGGTTAAGCAGCTGCCTTCCGCTCAGGTCATGATCCCAGCATCCTGGGATCGAGTCCCGCATTGGGCTTCTTGCTCGGCAGGGAGCCTCCTTCTCCCTCTGCCTCTGTCTGCCTGTGCTCGCTCTCTCTCTCTGATAAATAAATAAAATCTTTAAAAAAAAAAAAGATTAAGATAAATGTTTATATCTTACCTTCACTTCTTCCTTCTCTAGTGCTCTTTCTTTATGCAGATCAATCTTCTAGCTTTATCTTATTTTAATATGTTTTGTAAGACAGTTCTTAGCAGTAACAAATTCCTTTAATTTTTGTTTGTCTGAGGAAGTCTGTATTTCTCCTTCCTTTTTGAAGGATACTTTTGCAGGGTACAGAATTCTGCATTGGTGTTTTTCTTTTTTTCTTTCAGCCCTATAAATATTTCACTCTGTTCTCTTCTTGTGTGGTTTCTGAGAAGTTGGGTATAATTCTTACCTTTGCTTCTCTAGAGGTGAGGTGTCCTCCCTGCCAACCCTGGCTTTGTTCAGTACTTTTTATTTACCTTTAGGTTTACTGTCGTTCAAACATGATAGGTTTAATTTCTTTGGTATTATTCCTATTTGGTGTTTTCTGGGCGTTTTGGATCTGTTTTGGTGTTTGACATCTCATAAGGGAAATTCTCAGTCATTATCATTTCACGTATTTCTTCATATCCTTTATCTCTTTCTTCTCATATTCTCACTACATGCATTTTACACCTTCTGTCGTCCTACAGTCTTTGGATATTCTCTTCTGTTTCCATCAGTCTTCTTTCCTGACTGCTTTTCAGTTTTACAGATTTCTTTGGAGATACCTATAAGCTCAGAAATTCTTTCCTCAGCTGTGTCCAGTCCCTTACTCCTCCATCGGAGGCATTCTTCACTTCTGTGGCAGTAGTTTTGATCTCTAGCATTTCTTTGTTGGTTCTTTCTGAGAATGTTCATGTCTCTGCTTTCGTTATGGGCTATGTCTTTTGCCTCCTCTCTGCATCATCTAGTAGACCCTGAGCATGCGAATCAGAGTTGTTTTAAATGTTCAGTCCGGTAATCCCAGCATCCTTGCCTTATCTGAGTCTGGTTCTGTGCTTGCTCTGTCTCTTCAAACTATGTGTTTTGCTTTTTAGTGTGTCTTGTAATTTTTTTCTTCCTTTAAAGCTAGGTACAAAGAACTATATTAGGCCTTTATTAATGTATTGGTAAGGTGTGGGGTTGGGAGCTCATTCTCTAGTCTGTGATTAGGTCTCCGTCTCTTGGTGAGTCTCTGCCCCTGGACATGAACGTTTCCAGTATTTCTCGTTTTTTTCCCAGCTCCTTTAGGTGGGGAAGGATGGCTAAAGGGGTCTGGGTTTGGTAGTGTCCTTTCTCACACGTGGAAGAATGTAGTAGGTGGCTGGAGGTGGGTATTTCCCTTCCCCCAGGTAGCTTAGTCTCTAGTAATGCCCCAGCAGGTTAGGTGCTGGTTAATTGGTTTCCCCTGATGGCAGGCCTTGTTAAGAGGAACAGAATGCTGTGGTGTATTTCAAAATGCACCCCCTACCCCCAGGTCCTGGTTCTCAGAGAGCTTTTTGCTTGTGGGTTTGTGCTCCCAGAAGTCATGATTCTCTGCCTTCTCTCCAGCTTGGGGGGCAGTGGCTTGCCCTATAATTTAATGGATCTAATGGATTAAGAAGAGTTGTTGCTTTTTCAGTATGTCCAACATTTCATTTGTTGTTAGGGTGGAGTGCAGATTTCCAAGCTTCTTATGTGCTGGGCCGGAAATTGGAAGTCCACTTTATGTGTTTTTAATTTCCTTTTTCCTCCTAGCAAGGAGGCTGTTTTTATTGCCATTTTATAAACGAAGAAACCAGGACATTAACAGGTGAAGTCACTTACCCAAAGTTCCCCAGCTAATAAGTGGTGAAGCCAGAATTTGGACCTAGGGACTCAGAGCCATGAGTCCATACTCCTAGTCACTGTCTTGTAGGAGCAGGAACTCTGGAGTACACAGGTCTGGTCTGGACACCTACCTCTGCTCTCTGGGGGTGGTGTGAACCTTGAACAGCTTCTCAGATGCCTTGTAGGATGTGGTGTGAAGAGCACAGCACTCTGCATGAGGAAGTTTTTAAGAAATGGTTGCTATTGCTGTCATGATTTATTGGTGTGAGTAGACTGCATTGTGGGGTGACTGACTCATTCACAAGACATGGAGAACACTTGGTACAATGTCGAGCTCCTTGTAGGTGCTCATTCAGTGGTGGGAACTCGTCCTCCTGTACCTCAAGGTGAGCAGGGACTGTTAACATCCTAGAACATGCAAGAGCCCGAAAACTTTCCTTGTAGCCACAGCTCCTGCCTTTCTTGTGGGCTCGTGCAGTTTAACATAGGTCACACTTCGCAGCTCGTCGTGGGTTCATGGTGTTTCTCCGCCTGGTGAGCTTGTGCTAATGCTGCCTCATTGGTGGTCTTTCCTGGTGGGGACGCTGAGGGCGGGTGGGAGCAAATTCCCACGCAGTGCCCTGTGCCGTCTGTCTGCCCCTCCCCCCGTCCGAAGCACCTGTTGCCCAGGTGGAGGCTGGCTGTGGCCTTTCCCTTTGTCTGCTTGCCCCCTATATGAGCCCCTAGGGCCCCCTGCCTATGAGTGGGTTATCGCCTCCTAGTTCTGGAGGCCAGGATTCCAAGATCGAGGTGCCGGCATGGTTACTTCTTCCTGAGGACTTCCTGAGGGAGAGTCTGTTCTTTGTCCTTTCTCCTAGCTTCTGGTTTTTTCCAGCAAAATCTCTGTTGTTCCTTGGCTTGCAGTCTCGTCACCTGGATTACCTGGATTTCTGCCGCCTTCTTCACGTGGCATCCCCATGTGCATGTCTGTGCCCAGAGTTCCTTTTTTTAAAAATCAAGACACCAGTCATGTTGGATTTGCTACCACCACTGCCCCCCGCCCCGCCCCACCACCATAACTTCTGCAATGACCTATTTCCAAATAAGGTCTCATTCTAAAGTACTGGGGTTTAGGACTTTAATATGAATTTTGCAGGGGACACAGTTGAACCCATAACACCCACCCTTTGGGGGAAAATTGCCATGTGAAGTAGCCCTACAGTGAGCTGAAGGAAAAGGTGAGCAAAAGCTACAGCTTGACCATTCACAAGAGCCTCCCGTATAGTGAGAACGTAGCGTGGCAGTTAGCGGGGTCAGTGAAGCAGGGAGCAGGGCGGAATGAACTCCTTACTCGCAGCCTCAGTGGGAGGCGGGCCTTGGGAGTCGTAGGAGCTGTGGGGGTGGGGGGAGCATCTTGGGTTCAGAAACTGGCTCTTCCTCTCAGACGTGGGGCTCATCACCCTTGGCCTCCTGTCTTAATCTGTAACATGAACATCAGGATGCCTATCCATTAAAAGTGGTGCAAGTCTTAGTGAAATAACTTCTATGAAACCCCCCACACGCCACGCAGAGAGCACTGGAGGACATAATACGCGTTGGGTCGTGGAGCAGCGCTGGTCTGCACGGTAGACCTCGAGGCCAAGCCCTGCGCTCTGCCGGCCTGGCCGCCTCCATCGGACCGTCACCTGTAAGCCCCGCCCCTCCCTTCTTCGCTCCGGAGCTCCCCAGGCTGTGTGGGGCCAGGTGCAGGCGGCATGTCACTGTGTTTGCAAAGGTGCACTGTGGTCTAGCGGTGGTGGCGGCAGCCGTGGTGGTGGTGGCGGTGGTGGCGGTCTTCCCACGGAGCCCAGGTTTGAATGAGACACTCCATTGATTATGTTCTCTTTCTGTTAAGGACAAAAGGAGTTACTCTTGTCCAGTGTGTGAAAAGTCTTTTTCAGAAGACCGATTGATAAAGTCGCATATCAAGACCAACCATCCTGGTAAGGTTATGTGTTTTGGAGGGGGGATTAATTTGAAAGGGCTTTTGTTTACTTTGAAACACAGCATTATCTATCAACTGCACGGAATGGGAATAAAGGGGGATGAAAGGATGAGTGAACTCGAGGGACGTGATTACGTTAGTTTAACGTTGGGAAGTTGTTTTAATTCCTTCATTTTATCCTTTCCTCTGGTCTTGGATAGATCTCCCCACACTCCCGTCTCCCTCCTCCCTTTGCGTGTTCACTTGGAATGCCTTTGGGTGGGTCACTTACAAGGAGGTCTGACCTTGACGCCACTCCCTGGGAACCCACGAAAAGTTTGGTGCCCACCATGGTGGTCCGTGAGGGGTGCGCGCTCGCAGGCTGAGGAGCCTTGCTGAGCTGGAGTGACCGTCGCCTCGGGTCTCCCCACATGGGTCTCTTTGGCTACTCGGAGGTGTGAAGCACGAGCCGCTTGGGTATTTACGCCTGTCACACCTCTGTTTTCACCACCTGGGACACATTTCCTCCACTCCGCTAATTCCTGTTCATTCTCTATGTTCTTCCTTGGAGTCCCATCCTTGGGGAGGATTTGGGGGCTCCCCACTTGGGGGAGGGCCATACCCCCACCCTCTGTGCGCTGACCCTTGTGTTCAGGTCATTGGCACTTCTCCTGCCCTCGCTCCCCGTGAGAACCTTGAGGAAGGGCCGCCATTGTTACGGTCTAGCCCCAGGTCCCCAGCCTCCCATCGGGCAGGCCCGAGAGGACTATGTGTGGTATAAATGAGGAACAGGTAAGCCAAGCACCTTTCCCCGCATCCGTGTCCCCTTTGTATCTGCTTTATTTTGTATCTGCTCCTGGGCTAGGACACCGACTCGCTGATTATAAGTGATATGGAAGAAAAGTAAAGAAATAACAGAGTTCACCAATACTTGTGTTTTATCTGGGACCAGATGGAGCCTTAAGACCTTCATCCGTGTGGGAACACATAGATTATGGGATTCTCTGATGGCCTCATTCTGGCCTGTCACCGTGTGTCCAGTGTGAGCCCAGGACACTCATCTAAACCGGCCACCCTGTCTCAGGAACCTTCAGACCAAAGACAAAGGTGTGCTTTGTCTTTGGTCTGAACTTCAAATATATACAAAACACAGAATAATACGAGGAACCCCCACAGGTGCCATACTCATGTGCATTCTGTCAGACCGGTTTCGTGTCTCAGCCCTCCAGACTTTTTGTTCTAGAATATCTTAAAGTAGGTCCTGCACTTAGATCATTTCCCTGTAAAAAGAACTTTGGGATGCTAATCAAGTTGTTTTTGGAGTATAAGCAAAACAAGCAGAATTAATTGATGGTGTTTCTTTATTACTCCCTAGCATTAGTTCATTTAAAATGTCCTCAGTCAACACAAGACTGTGTGAATCAAGACCCAGGCATGTTGCTTTTACTTGTTATGTCACTTGAGTTTCTAATATCCTGTGGTTCACCACACCTCACGTTTGTTCCCGTGACATCCGTTCCTTGGAGGGACCGGGTCGCTTTTCATACATGATTTCGTGTCCTGCATTTGTTTGAAGGTGCCTCATGGTCTTGTTTCTCCATCCCTCACATTTTATGCTCATGGGTATTTAGATCTGAGACATGATCAGAGTCTGGTTCAATTTTCAGGCATGAGTTCTGTCACGTGACTTGGGGGGGGGGCACGTATCGATCGGCCACGTGAGCACTGCTGGGACCAGCCAGGGTGTTGGGGTGCGGTCACAAGGTTCCCGGATGTCTTGGGGGGACCGATCCTCTTTGGCTTCTGATGATGCCCCTTCTTTCCTTCTAGAGGTGTCCATGAGCACTATTTCCGAGGTGCTCGGGCGGAGGGTTCAGCTGAAAGGTCTGATCGGGAAGCGAGCCATGAAGTGCCCGTACTGCGATTTCTATTTCATGAAGAACGGCTCCGACCTTCAGCGTCATATCTGGGCTCACGAAGGTGAGTACTCCTCTCCTAGGTGGACCCCCATGTGCGTTTTGTGCCTCCATTCCCCATGTGGGCGTACTTGACGAGGAAGCCATCCTGTCATATGCCCGGCGGTTAGACGTCCTTCCGCTTCCTGAACCTTCCGAAGAAATGTGTCCATTGGCCGGCGAAGCTCAGGGCGTTCAGTCGCTGCCCGTTCGGGGGCAGCTGCAGTGAGCGGAGGTGTGTGCATCTCCTGGATGTTTGCTGAGCTCCCGCCTATGACTTAGGAAGCTGGAGTGCTGCAGGCAGAGGGCTCCTGGAGAGGACAAAGGACGATGTGTTTTCTGCAGGGAGGACTGAAACACCTGTTCTCAGGCCTTGGGGAGGCACCGTCAGGGAGGGAGAGGCGAACAGTTCAGTAAATAGTGGAGTAGGGACCCAGCCAAGACAGAAAGAGCAGAGCCCAAAGCCATGGTTGGGAGGCCATGTTTATCTACCAGGACCCAAGCACCTGCCCTCTGTGCGCCAGGCACACCCCGCAGCCTCGGTGAAGCCTCGATTTCCTTCACTGCTACGTCTTGGGTCTTGTAGACAAGGGGTGAAAATGCTGGGCGCGCAGTGTGTCGGTCCTCCCCGTGCTCAGGATTGGGCACCGTGTCCCTCCTCCTGTACACGTTACTCTGGGTCTCACGTTCTTTTTGTTTTGCAACTCCCTCTGGGCGGCGACAGACACCATGGCTTCTCATCTTCAGAACCCTTCAGGGAGTGAGTGCTCCAGAGGAGGCCCTCAGTAGGTGTCTGTCGAGTGAAGGGGGAGCAGCCAGGATGCCTCACAGTCCAAGCCTTTAGCCTACCAGCAGCACGTGTCCTAAGGCTCTGCTCAGTTTATGGAAATGTGCTTTCCCCGCTGATCCTGGGGGCCGATCCCATTGATTTCTGCTCAGGCCCTTGTTGACTCTCACGTGGGTCAGCTTCTCTCGGTTCAGTGCGATGTCATGGTTGTGGGCTGCAGAACACGCTCTGCCAGCGAGGAGCTCCGGGGCTGCGGGGAGGGGTGGGTGCCGATGACTCACAGTGCGCTCTAGCGGCTCGGCTAGCGGGGCTTCAGGACGTGGGGACACTGAGAGGGCAGCAGGGGCCTTGGCTTGGGCAAGCCAGAACAAGCTGCACGGGGGAAGTCCTGGCGGATCCAGGAGGACAGGGCTTGGCTGTCGGGCAGAGCAGCATGGAGGAGAGCTTGGCCAGGCCCGTGTGTGGGTTGTCTAGGGACAGGCAAGTGCACTGCTTTGTTCGATGTGGGTGTGCACACACATGCACACACATATGTAGGGTGTGTCTCTGTGTGTGTCCGTGTGATTTAATTATATATACATGTATGTATTTCCCCCTCCTCTGGTAGGTGTGAAACCCTTCAAATGTTCTCTGTGTGAATACGCCACTCGCAGCAAGAGTAACCTCAAGGCTCATATGAATCGTCACAGCACTGAGAAGACCCACCTGTGTGACATGTGTGGCAAGAAATTCAAATCGAAAGGAACATTGAAAAGTCACAAGCTCCTTCACACAGCTGACGGTAAGTAAATGACTCCATAGCATAATTAGTTTTTTTTTCCCTCTCGAAAGTGGAGTTGGAAGCTGACATTCCAAGTCCAGCAGAAATAGCGCATGTGTCCGCAGGCAAGAAAGAGCTGGGTCTTTTAGAATTTCAGTTCTGAAAGAACAGAAAGATCTCCCTGCTTCCTCTTGTCCCATGCTCAGGACTAGAGCCCTGCCTGACCTCCCCCAGTGCTGGGTGTGTGTGCATGTGTGCGCGTGCTTATGTGCGTGTGTGGGTGGGTGTGGAGGGGATGCTGCTTCCGGGAATAAGGTACCCTCAGGAAGCCTTGATCTGGAAGTTTTAGTCCTCTTCAGCCCTCCATCCACACCTGAACCTGAGGACCTGGAGGGGCAGCCATGATCACATCTGACCTGATGTTTCCTAGTGGATGCTTATCATCCAAGCCACCTCAGGGTTTTTACTCAGTCCAGAATGGGGCTCAGTGTAAAATAAGAACAATACTTGGACAGATTTGATCTCAAGATCAAATGTGAAGTACACTTGAGTAGATTTCTAATTTCATTCATTCTTAAGAACTATTGATTGAGTTCTTACTATGTCCTAGTCCTCCCTGGGGTATGGGGTCAGTAAGGAACAGTTTCTGCCACCAAGGAGTTTATAGCCTAGTGGGGAGGAAGAGAAGTATGCGAGCCATGATTAAGGTGGTTGTTGCAATGGAAGGGGCTCAGCAGCCTTGGGGAGAAGGGTGTGAGTTGCTGGGGGCAGGAGGGGTGGTGGGCAGTGGTGACAGTGGCCAATGGAGCAGGGGCAGGATGGAGGAAAGGAAAGCAGAATTACTATAGGAAGATAGGCATTTAGGTTTCTAAGATCTATGAAGAATTTATCAAACTCAAGACCCAAAAAACAGATAATCCAGTCAAGAAATGGGCAGAAGACATGAACAGACACTTCTCCAATGAAGACATATAAATGGCCAATAGACACATGAAAAAATGCTCTGTATCACTAGTCGTCAGGGAAGTACAAATTAAAGCCACAATGAGGTACCACCTTCCACCAGTTAGAGTGGCTAAAGTTAATTAGACAGGGAACAGCAAATGTTGGGGATGTGGAGGAAAAGAACCCTCTAACACTGTTGGTGGGATCGCAGTCTGGTGCAGCCACTCTCGGAAACAGTATGGAGGTTCCTCAGGAAGTTTAAAATAAAGCTACCCCATGATCTCACAATTGCACTACTAGGTATTTACTGCATAGTTACAGATGTAGTGAAAAGAAAGGCCATATGCACCCCAGTGTTCATAGCAGCAATGTCCACAATAGCCACATTGTGGAAGGAGCTGAGTTGTCCTTCAGCAGACGAATGGATAAAGAATATGTGATCCATATACACAATGGAATATTACGCAGCCATCAGAAAAGATGAATGCCCACTGTTTGCATCAACATGGATGGAATTGGTGGGGATTAAGCTGAGTGAAATAAGTCAAGCAGAGAAAGATAATTATATGGTTTCACTCATATGTGGAACATAAGGAATAACATGGAGGAACGTGGGGGAAGGGAGGGAAATCCAAAGGGAGAGAAATCAGAGAGGCGGACAAACCGTGAAAGACTCTGGACTCCGGGAAACAATCTGAGGGTTTCATAGGGGAGCCCTGTGGTGGGTATTAGGGAGGGCACATGTTGTGATGAGCACTGGGTGTTATACGCAACTATTCAATCACTGAACACTACATTAAAACTAAAGATGTGCTGTATGTTGGCTAATTAAATGTAAATTAGAGAAAAAAGGAAGACAGGCAGCTAAACCAAAAAAGCTGTTTTAGCATTTTTTATTTTCCTTTAAAAACCCCACTTGTGGGAAGGTCTTGTTATTATTTTATGTAATAATATTAGTAAATCATATTTATAAATATATTTCTATTTTAGCACAATTACTTACAAAAATTGGAGTTCACTCTAAAAATTGGATTGATTTCAACAATTATTTGTGATTTTAGAACTTACAGGATGATAGCCATTAGGTCATACCTGTATTTTAAGAATGTTCTAGGGAATCCATCCTGTTGTTTGTGCATCTGGGTGAGCTTGAGGGGCTAATGGAGAGGCTGCGCGCTTAGCTAGGCTTCGTTAGAACTAAAGATCCAGGGCTTGCCTAAGGCTCATGAAGGCCAGAGTTGTAACTGTTCAGACCTAAGCAGTGTGCTGTAAATAAGAAAATCTGTAAGCAAAATAATTAAAAATGCAGTGACAGTAAAGCAGACTTACCCTGAGTAATGAAAACATTAAATCATGTAATTGTTCATGAATTCTGTACCTCCACAAACAATAAGGCTTACTGGTATTTCTTGACTTGGAAGCAATGATACACTGAAATCCCAGATAATACAGTGCCGCTAATGGGAAGTAGCAGTTGTCAGCGCCAGGAAGTCTGGGGTGTCCCCTGGGCTGTGGTGGTGGTGTCTGGGGGGCATCTTGGGGTGCTGTGGCCTCATGCCTGGCTCAGAGGTCTGGGTTCTGGCCTGCAGGGATTCAAGGAGATTGTGTGTCTAATCGGGGGCCTGGACTGACTGCTGTCGGATGTGGAGGGAGGGCTGAGGTGACGGTGACACACGCAGCCCGTCGACCTCTCACTTCACTTGCTTCCCTGAGCCCTTCAGCCGGGAAGGGAGCTCAGATGGTGATGGTGTGTCCTCGAAGCGGTGAGACGACCCTCCAGAAGGGAAGGCCTTGCAGACATGAATTTTTTTTTTTAAGATTTTATTATTTATTAGACACAGAGAGAGAGATCACAAGTAGGCAGAGAGAGAGAGAGAGGGAGAGGCCCCCCGCTGAGCAGAGAGTGGATGCGGGTCTCCATCCCAGGAGCCGAAGGCAGAGGTTTTAACCCATTGAGCCACCCAGGCGCCCCAGACATGAAATATTTTTAACAAAACAGGAAATTTGGATTGATTCTTTTCTTTTTTTTTTTTTTCTTCCCCTGACATTTTTTGGAGTTTGAGGCATCTGTAAAGTCATGTCTTGTTTTCAGACACTCACCAGTCTGGCAAGAAAGGCATCATGTGTTAGGCGCCCTGAGAATAGCACCAGGATGGGGGAGTCCTGCTGCCTCGGTGCACCCCCTTCCTGCCCCACGTGGGTCCGAGTTTGGTGGGACAGGATAAGGATGCGAGATCTCGACAGCCCCTGGGTCTCTCTCGGCCCATGCTCTGTGACATGGGGCATTATGGCTTCACCTGGCGGTCCCGGCTTCCCCAGGGCTACCAGGACTTCCCTTGGTCTCATGTTTTCTTGAAGGCCAGCTGGGTACGTGGTGTGCCAGGCCGGTGTTCCAGCTCCAGGGCGATCTGCTCTTCAGCTGTAACTAAACCGCTGGCCCTCCTTTTTCTTTCCAATTTTAAAAAAGCTTAGAACAAAAGCTTAGTTCCATCTCCTACCCACATTTTTGGTAGCACTCACATTGTATTTTGAGGATTCCTAAAAGCTTTCTGTATCTCAGGGGTTTGTCATATTGTGTAAATATTTCCCTGTAACTTAACATTTGCCTTTACGTTTAATTTGACACATCTTTTTATAAAAAGAAGTTAAATAGCCTTGCATATTTAAGCTTACCAGTCCTATCCTTTATTATTGTTATTTTACATAAGACAGTCACAATTATTTTTTATTTAATTTTTTATTATGTTGTGTTAGTCACCACATCATTAGTTTTTGATGTCGTGTTCCACGATTCATTGTTTGCATCCAGTGCTCCCTGCGATCCGAGCTCTCCCCCGTATCCACCACCAGGCTAACCCATCCCCCCACTCCCTCCCTTCTAAAACCCTCAGTTTATTTCCCATGGTTTGTCTCCCCCTCCGATTTCCCCCAATTCACTTTTCCTTTCCTTCTCCTCATGTCCTCCATGTTATTCCTTATGCTCCACAAATAAAGCGAAACCGTATGATAATTGACTCTTTCTGCTTGACTTATTTTACTCAGCATAATCTCTTCCAGTCCCGTCCATGTTGATATAAAAGTTGGGTATTCATCCTTCCTGATGGAGGCATAGTACTCCATAGTATATATGGACCATATCTTTATCCATTCACCTGTTGAAGGGCATCTTGGCTCTTTCCACAGTTTGGCTATTGTGGCCATTGCTTCTGTGAATATTGGGGTACATGTGACCCTTCTTTTTACTACATCTGTATCTTCGGGGCAAATACCCAGTATTGCAATTGCAGGGTCATAGGGAAGCTCTATTTTTAATTTTTTAAGGAATCTCCACACTGTTTTCCAAAGTGGCTGCACCAACTTGCATTCCCACCAGCAGTGTAAGAGGGTTCCCCTTTCTTTGCATCCTCAACAACATTTGTTGTTTCTTGGTTTGTCGGTTTTTGCCATTCTGACTGGATTAAGGTGATATCTTGATGTGGTTTTGATATTATTTTTTTTCTTCATGATTTTCTGTGTTTAAAGAAACCTCCCTCATCTTAGGAGAAACTTTTGTACTTTTGTACTTTGTCAAGTTCTACTTTTATAGTTCATAACATTTATTAAAATTAATATTCTTCAAATTTATTTTGGTATGTGGTGTGTGGTTTTGATATATTTTTTAAACAATTTTCAGTTGATTCAGCATATTTGGTAGGGAAGTCAGTCCTTTTCCTTTTATTTTGGAATGCCAGTCTCTCAAGATGGTGGGCACGTTTTGAGATTTTGGTCTGTTCAGTAGTATCTGTTCTAGTATATTGTTTTATTAGGTGCTTTTTTTATAATAAATGTGATCATGTACACATGTTACTCCTTTTTGTTTTTTATGGACATTTCTTAGTTTTTCTCATTTATCTCTTACTCCTTTGGATAAACTTAGAAACTGGTCAAGTAAAAAACAAAGCAAAACAAAACAAAACAAAAACCTTTCGCTCCACCAAAGGAGAGCATGATCACCCACACGGGGATGCCCTTGTGAGCTGTGTGACCATCACATGGGCCTTGAGTTCCTCAGGGATAGTGCTGGTGCTAGGGGTTTGGTTGCTTTGATGAGGCTGTGAGCCTCTAAACGTAGAATTAGCTCTTTATTTGGAAGCAAACATTGCTTTAAAACCTGCCTGGGAGGACTTGGTTTTTAGTGGATCTGTTGTACTGGTAACAGTTCAACAGCTTGTCCCACAGAGAAGCGATGTGGGGTAGGCAAGGTGACAGAGGCCCGAGTTTTGTAGTCTTGCTTGCCACTGCCTCATAGGGTGGCCTTGGTCAGGTCACTTTGCTGAACCTCAGTTTCCTTATCAAACAGGGATCAGTATGGCCCTGTGCCTGACGGGCTTGAGGATCCAATGACAGGAAGTGCCCCCTACTCGCTTGGGCTCCGCTGCCGTTTTGGCTGTTCCTTCTTGGTCTCCTTTCCTGGGACCGCCTTAGCTGTGACCTCCCGCTCTCTGAAGTCCGCACACTTCTGTGCTCGTCCCCTAGCGCCTGTCCGCGTTCCCCCCGTGCTCACACACTAGTCGTGTGGAAGGCTTCCCGGCTTCCGCTGCCAGCCCCGTCCTCTCCCCCAGGCTCCACCAGCCCAGCTGCCCATTCAGCATCTGCACCTGCACGTCTAAAGTCACCTCAGACTTAGCCTGTGCAGCGTCCGCTCCCCATCTGCCCCAGACCTGTGTCTCCTGCGGGCCAGGGGTCACCAAACTTGGGGGAAAAAATGTAAGAAATATTTGAGATTTTGACTGCCACATGTGGTTCCTGCTGTATTGTCTTCTTTTTGATTTGTTTTTTTTTCCCATAAACCTTGAAAAATGTAAAAGCCATTCGGAACTCCCAGCTGCACAGAAACAGGCTGGGTTTGGCCCTGGGGGTACCAAGGTTGGCTGACCCCTCCCGTCCACGTGTCCGTCAGTGGCCACTCCTTGACGGTCACCTGGGCCAGCAGCTCAGGTCATTGTTGACTGTCTCACTCACACCCTGCCCACGGCCTGCCCGTTAGCCCCTTCTGCATGTTCTCCTTCAGTTTCCCCTCCCAGCGTCCTTGTGGAGTGACATTTGTCAGTGCCGCCTCAGCCTCGTGCCTCCTTTCTTGCTGTTGCCGCCCGATGCTCTCCCTGCTTCTGGCCTTGCCCCCATGGTCAGCTCTCAGACCGCGGCCAGAGCGACGGGCCTGACTGAGCCTCCCCCTCACCCCTCGGTCTCCACCCTCCTCACCGCGCCTCTCCTCTGGCTCTCTCCTCTCCAGAGGCGTCCACCTCTTTGCTGTTTTCATACTCGCCAGGTCCGTGCCCTTCTCTCTTTCTTCTTAGACCTCTCTGCCTCTCCTGGGCATTGTAATTTCCTTGTTCATGATTTTCCAGGTCTTCACTCGACTGTAAGCTCGTCACGTGGGGACTCTTGACTTATTGCATTTGCTTCGTTTTGTACCCCAGCACTTCGAGCGACGCCTGGCTTACAGTAGGTGCTCAATAAATGTTTGTGGGCTGAAAGAGTGAAGAAAACGTAAAGTGCCTTGTAGACAGTCGTTGGAATGTGGAAGCTCTTGAAAAGTGCAAATTCCTTTTCTGCCTCTCCGCTTTCAGATATTGTATTACATCATATGCCTGTGAATTGGGTGTTTTAAAATATGGTGGAGGAACTCACTATTAAATGAATCTTCCTGCTCTCAATTAAGTAAAAAGGAACTGAGTGACCGTCCTGTCCTTTCGCCTGCGTGTAGATCCGTGTTTTCACATTTATGGGCTTCCTTGAAGGGATGTGCTCCTGTTTATGCACGCTTGTTTCCCAGAGGAGCTCATTACTCTGCTTTAGAGGGGAGAGGTCAGGATGGGCGGAGGTTTCCATTAAAAAGGTTTGCTAGTCTATATGTACAAAGAGACGCATAGATCTCGTAAGGGCCTGATTAAACCCTTTGCGTGTATGCCAGCAGTGTGAGAGAATTTCATGCAAAATCATGCTGTAGCGCATTTTTCCCTTTTTGACGTTAAAGAGGGCCTCTGCGTGTGTGGTGTAGAGGCTTTCCCAGGAATCTGCTGCCCCCAGCACGTGGGGCAGGTGAGATGGCGCAGTGTTTTCCTGTTACGTAATCCATCGAGAATCCCCTAGTCATGAATAAAAAGCTCTTTAGCTCAGTGTTGATTCCTGTGGGTCCTCCCCAGCCCCATCCAACCTGCCCTCATACACTTGAGTTAAGAAGTTTTCTGGTAAAACTTACAAAGAGGAATTCTCCGAGCTTCAAGCACTCTTGTGTGCATCATAATTAGACAAGTGGAGAGTCGAGTGTGGAACTTAGGTCTGAGTGGAGGAAGTACCATTTTTCCCCAGGCTCCTTCAGTTTCTAATAAGAGATCCTATGGCTACATATGGAAATATTCTAGGTGTAAGTATGGTTATTTTTCTCCTCCTTCCTCTACAAGCAGAGTCCTTGTCAGATAAAGTAGCCCCACTTACCCGTGGTCTTTTTACTTCTAAAAGCATGCACTCTGGAGCCAGGAAGCTCTTCAGTAGAAGATGGTATCTGAGCAACCAGGTGGTCCATCCTTCCAAGTTCGTGTATGAGGCTTCAGCGAGACTGGTCTCTGCACAGCATCCTTGTCCCTCTTACCCTTCGGCCAGCTCACCCTGGAGTCAAGGTGAAGGGGGCATGGACATGGTGGGTGTCTGAGGCTCACTGTCCCCGCAGGTGTCTGGGTGATGGACAGCAGGGGGCGGGCTGATGTTTGTGCCACGCTCTGGGTACACCCTGTCTGGGTCCACCTGAAGTTCTTCTCAGGTCTTTCTAAACCATGAGAATGACAGCCCCTGGGATAAAACGAGCCATGCAGCTTCCTGAAGAGTCAGCTTAGACTATAGATCTGACTGTCGCAGAAGGCTGGGTGACCAGAAACCTCACCGGGGTGGAGGGCTCTCAGCGGCAGGTTGCAGACGCCTGGACCAGCATCTGTAACCTCGGTCCTGTTCTTTTCTCTGGCTCTGGGCTGCCTTCTGTCTCTTTCCATGCCTGATGTTGATGCATTCCTCCTTGTATCAGAACTGATGGCTAATTACAGAGAACCGTCTGTCTCTTAAGTCTGCTGTTGCCTGAAGTTCAGCCCTTGAAGAAAGCATGGAGGCTTCTTTAACTGTATTTTTACTGCCGTGGCTATTTCTGTCCTGATTTGCCATTGTACAAGTCCCTGCAGATGGGAGGGCTGTGCAGACGGGGCTCCGCAAACTGCCGGCTGCTGCGCGTCACGCTTCCTATGGGAGCTCTTCTTACCTTCGGCAGCACACCCCGGTGGGCTGGGCCGTGTGGAGAAGCGGCAGGGCAGACCCAGGTTGGAACCGCTTCCTGCCTGTATGACCTTGAACCCGTGCTGCATTGTCCCCGTTTGTTTCCCGTGGCTGCTGTAACAGACGACTGACTACATGTTTACTGGCTTAAATCAGCACAGATTTGTGATGGGACCGCTCTGAACTTCAGAAATCCAAAATCAGGTTGTCAGCATGGCTGCCTTCTTTCCGGAGGCTCTAGGGGAGACTCTGTTTCTAGCCTGTCGAGCTTCTAGAGTCTGCCCGAATCTTTTGGCTCTTTTGAACCCCTGACTCCATGTGCAAAGGCAGTGGCAAGGCCTTTTGGACCTGGCTGTCCCTCTGCTTCCATTATCACATCTCCTCTGTGACATGACCCTGATCCTCCTGTCTGTCTTCCCTAAGGATCCTTATGATTTCACTGAGCCCACCTGGGTCACAGAGGATAATCTATCTCAAAAGCCTTAACCTGGTCACGTCTGCCAGATCCCTCTTGCCATGGAAGGTAATAGGCTCTATGAACTGGGACCTGGATGTCTTTGTGGGGAGGGCGTTACCTACTATAGTAGGGTTGTAGGAAGATTACTTGGGGTCATATTAAGTGTGTTCATTCTAGGTGTTGGGTAGATGTGCCTGTCTCCCCTGGGGTCGGTGTTCTCTTGTTCTCAGCAACTGTGGACACAGCGCAAGGATGGATGGTTATAGCGCTTAATCTATGTCATCTACGTCATTTAGGAAAGATCCCGTTTCTTTTCTCTCCGACACTCTCTCATTAGGAAGACACAGTGCAAGAGTCAATGCTTGAAGAATATCGGTGTTGAAAAAAGGTGAAGTCAGTGTTCTGATAAATTTACTTATGCAGAGTGTCACCGTTTGCCGTTAAGGCTGGATCAGCAGTCATCATGAGATATTTTCACTTTAATGCCTCTAGATATTACTAGTAATAGTTCCAATTTACGCACATTTGTTTAAGTATTTTAGTGCTCCTTCAAGTTTGCGGTACATGTGAAATTTGATTTGGCAGGAGTGATTTAACAGGTTTTCAAACAAGGTGCCTTAAGTCAGAAGCAGTTGTCCGTCGCTTTCTTTGTGCCGATGGACTCCAAATGCCAGAAGACAAAGGGCGTGGTTTCATTTTCACAGGATGGTTTGTGATTTTCCTACCATTGCACCTGCTCCTGCCTTCTTGTGGAGCTCTAGAGTAACTAAGCAGCTGGAACAGTCCTCAGGGAAGCTCGTCGAGCAGAAGAGGGTGTAGCAAGACACAAAGGAAGCCGACAGCTGCTGTGCATTTTCTTTTTTTTTTTTTGTAAGTGTATTTTTCTAGTTTGAGATGTAATTGACATAACATTATGTTTGTTGAAGGTGTGCAACACAGGGATTGGGTATAGTGTATATAATGTGCATTGGTCGCCACGGTAAGTGGAGTTAACCTCCATCACGGCACGGAGTTACAGTGAAGGCGTCCGACGCGTGGTCTGCTGCGGAGTGACACTGCTGTTGTCGCGACATTCATCCCGTTGCATTAGAGTACAGTGTTGTGTGTTTACATTTTACTGTGCATTCGCCCACTGCAGCTTATTTACTACTACTTGTAGGTTTGAGCCCTTTGACACCTGTTTTTACCCCCCTATCCCCCGGTAGCCACCATTTTACTGTGTTTTTTTTGTTTGACATTTTTCAGATTCCACAGAGAAGGGAAGATAGCACTTGCCTGTCTTTATCTGACTTACCTCACATAGCATAATGCCCTCCGGGTCCATTTCTGTGGTGGCAAATGGCAAGATGTTCTCCTTTCTCGTGGCTGGGTAATATTCCGTGGTGTGTGTATGCCACTTCCTCATTATCCATTCCTTCGTTGATAGCATTGGCTGGGTTCCAGGTCTTGACGATTGTGAGCAATGCTGTGATGAAGTTGGGAGTGCAGATGGCTCTGTGAAATCTTGTTGCTTTGGGTGTATACCCAGTAGTGGAATTGCTGGGTAGCAAATAGTAGATGGTAGGGAAGATCTGTTTTTAATTTTTTTGAGGAACCTCCATATTGTTTTGCATGGTGGTTGCACCTTTTTACATTCCCACCAACAGAGCATGAGGGTTCCCTTTCCTCCACACCCTCACCAGGTAACCGTGCATTTTCTAAGGGCTGGTCAGCAGGCTGGGGGTCAGCAGGAGCCCCCCACCCCCCAACAGCTCCCAGCAGGTGTGGGGTAAATGCTGCCCCCGTGTCCTTGGGATGGCTTCTGCGTGAGCACAGACTCTGCAGCAAGGCCGCTGCTCTGCTGGCTCTCCTGGCCTCTCTCTTGCACATTCATCTTTCCATCCAAAGCAGAAAGAACTTCAGCAGGGAGGGCAATCTCATGTCCCTTGGGGCTGGGGACAACTCTCTCCTCGTCTAACTCAAGGCAGAGTGGCAAGAACCTTACTTCCCACTAGCTACCCCCCTCCAGATCCTGTCCTCTCTATGCTGACATGCCAGGCTGAGTAAGACCTCAGTAAAGGGTACAGCTCAGGGTCACTGGACACCAGACCCAGTTCTTTCCTTTCCTGTCTGGTGCTACTTGCATTCAGGCAATGTCCTGGTCCTGTCACCAGGTCCAGCCAGGGCTCCAAGGTCAGGGGTCAGCTTGTTCCATCAGCCTGTCAGTTGTGGAATGAGGGCCGAAGAGCTCACGTTACCAGAGAAACAGACTCCTGCCAAGAGAAATGGGAGGACGGAGGGCTGTCTTTGAAGGGGAGCTGTACGGGATGATACCTTTTGAGGAACTAGAAGCTGGTGGTAAAACATGGTGCTTCCAGAGCAAGCTGCAGTGTCTGCCATGGGAAGTCTCCAGCCAGCCTGGCTCCCAGAAAGATGCCGAACTGAAAGTCTCAGGGGCAGGTGATTGCGTGGTATCTTCTTCCTTACCGCCTGCAGCCGCAGCCGGGTAGTCCACGGACGGTGCTCAGCAACCCCTGACTTTCTCTCTGAACCGCCTGATGCGTCTTTTCTTTCTTGAACTCATTAGGCACCAGTTCCTGAGCCCCTTCTTGGGAAGGTAGCCTTTTTTGTTCTTGGGGTGGTGGTTTTCTTTTCTTTCCCCCCCTTACCTTTTTAAAATTAAAGTATCATACACATGTAAAAACACACAGCTGACTGGTTGTCATAAAGGCAGTTCACCGACATCGCCACGTCCCGGGATCAGACACAGGACACTGCCAGCCCCTCTGCAGTCTGCCTTACCCTCCCCCCAGCCATCTCCTCTCCTCCTCAGGGTGGCAGCTGCCCGGATCTCTAATGCTTTAACTGGATCCTGCCGGTCTTTAAACGTCATGTAAACTGATTCACATAATACATGTTCTTTTGTGTCTGGCTTCTTCCCTTTAACATTATTTGTGAGGTTCATCTAGGTTGTTACGATTCTGACCTTTAACCTCTGGGCCTCAGGGTCAAGTAAGAGTGTCCTGCATAACAGAGATTGTAAATGCTGTGGCCTGTGGCCGGGAAGACTTTGTCCCTGCAGTTTGCCTTCTTCACCGCGGCAGTGTTCTTGTAGTCGCTCAGAGGGCTCTCCTCAAGAGTGTTTCTCCAGAAAGTGCTATGATTCTTCTCTCTCTTGCCCTCCTCGCTCAGAATGACTTCTGACTGTTGGCAAGAGTTAAATCTTCCCCAAGAAGATAAGAAATGACCACCTCTGAGATTAGCCACCAAATTACGCCACTGTCTTGTCTTTGTGAAGAAGATGGGCAAAGATGCCTGCCCAGAGGGAACAATTGTAAATCAGCGTACAGCTAGGCAAGGCTGGGGCAGCACTTTAAAAGACCATGAACTCTCTTGAACATCAAGTTCAGGAACCGCTGATACCATTGTATGGCTCCATGTTGAAAGATCTGTCTTGGTAATTGTATGTCATAGGAGATGGGCTGGAACATCCCAGCCTTTCAGAGATGGTTGCTGATTTATCCAAAATGCTATTCTGTTGCACAGAAAACATTAAAGCAACAGTTGGAAAGATCTAATTCCTTTCTGTAATTGTGCCCACAATTCCATCACCCAACATAAATTTTATTCTTTTAAAAATTATTTTTCGGGGTACTTGGGTGGCCCAGTCCATGTAGCGTCTGATTCTTGATCTCAGCCCAGGTCTTACTTAAACTCAGGGTCATGAGTTCAAGTCCTGTGTTGGGTTCCGTGCTGGGCGTGGAGCCCTACTTTTTTAAAAAAAAATCTTTTTCAGGCATTATTTGTGTTCCTACGGAATGATTGTATAGTTGTAGTTAAAGCATCGCTCACATTCTTCCAGCCTTAAAATTAATGATTGTACTTGTTGCTTGTTGCCACAGGGCCCATGAATATTACATTTGGGGGTTTGTAATGTCTCACTAAGGTCGTGGGCCATCCATGAGCTGCATAACCAGTCCCTTACTTTTGGACAGTGTATTATTTTCTGTTTTCTCCTCATTAAAACTTACTCGCAAGGAGCCCTTTCTTGAATATGAACTTCTAGTTGCCTTTGAATTAATTCCTTAGGACACATTCCCGGGAGCAGGATGGCTATTTTGTCTCGGTGGTGTTAATCATGGGTCACGCTGCCAACTTACTGCTTTCAGGAAATTGTGCCAGATACATGGAAGCACTCCAGCTTCGCTCGTTCAACGTTTGGTGCCTCATGTTATTAGAGACGGTCCGTTTCTTGGTGTAATGTGTGTCAGATCTCACCATGTCACTGTCCTTCTTAGTTTTCTGATAACTCGCAATTGAACAGGTAAATTCGAGGGTTCAGTGGATGGATGGATTAATCTGCATTTATAGAACATTGGCTGGTTCATAGTGTTCGATGTAAGTGTTCGATCTGGTGGACTTTTGATGAATGAAATTAATTAATCCCCTCTCGATGAGTTGTTGATGTGCTGTTTTTCTCTGTTTGCTTTCTGGGGTCTCGGTGGCTCCCACTCGTGCGCTAACTGATTCATCCAACATCTGTTGGGTCTCTTTCGGCTGCACTTGACAGAAACCCTTTGGCAGTTGCTGGAGCAGAAAGGGGGCCTTTGTGATCACGGTACTGTGGGAGCTCCCATAGAGACTCAGGGTCTCCGTGTGTCTGCTTACTTCTTCCCAGACTCTTCACCTCCTCTTCATGTGGCTTGGTCTTCCCCACTCTCCCGTCTTACCTTGACTGTCACTTCCTCACAGATGCCTGTTTTCATTTTGTTTCCTCTTGCGGTGGCTGTTACGGGGAGAGAGGGGACGTGGCGGGGCAGTCACCCCATTGGGGCTCTCCTGTCACTCACCGCTAGCCCTGCAGCCAGCGTGTGCTCCCTGCTGGACCCAGGGAGGAGACCCAGGGACCAGAAGGAGAGGTGTGCCATCCCTGTCCCCAGGGGACCCACAACGCAGCGAAGGTGCCAGACCGACCCGCCAGAGGTGAGGCGATGAGTCACTTGGAGACAACAGGAGAGGAAGCAAGACCAGCAGAACGAAACTGCAAACCCCCACTGTTGTGAAGCTAAATGATAAGATTAATCAGTAAAATCTGTGGCACGGTCCAGTTGAGGTTTGAAAATAGCTCATACTGAGAACCTTGAGAAAGGCAAAGGAAAATAGGAATATGAGACAATTCAGTCTCAACGTGAAAACGTTACGAGGTGAGGAATTCCGAACGTGAGTCTCTAAAAGCGACTCCGGTTATAAACGGGATGGTGGGGAGGGGGGGGATTTGGGAAGGCCTCCCAGGCCAGGGGGCAGCCAGTGCCGAGGTCTGAGTGGTGGCGTGCTGTGTCCTCAGAGTGGAGGGCGGGGGCAGGGGCATCGCTCGGGAGCTTAGAGAAGGAGCCGGGAATCCGCCTTCAGGGCTCCTGCCGGCCATTGCAGGGCCCACAGCTTGCTGCAGTGGAGGGAAGGTCAGCGAGATTGCTGGGGAGCGAGATGAGGAGGGCCTCCTGTAGCCTCTTTGCCGTTATACTTGGTCATACTTTATCCCTTTCCCCTGTTCTTAGTTTTCCTGGTTAAGGTTTGTTATTTTAGGCTGGCTTAATTAGACTCATCCCTGAATTGTCCCGGAGAACACCAGGGAGAACACCAGAGGTAGGGCTGGAGGGGCGCTGCCACAGCTGTGCCGAGTGGCCTTGGTGGAGAACCCCCCCCCCCCCGCCCCCCGCTAGGTCACCTGCATGTGCCCTGGCCTCATCTCTTCAGAGCTGCTTTTAAAGTGCTTGCCACCCGCTGTCGGAGTCCATACTTGGAGCATGACCTCCCCATGCTGAAGCCTCCGAGCTGCAGAGAAGAAAGCCCAGGGTCACTCAGATTCCACTTATTCTCCAAGTCTGAAGTGTGGGGAAAACGTCCCGTAGCCTGAAAGAACGCACTTCCGTCGCCAGTGGCCCTTCTTGGGCACTCCTTTCTCATGGGTCACCATCCTGTGCGATGGCCTTTATGGTACAGACCCATTCACACTGTTATAAGTTGTTTGTTCCCTTTGGGACATTGATGTCGTGCCCTTACGAGCTGAAGGCTTGTTACGTGGCTCTGAATGGGGACTTGTCCGCATCCAGGCTCTGCCACGGATACTTCATAACCCCGCGGTTACTCAGATTCACGGTCCAATCTTGTTCCTCATCTGTAAGAGGGCTTAGCACGGCTTGCCCCCCCCAGGCTCAGGGGTGTGTGGCTGAGGTCATGGACGTCAAGTCGGAGCCCAGCCGCTCCTGGACAGTAGCTCGCTGGGTGGAGCTAGCCAGATAGGTTTGTGAAAATGGATTCACTTCTTACCAGGACTGCCTCTTTTTTCTTTTGTAATCATCCTTCTCTTTTCCTGGGCTGCCGTGTGATCCGGATACAGACATGGGGCGGCCAGCCCTTGACGGTCACTCTAGCCTCGGGCCAGTGCTGCGTTTCCTGGTCCTCTTTCCCTGCCGTCCTCAGGAGCGTCCTGACAGAGATCAGCTGACAGTCACCAGGCATTGCTCGTTCACGACGAGTCACGGGTCCCCATTGCATTATTTTAATTAGGCAGCTAAAGATTATGTCAAGTGCTCTCCCAGGCCTGTTTGATGGGGGCTGGCAGGTTGCTGAAACATTTGTAGTATTTATTGCTGGGTCTCTGAGGCTTCTGGCGGGGCAGGAAGCGTGGCTTTTAGAAGCTGCGTTCTTTCTTTGTTTGTCTGTAGAAGGCTGACTCTGCATCTCAACCGACGTGATTCCATTTATCCCTTGCAGGGGACCTTTTTAGCCCTTCGTCTTTTGCTCATTGAGTGATGTGTATTGGTAATGAGTGAAAATATTTATCAGTTTGGAGAATAGCTGTGTCGGCCTTTCTGCCCCTGCTAAGACAGTGGGGAGCCCAACACTGTTTTCCTCAGGCTCCCTGGCCCAATGACGATGCATTCGTGTGGGTCAGGAATTGGTGAAGAAGTGGGGGGGGGGTGGGCAGCGGTTATCTCTAAGACATGCGGAAATGTGTGGCCCTGTGAGAAAAGATGAGACTCTCTTTATAAACACAAGTGTCTCTTGGTCTGTAATTATGACGCGTCTGCCTTACATGTGAAGACGTTTTTCCCACACTTCGGACTTGGAGAATTAGTGGAATCTGGAATTTGGGGTTCTTTTATCTAGAATGATGGTTTCATGGTATTAAAATACTTTAATTTCCATTTTGCTGTTAACTGTTGAAAGTGTTATTCATGTAAGATACACAGAATTTCCTTTCTGTTCCTTGCCCAGGTCAGTAAAATGCACAGGATACGTTCAGCGTGAACCATGCCTTCAGGCGCTGGGGATGTGGGGATGAATGAGACGCGGTCCCTGTGGGCAGCCGAGGCAGCCCCAGGCCTGTGAGCAGGCAGGGGCGATGCTGCAGAGTCGGGCACCGACAGGAGCGTGTGGAGAAGGTCAGGGGGAGCACGCAGAGGGCTCACTCTTAGCCCAGCTGCCAGAGATGTCATTTAGCTTGAGTTCTAGTGAAGATGGGCCAGATGCCGAAAGCCAGTGCCCACCAGTCGTGCAAGATGTTAAGAAAGACTTGCCAAAGTGTCCCCAGAACTGAAAGATTTCTGTGTTCCGGAGCCTGACAGAGGGAAAGGCAAACCGGAAGTCAGAGGGAAAGGCAAACCGGAAGTCAGAGGGAAAGGCAAACCGGAAGTCAGAGGGAAAGGCAAACCGGAAGTCAGAGGGAAAGGCAAACCGGAAGTCAGAGAAAAAGGTCAGGTGCGGGGAGTTAGTTCAGTTCTTCAGGGCCTCTGGATCATGCTCCGGCTTCATTCTGCGGCCGGAGTCCTTGGCGGATGTGCAGGCAGGGCTGTGGGAGAGTTCACGTGTCACATCATCTGGATAGAGCATGGGGCATCCGCGTGGATGGACGGATGATGGACAGAGGGAGCGGGAGGGAGACAGAGCGGGCAGGCGAGTGGCTGGGTGGTTAGTGGGTGGGGATGCATGGTTGGGTGGACAAGTGGCAGATGGATGGGGGAGTTACCTGAAGGTGAGCAAGCCAGGAGACAGGCTTTTGCCCTTGTCCAGAAAAGAAATGAGGAGGGCCTGAACCAGTGTGGAGGTATTGAAACAGAAATAGGGAGATACTTAGGAGGTGAAATCAGGTGCTGAAAAACCGAGGTGACTGCAGTTGGGGTCATGGGGATGTTGAGGAAGGCCGTCAAGTCTCCGACTTCACGATTGGGTGGCGAAGAACTGGATGTCTGGAGGTGGGACCCGTTTGGTGGGGAGGATAGAAAGTCCAAATTAGTACATTTGGGTCAGCTAGGCAGAGGCCCTGCAGACTCAGTCCCAAGATCAGGGAGGGGCAGAGGAGGTAGAAGAACGAAGTGGTCAGTGGGGGAAGGTACCGATTGTGGCATTAAAGGTTTACAGAAGTCCACAGAGGAAGGTTATATGCAGGGATGCTTCTAGAAGGAGAATGGAAGTGTTGACCACAGAACTGTGGAGTGCCTGGGTATGACAGGTTGTATAGCACAGTAATACCAACCCCGTGTGCTAGCCCCTGTGCTAACCAGGGCAGGGGGAGTATAAAATGCAGCACCCGCATATGTCCGTTCATTTGTTTTAACAGGTGAATTATGGGTCTGCTCATCCCAGTAATGGATGTGCCTGTTGCTACCTCACCCTCCCAGAGAGCCGTGTTTTCCGTCTCTGTTAGTGCCTTTCTAGCAGCCCCTCACCTCTGCAGGTTCCACGCCTGCCAGGGTCAGGCGTGCCCAGCGCAGATCTGCCGCCTTGCTGAGTGGCCTTCTGCCTTCTCCTGGCTCTCGGGACTGCGCAGTGCTCTTGGGAGATGGTCCAGCAGCCTCTCCAGGGCCAGAGCCTGCCCCTCTCTAGACCTCATGCTGCGGGTCCCAGAAGGAAGCCGCAGCCGCTCCAGTCCCCACCTCTGTGCTCCCCAGATGGGCTCCTCTTTCGTCCGGTCAGTGGCTTACTGGCTTACTCTCAGAGCCCGCTCGGTGGTGTCATTCCTGGGGCCTCCCTAGGCAGAGCTGGCTGCTCTTCTCCCTCCGTGGCGAGCCCTCTTCTGTCACTGCCTGTGGTCGGCAGGGGTCTGGGTGTGGGCAGGCCGTTCCCCTAGAGCTTCTGGACTCGCACGTGGCCAGGGGATCGTTGTTCCTCTGGCTCCGGGCCTGGCACCGCATTCACACGCGGGAGCTGCTAGCCCAAGGACGCTCACCTTCTCTTCTCTCCTTTCCAGGGAAGCAGTTCAAGTGCACGGTGTGTGACTACACGGCGGCCCAGAAGCCCCAGCTGCTGCGGCACATGGAGCAGCACGCCTCCTTCAAGGTGAGAGGACGCGGCACGTGGCGTGCAAGGGCGCGTTGGAAGGGCATCGCTTGTCCTAGTGAAGCTGTCCTTATTTTGGGGTGTTCCCCTCACTTCCGGGCCCCTTAGCTAGTGTGCACAGAGTCGGAGGTGTAGCGCACTTGGTGGTGTGCTCTCTCCTTCCAGAAGGGTGGGATTTCTCTGTCCTTTGGCAGCCAGGTCCAGGGACCATGCATGACTAGAGAGGCGCTTACTGCACACACCTGGAGGGCATAGAGGAGAGGATGTGAGCTCTCGGGACAAGGGGAGTGCTTCCGCATCCCAGATGGCCTCGGGTCAGTCCCCTGGTACGACAGGCATGACGATACCCAGCGAGAGACCTGGAGATGGTGGCCGCGGGGTGCCCGCTCCAGAGGTGGTGGCTGTCCGTATTCATGTCATAGCCGGAGCTGAGATCCCCTGAACGTGGATGCTGAATATGTCCTTGGCCGCGGCTTCTGCCACAGTTACTGACAGTAGGACCTGTGGGCCAGTGACTGTGTTTGCTAGAAGCTTCTGTTGGCGCTGGCAGCTTGCTGCTGCTGCTGCGTCTACACGTGAGAATGGAATCTCGGTGCTCTAGCACGTTTGTCAAAACTGTGTCCACCGCTGAACCCCAGAGAACGTAGGAGGTGGGGGGGCTGTGGGCCACCACACTTGCAAGTTGCATTTATTGAGCACCTACTATATGCCTGCCCCGTTCCGAGAGTTTCTCTCCTGTCAGCTCTCCCCTACCCCACAGTAGATCCCATCATCCGTCTCTGACAGATGAAGAACTTGAACCCCAGAGAAGGTAGCCGATCCCCTATTAGGCTTGTCTGCCATGCCCACAGCTGCAGCTTTCAGTCACTGTTGGATTACCGACCAGGCCATGTTGTCACCACTTTGGAGGGGACTTGGACTCCACCACCAGCAAGCTCTTTTGAGGCTCAGAACAGCTCTGTGTGAGATGACGTCTCAGGATCTTGCCTCAGGTGGTTAAGAAACCACATGGCCCAGAGGGTTAAAGGTTTAGGTGCTTTGAACATCGAGGAAGGTCCGAGGTGTGGCCTTCTCTCCGCGTGTCTTCTCCTTACTCCTCGTGGGCAGGGAGAGGCTCACGGGGAAGACTGAGTGGGCTGCACCTGTTGCTTGTGTTGTGGCTTCAATATCGCCGCGGTGGACCTGTGTTTCTCAGGAGGGACTCACCTGTCATCTTGAGGGAGTGGTGGTCTGTCCGCGGGGGGCTCTTCGGATATCGTGCAGATTTTTACGTGATGAAAATGAAGAGCTTTATGTCACGTTGCACAGCCACCGGCATTTCTTCGGGGGAGCGCAGACTTCGGCAGACTAGGGCAGGTCACGTGCTTGGGAACAGTGAGCCGAGGCAGCTCTCGCTTCGTCCATGAGGAAGGGGACCTGCCAGTTCTTTATCGTCCTCTCCGTCCCCCGTCCCCGGACTGGAGCTAGACTTCCCATTCATTCCTGGGCTTTTAGCGGGAAGCGTCTTCCTTCCCCAGCAAGACACAGCCCTACAGTCCCTCCGCTCCCAAATCCTCACTGTTCTCTCTCCCAGGTTTGTGGAACCTTCGGCTTCTGTGCAGGGGAAGTGGATTTGGGGGTGGTTTGAGCTGCCATCAGGCCGCTGTGGTCTGCTGCTGGGGTCTCAGGAGCTCCCGGGCGCAGCTGTCCCTGGGGTCATGTCTGCCTTCTCACCGGCACCTTCCGTACCGGGCGGTGTCGCGGCTGGAGTGGGACCCGCTCAGTCCGACCTTGGCCTCTCACCTCCTATGGGTCAGGGTCTCTCATAGCACGAGTTAGTAAGTGACATGACACATGACGGGGACTGACAGAGCAAAACGAAGTTGGTTCCCGCCAACCGCGCGCATGCTGACAGGGGAGGACTCTTCTCTTTCCTTCTCTTCTCTTTTCCCGAATCTCCATCACTTTCCTGTTGCTACTCTGATACCGCCAACTCATAGCTTCAAACTACACACGTTATTACTGACCACTTGCTAATTCCAGCTCGGGTCTCCTGGAGTTAAAGGCAAGGCGATGGCAGGGCTGTGTTTCATCTGGAGGCTCGAGGACAGAATCGATCCCCGAGCCTTTTCCGGCTTCTGGAGGCCGCCCGCGTTCCGTGGCTCTTGGCCCCAGCCCTCCATTTTCCAAGGCAGCAACATAGCATCGCCTCTCTCCCTCCGCTGCCTCGCTTCTGCCTTTCCCCTGGGGGGACCCTTGTGATTTCACCTGTGGGCCCATTGGATGGCGCAGGAGAACGTCCTTACCTTAAGGCCAGATAGTTAAGAACCTTGACTCCCCTATAATTGCACCTTCTTTTTGTCATGGGAGCTTCCAGGTGTGAGGACGTGGACATCTTTGCGGGGCCGTTACTCCGCCCACTGCTTTCTCTTTCTTCTCTTCCTTTCGCGTCCACTTTGTGGCAGAAAATTCTCATCAGAATCCAAAAATACATGGTATCCATGCTCGCACGCTCCCTCTGCATACCAATGGCAAATATGACTAAGAATCTAGTGTCTCCGTTTTACCGATCCTACGTGAGACCCCACAATCATCGCACAGACACGGCTAGTCTGTTGCAGGCAGCTTGCCAGAGGAAACCAGTTTGCTTTCCTAGATGCAGATATATAATTTGCAGTATGCAATTTGTGTCAGGAAACACTGTAATAAGGACAACCTCTTGTATTGCCTTTTAAAATTACATGTTTTTATTTATTTATTTTACAAATAAAATTAATACGTGTTCACTCTGTAAGACTTAGAAAGTGCTTTTTGTTCTCTTTCTTTGCAAAATTTTTGGAAATGGTATTTTTTTTTAGACCTAATCGAGGTCATACTGTAAACGAGCATTTTTGGGTGGAGGTTAAAACTTCAGTTTTACCACAGATAAAGCTCTGTTAGAGAACGTAGCTTAAATGAGTGGCCAGATGGTTTGCCAAGAATACTTCGCTTTTGAGTTTGAATAACCTCCTAGTGGAAGGGCTGGAGAGCCTCCTGATTGGAACATTATAAATATGGCCTTTTTGAAAAATCAGCGTTCCACTTTTTTTTTTTTTCCATTTCATGAAAATATACTTACTGTAAAACTACTTTTAATGGCTGCTTTAGGATGAGTATCCTAGTTTAATTACCCATGGCCCTCATAATTGGACAGTTTGGTTGCTCCCAGTTTTTGCTGTTACAAGTAAATCTGTGAAGGACATCTTCATGCCAAAAGCATTTCCAAGTCATCCTAAAATCGACAGGACTGTAAAACGTGGGGGGAAGCCCATCAAACCACTGAGAATTCATGAGCAGTGAAGGTGTCTGTGCGCCTCTTGCAACTGTAATTAAAATGCGTTCCCTAGGGTGGAACCAACGCCATCAATCTTGAGCAAGTGCCAGAGAACACACTTGTCCCAGAGGAGTCTGTGGAGCCAAGGGCCTCCAGACTCCATGGACTTGTTCCTTCCCTCTGGCTCTTGAGCTCTGGCTTCCTCACAAATATGTAGGCTCAGGCGCCACTCCATGCGGCAGGGTGATCACAGGTGGGAGTCACCTCACACGGCTTTCTGTCTCTCTCTGTTGGGCTCCTTTGACCCCACAACTCCGTTAATAGGATTGTTCTCGATTACGTAGGCTGGGTGGCTCAGTGGTAGTCTCCCTATACATTAATAAATGGGGGCTTTATCTCATTGAAAACAGTTTTATTTTAAAATAATTCTAAACTGTATACAGTCCTGTGGATTTCCCAGGTACCCGGCCCCCATCTTCCCTCAATGACAGTGTCGTCTTTAACCATACCGTATTATCAAAACCAGGAAATTGACTTTGATATCCTACTGTTAACTAAACCATGGGCCTTCCTTGGGTTTGATGTCTTACCTAATAAAGTATTTTGAAGATAGTTTTCGGTTCACAGCGAAATTGAGAGGAGAGTAGACACTTCTCCTATATTGTCTGGCCCTGCCTCGCACACACAGCCTCCCCATTGTCAGTGTCCCCACCAGAGTCATGCATTCGTCCCAATCTATCCCATACTCCTAGGTCATACTGACCCTAGGCCTAGTCTGTAGTAGGGCGCCATATTGGTTTTCTATCTTCTGTGGGTTTGGATAAATGTATCGTGACATGTATCCAATGTTATCGTTATCATGCAGAGCCGTCTCACTGCCTTGAAAGTCCTCCGTTCATCCCTTCCTCTCCTGACCGCCCCCCCACCCCCGTCTCCCCTGGCAACGACTGATCCTCCTCCTGTCTCCATAGCTTTGCTTTTTCAGAATGTCCTGGAGTTGGAATCATACAGCATTTGGCTTTTTCAGATTCCTTCACTTAGTAATAGACGTTTAAGGTTCCTCTGTGTCTTTTCATGACTCTTTTTAGTGCTGTAGAATATTCTATTACCTGGATGTGCCACAGTTTGTCCATTCACCTACTGAAGGACATCTTGGTTGCTTCCAAAGTTTTGGCAGTTATGAATGAAGCTGCTTAAACACTGTGTGCAGATTTTTGTCTCGACTCAAGTTCGCAGATCCTTTAGATAAATACTAAGGAGTCCAATTGCTAGAGTGTATGGTAGGAGTGTGTTTAGCTCTGCAGGAGCCTGCCACTCTGTCTTCCACAGTGGCTACACCATTCTGCGCCCCCACCAGCAATGTGTGAGTGTTCCCTGTGCTCTGCATGGTCACCAGCATTTGGTATCGTCAGTGTTCTGGATTTGGGTCATTCTGATAGGTGTGAGGTGATACTCATCCTTGCCTTAATTTGTATGTCCCTGATGACAGGCTATGGAGATCTTTCAAGTGCCTGCTCATCATCTGTTTATCTTCGTTAGTGATGTGTCTGTTCAGGCTTTTTGCTCTTTTTCTTTTTTTTTAAACTTGGGTTATTCATTTTCTCCATTTGTTGAGTTTTACAAGTTCTTTCTATATTTTGGATTAACGTTCCTTTATCAGATACGTGTTTGCAAATATTTTCTCCCAGTCTGCAGCTTATCTCTTTATTGTCTTGGATAACTTTATTTTTAAATGAAGTTTTATCTTTTTATTTAAGAGGATGCTTATAGAAAGGGGGCACTTGTTTTTGCTAGCCCTGTAGGCATCATTACATACTAAGTGTGAGGGTTACATGCTTATTTCACTGGGGTTCATACAGCCTGTGAAACTGGATTGTAATTACTGATTCTGAAAAACAGAACCTTGCTATTTTATTTCGTGTCGTGAAAGTCATTGAGGTTGGGGTGGGCAGTTCTGATAGAGAAGGGGGAGGGGAGGAGGGAAATGGTTCCACAGACCCCCCGTTGGAGCTAATTTGGGGTCACTCAGCTTCCCTTTTTAGCTTGTGTGCTCTTCTGATGGACTCACCCTTTCCTTCTAGGAACTAGTCTAGATTTCTCGTACTTGTTAGATATCAAAGCCAGAGAATGATACTTTAAGGTAGTATTTTTCAAAATCAAGAAGGAAAATACTGATTGAGCAGCTGGAATTCTTATGCTACTGGTTTTTTAACATTTGCTTGATTTTCATGAATATCTTCTATTAAAAATAAATTGCTCTCTGCATCCGAATTGAAAAATAGGCAAAGGGAACAGCTGTCAGGGATATCATAACGTGCCTCACCTCACTGATAATTTAAAAACAAAATAAAGGGAAAGCGTGCAGTGATACCAGTTTTTGCTTATCAGTTAGTTAGTACTCACAAGCTTGACAGCACAGTCTGTTGGTGAGGCGTGTGAGACCGGTCTGTACCTGGCTTTTGGGAGATAAATGGTCCCAGGCCCTGGTGGGGGGGGGCAGTTGGAGAACCTGCCCCATTTGCAGGTGCACCTGCTGTTTGCCTCAGCCTGCCTCTTGTAAGAAGCGATCTTACGGATGCACTTGCTGATGTCCAAAATAAGGACTTTGCAGTGTTATTTATTGGAAACAATGGAAATGTTTGTGGATAAAATAGGGCTTAAATAAACCAGGGGGCATCCAAACACCAGTACACTGTACAGCTACCAAAAGGAGTAAGGAAGCCCTTTACTTACTTCTTTGGAAAGGTTATATATATATATATGGAAAAAGCAAGATTTAAAACAGTCAAGTACACTGCCTCTGAGGTAGGAAAGGGCAAAGGTATATTTGTATTTATTTGTGTCTACTTTAAAGCCTCTTGAAGCATAATGCACAAAATAAATAAACTGAACGGTTGGGCAGTGAGGCCTGGGACTGGGTAGATAGGAGGCCAGGGCTTAGAGTGAGACTTTTCCCATTAAGTTTTGAACTGGGTGAACTGAATGTTTTTGCCTGTTCAGTAAATTTAAGTAAAAAGCAAAACTAAACAAAAAATGATATTTTAGATACTACCCAATGTCAAAGCAGAATGTAAACTTGTTCATCATCTCTGATATAGTCCTGGGAAAGCAGTGACAAATTGCCCTTTGAAGTTCATTGGGATTCTGTTTTGCACTTGAAAATCTCTGAGACCAATTAGGTCTTGCAGGAGAACACGGAATTTAGAATTAGATAGACTCAAGTTCAGGCCCTGACTGTGCCATTTGTAGTCTGTTTAATTTAACCTCTTTATGCAATTTTATTGTTTTTGCTGATTATAATATTTTTGTCTGCTGTTTAGAGATACTCAAAGCAATACCATTTGTATGAGTAGTGGGTATGGTATGTGGTAGATGATCAAAAATTTTTGGTTCTTTTTCCCTCCCCAGTCTTTAAAACTGACTCGTTTCCAAAAAAAAGTAACCATGGTTTATTTTCTTTTTAGTGGGCTTAAATTTACGTTTGCAAGTCACTCATTATAATATTTTCTAGATACTATGTTTTCTTCACATGTCTTTATTTTTTTCTTTTTTAATTTAAATTCAATTAGCCAATGTATAGTACATCATTAGTTTTTGATATAATGTTAAACGATTCATTAGTTGCACGTAACACCCAGTGCTAATCACATCATAGGCCCTCCCTAAGCCCGTCTCCCGATTACCCATCCCTGCACCCACCTCCCTTTCCACAACGTCAGTTTGTTTCCTGGAGTCAGTAGTCTCATATGGTTTGTCTCCCTCTCTGATTTTTTCTACATATGTCTTTAGATGTTGGAGTTATTTTACTTTTGTTGTTGTTATTTATGGTTTTGGAGTTGGGGAGATAAGGATCAAACTCTTGATGCCACTAAATAACTAGGTGACATCTGAGGATTTTTATCTTTGCCTTTTTGGGCCACTGCCTCCTCATTGGGAAAATGGGAACAATGATGTCATTATTTCAGAAGGAGGGGTTGATTTGAGGGTGGAGACCAAAAGGAATATATCCTCACAGCTTGGGGCAGACTTGGATCATCAGCCCTGTACTGGCCACCCTAAGGGGGAGGTGCTTGGAGGGTCTCAGGCTTCCTGTTTTGTTAATGGGAGCAGTTCTGGCCTCCAGCTACTCTTCCCACCAGATCAGTTCTTACTCAACTTCAGAGCCACCTTGAGATCTTACCAGATCTGGAGGTCATGGATTCCCAAACCCAGGAGATGCTTTTGTGATTTCATTGAGCCTAAAGGTCATCACGCATCCTTGACTCCCATACATTCTCCTGTGGTTCTGATGAAGCAGGCCCATGGACCATAATCTGTCAGCCACCACACTGGGTTTTGAACTCTGAAGGAAACATCCTGAGTCTTTATATTTATAGTGTGTTCCTGTTAAATAGCATATAGCTGGATCTTGTTTATGCTTGTGTGTGCACAGCCAGTCTGAAAATTACTGCTGTTTAATTGGAGTGCTTTTAGTCCATTTACATTTAATGTAATTTTGATATGTCTCATTTGAAAAGTACCATCTTGATTTATTTTCATTTTCTTTTTAGTGCTTGCTGTACATGTTATACTATGCATCTGTATTATAACACATTCTAGCTAGCTCCAGATATACTATTTCATGAATAGTATAAGAACCATGAAATGCTGTAATTCATATTATTTCTCTTCTACCCTTGGTGCTCTTGTAGTCCTGTGTATAACTTCCATTTGTTATAAACTCAATGCAAAGTTTATAATTTTTTTGCTTTATACAGTCAATATTTAAACATATATATCAAAATGTAATTTTTAAATCATAAAATATATTTACATATATTTATATAAATACATTTTAATATTATGTATTATATATGTATTTTATATATTTATTTATATTATATATATATGTATGTAAAAATATATATTTAAAGACATTTTTAAAAGGTTTTATATTTGCCTATGTATTCAGCCTTTCTGGAGTTCTTTATTTTTTCCTTTCAGGCCTGGCTTTCCACCTGATGAATTTTCCTCCTAGCATTTGTTATGTGCTGGTTTGCTGGAGTTAAATTGTCTCAGCTTTTGTCTGTTTGGAAATTCTTTACTTTGTGTAAATTTACTTTACTTTTGATGACTGTGGATTTCTAGGGGGACCTTAATCTAACGACATTGTTCTGTAATGTTTTATACTTCGTTATTTCTAATCCTTATCATTTTTCCCTATGTGTAATGCTCCTTTTTCCTCTGTGTGGTTTTAAGCTTTTTCTCTCTTTCTTTGGTTTTCATCCTATTACCATCAGTAAGCTTAGGTATGGCTTCCTCGTGTTTGCCCTGCTTGGGGTTTGCTGAGCTTGTAGGTCTTGTGGGTTGACACCTTTCCATCAGTTCTGGACCAGTGTCTTCTTAGCCATTGTCTCTTGAATATTACTTTTTCTCCATATGTTTTCTCCTTCCCCTCCAGGACAATACTGTGTCATATGTTAATCTGTTCGGTATCTCACAGCATTCAGGTGATCTCTCTCTCTCTCTCTCTCTCTAATTCTTCTTTCTCTTTGTGTTTCAATTTATATGACTTCTATTGATCTTTTTCCAAGATAACATTTCCTTCTCCTAACATCACATCTGCTGTTTCGATACTCAGGTGAATTATTCACTTCTCATTCTTTTTTTAATTTCTAGCATTTTCTTTTGGTTCTTACAGTTTTTATATCTCTGCTAAAATTTATCATCTGGTCACACATGGTTTTCATTAGAGCCTTTAACACATTTTTCATCACTATATTAATGTTTATATCTAATAATTTCAATGTCTGCTCTATCCGTATTTCACTTCCTATTTATTTTTTCTTGATTTGGGAGCTCATTTTCTTGTTTCTTTGGATGTCTCAAAATATTTTACTAAATGCTAGATAATATGTATGAAAGAACAGTAGAGACTGAGCTAACTAGTAATTGGCCATGGGAAAAGTAAAGTACCTCTTTTCATATCAGGCCAGTAGTGTGGAGGACTGTCCGGAGATAACTAACAGGCAGGCCTAACTGTGTCCTGTAAAGATGTCCTTGCAAGCTTTCTTCTTGGCTGGCATTTGGGACCTTGGACATGAGAGGACTTCCCACAACCGTCATTGCTAAGAGGAGTTACAGTGCCTAAACTGTCTAGACAGCATGGCGTGTGCCGAATATCTGCTTGCTTCTAAGAATCTGGAGCCTTGATGTGTGCTTTTGTGATTAGTCCAGTAAAACCCTGGCACTGAGCTTCCTGCGAACTTCCCAGGCTGGTACCATTTCACAGGTGTCATTCCAGCTTGTTGCTGGGGAATTAAGCTGCCCTGTGGAACCCCACGGGGAGAGGACTCTTGGAAACTTAGGCCTGGTTTCCCCTGGACTTGGCCCCACATGCGTCTTCCCTTGGTGAGTTTTGCTTTGCATTCTTATGCTATAAGGAACTGCAGCTGTGAGTTTGACTGTATCGTGAGTCCCGTGAGCCTTTCCAGACTATCATCGAACCTGGGGGTGGCCTTGGATCCCCCCAGAAGCTCATCTGGGGTCGAGCTGAATCTGGGCTCTGTTGCAGCTCCAGAACGGGTTCTCCACTGTCTTCAGATGTTTTGAGAACAGGATCAGGACTTTCCTTGCAGCAAGGCTGGGCATTTGAGCATGGTGAGACTCCAGAACTCGCTTTCTCTTTCACTGCACAGCTGCTGCCTTTCTAAATGGTGCGCGCTTTCTATCAGCTTGTCGGCCGCTGGCCAGCTTCTCGAGTTGTTGGCATGATCCTTTTTCTCTCCAGCTTTCCACTCCTTGGGGAAGCTCTCTCCCCTCTCTGCCCAGCCCCGCCTCAGGAGAGCCTCTGCTCTTTGTGACAGTCTTTGTGGCAGAGGACTTCCTCTTCGCTGGCTCGCTCTGGGCCAGGAATCCTTGCTGTTGCTGCCTTGTGTGCAGTGAAGACCCAGGGCCCCGAGGGCTGGAGGGGATCTCTCTCCTCTCCTGGCCCAGCCCCCAGCCCTGCCTCCTCGTACCTGAGGCAGTTCCCCATCTCACAGAGCCATGGATGAGAGCAGCCACGGGTCTCTTTCCTCTTGGGCAGTGCTTACTGGCTTCTAGAATTTGGCTCACTTCGTCTTCTTTGTGTCCTTGGCAGTCTGGTGGATTTAAATAAAGATGGGTCCTGTTGTTTTTGTGGGAGCAACAGCCCCTTGTGATTTCCTGCACCCTCACTGGAAACAGAAGCGCCCCGCCGTGGATTTGACAAGGCCTAACAGGACGCCTGCACGAAGCATACGTGTTCTCTTGACTCCCTCCCCTACCCATTGTGGACAGGCAGAAATTTGGCTGGAAGTAAGGAGCAAGGAGGGTACTTGAGGCAGCAGACGGCTGCTGTCATGAGTAATCTGGGGGCAGCCAAAGTCACCGTGAGCTCCGCCAGCTCTCGGGCGAGGGTGTTCTCCATTCAGCGGCTCACGAGTCGGGGTGGGAAGACCTTGGGCTTCACAGACCCTTGGCACAGTGTGCCGGCGGGAGGAATAACAGCATGCGGCTTCGGTGTAAGCCCCTGACGGCTCTTCTATGTTGACTTTTTATGTCATGGCTTCGTGGGCAGACGGTCTTGGAATCCAGCCTTGCCACTTACTTCTGGTGTGGCCTTGGGCAAGACACCTAACCTCTGTGACATGGTGATTGAGCAGCACATCTTGTCACTTACAGGTTGTGAGTAGTACGTAGGTGCTTACTGGAGGGCTCGACACCCTGTTCTCAAATGTTCGTTCCACCCAGACTCCTGGTTTCTTCCTCTCTGTTTTCATCTCAGGATTGTAGTGTCTGCATGGTGGTGTCCTCTCTGTCATGCCTTTATTCAAGATTCTTGGTGCCTCTGACATGTTCTGTTTGCTCACGGAGACACAGTCACCTAATTCCACGGATTTGATGCATTCCTTTACACCCTGCTTGATCACAGAAATACATCACTCAACACAGAACCTCCTACCAGGTGCATTTCCCAAGTAGAGCTACTCATGCACTCGCCTTCTTCTGACAGAGGGGGCTGTCTCTCCTGAATGGTGCTGCTCAGAGCCGCTGGACCTGTCCACAGTATCACAGAGTCTGACTGCCCTGAACACAGGGCCAGCCCCGCACTTGGCCGCGTCCTTCTCTCCTCGGCTCTACTTCCCACTCGTGTTTTGCGTTTACACTGAGACATGTCACTGGCCCCAGAGCCGGAGGGAGCTTGCACTTAGGGTCTTTGCTTTGCAAGGCTCCAAGTGCACCACGAGATTCCTGACTTCTTTAAAACAAGTCAAAAATTTGGTGCATGAATTTGCCAAGTCTGGAAAAAAAAAAAAAAAAGGCCAGTCTAAAATCAGCAGTTTTCAGAATCTGTGCATTTTGGAAACTGTTCAGTGCAACTTACTGTTGACCCTCCTTTAGACTTCTTCATTCCTGAAACGAGGCCTGTGTTTGACAAATGGCCATGATCGTTCCTCTGCCCTGGCTTTTGGAAAGTGAGGGCTGGCCTTCTCTCTTGTGGCCATAAAATTTTTAGATGTATAGAAGGATATTTTTTAAAAAGGAGCCAGCCAGATCATAATCTTAAAAAGACACTATTAAATTTAATTTATATTTGATATGTATCTAAAATGAATCCTAAAATATTTGTATTAGGAAGCCTAAGGAACATCTTGTTTGTTGTCAAATTAAATTTTGTATAACTGAGATATCTTCACAAAACTGGTGAGAAATAAGGAAGATTTCAGTAGTTGATTTCATTATCATTGATGAGCTTTTCCTAGGTATTTCATCTGGAGTGTATCATACCACAATTTAACATACAGAATTTTAAGAGACAGGGTAGGTATAAGAGGCACTAAATTGCATTTGAATTTTTGATGCAAAACCTGAAATGTTTACTTATTCCTTTAACACCCCTTTTCTGCGTACCCACTGCGGGCCAAGCACTCTGCCAGGGTCAGGGGATGTCAGGATGAGGCCAGGCATCTTGTCTGTCAGCCTCAGGAATCTGGGCAGAGACCTATGTGCATAAAAAGTAGCAGTAAGTGTATGAACTACTACAGGAAGGTTGTGTACCAAATGCTCTGAGAAGCCAGAAGAACAGCTAATTATTCCAATTCCATCATTTTGTAAAAGCTGTGTTTTAATTGGGTTAATAGACTATTATCCTACCATGTAAAACCTAATAGCTTTGAAAAACCTATAGCAACCAGAAAGTTCTCTGGGTGACTGATAGCCATAAACCAGAGGGAGTTAATATCCTCTCTCGTCACATTCCTGATAGTGCAGTGGGGCCCAAAGATGTTCCTCGTGTGTCCATATGAAGCAGAAACGAGTAATAGGTGCAGAAAACACCAGGTGGCTGAGCTCATAGAGCCCATAAGGGGCTTTGATGCTAACTTGGCCAAAGCTGGTGTTTGGATGAGGTCAGCCAGGATGTGGCTGTGTAAGTAATTTACTCCTGGTTTCCAGGCTAAACTTCGCGAGCGGGAGAGAACAAGCAGGGAAATGATCTCAAACGGGCAGAATGTTTAGAACCACACATTTATAAACCGTCCTGATCCATCCTCAGCCTGAAATTCTGAGTGTCCCTCAGAAAGCTGAGTCATCTGGCGCGGCGGGAGGCATCGTGGCTTTATTTCTACTGTCACTTCTCCTGTTACCCGGGAGATGGTTTCATCTTTCCATCAGGAAGTTCCAGCAGGAGGTTGATTGTTTAAATATCTAGTGCCAGAGTAGAGAAGGCAGGTGGACTGGTCCCTTTTGTAATCATCATATGTTGGGCATTACAGTCGGTATTTGAGGTATGCTTCTTTTTTTTTTTTTTTGCCCTCACAGCCCTCTATAATGTAGGTATTAATATTCCCATTTCACAGATGAGGAAACTGAGGCCTGCCTCCAGCTAAGTTACACACTCAGGAATAATGCAGTCAGTCCTTGGTGGAGCTGGGATTTTGATCCCTGTCTCTTGGTAGACAAAGCTGCTCTCTGTCCAGGACTCTGACCCTTGCTGTTATCCCAAGAAGAGGCACATTTTTGCCTCCTTGCCCTCCCCCCACTTCCCTGCACTGCTTTGATTATATAAGCCTGCAGTTAACGTGTGTAGCTACCAAAACTCAAGGAAAATCCTTAAGCTGTCCGTGCATGAACTAAGCAGGAGGAACATTTCCCAAGTTTAGTGGAAATTACTGAACCATGGGGCACAGAGGGAAAGGAGTGAAGTGTAGGGTTTCTGTGGGTGGTGGTTGTTTTGCTTTTTTGTTCTTATTTTGCATGAAAGAGAAGAATCTGAGATTATACTGCTTTTTTTTTTCCTTTTGGTTTTGTGTTTTCCTTCGTGTGTGTGTGTGTGTGTGTGTGTCTGTGTGTGTGTAGGAAGAAGCGTCACCGTCACTGCGGGGTGGGAGGTGGTCAGCCATTCATTAAATTGTTGGAGCGAACATGTCTGCTAAAAACCTGTGATTCCATCTTCAGCTTCCTTGTATTTTAGATTTTTTAAAGTACTTTCAGGAAAAAAAATGGAAATTGGATTATCCGACGTTAAATTAAAATCCCGTCTAATAGTGAGCGGTATATTCTTTGGAAATATTGCATTTTTGACAGCACAAGTGATTACAAACAAATCAATAATCGGTGAACACTGAAGAGTCTTCCAAGCTCTGGCAGGAAAAGCAATTAGTGTGGATTGATTTACTGTTATTTATTGTGATGAGGTAATTGCCTCCGCTCGCGCTGTTCTTGAACTTGTGGTACCCCACGGTTTAAAAACATTTATTCTTTTAAATTGTTTAATTTATCTCTGGCCTTATTGTAGAACAGAGATGGCTTTGCGCTTAACTCATGTGAAGACCTGGCTTTCCTCTTTGGCTCCCTAACCCCAGGCTGGGTTTTGTCCCTGCTGTGGCTGAGCCCAGAATGAAGTCCCAACCTTGTGCGCCGAGGCTCATAAATCCTGGAGAGATGCGGCCAGAAACAAATCACGGGAACCTCCTCCCCCCCGCCCCTGCACAGGTGGTGGAGGGCGGCCTTGCCTGGCGGTTCACATGCAGACCACAGTGTGGGGCACCCGACTGGCCTGGATGGTGCGTCGCTGGTGGGATGGGGGCGGGGTACTGATACTCTCACTCACACCGATAACATCGCTTTGAAATCCCAGCCACAGACCTCTCTGAAGGCTGACTGTTGGGAACATGCTTGGCCCCGCTGCTCCTTGGGGTGCGTGCCTTTCCTTTCTGGTACATGTCTCTCTGCCTCTTATCCCTCTTGTCTGTCCCCTGTGGCTGTGCACCATTACGCTTTTGTGTGGCCGTCACTTCGGGGCAGTTTCCCAGTCTGCACCCGTGGTCTGTGCTCACTGCTGAGCTTGGCTGGAGAAGGACATGAGGGAGTGAGTGTTCCAGATGCAGATAGTCTTTGAGAATTTCCCTTATGAGCCTCGCCATATGTCTTGCAGTCTTTACAGGCCTGGTCCCTTAAGAGCACACATACGCATCTTTTTCCTTCTGAGTGGCTCATGTCCCGGTCTCGGCGTGCAGGTGCAGCCTTTGGCGCTGGACCCACCCTGTATTTCTCGTGCTGCCGGGGGAGGGTCTGCTCGGGGCCCTGCTGAAAATGATTCTCAGAGAGCAGGCTGGGGGGAACACTTGAGTCTCCCAGCTCATGTCCTCATCCAGAACGTTCCGGAAGGGCTGCTGGCTTTGCTGGATGACCCTGTGTGGGTAATGGGACTTGGCAGTTGAGAGATTCCATGTGATGAAATGTCTCTGAGTGGAAAAGTTTCTCGTGGGCACGTTCACCACCGAGCAGGGAGTCGAAGGCGGCAGCCAGCGTGCTGGAGGTTTTGTTTTTGCATGTTCTAGTTTGTGAGTCTGTCGTGCCCAGTACTGCTGTGGGTTGCAGTGGGCAACCTGGCCGGGATGGAAGGATGTAAGCCGTGGCGCCTGAACTCGGGGAGCTTGTGGTCGGCCTGGGAGGTGACACCGACGCCCCTGGGGGTGGAGGGCGGAAGCTCTGTTCTCCGGCGTGTGCTCCTGGGAACACGAGTTCCTTGGATGCTGTAGGCGTCGTGCGGAGGGGATACGGCAGGCAGGGATCTGCAGACGTGTTAGGCCCCAGGAGCCCCTCCTCTCCTTTCCCCAGTGGGTCTCACAGCACTTAGGTTTTGTGAAACAACTTGGTAAATACTGGTTATCAGAGAATCCAAAAGTAGAAAAAAATGGTTTATGAACCCTGCGAACAGCTGTCCCTCCCAGGGCTCCTGAGCGGCCTCAGAGTGACCGCTCAGACCTCTCGCCTGGCTCCGTGTGGCTGCCCCGCTGGGCACGAGGCTTCCTGTGCTGTGCCCCTGTCCTCTGCACACTCCCCGCCGCACACAGGGCTCTGCACACCACCCCGGCTTCACACCTGCTCCTGCTCCCCCTGCCGCTCCTCTCTCAGGGGCTGGGCAGTTCTCTTACCTCCGCCTGGCTCGGTCCACAGGCTTTGCTTTTCTCCCCGACGCTGGAGCTGGCGGGTTATGTGTGACCCGTCTGTGAGCGAGAATGCGAGCTCCGTGACGCGCTGGGTTTCGTTTGTGTTCTCTTCCCAGCACGGAGGCGGCACGTAATAAATATTTGTGGAGTGACCCGATGAGTAAATGAGTAAATGCTGCAGAATGTCAGTGGGACAGATGCGTCACGGAAGACAGCTAGGTAGAGCTGGGGGCTCCGAGCTCCCGTGAGGCTTGTGGCCCCAAGGACATGTATTCAACAGCTCTTCCATCACGGGGCGGCCCAGCTGGGGTCTCCGCTCTGTCCTCGGTTCGCTGGGTGGCCTTGAGCCCGCAGGGCTTTCTTTGTCCGGGAGCAGCGCTGGGCAGTGAGGTTAGAGAGAGCCCAAGCATGTGTCATTGCTTCTAGAGGGGAGACGCTCGGTCCTGGGGCAACCAAGTGGGGTTCCCAGGGCAGAGGATGCTGTAGACCCCCTGCTGGGAGGTGGGCCCTGGGGGATGTGCAGCCTCCATCAGCCCATCGGGAGTCGTCTCTGCGAAGAGCAGGTGCAGTAGCTGTGAGCATATTGTTTCTGAAAGTTGATGCCGACAACCTTGCTTCGTCGTTGTGCTGTGTTCAAGAGCTGTCTCCGTGGCGGTTCCTGTCGGAGGGAGTGCGGGTGACCTTTTTCCAGTGTGTTCTCTGGAAATCTGTAGAAATGCAGGCACAAGGGTTCTTCAGTAGGCGTGCTGTTGACTGGGCCTAATGCAGAGTTCTTGGGGGGAGCAGCAGGTAGCAGGCTCTGCCAAGGGCCGTCCACACAGGGGTTGTGTAGGGCCGGGTCCCTGAGGCAGGAATTTTGGGGAAGCCAGGGGACGACAAGGGGAGTGGTTTGGGCTACCAGAGCTTGTCTGTGCTGGAAATACGACCGTGACAGCAGTGCCTTCTTGTTGATCCTGTGATTGGCAACAAAGCCATTTGCAAAACTGAAAATGTACGAGGAAGAGTTGCAGAAACGGTTTGTCCGGTTCATCAACAGGGAGACGGATGACCCAGAAGGGGTGCCTGTCTGCCACGGGCCTGCGGGCAGTGCGCCCGCTGCCCAGGACATCAGCTGGCGTGTGCGCTTCGGGCTCAGAGGGACCTTTGCTCAACACCCTGGGCTTGACTGGTGACGGGGTCTGTGTACTTCTGCAAGCCACGTAGCCTCCCGGGGCTTCTGCGTCCCCATCTGGAAGACGAGTGCTGTGTCCTCCCATGTGGCCTGGGAGACCTCCGTTGGCAGACGCCGTCGAGGCTCTGATTGGGTGGAAGTCTCCTTATGTCCCAGGTGGAGCAGGGATCCCGGAGCCCCGAATGCTTACTGCTCGGGGTGGCCAGGTGCTGGCTTGCATTCTCGGGAGTCAGTGGCCACCTTGGTCATTAATGAAAGTGACTCCATCTTCCTGTCGGGTTTTCTCCGCGGCGCAAGGGCTGCCGTAAATCTCCTAGGTGTCCCAGCGCCGAAGCCCCAGGGAGGCTCGTGTGCAATCCTGTCTCTCCCCCGCGTCACTTGATTTAAGGCCGGCAGTGCTGGAGTTAAACTTAGTATTTCCTCCGGCCTGTCATTAGGTCTCCGGTGAGACACTCTGGCTCCACAGCAGGCTTCTTGCTGGACATTTTCGGTCACAGTCAGAGTGTCCGAACACTGGCCCAGTTGTGGTGTCACTATACTCACACAGACGAGACACTGTAAACCTGAAAATCCCGCCTTCTGTGGCAGGGGGTGGATGTCGTCCTTACTGTCGTTTGCATGACGTATGGCTCCCGCTTGTTGGATGCTGTGTGTCCTTCTCGGCACCTGCCGGTTTCGATAACCATCAAAAAGCTTGTGAAGAGGGGTTTTTATGTCACATATTTACCCATTTAATCATCTGTTATGTTTACTTTTACTATCCTGAGATGGAACGTACGTCCAGAATATTGCACACATGTGAATGTGTGGCGTGACGGGTGATAGTGACGTGAACAGTGACGTGAACACACGCGAGCCGCTGCTCAGAAGGGACCGTTGCCTGTAGTCAGGTCCCTCCCTCCATAGGGCCTTACTGAGCGCACCCCACCTGTCTCCCAGAGGCGACCACTAGCCTGCCTTCTCTGACAGTGACTCTGTTTTCTCTGTGCTTTTACCACCCATGCGTGTGTCCCTATACAAGTAACGTAGCATGGCACGCCCTTGAACTTGATGTTACAGCTGTCCGTGGATCTGTGTGTGGGATGCATGTTGTTTTGCATGTTTGTTTGTTTGGAATTTTTGCATGTTTGTTTGTTTGGAACTTGGCTTCTTTGCTGAACATTACGTTGGCAAGACTGCTCGGAATTCTTGCCTGTAGCTCTCCCTCGCTTTTCTGTGGCATCACACTCCACTGTGCGAACGGTCCCCTGCCTTGTGGCCCTTTGCGCATGCGTTGCCTTCCTACATGGTTTTGTTTCGTTTTCATGATCGTTAATGAGGTGGAGGCCCTTTTCATCTATTTTTTGGTCCTTTGGATTTCTTTCTCTTTCTTTTTCTTTCTCTCTCTCTCTCTCTCTCTTTTTTTTTTGGTGGACCATTCAAATACTTTTCCATTTTTCTATTGAGTGGTGGTGTTCTAATTTGTTTTCAGGAATCCTTTATATACAGTTGACTTTTTTTTAAAAAAATATTTTATTTATTTGAGAGAGAGTGAGTGAGAGAGAGAAAGAGCATGAATGGGGGAAGGGTAGAAGCAGAGGGTCAAGCAGACTCCCCACTGTACAGGGACCCAGACGTGGGACTCGATCCCAGGACCCTGAGATCATGACCTGAGCCGAAGGCAGATGTGTAACCCACTGAACCACCCAGGCACCTCCGACATAGAGTTGACTCTTGAACAACATGAATTTGAACTGCACAGTCCACTTACATGCAGAGTCTTTTCAATAAATACAGTACTGTGAATGTGTTTTCCTTATGATTTTAAGTAACATTTTCTTTTCTCAAGCTTGCTTTACTCTAAGAATGCAGGATAGTGTACTTAGACACAGCATGTGCTGCTCAACTCTGTGGAACCAGTAAGCCTTCCAGTCAGCAGAGCCTGCTCCTAGTTAAGCTTTCAGGGAGTCAGAAGTTGTGGGTGGACTTCCGGCTGTGTGGGGTTGGCGCTTCGGTCCCCCGTTGTTAAGGGGTCGGTTGCCTGTATTTTGGGTGTGGGTATTTTGGGGGTTACCTGTTGTGAATGCAATGACTTATTCTGTGGCTTTCCCCACTCTTTATAACGTCTTTAATTAATTAATTAATGTATTTATTATTATTTATTTTTTAAAGGTTTTGATTTATTTAAGTAATCTCTACACCCAGCATGGGGCTGTAACTCAGTAACCCCGGGAACAAGAGTTGCGTGCTTCATGCTTCTCCAGCTGAGCCAGCCCTGCCCCACCCCTACAATGCCTATTAATGTTCTCGAGTTCAAGGGCCGCCTAGGTGGCTAAGCATCTGACTCCTGGTTTTGCTCCGGGCGTCATCCCATGGTCCTGATCCCAGGGTCCTGAGATAGAGCCCCATGTCGAGCTCTGCTCTCGGCGCAGAGTCTGCTTGAGATTCTCTCTCTCTCTGCCCCTTCTCCCCACAAGTGCCCTCTCTCTCAAATCTTTTTAAACCACGTTCTTAAATTTAACATCATTTGAAAAAAGTCTTACCCAGATTTTTAGTTTCTGTTGTTGTTGGGATGGTTTGCTGGACTGACCTTACATGAGTCACTAACAAAGAGAAAGGGGATTTTTCTTTCTCATTTAGCTGCGCGAGTGTAGTCAGGGCCCACCATGCTGGGCCCTGCGCTGGCTCCAGGGACGCACTGACAAGCATGTCCAGTACAGATTCTGCTCTCAAAGGGCCACAGCTTGTGGGGATGTGGCCGTGCTGGTAACAGTCATGCAGGAGCAAGATCAGAGCCCTGGGTGATCTTGCTGGGGTGCTGGGGTGGTGGGGGTGGACGGTAGAGGAGAGGGAGACGCCCATCTTCCTGGGACCTGGAGAAGGTTTCAGAGGTAAACGGGGTGGGGGGCTGGGAGTAGCCTGTGAGCTAACCCTTCTGAAGAAGACCTAGGAGCTTCTCTGGTGAACATTTCCCTTTTTATGACCTATAAGACAATGCATGGGCATCTTTGCTCACTTGGGAATAAAGGAAATGTTGAACTCATCAAATTTGGCTGAAATCTGTGAAGCCTAGCACGATTGTCTTCTTTCAGAGCAAAGGGGACGCTGGGGAGGGGGTGTATATTCCTTTGTATCATCCCGTGGCTCACGCTTTGGGGATCTAGGATTTGAGGCTGTGCTCAGAATGTGCTCAGAATGAGAGGATTGGGGCACCTGGGGGGCTCAGTCGGTTAAGCGTCTGCCTTTGGTTCACATCATGACCCCAGGGTCCTGGGATCAAGCCCCACAGGGAGCCTGCTTCTCCCTCTGTCAGTAGCTCCCCCTGCTTGTCTGTTCTCTCATTTTCTCTCTCTGACAAATAAATAAATAAAATCCTAAAAAAAAAATGAGTGGATCAGCAGTAAATACAAGTGGCTTGGTGTGCTCAGTCAGGACAGCCTGGTTCGCACACACAATGTAGGACCTGTCACACGAAGACAGTCACATCTCCTCTTGTTCTGGTTCTTGCAGTGTTAGGATCGGTCGCTTCTTTCCAAGGTAGTTGAGAGGGGCCAGAGCCTGCCTCACGACACTCGGGTAGAAGGAGCACTGGGGAAGAGAGCAGAAATGGACGCCTCCCAAAACACCTGGAGGGGGACCCACCTCAGTCCCAGAAGTTGTCCTGGTGGTTGCCCCAGTAGAGGAAGGCAGGGTGGGAGCGTTGTTAAGGAAGAAGGCGGATCCTGACAGCATGAGAGGAAGCCAGAGGAATGGAAAGGTTGGGGCAGCTGACTCAGTTGAAGTGAGGTGGCAGGTGAGGTCCTCGGCAGCTCTGCACACTCTCAGGAGACCCGCAGGGCCCTGGGGCCGTTGATGCAGACACTTGTAATAGACCCGTCAGGGACTTGAGTTTGGCCCATGGCTGTGCTGCCCTGGGACGGTCTGCTGGTGGGCTTTTCTGTCCAGAGGGCAGACTGAGAAAGGAGTCCGTGCTGTTGGGGCCTAGTGATGCGGGCCGAGCAAGAACAGTGTTGTGGTCAGAGGAGACGCAGGCTCCAGCAGGGGGTGGCATGGGCTCTTTTAAGTTTAGGAGAAAGCCACTGGGCAGTTTGAGCAGCGACATGACAAGGTCCGTCTGGTGTACAACTTTAAATCATCTTTCTCCGGAAGGAAATGCAGACAGGTCAGCAAGGAGGCTTGGGAGACCAGTGTGGGCCATCTGGCCATCCCAATGGCTGTGGGATTTGGCAGGAGACAAAGTCTCCAGACTCAGGCCTTGAGCTGACAGAGCAAAGCTGACACTGAGCCCCTGTGCAGGCGCTCTCCTTCCTCATGAGATGCTCTTGGGCAGAAGTCAAGCTCAGGGCCTGGGGTCAGTTTTGTTTGGTTTTGTTTTGTTTTTATCTTAACCTTTGCATGTTTCTGATTACTTAAAACATACATTCTGTTCTAGAAATCCTGAAAGACGGAAACATGAAGACAGGTGAATGACGTATATGTAACCCTAGTCATGCCCTCTGCTCACTCTTTGATCTTTCCTTCCAAGTTCTCTCAGGCCTGCGGGGATCCGGGAGCTGGTGGCCTCTGCCGTAAAGTGCTGGTCCCGAGGGAGTGTTCTCGGGTCAGCTCATTTTAAGTAGTCCTGAGCTTGGTCCCTGCATGCTGGTCCAGGTGCTGGAGTAACAGTGATCAAAAGAAATTGTGCTCTCATGGAGGGAGTAGACCATAAGCACAAGTAAATTGCATGTTATATTAGAAGGTAATAAATGCCGTAAGAAGCAAAGCAGTCAAAAACTGTAAGGGGTGCCTGGGCAGGGAGAGGGGAGACCTCACAGGAACAGTGACTTCAGACCGTGACCTTGGACTCCATGTTGCCTACAATGTCAAGGTAGCATGCACCCAGCAGAGCTGGGGATGTAAGCCGGTGAGTCTGGTTTTCTGGGGCTCTTTCCTGGGAGGTTACTGGGTGGGAAAAGCCCACAGAGCGGTGAGCTCGATGTCACCGCGTGCCGGTGGTGGTGATGACAGAGCGGACTTTCTGAACACTTGCTCACCATCCGTGTAACCTCTGTGGGTCCCCCAGTAGTCGTGTGCCATCAGTATTTTCCCTGCCCCGATCTCCGAGGAGGAAACCCAGAAGCCAGAAGTTCCGGTGTGTGCCCGAGGCTTCGGGGATAGTGGATGGTGGCCAGTTGTGCTGGAGGAGGTGGACCCAGCTGTCCCAGCAGCAGCTTTGGTTTGGGATTGGTCCTCGCTCAGCCTTGGTTGGTGTTTGGGGACTGTGGTGGTTTTAGCTCTTGGAGAGGGCCCGTGTCAGGAGCCCCTGCTACCCCCTGACCGTCCTTATGCTCAGAATGTTTTCTGAAACTGCATCTTGCTCCTGCTGTGGTTTGGCCCCTGCTGGGTTTGATGGCCCGTTTCCTACTTTCCGGGAGTTCCCCTTTGGCCTGCTCTTGGCCTGGCATCCCTGGTCGTGCTGTCCCCAGGAGGGAAGCTGTGGGATTTCAGCGTCCTCGCCCTGGGCACCCTGGCCTTAGCAGGCAAAAACCTTACCATCTGCACTTTATTATTGTTTGTAAATTTTGGGGAGATGTAAATCCTGGAGTGTTTGCTTTTCACGGTTACTTCTCTGATTTTTTCCCTATCATTTTAGGCTATAATCTTTGACTCTGAAAATGACCACAGGATGATAATAGTCAACATTTACAAGACGCTGTGGGGGGTGGGGCAGCCTCCAGCCTCAGACCGGCTGGATGCATCCCTCTGTGCCCAGGCTGGGCCTGGGACCCAAAATCCAGTGACTTTCACAAGGCAGCTGATCTGCGTGGCCCCGGGAAGGGTGAAGTTGTCCTTGGAGCCTGGAGTTAAGTCTGTAGGACCAAGAATCACTGTGGCTGCCCCTTCCTGCCTCTTAGGCTGGCTGGCCACTCAGCACTGGCATTAGAGCATTTTCTTTGTTCTTTCTGATTGTGTGTAAATGCCAGTGTTCCAAAAATAATGTTATAATATTTGCCTATTTAGGAGATGAAGGCACTTCGAAGTGTTCTAGCTTCTATTTTAACTTGGCAAATAATCACATCCTGGGGTTTTAGACATCTTGTTCTCTGCTCGGTAGGTAGATGAGAGAGCCTGGTTAATTTTTGCCTTTGTCCCAGGTCCTTTTGTTTAATCAGTCCTTGTGGGCTAAGCCACGGGGCCCAGTGTAGCACGTGGAATGTGCTGCAGAGTGTCCCGTGAGCAGAGAGTGGCCTTGTAGATGGTGGCGTCCCCAGGGAGCATCTCAGGCTTTGTCCCTGCGTTGACTTCCTGGCGTCTTTCTCTCTGAGAACGGCCCGCAGGGGAGTAACGCGTTTCCTTCATAGGCTGGGATGGAGCTTTTTTCTGTGCTGCTGTGACAGACTGGGGAGCAGGGTGAATTCTGGAGCGGTTTCTGAGGAAGCCTGGACAAGACTGTATAATTAGCTGAATAGTAAAAGGAAAAGTGTAGGATGGTGTTCAGGTTTCTGCCTCCGAGCGATGAGCTGATTTTGCAGAAAGTGAGTTGGGAATTGTGTGTGTTTATTTGGAGAGGCCTGGAGAGCTTCCCTGTAGAGATACCTGGAAGATGGGGGAAAATTTCTATTTGTGGTTTGGGAGAGATCACCGCTGGATATATATCAAGCTGGCGAAATGATCATTGGAACCACAGCAGGAGAACAAACAGACCCAAGGACAGAACCTTGGAGAAAGCCAGCATTTCTCATCGTCCCACCCCCATCCCCTGTACTGAGAGCTGGGGCCGCCATGGACTGCTCCTTCTCTCCTACTCCTGCGGGCGGCCAAGCTGCTTGTGTTCCCAGATAGGCCCCAGATGCACACCTTGGATTCATGTAGCAGTCTGCTGGACGGTCGGAGAGCATGTGGCTCAGAGGGATACTGATAATGCCCTTCACTGGGAGTCAGGGCGTGGGACGTCCATCCATCACTCATCTGATGGCCAGGTCCCACTGGGTTCCCCAAGGGGCCTGAGCAGCCACCCCTTTCCTCCCCACCAAAGCAATGCAAGGTGGCAGCAAGGCTGCATGACGCATTGCATCCTTACCTTGAAAGCGCTTGCCCTGCGTGGGTGCAGGGGGTTGGAAGTGAACTGACCAGGTGGATTTCCCCACCTGGATGCGTGTGTATATGCGCGTGCTTGCAGGTGCATGCTGTGGGGGAAATGACTTAGTTAAAGAAGCAGGTACATCCGGAAATTAATTGTGAGGGGAGCTACTTTGAAAGACATTCACTTGAACAACAATAACAAAAAAAGTAAAATGATAAATTACTGTATTCCTTTCTTTCATTGTTTTTTCTTGATCAAGAACAAAGGTCAAAATAAGACAAGAACTGAAAGCAACCAAACTGAGCAGAGACCCTTCCTGCTCTGGGGATGCCTTGTGTGGTCCTCGTGGAGGGAGAACTCCGCATCCTGAGCATCATCCCTGGCCCCCCGTGCCCCGAGCCTGTCCCCAGGGGCAGCCTGCGCATCACAGGCTTTGGGGGTGTCAGACACATGGGGTGGGAGAGGAGTGGAGGAGGACATAGGGATGAGTCCCGCGTTGTCTTCCTTGGGGCTCCATCTCCCCTGGGGCTTCCCTTCCCTAACCCGTCCTCTTTGTCCCTACAGCCTTTCCGCTGTGCCCACTGCCACTACTCCTGTAACATATCCGGCTCTCTGAAGCGACACTACAACAGGAAGCACCCCAACGAGGAGTACGCCAACGTGGGCACCGGGGAGTTGGCGGCCGACGCGCTCATCCAGCAAGGTAGGCAGCGTGCCCCCTGGCCGGGCTGCGGCATCTTACAGCTCCGTCCCGATGCCTGGGCATGTTTGGTTCATTCTCCGTGGTCACGGCTGTGCTCCACCCCGCACGCCCTCTGCTGTGTATCAGCATTCCTTCTTGCCTTGCTGGAAATCTGAAATGAAAGAGGTCACGACTACGCACAGATTTTACCACCCACCCCACCGCGTTCAGTATTGCCTTCAGTTGTTTGTCTCTGTGGACCTTTTTGGAGATGAAAGTTCATGGCTAAAGTGAACATTTTGTTTTCTTTTGACACGTGGTCTCACTCATTATAGCTCCCAGAGGCTTTCTGGGATCCGGCATCCAGTGGCAGGACCCCATTGATTTGGCCGCGCTCCTGTTGGACACGGGAGGGTTTCCAGATTTTCCCTTTATTGCAGTTATGAATAAAGCCATGACAAACACATCTGTAGGTGAGGTTCTTTCGATGATCCGGAAGTATTTATTGTGTGCTCAGATTACTTACTCATCCTGAAAAGGAAAAACCATTTAGAACATTTAAACTGAAGAGAACAGATGAGGGGCGCCTGAGTGGCTCTGTTGGTTGGGGTCTGACTCTTGCTTCTCACTCAAGTCATCCTCTTGGGGTCCTGAGACGGAGCCCCGCATCGGGCTCCACAGCGAAGGTGGGGCCTGCGTAAGTCTCCCTCCTCCCCCTTCTCTCACTCTCTCAAGAAAAAAAAAAAAAAGAAAATAGAGAAACAGAGAAGAGAATGGATGAAAACTGCTACTATTTTTGAAAAGTATGGGCGATTTTTTTTCTCTGCCTCTTTCAGGGAATGATCACATATTCCCATTTGAGAAGGTTTAGCTCATGTGCTGTTGCCACACAGGGAACTGCCGTCATATTTATATCTGTGCTTCACTAATTCAACTAAGAAAATGATGGCCACGTACAGTACAGCAGTTTTTACTACTTCCTGAGTCCCGTGACTCTTAGAAACCAAGGACCGTTTTAGAAATCCGCCCCGCAGTGAACATGGCTGTGGGGCGGTTAACCCTCCAGCTGCTGCGGGCTCCGCTCGCTGGGATCGCCATGCAGTGCATCTCCATATAAAACAAATGAATTGACTGAATCCTTCAGCCCTTCCGGTGACAGGGCTGATGTTTGGAAATAGGTAACGGCATCAAACATTAACGGCATTGGGATAGTTTTAGAGCCACTCATCGGGGCTAACGGGGAGTGTGTGCCTTGTGTTTAAGTGACTGTTTCCTGGAGCTGGAGACCATGCTGGCGTCATGGGGGGCCCTGGCTCTTCTTTGCCCTCCTCCCTTAGCTGCGCATTCCGGCGAGTTACCTGGCCTCCCCAGCTCCGGGCCTTCACCTGACAATGGAGCGGATGGGGCCACCTCGTGTGACGGCGGACAGGGTCAGAGGAGGGAACACCTGAGTGGCACTCAGTGTGTTCTCATTCTCTTTCTCTCTCTTTTTTTTAAACCCCTCCTAAAAACATCTAAGATTTCTAGAGCCATTGCATCATTTTTGATGACCCCCATCCTGGAATCACAGAGGAGAGAACCAGTTGCCTTCGAGTCACCGTAGATTGCTGGAGAAGCAGGCTAAGACATTCCTTCTAACATTTCCTTCACACTGTTGGGGTGGATTGGCAGGAAATAGACCTTGACTGTGGCTGTTGGGACAGGCGCGGGGCTCTGATTGATGATCCTATCACCGCTCTCTGCCTCCAAACTTTCATCATTGCCTTGCAGTGCCAAACTGTTGCCTGACCTCCGTTTTCAGTTAGCTTCCTCAGACGGTCGTCTCTTGGCCTTCCCTGACAGCGTCTGGCTTTAATTTTCATCTTCGCGGGGGTGTGTTTGGTCTTTTTCACGTGTGCACGCGTGTGTGTGTGAGTGCGTGTGTGTATGTGTGTGTATACACATACATATGCATTTCCTCTGTGTGTGTGTGTGTGTGTGTGTCCACATACATATGCATTTCCAGGGCTCCCTGCGGGAGATCTAGTGAGGAAGGAGACACCGGCACGTCTCTAAACTCGTAAGAGACGTTGATTGTGCCATTGTGTTGTGGGGGGAGGCTGGTCTCCGGAATCAGAGAGCTGGTTGAGCAGGAACACAGCGCAGGAGTCTCCAGAGCACGGAGCTGTCCCCGTTCCCCTGTCTGGGAGAAGGAACGGGCATGGAGGGGCAGAGTGGGAGGGATGCGCTTACGGTGTGTGGGATGCTGGGTCCTCGGGAACCACTGGAGTTCTTCCTTTTCTTTTGATTAGTTGCAAGTGATTCCCCGCCCCCCACCACCTGGTTTTGTGTTTCTCTTCTTCTCATCAAAAGGTAGGTTCTTGGGACTTTGTAATTTCTTGTTTTGATACGGAGGAATATGTGTTAGAATAACAATAACAAACCGTGAACCGAATGCAGTTTTTTCTCCGAACGATGTTACGGCTTTCCTACACCACGTGCGGGGATCCTTGTCCGTCCCCTGATTTCAGCGCCGTCACACTGGGATGCAAGCACAGCTCTCAGCTGTGGACGAAGGTTCTCCCATGCACAGTACTCAGGGATTTGGAAAGGATGTCAGTGCCCAGTGTTGTGCAAGAGGTAGGGAAGGGGGCCTAAAAGGCCAAGGTGTTTCTGTTCTTGTAGGTTTCTGGGGCATGGTACCGTGGTGCTCTCAAGGAGTCTGGGTTATTTTCTGTGGGCTTCCAAAGCCCCTTGGAATGGCGGCTGCTCGGGCATCCACCAGCAGTGTCCTGTAAGTGTTCACCTCCCACGAGCAGGGAGTTTCCAGTCTCTGTGGGGGAGGGATCTCGACTGTGGCCCATTTTAAGCTACCAGTGTGATGTCACGAACTGGGAACAGGCGGGCACAGCTGGCCTGGGAGCTGTTGAAGCCAGCTCCAGTCTTCTGGCCCTCAGGGCACAGGGGTGACAATGCCAGTGAGGTGTCCCCTGGGCCCCTTCAGGATGCACCCGTTCTCAAGAATCTGGGGCTTTCTTGTCATTAAACTTCTCCTGAATGGTGTGTCCGTGCTTTATTCCCTGCTTTTATTTGATTCTGATCATTGGAAGGCAGGTCAGACAATCTCTTATCTTGTTTTCTTAGCCCATCTCTTGTTCATTAATACAGACCGGAGGCATTTTCTCACGCAAATGCACGTTTTCACGTTGTATTGCTGCTGTGCGCCTGCCCATTTTTCCTCCTGAGATGCGCCTCAGGAAGCCAGCTCACTCACCGGTCCCCTCGATCACGGGGTGACAGGCACAGGATACTTTGGCGCCAAGCTTCTAACACTATTAGCTCACTCCTGAAGCTCATAGCAGGACAGAGATGGCACTTAGCAGGCCGCTCATTCCCCAGTGACCTCAGAGGGGCCCGTCAGGTCCCTCCAGATTATCAGCATGAGTGCAGGGATGGGGTCAGGTGGGCCTGGAGCCGGGGTATCTGATCCCTCTGGCCCTGGGTGACTTCCTTAACTCCTCTGAACCTTGGTGTTCCTCATCTCTGCAGAGGAGAGGCTCATATCTGCCCAGCAGCGGCGGCAGACATTCAGACTTACTCTCCAAGGTCCAAGCCTGTGCCCGACACGTAGCACTTCATAATTAGCTCGAATTTACTTTTCTGTTGATTCCCGTGTTCCTATCTCTTGTGCTCCTGCTGTGCTCAGCATCGTGCTGGACGCTGGGGTATGGTGGGTATATCTCTGCTGTGGCCTGGGCTGGGGACGAAGGCTGGGAAGCTCCTCCAAGGCTCCGTATTCTGACTGTAACAGAACAGGTGTGTTCCTGCCAGTGGCTCCCACATTGCTCGCGGGAGGAGAATGCAAGGCTTCTCCCCAGTGCTGACCCTTCTCCCAGCCCCGACAGAGGGTCACTGAAGCCAGCGTACTGGTTGGGATGGGGAGCAGTGGGAGGAGTAGGCTCAGAGAGAAGTCTTCGTTTGTGGCATCTGCTAAAATCTTTGCATCATTTTGGGGCCCCTGGGTGGCTCAGTTGGTGAAGCGTCTGCCTTTGGCTCAGATCATGATCCCAGAGTCCTGGGATGGAGCCCCGCATCGGGCTCCGTGCTTAGCAGGGACCCTGCTTCTCCCTCGGCCCCTCCCCCACTTGTGTCCTCTCGCCCTCTCCCGCAAATAAATAAATTTAAAAAAATAATAAAATCTTTGCATTATTTTGAGCTACCCTATGAAAGGAATATTCGTGTGTGTATGTGTGCACCTTGGATGTATATCCATATCATGGCTTTTCATACCAAATTCAGGAAAAGTAGCACAGAAGGAAACCCAGAAACCGTCCGCTAACACAGAAATCATTTATCTGATGTTGGGACATTTGAGTTTTAGAACTATTTATATTAAGGCCCAGATTCTGTACATTACTGGCAGATGCTTGCTGTGGTGTGATGTCATCATTGGTTGTTATATGTTAATTTCTCTCTTACAGACGCCCTGTGAGGTTATCAGTCCTTTTTTCCTTCTTTCTTTCTTTCTTTCTTTTTTTTTAAAGATTCATTTATTTATTTCAGAGAGAGAGAGCATGCAGGTGCACACAGGTGGGGAGGGGCAGAGGGTGAGAGAGAGCGAGAATCCCAGGCTGCCTCCCCGCTGAGTAGGGAGCCCAGTGAGAGGGTTGAACTCAGGAGCTTGAGAGCCTGATGTGAGCAGAAATCAAGAGTCAGATGCTTGGGGCACCTGGGTGGCTCAGTGGGTTAAAGGTCATGATCCCAGGGTCATGATCCCAGGGTCCTGGGATCGAGCCCAGAGTCAGGCTCTCTGCTCATCAGGGAGCCTGCCTCCCTCTCTCTCTCTGCCTGCCTCTCTGCCTACTTGTGATCTCTGCCTGTCAAATAAATAAATAAAATCTCAAAAAAAAAAAAAAAAGAGAGATGTTTTCCCGACTGCACCACCCAGGTGCCCCTCATTGTTCCTGTTTTAAAGTGAGGAGACACAGAGTGGGGGGCAGCGATCAGCCCAGGTGACAGAGTGTGCAGGTGGCCGAGCCACACCCAGCTCTGGATTCACAGTCTGGATTCTTACTGCGGAGGGGCTGATGCCCCCTGAGGTTTGTCTCAAACATGAACTTACTGAGGAGGGAGAGAAGGAAGTGGCCTAGTGCTGTTCTGGAACAGCCATCGGTTCACATGGGCTAGTGGTCACCTGCTGCTCTGTTGGAAGGTCACACACGTGGGGTGCTGTTGACTTTGTCTCTTGTCTTTGTCTCCGGGTCTAGTTGCTGGTCTGACTCAGGGCTAACTCTGCTTGTCTGGAGGGTCTCAGATGACAGGACTTTGGGGGGCATGTGAAGGGACCCGGAGGGATGGTAGAGATTTGCTTAGGGCTCTTGTTTCCCTAGTGGTCCTCCATGGGTTTGGGGACACCAGCCTGGCTAATAATAAAATGCACTCTGTTGTTCCTCTGCTCTGTTCCTTTACACTGTTTTTTCTGAAGGTCTCCTGGGAAGCAGAGCTGGGGGTTGAGAGAGGTTCCGAGGCTGTCTGACAGCTGCCATATGACCAGGGCCCTCCACCTGAGACTCCCACAGGATGAAAACGACGATCCTGCTTCTGAGCTGGGGCTCTAAGTCCCAGGACAGGCACCGAATTAAGACAACAAGAAGTGAGAACGTTCACAAAGTCCAAGTCCACATTTTACTGCTTTATGTTGTACAATCGCAATGCTCCGAATCTGCTTTCCTTTGATAATTGAGCTCCTTCGTTCAGTGGCACTTTAGGGCCTGTATGAGTCTCTGACTGCAGCTGTAGTCAATGACCAGAGACGTGGTGGTGGTTTAAACCACACAGATTCATTATCCTGCAGTTTTGAAGGTCTCAATGTCCAAGACAGATCTCACAGACCAAAGTCAGGTTTGCTGACAGATCCGTATTCATTCTGGACTCTCCAGGGGACACCGTTCTCCTGCCTTGTCCGGCGTCCGGAGGCTGCCCGCATGCCTTGCCTGGAGTCCCTTCCTTCCCCACCCTCACGGTCTTCCTCCGGTTCTTCTCGGTGACCCGCCTTCTGCCTCCTCTTTGTCAGGACCCTTGCGTTTCCACTAGTCCTGCCTGGACCACCCAGAACAATCTCCCATCTCCAGATCCTTGGTCAGTCCCAGGTGCCAAGTCCCTTCTTGGTGCGAGGTAACACTCCCCTGTTGCAGGGATCAGGATCAGAACAACATTTTCTCTTTTTCCATGTTTATTTACTTAGCATTATAACAGAATCCCCCGTACTGTTTTTACGGTTTATCCATGCCCACTCCATTCCCGACTGGCAGCTCCTGGGGGCCCGGATGCCCAGCTCTTTCAATAGAGCCCAGTCGGGTTTGCAAACAGATCCCCACTGCTTCCCACCCCCGACCCCGCCCGGCGTTACTGAGATGTCATTCACAAAGCTGCAAGAAGTTTAGGATTCTCATCCTCCAGTCAGCTCCTACACTGGTCACCTCACACATTAATCCTCTCTCGCTGTAGTTGAGAATGTTTTAAGTTGTACTCTCTCTCTCTTTTTTTTTTTTTTTTTTAAGATTTTATTTATTCATTTGACACCGAGATCACAAGTAGGCAGAGAGAGAGGAAGGGAAGCAGGCTCCCCGCCTAGCAGAGAACCTGATGCAGGACTTGATCCCAGGACCCTGGGATCACGACCTGAGCCGAAGGCAGAAGCTTTAACCCACTGAGCCACCCAGGTGCCCCTCAAGTTATACTCTTTTCGAGAACTTCAGTTATGAACGATTGTCACTGTGTTTCACCGTAGACCCTCAGACCTTACGCGCTTTGTAACCACAAGTGTGTACTCTTTACCAGCCTCTCCCTCCTCCCCTGTCCTCCAGCTCCTGCCAACCACTCTTCTACTCTGTTTCTGTGAGTTCAGCTTTGTTTTTTTGCCCGTGTTAGTGATCACCATGCAGTATTTATCTCTGTGCCTGACTTCACTGGGTATATACCCTCTAGGTCCATCCATGTCGAAAATGTCAGGTGGCTTTCCTCTCCGTGGCTTACTAATATTCCCGTGTATGCGTGTGTGTGCTGCACACGTGCACGCACACTGTGTCTTCTTTATCCATCATGTTCGTGGACACTGAGGTTGTTCCAGACCTTGGCTACTGTGGATCGCACCGCAGCGACCATGGGAATACAGATAACGCTTCGAAGTTCTCTTTTCATTTCCTTTCAGTAGAAACTCAGCAGTGGAACGACTATCATGGTGGTTGTATTTTTTGAGGCCCCTCCATACTGTTTGCCCCGGTGGTTGCACCAGTTTCCATTCCCACCAGCCGTGCACGAGAGATCCCTTTTCTCCAGGATGGGACTCTCTGGAGGTCCAGTATTCTGCCTACTGGAGTACCTTTTTTTGAAAGATTTTATTTGTTTATCTGAGAGAGAGAGCACAAGCAGGAGAGGGGCGGAGGGGGAAGCAGGCTCCTGCTAAGCAGAGACACTTCCCCTCCACCCCCCGCCAAAGCAGGGCTCTATCCCAGGACTCTGAGAGCACGACCCCAGCCTGAGATAGATGCTGAACTGTCGGAGCCACCCAGGTGCCCCTGGGGTGCCTTTTTTTTTTTTTTTTTTTTTTTTAAGATAGGGGCTTTAACATTTCCCCCAAGAAAAAACAAAGCCCTTAGAGTTTTAGGAAGTGGCTCGCGGGTCCCACGAGCAGGGTCCAGATTCTGGGATCTGATAGCTCAGCCCTGTGCTCTGTGCCGTTCCAGGAGTTATGTTGTTGGAAATGAAGTCGGATTTTCAGTAAGGTCACCCACCACAAAGGATCCAAAGAGATTTTAATGCCAAAAACTCTTCCAGAACACTGCATGCCAAAATGAGCAAAAAAGATGCCACAATTGACTTTTCAAATTGTGCCTAAAGTTCTGTGCCTTTGCCTGCTTCTCATGCCTTCTGAGGAAAGTGTGATCTGGGGTTTACGGTGCTTCCGGTGTGTGTGCTTTATGTCAGTGCCATGAGTAAATGCACCAAGTCTTCCCATGACCTCTATTGTGCATTGCCTGAGAGTGTAATGAATTGAACTAGAAATTAATTTTCTAGCTTTGGTGTCATTTAAGTGCATAGTTCTGCGTTTAGTCTAGATTACGTATTTCCAATGTGTTGTTCTTTAATTAAAAGCCATGTGGCAAAGGTTGAAGTTTTAATTAATGTGGGGCATTATCATATTAATTTTAATTTAAACAGAATATAAGGATGTTTTTCTCCTTAAATTGGTTTCCATTAAAGAGTCCCACAGAAGGAGTCTTTAATTTCACTGCCTCTTGTTAAGTCATTATAGAAAGAGCTACGTCAGTTGAACCAAATGAGAAGGCAGAGGTTTTCACACCTTGGAGAGTTTTAAAAGATGATCAGAGGAAAATACATAATTTTCAATGATTGATAAGTGATAATAAAGGAAGCTAAAAACTACATTTAATTATTGTCTAGGCGGGAAAGAACAAGCCCATTTGATTTGGCCTAAAAAAAGAATGCAGAGTATGTAAGTTTCAGAAAATAAGCTTCCGTTTGAGCTGCCTCCTCTGTGGAATGTTCTGGAAGTTTATGGTGTTGCCAGTCTTTCTGCGGATTCTGTCCCCTGTCTGTGTCAGACCCGCCATGCTCTCTTGCGCCCTGCTAGCATGGCGAGGCTGTGAAACAGTGAGCTGAAGGTGTGAAGGGTGCGCTGTTGTCCGTCTGGGTGGGCGTCCTTTTCTGCTCATGACTGTTTGGGGAGTCACTCAGCACCCCGGGTGACAGACAGGAAGCTCCGCCTACAGAGCCGTGCACTGTCAGATGCTGACGTGGATCTGAGTCAGGAGATCTCACACATCCTGCTTGCTCTGGGACATGCTAACAGCGCGTTAGGCATCCCCATGAAGTGTGCCCGTGGTGGTCTAGTTTGTCACGACAACCTCATCTTCAGGACAGAATTCTTCTCCTCCCTCTCCTTAGGGCCCCAGTGAGCAATCTCGGGCCCTGGGAGGACACAGGAGCGCACAGCAGGTCTGAGAGAGGGGGGCAGAGGCGGCAGAAAGACGGGGGCACACCCCCCAACAGCAGGCATGCTGAGAAGGGAATGAGCGTGGTCAGTGCCCGAGGTGGGGGAATGCTGGGGAGCAGGTGGGAACGAGGTCACACAGGGGTGCTAGTCGGTCTCACGAGCCACAGCAGGGAGCTGAGATTTTATTCTGGGTCTGATGGGAAGCCTTTGAAGGGTTTTACACCTGTAAGAGATGTGATGCAGTTTGTGTCTTTATTTTATTGATTTATTGACTTATTTTATTTGAGAGAAGGGGAAGGGGGCAGAGGGAGAGGGAGAGAGAATCTCAAGTAGCCTCCCGCCAAGCGCGGAGCCTGATGTGGGGCTCGCTGCCGTGACCATGAGATGGTGACCTGAGCTGAAAGCAAGAATCGGAGGCTCAACCAGCTCAGCCACGCAGGCGCCTCTGGTTTGTGTTTTTTGAAGTCCCGACTGTGTGGCAGGTGGCGAGTAGACCGGCAGTGGCCGCAGGGAGACCAGTTGTGCCCGCCACGTGGCCCCCCTGCCCGGCGCAGGGTGGAGGCCTCACGGTGGCGGCTGATCGTCTGTGTGGTTTTGGAGGCCCGCGACCAGGACGCCTCCCCCGGCGGTTGGAGGTTGCTTCTGAACTCATAGCCCAACAAAGTGACTTTTGTCCAGTCACTCATTAGCTGCTGTTCCTGATAGGATTTTAGAAAGATAATCTTTTGTGTGATTCTCAGGTTTTTTTCTGTTTTTTTTTTGTTTGTTTTGTTTTGTTTTGTTTTAACCTGGAGTTTTACGTGCTCTTACATCCACACACCTCCCAGAACACGTATAACACATAATCAGCTCGATAAATAGTGACTTTTCAGGATGTGACCAACTTCTTAATCTGCCCTTTACGGGGAAATCCCAATGGGAATTTATAGAAACAGCTCAGCTTTTGATGTGAAGGAGACGGAGAGTCTGCCTCTTAGTCTTAGTATTTTGGGACAAAGATGATTGAGAAAAGCAGCCTGGCATTGAGTTGTTTGCTCTTTTCAAATGAAAAAAATGAAGGAATGACTTAGGCCACCTGTTCACGTGGCCATGGGAATTCTGTCGCCACCGCACCTGGAATGTCACGTACATTAGACTCTCTGCAAATGCTCGTTCAGAAATGAAAAGAAAATCATTAAGCTTTAAAATCTTTGTCCTGAGACACATCCCTGCCGACGCTGCTGTGTTCTGTCATGGAGGGAGGCTGGACCGAGGTGAGCGCTGCAGACAGCGCTGTGCTTTCCCCGGGACTTGAGGTGTTTGGATGGCGGGGAGCCCGGGGCCACAGTCACTTTCCTGTCCTTTTCCCTCTGTGCCTTCAGGTGGTTTGAAGTGTCCTGTGTGCAGCTTCGTCTATGGTACCAAATGGGAGTTCAACAGACACCTGAAGAACAAGCATGGCCTGAAGTTGGTGGAAAATGAAGGAGACCCCAAGTGGGAGGTAAGTTTCTAAAGCACGGCATTGATCTTGACCTTTCCAGGTACAAATGACAGACCGGGCAGTCCCGGATCCTGGGCACAGACAGCGGCTCCTCAGAGAATTGGGATTTCTGGTTGGGAAACTAGGAGATCTTCCCAAAGCCTGTCTCCTGTGGGAGGGCTGAGACCAGGGCTGTGCCTGCGAATTCTTACCCTGAGTTGAACTGAGAATGTCCGTATCGGTCTCTCCCTGGCCTTTGCACTTCTGTGAGTCACCATTCCAGAGTTTCAGCTGTTGCATCCGAGGGAAGGATGCCAGGCAAGGGGCATGTTGTAAGTTTCACCAGAAGAACCGGGAAGGGCTTTGTCTTCTGATTCTAGGCCCTCCTGTCCTGCTGCTGAAGGCATGCACTCCCCCCTGCATCTTTGTTTTGCCCCAGGGTGTTAGAACTAGTCCCCTGGCTAGAACATATCTGTATGATCAAAGCCAGTAGCTGTCTCTATCTCCAACCACCAAGTGTCCCCAACACAGATGAATTGCAACTTACATAAGGCGGGGTTTCGCAAACTCAGCACTGCAAACATTACGATCTTGGATGTGATAACCTGTTGTAGGGGCTGTTTGGTGCATTTTAGGACGTTTAGTAGCATCATCGACCCCCCAAATCCCCAACCCAATATCAGTGGGACTCCCAGTTGTGACAACCAGAAATGCATGGATGTTGCTGATGTCTCCAGAAGTCCAAATCACCCACAGATGAGAACCATTTATCCAGGCACCTTCTAGAGCATTAGCATACGGTAATTAAGAGTAAGGGCTTTGAAAAAATCCCAGAACACTTGAAAAAAATAATACATCATGACAGTGTGAGGATGATTCCAGAATGCAAAGAAAGGGTGGCTCAGTAGGAGGAAGTATTTTGATATAATCCATCATCATACTAGAACTAGGAAGGAAAAAGAAATGATTATCTTCACACATTCAGAAAAGGCACTCGACAAACTTAAGCATCTGGTGATTAAAAGCAGTCAGTAAGGTACAGCTGGGTGCATATACCCTTAAGATGGAAAAATGCATCCATGCATCTCCGCCTCAAAACCAGGATCTTACCTGGGGGTGGGGGGCGCTGGGTGTCTTGTTGAGTCGGGAACAAGACGAGGATGCAATAGGAGCTCTGCTCTCGAATGTCACTTGGGAGGGGCATCAGGCAGAGTAAATAGTGACATTAAGGATTGGAAGGGAAGGGGGCACCTGAGTGCCTCAGTCGGTGAAGCGACTGCCTTCAACTCAGGTCATGATCACAGGGCCCTGGGATCGAGCCCCGCATCGGGCTCTCTGTGTCCTTCTTCCTCTGCTGCTCTACCTGCTTGTGCTCTCTCTCTCCCTCTGTCCAACAAATCAATAAAATCTTGAAAAATAAAAAAAAAAGAATTGGAAGGGAAGAAATAAGGTATCTGTGTGAAGATGGCAGGATTCTATTTTTGGCAAATGCAGCAGAAGGAATGAAAAACTACTAGCATGATAAGCAACGGGTTGAAACAAACATAAAATAATGAGCAGCTTGTGTGTGTAGAGAGAGGCAAGAGCGAAAAGATCAGAGATTTAAATGTAAAAACAGTGACATTTTAGGAATACCAGAAGAAAAACCCTAGTGAACGAATTCATTTCTAAAATCAGACTGTGGAGAGCTTGTCTAACTATATGACTCAGAATCCAGATTCAGGAAGGAGAAAGATTGAGAACAATTGACCACAAGAAAAAATTTTAAAAAGTCTTGTGGAAAAGAGCTCATAAACAAGCTCAAGAGACAAATGACAGCAAAATACCTGTGGTCCTACGGTAGAAGAAGGATGAGTATCTTGACATTACGGAAGTCTTGTAAAAAATAGTGATCAACAACCCCATAGGAAAATGGGCAAGAGATCAGAAAGGTTCCTAGAAGAGAAATGCAGGTGACTTCGAATATCTGAAGACATGATCAGCCTGACACGTAGCACATGTTGATGGAAACTAGAGAGAGAGAGAACTTCTTACCTATTAGAATCCAGAATCGGACATCCTGTCTGTCGGAGAGGCTGAGGGGAAAACGTACTCGCATGCGCTGCGGGGGGAAATTCAGAATGTTACTACCACTATGAGGGGGCATTTAGCAGCATCTAGTAAAATTACTGGCGCACTTCTTCATCCGTTAACAGTCCTATCGCTAGAAAAGTACCCTAAAGTAACGCTCACAGAAGGAGAGAAGGTGCCTGCACTATGCTGTTTATCACAGCCCGATTATGTATTATGGTTTTACATAGAGGAATGATTGCTTGTGTGCTAAGTCCAGACATGTGCCTGTATACAGTCTGTGTACCTGTGTTTCTCAGCCTTTTGTGCTGAGAGCCCAGAAGCAGTGACTCTCAGTGGCTGTGAGCATACCTGTTCCCCAGATCTCAGTCTCTAATAGGATTCTCCAGTAAAAGGAACTCTGGGGTCCTTTGGAAAGTGTTTAATTCCAGGGCACTGGCAGAAAGTTTGTAAGATGATCCTATGGTATTTTATAGTCCTAGAAAGTAACAAGTTGCTTCACCCCCAACAACACCCCGAAAGATGGAGGTATATCAAAAGGACACAAGAGACAACCCAAAAAGTTCCTAATGGCCAGACCCAGAACAATTTAAATACCTAAATAAAGAATGATTGGCATGCTTGGGTGGCTCCGTTGGTTAAGCATCTGCCTTGGGTTCAGGTCATGATTGCAGGGTCCTGGGTTTGAGCCTTGAGTAGGGCTCCCTGTTCAGTGCGGAGGCTGCTTCTCCTCCCTCTGCTCCTCCACCTGCTTGTGCGTGCGTTCTCTCCAATAAATAAATAAAATCTTTAAAAAATAAAAAAACCAACCATGATCGTGTTGTACTACAACTCAAAGAATAAAATAAGTATCAGTGACTCTGTACTGGAATGAATGGTGGGGAAGGAACAGATCTTGCACACAGAAGAATGCTGAGGGGTGTGCGTGGGAAGAATGAGGGAAAGAGAGAATTCGCATGAAAGCACCGTAGTGATCATGGCTGCAGGCAAATCCATCAGGGGGCGCTGAAATTAGAATATAAGGAGAAACAGAATATTTACATAGCTCAAAATCTCTCCCCGCAGATCCTCACTGGATCACAGAGGGAAAGTAATCACTGTGGGAGAGGCATCGGGCGGACCCGCGCTAACCGTGCAGCCAGAGGTTAGCGTCCCTGGTAATACGTCATGGTGCCGTCATGTGCCGCCTGCCGTGATGAGGAGAGGGGCGCGCTCCTTCCCCACCATGGTATTTTTCAGAAAGGCCTCATCCTCCGTCTGCTCCATCAGATGTAGTGAATGATGTGTGGTTAGATACCTGACCAGGACTCCTCGGAGTGTCACACTCACAAAAGGCCATGAAAGCCAGAGGAGCTGTCCCTGGTAGGAGGAGACCATGGCGACTTGGTGACGGAGTCCCTGCATCCAGCACTGGTCCTGGGACAGAAAAGGGACACTGGGGAGAAAGCTGCTAAATCTGGGTCACGTCAGTGATTCCAGCGTTAATGCTAGGCTTTGATGATTGTACCCCGGTCGCATCAGATGTTACCGTGAGGGGAGGTTGAGTCAAGGGTGTAGAGGAGCTCTCGGTTTTATCTGTGCAGCTGTGCTGTAATTCGAAAAATATTTCAGAATAACATAGTCCTGCAAAAGACGGGAGCGTTTCATGAGGAGAGGTGAGGCCGCACCCAGATGGGGGGATGAAGAGACAAGCCGGGATCTCTTAGTGGTTGTGCAGATTTGATTCTGAAACCACACATATACTTCATATGATACTAAAAAAACACTAAAGTTTAAAAAAATGCAAGCCCTGAAAATTGAGAGGAGAGGGAAATAAGTGGTACTAACTGTGTATCTGTATTAACTGGCCTAGCGACACAGAGGGACTGTTCCTACAGACCTGAAGATCGGACTTTGCCCCTCCAGAGTGGGGTGTGAGCTAAGGGCAGGAAGAACTGCAGAGACCCGGACTGTGGTCGGTTGTTGTGGGGCTGGCGGAGCTGGTGGGAAGGGGCTCTGAGGTGTACCCCCAAGGCTGTTGCTCGGTTCAGTAAGCACAGTGAAGCACAGCAGGAATATTTCAGTCCGTGGGTGTCTGCTGACACTGTGGGTTGGGGGGGGACTCAGCCACCTTTGTAGGGTATTAGTGCATCAATTCTGTTCAGTAAAAAAAGGCCAATAGTCAAGTAGTACCTTTCCTGAAAACAAACTGTACCTTAGTATAACCAAATATTCGGTAAGGAGAAGCTTCTGTTGATAGACATTTTCCAGCTAACAAATGAGGATCAACAGTATGGCCATTTGCAAGCCCCCCATGGTCACAGATCCAGCAGTGGCCACCCCTTAACCTGCCGATGGCAGAGAAATAAAGAAGACACCCAGACATCCCGTGTCTCCTGTTAGAGTAGACCATATAACTGAAGCGTTCTTGCCAAAAAGGGAACCAGTATCTGATTACATCTACCAACTTGCAGGAGACGCGGTGGACAGTCAGTGGTTCATAGCGGTGCCGTCAGCCACGTTCAGACCGTTGGAAACTCTGCCGACCAAGAACTCTAAGTCAGGTGGGGGGGGTCGGAGTCAGATCAGAACCTGCAAATAGAAGTCTTATGAGGCATGTCAGTCAGTGCTAATACCTGGGTTCAATGACTTCAGTTTGATTCGAAGGGTCAGTTAATAGGAAATACGATACCGGAGGGACAAGGACGTGGCCCGGTGGGTGGTCACGTGAAGGAATGACTGTTCTGTGTTTGATGTCACGGTGTTGTTGTGCTTGCGTTTTGAGAGGGCTTTGTCTCTCGGAGTTACCTTCTAAAATAAAGAGAAGATGCTATGACTTTTGCATCTGCTTCACAGTATTCCAAGGGCCGGGCGCGGAGTGTGTGGGGGTGCAGAGGGGAGATAAGGTTGGTCACGAATTGATAGTTACTCAAGTTGGGTGATGTGTACATGGAGGGATCATCCCCCTGTTGTGTGTGCTGGAAATTTTCTCTAAGAAAATGTTAGAAGTACGCGCATTAGAGTTTGACAGACTGAATCCTGGTGCTGTCCTGTATGAATGGCTTGACTGGGAACCATTACCTCTTTGACCTCTGTGTTCTCCGTCCTCTGACCGTACGGTGAGGCTAATAATACCCACAAGACAGGATATCAAATTGCTGAGGTCCATAGCCAGTCCCTGGTAGGCCCCCAGGACCCCCAGTGTCTGGCAGCTGCTATGATTATTGGTGGTGGAGAAGGTGACATCAGTGTTTCCTCCTCATCTAAGGGAAAACACACAGTCCTCCGGTGTCCAAGTTCATACTGCAAGGGTTTGATCTGTATTAACAGACAGACATTGCAGTGCCGGCTCTTGACCTAACACCCCGCGTCTCTCGGCCAGTCGGTGCTTTCGTAAGTGCGTGTGACGCACCACCCTCTGCTCTGAAGGCCTCGCTTCCTGCGGATCCCAGCGTGTTAAGGAGGAGAGCTTCGAACCCAGTGAAAGCAGTACTCACAAAGCCATGTACTCGACTTCAGAAGTGAGACAGCCGAGCACCTGGGCTCAGGCGCTTGGTCACCTGTGGGGGACAGACTGCCTCCTCCAGCAGCTTGGGCTGTCATCAGGCTCCCCAGAATGCCTTGCACAGCCCATTCTTCCTACATGTGACCATTACAGGGTCCCCCCTCGGGAAAGAAGCCGTTCTGTGTGTGCCGCTTCTCAGAGGCTCACATTCCTGGGGCCCAGTCGGTGTTGGGCAATTTGTGGCTTCATGGTACTTACAAGGAAGTAGGGTTTGTTGTTGTTCATGTATGCATTCATCACCTTTTTATTGGGTGTCTACTGTGTGTCAGGCTGGGAATCTTGAAAGGTGCTTGGCCCCTTGGCTGTAAGAGAAGAAATATGTGGCGTTCGGAACTGTGTCCATTACCGATAGGTACACTCACAGGGCATCACTTCGGCACCTGTAAATATTGTGTCAAGTCCTCCTTTCTATTCTTTATTGGTGATGTTCCTGTTTCCTACCTCTAGTCCCCGCCCACTCCCTGTCCCTTCCAGAAAGAGGGCAGTATCCATGCTGGTCTTCCGCGACATGCTGAGTTCTGTCCCACCTCTTTTCTCCAGTGGTACGAGGCACCTGAGAATGTCGCTTCAGCCCTTCCTCCCTTCACAGCTCCTGATTTTGCAGATATGTTTCCTGTGGTCCTTTGTTTATCATCTCCTTTGTATACAAACAAGAAGGGCTGGAGTAGCCAAGGTTGCCTGAGCTCTTACTCCATGCGGGACGTGTGCCACGAACTTGACACGGGTGATGGAGTCGCCCACCCCTCTCCCCCCGCCTGCAGCTGTGCCGTGGGCAGCAGCGGGAGGGGACGGCAGCCATTAGAAGAGCACATGCAGGAATCTCTGTGCGTGTCTAATCCCTAATTACGGACCGTACACTCTGGTCCCTAAGGGAGGAATGTGGCAGGAAGCTTTCTACCAGAGCTGCTTTGAAAACATCTCAGTCTTTGCAAAAAAGTAGTTTCCATTTGGGAAAGTGTGTTTTTATGGGAGCAGCTGATGTCTCAGGGATGCCGGGTAAACGAGCTGCTGTAGAGGGTTGCTTGTGTGCGATTGTCTGTCTCCATGCGTTATCCTGGGACTTGCGGGAACGGGTGGTCTTCTAGAAGGTCACTCAGATGGTGTGTTTTTGTTTAGCCAGCCACAGAAACCCCCGAGGAGCCCTCCACCCAGTACGTGCACATCACGGAAGCCGAAGAGGACGTTCAGGGCACGCAGGCAGCCGTGGCCGCGCTCCAGGACCTGAGATACACTTCGGAGAGCGGTGAGGGGGGACACCTTCCGGCCACCTTCGAGCCGGTTCCTCGTGAGCGTGCGGAAGGACTGAACGTGTGAATGCGTGCTGTCCCCGCGTGCGCTCCGCCGGCGTGGCTGCCCCAGCATTTGTTCGCCGAAGGTCCCACACTCAGGCTTAGAGGCCTGACGTCTCCCGACGGGAGCCGAGAGGAGGCTTAGTAGACGCAGAGCTCTGTTGCATGTGGCCAGCCCTCCGCACGTGCTCTGAGCAGGGGCTTACCGCTCTCCGTGGGGGCGGAAGGCGCTTTGCCGGAAGGACTCAGCTGAGTGCCGGAGCTGGTCCCGTGGTCTGGGTGTCCGTCCCCGTCCCTGGCTTCTGGGCCTCTCTTCTGGAGGGGGGCTTGTCTCTGCTCCACGGACAGCGGTGGCCCAGGGCCGCCCTGCGGAGCCTTGAGCCCAGCACGGCCTGCGTCCCAATCTTCTGAAAAGCCCCAACGCAGGATTTTTATGTCATTTTCAAGTGTTAGGTCAATTTTAAAGTCAGACCACACTGCCAGCCGAGCGGTGATTTGGGTCTTACACTGAGAAATGTTTTCTTAGTCCTTTTCAGCACCTGGAAGGAGCCCCAGTTCGTGCATGATCACAGTCTGATGGCATTAGGTGGTGGCAGGGGTAGGAAATGGCCAGTGTGGCCATTAGAGCCCAGGTCATCAGCCCCCTGAGCAAAACTGTCCTTTGGGCTGATGACCTTAGGTCTGGACTCACTGGACTGCGGAGCTCGAGTCCAGTGAGCGAGACAGCGCTTCCCGGGTGCGGCTGGTTAGAGCGGCAGGTCGTGCGGAGGGAGTGGCCCGGCCGGGGCTGTTCCGTGGGGCATCCAGAGAGAGGCCCTGAGTCTCTGCTTCCTTCGTGTTTGTGGCTTCAGCGACCGCTCAGGCCCTGCGCCTTCATCCCCCACGTGCACACATATTCCCTCTGAAGCCTCTTCCGAGTCTCTTCCTGGCTTTTGGGATAGGGCGCAGGCTTTGCAGCCCACCGAGCCAGGCCTGCCCGCTCTGGGTTCTGGCTCCCTGCGCCGCATCCATTCCCACCCCGCCTCTGAGGTTGCTCTCCCCTGCAGACTCCACAAAACCTGCGCTGCGGGTGTGATCTCTGGGGCACGGTCTGTTCCTTTCCCCACACGCTATTCCTGGCCACCTCACCTGTACGTTCAGCGTTCAGATCGCATGTCACCTGCCGGGGACTCAGCTGACTTTTCTGCAGCGTTCCCCTAATTGCTGACTTCTCTGCAGCGTTCCACTGATGGCCTCCTGAGACGGGACCAACCTGGTGGGTAGTAATTTGCTTACAAATCTGTCTCCTGAGTCCTGGAAGGAGGAGAGAGAGTGTTGGGTGCAGGCAGATCTCGGTATTCCCGCTGGGAGCCACGCGTCTGATGACAGGCTTGATAAATGGCCCCCGGGGGGGTCAGTGCAGGAGGAATCAAACCTTGCTCAGCTCAGTATGTTTTTAAGGTAAAGGTTTTGTTTAGTCTTCGGATGTTCAGAGTGGTTGGCTGCAAGGCACAGTGGATGTACGTCCCTTAAGTAGAGAGAGAAAGAGGGTGAGTGTGTGTGTGTGCGGGGGAGGGGGGCAGTGCCAGAGTGGTACGGAGGGTATGCAGGGCACTCACACCGTCCTCTACTGACCCTCATGCCACACGCTCGCTGCTACAGAGAACGCATCACGCTCCCCTTCTCCGTCTCTTCCTGAGTGACTCGCATTGGAATGTGGCCCGTGGAAAGCCGGTCCACAAGGATGCAAACATTGGCAGAGGCTTGGTGATATTATGCTAACACAGAGATCACACAGGAGTTTCCCTTTCAGTAAATTAATGACCAGGGTCCGAGGGCCATGTTCCGGAGAGTCACAGATGGTCAGGCAGATGGTGTGGCCCGGCAGGGCAGGCTCCGTAGCTGGCCTGAGGCTGTGGATTCTAATCGTTTGAGATGATTAAAATGGAACCCCGAGCTTCAATTGGTTTGGAGTTCCAAGTCGCACTGGTTCTAATAATTGAGACATCCTCGGACGTTTAGTCCGTAGCTTGTGTAACTGATGGGGCCTGCTCTCATTGGCCGCCTCCCAGGCCTGTGCATACAGGACACCAACTTTGCAGGTTAGTGTGTTTGTTGGTACTTCTCAGGGCTTCTGTCCTGAGAAGCAGTCCTGGGTCATCAAGTTTGGATTCAGAACACTGGGGTCTGAGCTCCGGCTTCGTGCCAAAACTGGTTCCAGGTAAGTCTCCTGTCTTTTTTGTGCAGAGGTGACCAGTCTGTGAAATGGGGGTGATATCACAATGTCTTCTCCTTATAGGATCATTTGGGCTTTGGAGATGTTCCTATAAAAACTGCTTTAAAGCCAAAAAGTGCCATGCAAATTATTCTGCTGTTGGAATGAGTGATGGTGGAGAATCTGTGCTCCCCCCGCCCCGGGGTGGGTGACACCCCACAGTGGCCTCTAGTAAGGTCTGGTGTTGCACTCAGTGCCCCTCAACCCCTGTGGGCTTACTGGTGTCCCGTTTGCTTCTTCCTTGTAAGGTGACCGCCTTGACCCCACGGCCGTGAACATCCTCCAGCAAATCATAGAGCTGGGCACCGAGGCCCATGACGCTACTGCTGTGGCCTCTGTGGTCGCCATGGCTCCAGGGACGGTGACAGTCGTGAAACAGGTAAGGACCCTCCCAGCACCTTAAATATCCTTTCTCCACACTGCCACATACCCCCTTCTCTCTCCTGCCCTGGAGGTTATCAAGGCTGAATTTCCCTGAGGTGGGGTTGGGAAGGAGGTTGGCTTAGGCTTGCATTTTCTTCCTCTGCCTCTGATTATCATGTGAATGTGTCTTTAGCAGTTCCACAAGTGGAGGTATATTTTAGGGGAAAGATACAATAGGTTTTTTAAAATTCTGGAAGCCTTTCATTCATTTCCCTTCTAAGAATCCCATTGTGAAAGTGAGCAGATGTGGACACACTTGGACACATCTGTCGTGCAAAGCAGCCCTTGGCTGGGAACTGTGGAAGCAGCCGGAGAGGCTGGGAGGGGTTCTCCGTGGATTGACCTCGTGGTTTGCACCGCATCACCTGGTCGATGCCTAAGCGGATGGGAAGAAAATGATGAGTTTATGAATAAAGGTTACTCGAGTTAATTGATAGTTAAACTCTTTGGCTCATTTCCTCCTCTTCTACCCTCCGAGACTTCACCAGCTGTAAAATGCAGTGTGGTTGGTAATGACATCATCCTTTTTCTCTGTCTGTACCTCTCTCTACTATCTCTTGCTTCATTTTACAAAAGCTTTGGCCTGGCTTCCACAAATACTTAAAAAAAAAAAAAAACCCAACAACAACAGTGAACACATCAGACGTGGACAGAGTTCAAGTTCACGGAGAGAGCTGAAGTGCAGACTGTAGAGTTTTACAGCTGCCCGTTCTTAGAATCATTCATTCAGGAAGTACTTAGTAAGTGCCCACTCCTGCCAGCAGTGTTTCTGGGGTTCCAGGAGAGAACCATCACCGTGGTCGCTGTCTAGTGGGGAAAAAGGTAAAACAGAAACGAACAAGTGAGGCACAGGGGCTCTCCAGTGGTGATCAGGTACAGTGGAGGACAGGAAGGCAGGGAGGGGCTACGGGTCCCAGAGCGGGCTTGGGGGACATTTTATAATATGAAATGATATTTTGTCTGTAATATATGTCCATATATCAGGGGCAGCTACGGTTGTTGGGGGCAGATGGCTCATGTTTGCACAGAGGTGCGTCTTACGGGAGGCGTGCCAGACTCCTACACATGCTTCCCTTTGTAGTTACTAGGCTGCGGTCTTCGCCTCGTCTTACTAAATCTCTTCTGAAACAGCTTATCTGCGCTGTGACCTGATGAGTCCTGAGCCGGACCTGACACGTCAGGAAGGGTGTGATTGGACTGGTGTCAGGAGAATTTTTTGCGTATTTCGTACCTGCCAAAACCTTTTGAGACTTGCAGGAAGGTGCCAGCTCCTGTGATATGCCGCTGCTCAGGGCCATGATTTATCGAGCATCACAGACGGTGCGGTGACACGTGAGGTTGCCGGCTTGGGATTCAGCTTCAGTGTGCTTTGAGGCGTTAGGCTGACAGCACCACACGGGATGAGGCAGAGAAGCATCCAGTCCGACCAGCATAAACAGGTGCCATGTGCGTGAGGTAGCAGAAAACGGTGGGATTCTTGAGAGAATCTTGTGTTTTTTTTGAAAACGCAGGACAAGGGGGAGTCTTGGTGTTAACATGGTCTAGAGCAACTGTGTTCGGAGGTGTTTGCTGAGAGCGGTGTCCTTGTCATCATCCGTGGGCCTGGCCCAGCACCGGGCTCCCTGGGGCTGCTGGGACCTGCTGGATGGGGGATGGGCAGAGGGACCAGGAGCAGGTGGACAGTAAACACCCACTCCTTCGGCAACGGGGTTGCATTGTGTGAAAGAATGCCTCCGAGTTCAGTTGTCCCGTCGTTTAAATGTAAAGACAAGTAGGTTTTTTGTTTGGTTTTGTTTTAAAATTTTATTTATTTGAGAGAGAGTGAGCATGAGCAGAAGGTAGCGGCAGGCAGAGAAGAAGGCAGGGAGAGGGAGAAAGAGACTCCCACCAAGCAGGGAGCCCGATGCGGGGCTCGATCCCAGGACCCTGAGATCATGACCTGAGCTGAAGGCAGACACTTAACTGACTGAGCCCCCCAGACACCCCATGATAACTTTTTATTAGAGAAATTCGTTTTTAGTTTTGATTTTTTTCCCCCTCTAATTAGACTCTGGCTTAGGAATTTTTCAGTAGAGGGATTATGTCTACTTAATGAGGGTGCTTGAGCCACTCGAGTGTGAACTCTCGGGTACCTGTTGGCCTCGAGTGGTGCTCTTCCTTCACTGTGGGAGGGCACTGGGTGCTGGGATTTTGTCCTCTTCCAACCAGAAGAGCTCACGTGCTAGTTGCTCTGGAGACGTTTCGTTACATAGGATGGAGCGTGCTGTGGCCTTCCTGTGTGGTTTCTCTCATTATGTCCCATAAGACGGTACTGGAAAGAAAAAAGCAAGGAAGGACATCTTTCATAAAACAGTATGTATTATACAAAAGAAGTTTTTCATATTACTATTGGATAGTCTATCTTGAGATCTTCTGAAACTTCCCAGTTTTATACATACTTCCACGGGGCTGAAAACAAATTCTAGGTGTGTATGAGAAATCTTAAAATTTTAAACATCCAGAATTCAGATTCTGGATGTTTAAAATTTTAAGATTTCTTTCCCATGTAAAACAACAGTCATATGCTCTGTTCATAATTTTATTTCTTCCCGATGTATTAATGTTAATTGAAAAGGATCTTTTTTTTGTATGAAAATTTATCAGTAATCATTGTAAGTGATTAGTTTTCTAGTCGTTTTAGGTTTTCAGTTTCCAGGATGACACTAATGCTAGGCCTGGTGGGCAGGGTGGCGGTGTTGGAATCAAAGAGCTGAGAAAAAATGGTTCTTGGAATACTGAAAAAAATAAAATTAAATTAAAAATAAATAAATGAAATTATGTGTTAAGCATTTGGGGAAAAATGGTTCCTTAGGTTGCTTTCTTCCTGTTTTTAAATGAGACATGAAAGGCTTGGACCATAATTCAGGCTGTTGAATTTTCAGTTGGACACAGAACCATGTTCTCAATGATTTTCCATCACGTCACTTTCTTCAAGTGTCAGCATTAGAAGCGGATTTCTGGGGATGGGGCATTTTGGAGTGTTAGGGAAGGCGAGTCCTTGTAGGCCGTGCCCCAGCTGGCCCTCAGAAACACTTGAGAGCTTTGAGTGCAATTAATCATGTATTTCTGAAGCCCAGACCGTTTTCACGAGATAAATCAGTTTCCTTCTTTTCTTTTTGTTCTATCTTGCTTTAGGGTTGTATGCGAGGAAATTTATCTTTGATTAAGAAAACTGCCTTAAGTAGAGGAAGTGTAAGACCTACCAGGGAAACCATAGCCTCTCTGAGTCAAAGTCAGTTGTTTTAGAGGAAAAGTCTAACATAACCACTGCCACTGTCATGGCTCATGGCTTAGGCGCCTCTTTGCTGTTCTTACGGTTTAAGATTTATTTTCAAGATGAAAAGTAGCATTTTCTTTACTGGCCCACAGCATTTGCTCTGCTGACTCCCACTGCCCCTCCCTCCCCGTGTGCTCCCTGGGGGCTCTGCGGCATCTGCAGCAAATTCCCACAGATTTGGTGGCTCGAAACCACTTTCTTGTCTAACAACCCTGGAGGTCAGAAGTCTAAGATGAATTTCAAAGGGAGCTAAAGTCAAGGTGCTAATGGCTGCATTCCTTCTGGGAAGGACTCCTTTCTGGAATTTTCCAGCTTCTAGAGGCCCCTGGCGTCCCTTGACTTGGGTTCCCTTCCCTCCATCTTCAGGGCCAGCAAGGGCGGGGGGTGCTCCTCTCACACCCCAGCGCTCTGGCCTCTGCTTCCTCGCCTGCTCTTGGCCGGACCCTCTGGTCTCCCTCTCATAAAGACCCCCGTGATTCCGTGACGTCCCCCTGGATAATCTGAGACAGTCTCCCCGTCTCAAGCTTCTTAGTCACATCTACAGAGTCCCCTTCCTCGTGCAAGGTAACATTCGCAGATTCTGGGGATTAGGACACAAGACCTCTTCGGAGTTGGGGGCCGTTCCTCTGCCTGCCACGCTGGGTTCTGCGGATAAGACCGGTCCTGGTCTCAAGAGGCAGGTAGCCCGGTGAGGGGAATTATCGACTCTTTTATTCAGCAAACCCCCCCTGAGCTGTGTCCATCAGCCAGGTGCTGTTCTTGGCTCTCAGGATATTTCAGTGAACAAGAAGGGTAAACAGCTTAGTAGCTGACCTTTCTCTAACTGGGGGTGGCGGCCGACCCACACACAGCTGATAAATAACATGGTATGTAAATGGGGAGAAGGGGAAAAAGAACCAGCGGAACCAGGCAAGACCTTAAACTGGCTGCTCTAACTGAGAGTAATGTGGGTTTTGGGGAGGTCGACCAGTGTCCGAAGGGTGCTGTGGGAGCCCCAAGGGGCTGCAGAGCTTGAACCAGGGTCTGGGATGGGGCACGTGGTGGACAGGGACGCTTCAGAGATGCCGTTGGTGCCCCACTGGAGTCCTGGCCGGTAGCTGGGAGTTGGGTGGGGGCAGGACTCCAGGCAGATGCAGGAGCTGGAGCTGGTGCTGGGTGACTGGAGGCTGGGGGAGGTGGCGGACGAGGCCCCACTTCAGTGAAATGCTGGGCCCTGCTGTGACCACCAAGCGTTGACGGGGGAGTTGCAGCCCAGAAGGCACCTTAGCCGGGTCTCTGCCTTCCCTGCCCCTTCCCTCTGCTCAAAGGCCAGTGGAGAGAGGATGAGTCTGGACAGCTCGCACGTTCCTGTCACTTCTCAGAGTCAGATGACCTTTCGCTACAGGCTTCTCGACCTATGTTACCGTCTCAAAGGCGTACTGGCATTTTTAAGAAATCAGTTTCTAGGTTCTTCGCTTTAGTCACAGGACCCAAGTAGAGAGTCTGCTCTGAGCCTTCCTGCCATTGGATGGATGTGCAGCAGAACGGCCTGTCTTCCCTGAGCACGTCGCTGACTGCGGACGCAGCCCCGGGTCCTGGGTGCACCAGGCCCGCAGGGGCACCGCGTCCCTTTCTTCTGCTTATTATTATTGAGAGTGGCCCCTAAACCTGAGTTGTGGGAGCTGGGCGCATTGTGGTGTGCAGCCTCGGGGGGTGAAGGTGGATCTGTCTGGGAGGAGGCCCCCGAGCTGCGGGGGAGTGCATGTGTCTCACTCATTCCTCCGTTTGCTTTTGGAAACCAGTTGCCTTTCAGTCCGCATGCCGTGTGTGAACTGGCTAGGACGTTTCCCTGCGTACTGGGTCCAGCTGTCATAGGGTTAGTCCTGGTGAGGCTGTCCGGTGATATGCAGTCGACCACGCTCGCCTCTCAGTGATTCGGTTACCGTTTCTGCTCTGCTGAGAGCTGGTGAGAAAGCATGTCGTGTTAGCGCCCAGAGAAACAGAACCAGTGTGTGTGTGCTGTGTGTTTGTGTATGCACAGATAAACACGTATACGGAGATTTATTTTAGGGAATTGACTCACCAGTTATGGAGGCTGACAAGTCCTGAGAGCCACAGTCTGTAAGTTGGAGACCCAAGTGCTGACAGTGTGGTTGCTCTGAGCCTGAAGGCAGAGAACCAGGAAAGCTGATGTTCCAGTTGGAAAGCCAGTAGGCTCAAAACCCAGGAAGAGCCAGCGTTGTCACTGCTTTGTCACAAAGGCAGGGGGAGAAACAAACAACACAGTGTTCCATCTCCGAGGTAAGCAGGTGGGAGGAATTCCCTTCTTCAGGGAGAGTCGGCCTTTTTGTTCTGTTCGGGCTTTGACTGGTTGGTTGAGGCCCACCTGCATCGGGAAGTGCAGTCTTTTACACAGTCTGTTAATTTAAATGTTAATTTCATCCAGAAAGGCCCTCACAGAAAGCACCCACAGTAACGTTTGACCGAATATCTGGGACACCCGTGGCCCAGTGACGTTGACACATGAAATTAACCATCACCCATGTCCGTGTGTGTTTCAGAGGGAAGGCCTCTTTGTCGGTGGAAGGTCATTGTTTACCTGGGTAACTGTTTACTGAGATAACCAGGTGTCACAGAGGTGACTTTGGTTTACAGATTTCAGGGAGATTTGGCAGCTTCTAGAAAGCACATGTATTTCGGTAGATGGGTATTTCTCTCACAGTCAGTATTTCAGTTCAAGGAGCTCCGTCCTGCAGGTTCTTGAGGGTCCATGGTTGAGAAGAGGCCGGCAGCACCACACCGACCCCAAGAGTCCTGAGCACAGCACCCCACTTTAGTCTCTGGGTCAAGAGCGACTAGATGGTTCTTACTCTACCTCCTTCCACTGAGTGTTTTCACTGGTGACTGGTTAGTGGCTCTGTGTTGGCAGGACTGTGCCTCTGTCCACACCAAGCATCTTGCTTACAGCCCAGGAGTCCTGCTTCGGAGCTGGATGTGGGGTGCACCCTTATTCCTGGTTCTCTGCAACCCTGGAGTAGCCTCTCTTCTGTTTGTTATTTTCCCTTGATGTGCTGGACACGTCCAAGCTGTCAGCCACCGCCCCAGCAGCAGGGAACAGCTGAAGGGAGCCACAGAGACAGTCTCAGACCTGCAGGCACCCTGCCTCCTTGCCCTACGCAGCCCTTGACCTGGCGTTGCGCTGCCATCATCTTGCTCAGGATCCCCAGTGCTCTGACCGCGTGCTAGCGCTGCTGATTTAAGAAACAAACCAAAGTAGAAATTCCAGATTTGCCCAAAGCTGTCCCCCTTCTCCCAGCTCCTTCCCCATGCCCTTTGGCATCTCTGGGCAGGTCCCCCGTGGTGGTTGGCACTGGAGGGGGAAGATGACGTGTCCTGTCGGGAGGAGAGGAACGTGCGAAGCCTCCAAGGGCTCGGCGCACAGCACTCCGTCTGAGAGCCAGTTTCGGAAGCAGTTCTTGCTGGAGGACATGTCGCCAGCCAGCACTAGAATTGCTGTTTGTCATTTGCAGTTCATGATTTTTTGCAAGGAAACACAGTCCATAGCTATGGCTGACCATGCACACACTCGCCTGTGTGCAAGGGAGCGCAGGTCCAGCCTGTCCTGTTCTGGCCATCTGGTCTCCCTGATGCCCTCTCAGATGTCTGCGTGCACCAGGTCATCTGGTGGGAGAAGCCGCTCTGCAGAAGGCGCTTCTCCAGAGCAGCCTCTGGGAGGGAGAAGCCTCACGGCCCGTGTTTCTGCTGGTAGGGGAGCCCAGAACTGGCCTCCTCCTCTGGGATGTTGAGCCTTTTATAATACTTGTGTCAAAATTCGGGGGAGGGGGGGCGTCTAGAATGTGACTGATGTGAGGCTTCAGTATCTGTTTCCAGCGTTCTTTTCAAACAGTCACTACATTCTGTCAGTTTGATTGTTGAAGTGCACAGCCAGAGACCTGACTGTAGAATCGCATTGGCGCCAAGGCTCTCGGAGTCCTCAAAAGGTCACAGAAGGGACCAGCGGTCTGCATTGTCCTTGTCACAGAGCAGGACTAAGCTGAGACCTCTCCCCTTTTCTTCCCCCACACAAGGGATGAGGAGATGCCCTTCTGTTTTGTTGTCCATTTAAGTCAAATAATTGGTGAGTTAATGCATTTTTCTTGTTCCTGCGGGAGACACCTTCTGACCCCGATGGTGAGCAGACCTTCCCCTGAATTCAGCGCCGCCCACGTGGTAGAAATCACAGAGCTTCTCCCATCTTCTCTCTGTCCTCCTCTCCCCTTTTGGCACCTGGTTTGTCTTCAGGTCGTTTGCCGCAGCGCACGAGACGTTATAATAGGGGGTTTCCTTCTGTGTCACAGTGAAACCCTGCCGTCTCCAGTTGTCTTGTTTCTTCTCCTTTTCCCGTCACGGTGGTTTTGCCATCGTTGTGGTTCATGTGAGGCATCTTCCCAGAAGATCAGGAATAGGCGTCTGTGATGTTAAAAGAAGGGCTGGTAAGCGTAGCTGTTTGTGTATTGTGTCACTCCTCACTGTGTGATGGGAACGCCGGCTCTGTGCAGTGCGTACTGGTTCTGTAGGGGAATTATAGTCATGAGGGATTCAGATGCCTTTGGAAGGCCTGAGTGAGGCAGTCCTAGGTCTTTCGTCGGCAATCCCATCCGTGGCATGTTGCAGGGGCCGAGAGCATATGCCCCATGGATGGTCTAACACCAGACGGTGTTAAAACACTGATAGATGCCGCCAATCCAGACGGACAGGTTTTCTCTTTTATACCCAGTCCTTTTGAGCTTTATGGAATTATTTTATTTATTTATTTATTTATTTTAAAGTTTTATTCTTTTTTTTTTTTAATATTTTATTTATTTGCCAGAGATAGAGGGAGAGTACACACAAGCAGGCAGAGAGGCAGGCAGAGGCAGCAAGAGAAGCAGGCTCCTTGTCGAGCAAGGAGCCTGATGCGGGACTCGATCCCAGGACCTTGGGATCATGACCTGAGCCGAAGGCAGCCGCCTAACCAACTGAGCCACCCAGGCGTCTCGAGCTTTATGGAATTATGAAGTGGCACGGACTGCTTGCTTTGTTTTTTTCCTGTTACCATCTTGCTTACTGTAACAGAACCGATTGTTAACACGTTTTGGTTAGTGAGGTTTGCCTCTTGCCTACAGAACTTGGCGGTCCAATTTATTTCATCCTGGCACCCTGCCAGCTTTGATTACCTCACGCTCCTAATCACGCACCCAGGTAGCCTCCTCTCCAGTACTCTTGGAGATCGCATGCCTTACAGAATGTCATTCTGCTGCTGCTGAACGGCGACCTTCGCTGTGTAGATCCAGGGACGAGCAGATCATTCGGGGTCCTGGCAGTGGGTTACTCTCCCTTGTCACTTAATGCTAACTCTTGTCCTTTGTAAGCCTTCCTTAGTACTCCCGTAGCCATTTGAGTCTTTCTTTCTTTCTCTTTATTTTAAATAAAACTTCCAGAGACGTCAGTGCATCCTCATTCCTGTCTCTCTTATTACTTGCTGAGCTTCTTTATCCCCTTGTAGTGATGGAAAATTCCACTTCTTTGTGAAATTTTAAAGGAAAAATAAGTGCCATGATCTTCCTCTGGCCATGTGGGAAATTGTCTGAAAAAATAGTGGATAAAGGTTTCCCAGTTTCATTCTGGCCCTCTTGTTATATAGAGCATCTTCAGCCAGCCTGGAGGGGTCAGTCCATTGAACTTTTCTTCTCTGTTCTCTTCCTTTCCCTAAGCTCTGATTTTCCTGCCGCTGGGCCCCAGGAAGCTGTAGCTTTGTTGGTGCTGTTTGCAGAATCCGACTTTGTTTGAGTTTCCATACCGTTGAGTTGATTGCCTTTGGCCGGTGCCTAGTTCCCGATCACAGCCTGGGCTGGGGCAGGTGGATTTTACGACTCCTCCCGTCTCTGCCGCTTGCCCTGGCCCGCTGAGATCACGCACTCTGCCTCCGGTGTGTGGCAAAGGCAGGGCTGCGAGAACCCTGATACGGGGAGCCAGGGCTGGGGACCCCCTCCGCTGGAAATGTGGCCCTGGCCTTCCTGGAGTGTGTCCTGGGGTAGTGCTGCCGCCAGCTGGGTCCGCTTATCATTCCCACTGAAGCAGTGGCCTCCATACTGCTCAGAGGGGTTCCCCCAAACAAGCTCTCTCAGCGCCCCCATCCTGTGAGTGCACGTTCTCCACTCCAGGGCTCAGGCCGAAACCCGGGCGTCTGCGTTACCCCCACACGTGATTGTCAGCATGTCTTCCCCTTGTCGTGGGATCTCCCCCCACAACACATCTCACAGATCCCCATGTCCCAAGGCTGCCACCTCTATTTAAGCAGCGGCTGCTCCAGACTTGGTCCCTGGGCCAGTGGCCTTAGCTTCAGGGAGATTGTTAGAAACACAGAGGGTCTGGCTCCAACCCACACCCCCATGTCAGACTGCACATTACCCTGGCCCTGGTCACCCTTGATTCATGTGCAAGACAGAGCCTGAGAAGCTCCCCCCACCGTGGTTTAGGGACCTTCTCTTCACCGGTCTCCTTTCCTCCACCCCTGCTGCTGTTTCCACGTAGCACACGGAGTGAACTCCTCCAAAGGTAAGCGAGATTCCAGCATCTCTCACTTCAAACCACCAGTAACTTGGAAAGTCTCCAGTAGACTGGGAATAGGACTTCCCCGTGGCCTCCCATAGCAGTCTGGCCCTCCTGCCTCCCTCCACCCTTTTGCTTCGTAGGCACCTGCCCACTGGACTGCCTGCTGGCCCTCTGTTCCCTTCGTCCCTCTGCCCAGAATGCCCATCACCTGCCTCTGCGAGGCTCACTTCTGTTGCTTGATGTCCGCTTCAGGGCCATACGCCCCACCCTCTCCGATCTCTCAAGTCCACGTTGGTATTCTTCGGAGCCTGGAGATGGGATGAGCCCTGCTCCTCTGGTTGTGCTGTCAGCTGACTGCTAGATGGGAGGAGTGGCCAGGTGAGCCTGATCTAGTCCACTGAGCCCTAGAAAGCAGAGAACTTCCTCACCTGGTGGCAAACTTCCCTGACATTAGAAGCAGAAGCATTTGTATCTTTGTGTTTTGAGCCACTCCCTGTGTGGTCCTTGGTTAGGCGGTGATAGGAAAGGAGCCCCGTGGAATGCAGAGGAGGAGTGAAGGGCGGCTCACGTGCGGCAGGCCAGCCGTGCGGCACAGTGGGGGACTCTGCTCAGAGCTCAGGCCCACTCTCACCGAGCCTCCCCGCCTGTGACACAGAAGGCAAAGCCATGAATACAGGCCCACGAGGTTGTCGTCTATAACAGGCCCCAAGAACGGTAATGAGTGGGGCACCCCCCCACACACACACATCCCAGTTTCTCTTCTGCTGGAGGACAGGGGAGCGCTGGCCCCCGCCCAGGTGCAGCCCCTGGATCCTACCCCCTTCCTCATTTTTTAACTGGGGAGGAAGGTGGACAGTCGGACCACCAGTTCAGGGGACGGGCCCTGACAAGCCCCCAGTGTGAGTCCTGCTTTCCCGTGGCGGCCACTTCTCTCAGATCCCCCACCTCCCGCCAGCTGCAGATGGCAGGAGTGAGGAGCGAGCCCGGGGCTGCTCCTGGGGGAAGCAGGAAGGCCATCGGTACCTCCAGGCTTCCCCTCTGACCGGAGTAGGTAGGACCTAGGGGCCGCACCTGGGTGGGAGAGCTCTCCCGTCCTCCAGCAGTGGAGAAGCAGGAGGTGTGTTGGGGGGGGGGGGTGCCCCACTCATTACTGTTCTTGGGGCCTTTGTCACAGACCACAGCGTCGCAGGCCCGTGTGCACGCCTTTGCCTTCCGCAATGGGGGGCTCGTGGAGAGTGGGATTGGCTCTTCGTCCCCGCGGGATCTCCAGCACTTGGCTCAGGGCCTGGCGTGTTCGGAGGCTTCCTGAGTGCTGAGAATCATGAACAGAGGATCCGATGTTGGGTGTCCGAGCTGGGTGGGCTCAGGGGGGCTTCCCCATGCCTTGTGCTGAGCAACCTCTTGGGCGGCAGCCGCTGTGGTGCTGGGCTTCGGGAAGTGCAGGCCTCTGAGACGGAGGCCCCGCATGCAGGGCGTCTGCTGGGCAGACCACCTCATAAGCGTCGCCCTGGCCATGTCACACGGGTGGAGGAGGAGGCCGTGCGTGGCAAAGCGGGGAAGGTGACACATGGCTAAAAGGGAGCCAGCCTGCCCCTTACTGGTATGTGACCCTGGACAACACACTTTCCTGCTTTGAACTTCTGTTTTCTTCTCTGTAAAATGGGAAATACTAGCACCTGCTCCATGGGGCTAACGTGCAGATCACATGTGATCACCCGCGTGGACTCTGAGGGCGTCTTCAGTACATCCTCGCTCGCGTCCTGGGAGTGCCGTAGCTCCTTATCCCCTTCCTGTGCATGTCGAATTCAGTCATACTTGTTCCTGCTTCTGGAAGTTTCTGTCCAAACAAATACTAGTATGACTCTCGAGGCCTTGTGCTTGGCGTTAGGAGTCCCAGGGTTTCATAGGAGCATCCGTTGCTTGGTCCAGACAGGGAAACAGACAGTTGCATCATGTAGACAAACATGGTTGTGGCTGGAAACAGTCTGACCCCCTTCCCAGCCCTGCTGCTGAGCCCTTCTGAGGAGTTCCACCAGAGAGGGCAGGGGGAGTGCGGGGGGCGACTGGCATGGAAGGGCCGAGGACATCCTACAGCCACTTGCCCAAAGTAAAGGGGAGTTAGGGAAGGGGTTCTGCGCCAGAAGGGGCACAGACAGGAGAGCAGGCAGAGGGAGGAGGGCGTTCCAGGGAGAGCCAAGGTTGGCAGACTTTCATAGAGACGAGTATAAATGGCAACGAAAGGGGCGTGTGGGTATCAACACTGCCTCGTTGCTCTGAGGACGATGGACCCACAGTTCCTGTTTCTGTTCTTGGATCCCCTCTGCTACTAATGAACACACCCGGGTACCTTTGACGAGTGATGGAAACAGTTTAAGACGTGTTGTGGTAAACATTCTTGAAGCAGAACGTGGAAACACTGCACCCCTGGGGGTCTGACCTCCTCCGTGGGGTCTGAGGCTCTGTGGGGTGCCCGGGAGGGGCACGGCAGGCTCTTGCCGGCTCACTTCCTTGTCTGCTCAGGCTCACGGAGGCTGCGGGTCCCTATACAAAAGGCCGGGGAAACTGCTAGCGGCCACGGGCTGTGGGGAGTGCATCCGCTGACAGAAGAAGTCATATGGTTCCAGCACGGGGTGGGGGGGGGGGGGCGGGATGGCAGAACAAGGCAGGGGGCGGAGGCAGTGGGGGTCTTGCATGTCACTACGTCTTTGCCGAGCCTGTCAGGGCAGGATCGAGGAAGGGCAGGGGTGGTTGCTGGGGGTGGTTGTGAGAAAAACCAAGAAGGGTGGAGGGCTTGTCTTCTGAGTGACAGGCTGAGGGAAGTGTTCTCCAAGTGCCGCAGGGAGGTTTCGGTGAGAAATGTGACCCGGAGAGTTGCCATCTGTGGCTGGGCCCACAGGCCGGGGTGGGGCCTGTGAGGAGAAGCGAGTCTCCCGGTGGGAGGCACCCGGCAGGGAGGCACAGCGCCCTGGTCAGGGCCTGGCACTAAACAAAAGTCCAATACATGTGCGCTTAAAGGTCAAGAAAGGGAAACATTATGCACAATAAACTTGTCTAAATATCAAAAGATACTCACAGGCTGCTGCGTTTCTCCTTCCCTGTCACCGGGAGTGTGTTCTGCTTCTGTTTGAGTTCAGCTTTACAGTATTTCCTGAATAATTCAGCTCAGATGTGTGTCACGCGCCGGCTGTGAGCTGGGTGCTGTGCAGGCACAGTCTGGAAGGGGACATGCACGGGCATCAGATACCCGCCCCGGGGGGATGGCACCTTCTGGTTGTCGTGAGCGCCACACGAGACCACCTGTCCTGCCCAGGCACCAGCCCCGTCATCCCTTGCTTCTCCACGTGCTTAGAGACGACATTGTACACCCCATTTTGCCGCAATTTCCAAGGCAAGGATTCTTTTTGCCTCACTTGATAGTTGAGGCCACACTAAACTGTGCTTATTAGACCCTTGAGAAGTTCGAGAAAGATCGGATGTCTTAGCCATTTTTGCTGCCCTGATATCTATCGTTAGATCCATTCTGCAGGGTGAGCCGGTTTGGCCAACACACAAATATCCTCGTTCAGTGATAGACACGGGGCCAGTAGGGCCGTCTTTCCACGTGCCCCGTCACAGCAAAGAGAGTTGGCCCTTCCCTTCTCTGCAGGTGGGCCCTCAGGACCCTGTGGACAAGGGCGCTATGTGCACGAGGGCTCCCATGCGCTGGTGCCTTGGAATGGGCCTGCCGCAGGGTGGGCCCCCGGATCCCGCAGCGCCTCTGGGAGCCAGGACGCCCTTGGGGACGGCAGCGACTGCCTGCAGCGAGCTGTCTTTGCAACCTGTTTAGACTTTGGACTGTTTATAGGATCAGTATTTTCAGAAAAGAAAGAACATCTACTGTCTACTTACAACCAAGAGAAAAATAGGGCGGAGGCAAAGCATTACGCCGTCTCCCCAGGAAGGATGAATCACGGCCTTGCTCCCTGGCTGTGCATTTTGTCCTTTTTGAAAGGCTTTAAATCTTCATTGATGCATGGAACGGTTTCTCCCTGCCCGTGAATATCTTTCGATGTTGCCACAAGTTTCTTGCTCATAATACCCTTCTTTTGGTCCTGGATCTACATACGTATTTCTGGAGTTGGGAATTTACAAGGTTTTCTTATAAACAACATCCATTTGTACCTCTTCTTCCTTCTGTAAATTGGGACAGTGTTTACCACCGTTCCTTTGTCTCTGACGCAGACAACACCACACCTAAGCCCGGGTAAACGTGTTCGCCTGCCAGCCCCGTGAGGTGGGTCTGCCGGTCCCGCTTCTGGCAACGCTAGAGGAAGCTCTTGCTGGTTATAATTTCAGCAGTGAGTGAAACCTCAATTACTGGGAAAAATGAGACTTCTTCCTCAGAGCTTAAACACGCACAGAGGAATGTTTCACCTAAAAGAATCGACTGCAGGGCTCTCTGTCATTCTTGTCGTTTGGTTGTATGTGACTTTTTATGTGCAGCGCTCTCTTGTTAGCACACTGCGGAGTCTGAGAATTCCTGCAGCGGAAGGGACCTGGGGAGGGGTCCGCCCTCTGGGCCTTGCATGGTGTTCAGGACCAGGGCCAGCTCCTCCGGGAACCCCACCCGGGCCACAGCCTCCACCTGCCCGTGGACCCCTGAGTGCTGCAGGACCCACACAAGGCAAGGGCCCTGGCCCTGGCTCTGAGCTGAAACGTCTGAAACGTTCCCTTTAGTGCCGTGTGATGTGGCCTAGCGTGCAGTGGCTGCAGTAACACCCTTGGTGACGCTGTGTGTTGGAGACACAGGCTTTTAAGGGGCCTCACCCATGTCCCGGGCTGTGGCTCCTCTCCGGGACTGGCACCCTCTCAGCTCTGCAGTGTTTGGTGGGCTTTTTTTTTTTTAGCAAGGGTGGCACGTGTTGTAGACTTTTGCCCTGTACTCATTTTTTCAGTGAGTCATCCAAAAAACAGGGGTTCGCTGTTTACTGTCTGCCAGGTATGGCCAAGCTCCTTGTGATGGAGGTCAGCTCTGGGCATGCTGGCTCAGGGCGCACAACTGGTTCTCAAGGGAAAGATGGTCAGGGTGGGGGGTCTTCACGCAAGTGGAACGGCAGGGGTAGAGGTTCAGGGACAGGAGAGAACATTGTGTGCTCAGGAACCCGAGATGAGCATGGGCAGTGGGGGAGAGGTGGCGGGGGGGCAGGTGCCAGGGCAGGAAGGTCCTTGTCTCTCCCCCTGGGGAGGAGGGTCACAAGAAGCCACCAAATGCTAGACAGAGGTTGTTAGAGGGTCTTACCTGGTTCCACATTCCAGAATCACCTGTTACTAGCTGTGGGGTCTCATACACTTGGGGAACCGCTTCTCAGAAAGACAGGGCGGCAGTCGTCCCTGCCCTGCCTTCTTCAGAGCACTGTGTGAGGATCAGTGAGATAAGGACTCTGGAAAGGCTCTGGGAACAGTAAAGGGTCGCCTGTTACGATCACTCTGAGAAGTGACAGATGCACAAGGAAGGAAGTCACGTCGTACGGTGCCGGCTGAGAGGTGTAGCAGGAAGCGTCAGGACACACGTTCAGGGGCCTGTGTACGGTCGTTCCACACCCAAACCCACACTGTAGACACAGGCGCACACATCCTGCCCATATACATGTGCACACACATGCATGCAAGATATATGCACACCCACACATGTTTTTGCACTTGTGTACGTATCCAGATTCACACACCTGCCTCTAGACACAGGAATGCATACATACGTGCACGGCTGTATATATGTACACACGCCTCACCCTCATGCATGCACATGTGTGCCCACACTCATGTACACACACACACACCCTGCCTATGTACACACGCACACACACACACACACAAATGCATGCATGTACGCATCCACACTCCACACATGCATACGTGGCCTCCTCCAGTTTACCTCCTCCTGGGAGCTCAGCTGTTGTTCTGGATCTTCCGCGTCTCCCACGCCTGGCCTCCGGCAGCCCTGCCCGTCATGGTGCTCATCACATCCTGTGATTCGACGCTCTGGACAGTGGCTCTGCCGTTCTGATGGCATCTGTGTCTCATCTGCCGCCTGCAGCGCCGTGGGCCCGGGCTGCTGCAGGCTCTCGGCAGGTCCTGAGAACCACCACGGTGCCAGCAGGAGGAGAGCGGGTGGGCTTTTCTGCTCATCACCTGGCCTGCAGCCGTGGGTGTCCTCCCTCTCGAGGGTGCTAGCGACATCTGCGAAAGGGCTGTGCCCCCAGACTCGGTCTAATAAATAAGAACATGGTCTGGCATATCTGAAGATGGCTGGGAGGTGTGAGGGCTGCGATCTTTCCTGCAGTGGCAGAGGTGACAGGGGGGTTTCTTCCCCCTAAAAATGCAAAGGACCCCTGCCCTAGAGACCCCCAGACCAAGTCCCCCACTGAAGGTGTGCATGGCCTTCCCCACACCCGTGCAGGGCAGCAGGCTTGCAGGACAGCGCTGGCCTGTGGGCAGCATCCATGTGGAGCTGCTTTGGTGCTATTTTCATTCCAAAGGGTCCTCAAGTGAACAGACGTAAAGCAAGGCCATCTGATAGGTGTCTTTTTGGTTTCTTTTCATTTTAGGGCCTCTCTTAGTTTTACATCTTTCTTTTGCTCCTCGTCTTTTATTTCTGAGCTGGGAGCCAAGTTTAAATAATGCGCTAGGTTCAATGGGGCCCAACAGTTGCCTGGGAATTCTGGTGCCCGCCAGCGCTGACAATGCAGGGGTCTTTTGAGGTGGTCGGGCTTCTGAGGAGCTTCTGTGGCCTGGGGCCCCTCTGACTGGCACGAGCTTGGGGCACCAGGAGGTTGTCTGGGTGGGAGGCGTGACGCGCTCTTTGTGGTCTGGTGTGAGGCCACTTGGTGCAGGGCAGAGAGTTTTCAGACCAAAAGTCAGAAGACCCGGTTTCTGGTTCCAGCTGTGTGTCCTGGGCAGCTTGTTTCCTCTCTGAGCCTGGTTCCTCTCCTGTGAAGTAAGGAGATGGGCCGCGGGGACTTTGGGACCCAAAAGGGGTCCTTCCATGGACAGTTTGCCTCTTGCCAGCCCCTCTGTGGTTGGGATGGGCTCCTGTCTGACAGAAACAAGGGCCAGCTGTGGCCTGGCCTGGAGGCGGGGGCAGTGCCAGGCTCTTCTGTCTATCGTGGCTTCCAGGTTCCGCCCACGGAATGCTGTGGAGGTACCACGAGTGCCCCCCGTGGGCCTACCAGTACTGTGGCACTGGGCTGGGACCAAGGAGCCTGTCTTTGCTTTCCAGAAGCTGCGGGTGTATCGAGGAAATCTGTGCAGGGCAGACTGGGAATCAGCACCATGTGAGCTCCGCTGGGGCGCCGCACACGTGTGGGCGCAGGGAACCCCTCTTCCTTAACGAGGGCCCCCCCCCAGCGAAGGGCCCTTCTGGGGAATTTCTTGAATGTTGAGGAAGAGGTTTGCCTGCTTAGGTTCGTTTTTGCAAAGAGAAGTGAAGAGGGTACTAGAGAGGAAGGGGAGCACGTAGGGCAGGCAGGGGAAGAGGGAGGAAACAAGACAGCGAGATACCGGCCACGTCTCACGTTCCCAGTCTCCGTCAGTGTTTGCCCGTCAGCGGACAGGGAGGGGGCTGGCAGCCAGAAGGGGGACCGGGCGTCGGCAGGCGAATGAATGCTCCTTAGCGGGAATGGAGCCCAGCAGAGTGCCTGGGCCTGACAGCCATCTGGTCTCGATTCTAGAAGAACGCTTGAGGTGGGCAGAGCTGCAGAACTCAGAGCCTGATTTAGTGAATAATTTGTACAGTCCCCTGGGTTAAGGCTTTCTATCAAGCTATCTATGCTGCTCATAATTTCGCTGGCAGATACGTTAGATACAGCGTTAGAGGAAAGTGGAGCAACCATCTCAGGGGATAATGACATCGTGAAGCCGTAGTATTTCTACTGTGGGGAACAGTTTTAAGCCTGAGCTAATAGTTTAAGCAACCAGAGAGATCACTTTGAATGGAGGAAATGGTTGAGTGCTCTGCAGGCAGCTGTAAAGGGACTGGATTGCGTGAAGTAATGATTTAGCCCAGTCGGTCGGTGATCTGCGACGTGTAATCACATCCGTCGCTGTCACACCACACCAGCCGAGGCGGGTCTCTAGATGAGCGGTCACCCAGTCCCGCTCTTGCTACTTTCCAGCTGTGTGACCCTGGATGAGTCACTGGCCCACTGGCGGTTTTACTCAGAAATGCCCAGCCCGAGACGCTGTGCGAACACGGCCAGCACACGTTCAGTGAAGGGCGAGGGGCTGCGCGCAGGGGGATGCCGGGCTCCACGGATGGGGAAGGTCCATGGTTTGCAGGAACATGAGACATGGTATGTGTGAGGGTGGGGAGGGGCTCCCCCTGCAGAGCCTCACAGACCCCATCTGTGGAGCGAGCTTAGCCCCCCACCCCGGTCAGTCTTCCTCTTGCAACATTCTCTCCCCCGTGGCAGCTGCAGGGCCGGCAGGGCCACTCGCCCATGAAAGCTCATGAAAATGTAAGCACTGCCCCATGGCCGGTGATGGCCAGGCTTTGGGGACCCTGTTAGCTGTTGTTAGTTCTGTTCGGGGGACTCAGTAAGGTGACCTGGTACGCCTGTGCCTGCCAAGGAGGGTACTCAGTGCGGGACGTCTGTGGAAGGCACGTGCACCCTCGTCTCCATCACTCTTTCTGCTGAATTAAGCCCTAAGGTATACTGTGCTCTTATAATTAGCAGTGGATGGATTGAATGGTGATTCGTTGCACAAAAGCCTGGAGCTGAAAATTGGGGAGGGGGGGAGGAGAAAGGATCATCTTTTCATGGACTTCATACTTAGAAAGGGTGATATGGACAGATAAACATAAATATTTAAAGGGGCAGTGAGGGAAGTGTAACACTCAGTGAGTTTTAGCCTTTCACGTTAGGTGAGTTTCCATCAGCAGGTGCTGTGGAGCCGGTGACGCAGGCCCTCCTTTGAAAACTGTCCGTGTTTTCCTTTGTAAATGAAATCTCAGCCCGTCACCTGGTGACAGGGGCTCTTCAGGACCTCGCCTGCCACTCCTTCCCAGCACCCCCTCTGTCCTGTGACTTTGGCGCATTGGACAAATGTCCCCAGGCCCCCCCTCCTTCCCCAGGAGCAGATGGCGCTGTGGTCCGTAGCTGGATGTCTTTGGCTCAGCCAGGAGCAGAGTGTCGACGCAGAGGGGTCCAGAGAGGAGCCTGGAATCTGCGAGAGGGCTCAGAGCCCAGGGGAGGGTTATGGAAGCTGGGGAGGGGTCTCAGTGAGGAAAGCTGAGGCTGGCCCAGCAGTGGGAGATGGTGGAGAGCCTTCTGGAAGGGGGGAAGACAGCACTTTGTCCAGCAGGCGTGGTGCTTGGGAGGTGGCCGGCAACCTTGGCAGGACCGGGGACACATGCCTGCTCTTTGCTCACTGTCTGCTCTCTGCCTGCAAAGCCTTTTCCCACCATGTGCAGACACCACCAGCCTCCACGAAGCAGCAGCCCCTGGGCTCTGATGAGCCAGAGGAAGCACGTGATCTCCCCTTATTTCAAGCCCAGTGGCCTCATCTTGGTTTCTGCCTGTCTTCCTCCCCATATCTGTGGGCAGCAAGCCTCCCGGTCACCTCGAAATCCCACGCTCCTGTCCCCACTGGGTGGTATCTGAGAACTCGGCTGTCCTGGAAACAGGAGGCCGCAGCCCCTGCTCACAGAAGGCCAGCGCAGGGTCCCCTCGTTTGTAGACGGCTCTCGGCCCTTGTCAGTATGGGGCCCACGTGGTGTTAGCGTTGTTCAGAGGGATGGGAATTTTAGCCAGTGGGAATTTCTGTTGTGACTGCTTCCTTATCTCAAGCGTCAGCTCTGATAGCAGTCACAGCCCTCTGATCATGGTGCACGCCCTGGAGCATCTGTGTCTCAGAGCTCAGGTTGTCTGTTTATGCCAAGTGCAGCAGGCTGGCTTTGCACGTGGGGGGTCCTGGGACCTCAGCACAAATTGCCCATGGGGCAACTGGGTGGTTCAGTGGGTTAAAGCCTCTGCCTTAGGCTCAGGTCATGATACCAGGGTCCTGGGATCGAGTCCCACATTGGGCTCTCTGCTCAGCGGGGAAGCCTACTTCCTCCTCTCTCTCTCTCTGCCTGCCTCTCTGCCTACTTGTGATCTCTTTCTGTCAAATAAATAGATAAAATCTTAAACAAAATAAAATAAAACAAAACAAAAAACAGATTGCCCTGGCCCCGCACCTTTTCTTTGGTGCAGAAGTTCCTGATACTTAAGAGGAGAAATCTATTCGTTGTGTGTCCCTCCAACCTTTCCCCAGCCTTCTGGCAGGCACCCTCTTTCAGTGTGAAATAAATCAACATTTACTTCCAAAGCCTTGGTTCACAGTACATTTTCCCATTTCAATGAAATGGAAACAAACACTAAGGGAAGAAAGAAAAAAGGTCCTGACTCACTCTGGAGAAACAAAATCAGGCTAAATGTGTTCATAGTCTCCACTCAGGATAGTTCTCTGGTTTCTGGTGAATTCTTTCAGTCCAAATTAGCAGTGCCTTCCAATCCATAGCTGTGTGTGATACCTGCTCCAGAGGTGCCTTTCCATTCTTCTCTCAGTTAAAGATACCCCCCTGTTGACACAGCCTGCCCTAAATGGTATAGCACAGGGCTAGAGGGAGGCCCTGGGAGCATCAGCCACCCCCTCCCAAGAAGCATGGAGTCATGGGTGTTTCAGACTGAGCTGACTGACCTGGGGGTTGGGGTGCATCCTGTGCCAGACACCAGCTGGGAGGGAAGCCAGAGCGGAGGGAAGCCGGAGCGTCAGCAGGGGGCGCTCACGGAGGCCACCTGAGTACACCCACCTTTGCTGGCTGTCCTAGGAGCCCTTGGTCCTTCTGCCGGTCTCCTGGAACCCATCCCCACTTCTCCTCCGGAGGCCTTCCCTGGTTCCCCAGCCCTGGATGGGAACATCTCAGCTCTGCTCCTGGCTCTTTCCCACCGGGCCACTCCCGCAGTGCCCGTCACAGCCGCCAGTACCTGGCAGATCGTCACTCAGCACTTTCTGAGTGCTTGTGTGTGTGGCCAGCCTGGCTCCGGGAAGGAGCGGTGCCAGGATACCGCGGGCCCCGTCTGCACGGAGCTTAGTCTGCTGGGACCTTTTATGATGACAGAGGCTTGGCAGCATGGCCAGACTAACGAGGAGCTGACATGCAGCGCACCTTTCAGCTGCGCTGTTCACGAAAGTACCGTTAAATGAGTGCTGCGGGCACTGGAGAGGCGGCGGTGTTCTCAAGCACCCACTCTGCATATAGAATCTCCTTCACCTTCCCAGCCATCCTCCGGAGTGCGCAGTCGTCCCTGGTTTACAGATGGGAGGGAGCAGCGTGCGTGGCTGGCCGCCCCGCGGACAGTGGTGAGCTGCAGTCCGAGCCGTGCTCCGTGCAGGACGGGGCATGTGTTCCACCCACCTTGCCGTTCGGCCCCTCCCTGACCTCCCTGCACACACCTGAGGGCTCTTCCTCCCCTCCCTAAACCATCGCAGACCCACTTCTGGGCTCCTGCTCTAACCCTTACATTATTTTTACAGCTCTGGGCTCTCATGTCTTCCCGAGTCTTCCCCATGTTCTCTCGATTATTTTTCTTCTGAAGATCAAAGACGGTTATTTAAAATAGGCCAGAGCCCACAGGGTCGGGGTGCGGGGCCTCGGCACTAGCTGGAATTGGCTTTGTCTGGAATCTGCCTGCTTGGAGCGGCAGAGCAAGGCCTGGCTGTAGAATGCAGGTCCCCTCCACCGACAGATGCCCCCCCAGCCCCACGGCGGGTCCCCCCAGCGGGCCATTCCCGCCATGGCTAAGGCACAGGTGTTGATGGACAGCAGCCAGGGGAAGTCATTCTTGCGGGGACATCTCCTCTTTGTTAATGTGAGACTCATCTTCAGGCAGGCAGTTGAGCTCCCACAGTGCGTGGAAGGACAGAAAACCCAGGATAAACCTAGGCCCTTCCTCACCGCCAAACGGACCAGCGATGAGTTTCAGGAGCCGCCCAGCCAACCTTCCAGACCGTTACAGTAAATCACCCGCACGCTACCTACCAACCCTCATACCTTTGGCAGCCCTGGCAAACCTTGGAGGCAGCTTGGCGTCAAGAGAAGAGCTTGGGCTTTGGGTTTCGACTTGGGCTTTGCCACTGAGCTTCGCTGTCTCCATCCGTAAACCAGGGGGGAGAGCGGACATAGAGCATTGGCGTGCAGTAGGGACAAGCTCCTGGAACGTACTAGATGCTCCATAAGCGGTACTTGTGATTCTCATGTTGTGGCCAGACCCAGAAGCAGGACTTGTGTGACCTTTCTCTTGCCCTCACGCAGGTGACAGACGAGGAGCCCAGCTCCAACCACACGGTCATGATCCAGGAGACCCTCCAGCAGGCCTCTGTGGAGCTGGCGGAGCAGCACCACCTGGTGGTGTCCTCTGACGACGTGGAGGGCATCGAGACGGTGACTGTCTACACTCAGGGCGGGGAGGCCTCGGAGTTCATCGTCTACGTGCAGGAAGCCATGCAGCCCATGGAGGAGCAGGCCTTGGGGCCGCAGGCCCAGGAGCTCTAGAGGACATGCAGCGTCAGATGGGCACCACGGATGGGCGCTCTCCGCGGCTCCTCTGCCGTACCTGCCCAGTCCACATGGGTGTCTTGTCCTACCTTGGGTGGGCAAAGCGATTGGCATCACCAGCAACACAGGGCCCCCACGTCCAGCACAAATGCATACCCCCCCCCCCCATTCTGTATCCTCTGCTTCTGGAAAGACTTTTGCAACCACCTTCCACATGGCCCACACCGCATTGCCCCTTTGCTCAGAGATTCGTGCGGGGACCCAGTCCCCATCAGCATCTGTCCCAAGTCATACCCAACTACTGACCCTGTCCAGGTGCCGAACCTTCCTCTGGGACTGCTCTGCAGCCTGATGAAAGGGAGCCAGCCAGCACAGAGAAAGTGACCTTACGGTTTTAAATCACCTCCTGGGGGAAGAAGGGGAGGGGGTCCTGGCTTTATCTACAAGATTCTCCCCTCCCCACCCCCGAATCAAGGGCACTTGTTACCGGGTGCGGTAACCGCAATTGATGACCCTCCCACTCCTGTGACAGGTGGGGGCTTAGCTTATGTCTTAGAGTTCTTTTGCTTAAAAAAAAATGCACTTTGTACTATTCCCCTCCCATTCTATGAGATGTGGTGGGTAGAATAAAACCATTCTCTGCCTGAGTTCTCCGGTTCCTCTGTTAGCTTGGATGGTTTGCGCCTCCCCGTCTGAGTCAAGATCTTGGGTTTAGGTCCCACCCAGAACCTCCCCATCCAAGATCCAAAGCCTTAACACGCAGACAACGCCGCCCCTCCTCCCGCAACCATGTAGGGTTTGCTTTGCAGCCCGTGGTTGGAGGGGAACGGTCATACTTTCATTTCCGGGAGCCTGGCACCTGCTTTGTTGGAGCCGAGAGGCTTGCACCCCTGCTTTCTGCCTTGTCCTTGGGGGCAGCAGTCGGCAGACAGAAGCCTTCATGTCACACTGTTTGAGGGGCAGTCCGGGCGCCCCGGCAAACCCATGCCTCTGCACAGTATGATGGGGGTCAGGGCAAGTCCTCCTGCACCTTGCCCAGCCCTGGCTCTCTCGACATCGTCACCTACCATCTGATTCACTGGGGTCGAGGTTTGCTCCCTCTGTGAACCCTGCACATGATGTCTTCGGGTGTATGAGCAGGTGACCAGACGGACGTGGTCGTTGCTCTGGTTGAAGAGCAGCCGGAGTCCGCTGTCCCCTGCACTTGACCCTCGTTGTTCGAGCCCTGTCGTCCCACCCCAGCAGGGCCTGAAGGTGCACCTCTTGGGGGATGCATAAAGCTCTTGCCCGAGGCAAGGAAAGGAGTTCAGGGGAAGGATGGACATTCCCCCACTTGGGGTGAGTTGGGAAAGCTCCATAGCGGAGGAGACCTGTGATCCGGCCCTTATAAGCGAGGTAGGTTTGCACTTGCAGGACTGGGGCGGAGGGACTCGGAAGGTGGCAGAAGGAAAGAAGAATGACAGCGGAGCCATGCCCGGAGTGGAATCGCACGGGGGGGGGGGGGGCCGTGAGCCTTGGATGCCTCCATGTGGTGGTTGGGTAGCTCCAGGGGGAAAGGCAAAAGGATCAACCAGAAGCCAGAACCTAGAACCGGATATCGGCTTTATGCAGTAAACCACGGGCAGAGGTGGTCACGAGTGAAGGGCACAGTGGTACTCCAGAGAGACTGACCAGGGCCATGCATCAGGGTGGGCTCTGTGGGGGCGGCTGAGCATCCCGATTGGAGGCAGAGTACGTGGGCTGCAGCCCAGATCCATCGCTTCTTACCTGGTGACACTGACATTTCTCCATGCCTGGCTGAGTTTTAGTTTACTCATCTCCGAAATGGGTCTGAGGATAATTGCTGACTTCTCGCGTGACGGAGAGGGTTCAGTTTGCAAAGGCCTTGGAGACAGTAGCATAAATGCCAGTTATGATTTGTGTTCCTGGGCATGGGGGAACCACACCTCAGTATCCCCCAGACTCTACGATCTAGAGGGAAGAGAGGGGACGTGAACACACAACAGGAAAAACTGGACGGAGTGGTCTCAGTGCTTTGAGTGTGGTTGGAGGGAGGAGCCCGCCCTTCCTGACACGGGGCCTTTGACCAGAACTGATGGGGACACAGGAAGCTGAGGAGCAGGTGTCCAGACACGGAGCAGGGGCTCTCCACGGCCTGCACAGCTGTCCACGTAGCCGGGTCAGGGTGCCTTCGGGGCTGGGCCAGTCCTGCATGCCGTTCGCCTCAAAAGTTGGATCCAACTATTTCTGGATGCGCCCCCAGCGTGGGCCACTTCTCTGTGTCATCAGTGACCCGGAAGTCATTAAAAAGTCTTGTTCTCATTTGTAGGCTCCCAGATGAGGAGGTACCTTCCCTGGCTGGTGTTCACCGTGACCACGCCGGGAGCTGGCCGGCATCTGACGTCCTTGGGGGCTGCCCCACACACACCTGAGGGAGAAGCGGCTTAGTGTCCGGCGGTAGGTCACGAGGGCCTTGTGCCCGGGCAGGGAGGTTTGAGTCAGATTCCACACTTAGGATGTATCGTGATGTTGGTTAACCTTTCATCTTTTGTAGAATGGGGTGAAGGATGGGCCCCATTTGTCTCGTGGGTTTCAAGGCTATCCCAGGATCCCAGGGCAGTGCTCCCAGCCTGCCGTATTGCACGTAGTAGGAACCCAGCAGACATGTACTTCCTGCTGCTGACAGTGGGGTCCTAGGAGAGCCCCTTAGCAGGTGATGACAGCGGCTGGCCAGGCTGTCTCTTGTCCTCGCCTGTGAGCAGAGTTGAGGAAGGCTGAGCCCCGTGGTCCGCGGTCTCCCCTCTGCGGGCCTGCCATGGTGCCCAGCACACGTCCTTCACTCACAGAGTCGGCAGAGGCCAGCTGGCTACCTCCAGTGGCCCGGCACTGGGCTATGAGCTGGGGACACAAGTCACCAGTGACACGTGGTCGGTGAGGCCTCAGAGACTCACCGCTGGGTCACAGGGTGGACAAGTGAGCCGTGGCCCACGTGGAAACCTCTGCAGGAGCATAGCGGGGGGTGCAATCTATAGCCAAGGGGGGCTGCCCCCTCCATGAGCCCGGGGCCGGGCGGGGTGGCCCTGGGAACCGACATGGGCCACCCAGGAGATGGCAAGTAATAACGACCAGAAGCCCACGTGGGTCAGCCCAGCCTAGCCCCGCACTGGGCCGCCCTGCTTCTTGCTGGGCCCGTGGGTGGGCCCTGGTGCGTCTAACCCGTCAGGACAGAGGTCGGAGGTTAAGAAGCTTGCCCAAAGTCAACCTGTAGTAAGGGGCGAGGCAGGAGTGAGAAGCCGGCTGTCTGACTTGGGAACCCGTCCTCTGGCCGTTTGTCCACGTTGCAGCTGGAGCCGTGGGAGCCTGGGGCATCGGGCTGGGAGCCGTGACCCCGCGGCAGGGGCCAGGGAGCAGGGACACCTGATGGTGAGACCTGGGACCGTGCTCAGCCCGGAAGGGAGGAAGGGGGCGAGGAGAGGGTGGGTGGCGGGAATGAAGGGAAGGATGTTGCTGTCTAATGAGCTCTCTGTCTTCTTTTGTATCTACAGCCCGTTTCCCCCACGGGAGTCATGAACTCATTCAGCGCTCGGCACGTCCCTCGCACGTTCGTGGGGAATCTTTGTTCCGAGCAAGTGCTCTGCAGCCCCAGTGTTTGTGCATCCCAGCCCGCCACCAAATTACGGCAGACACAGAGAGCGGGTAACACACCCCTGGGGCTGTTGGGTGGGGCCGGGCAGGGGGCTGGCTCTCTAAAGTCCTTTCCTAGCTGATGCCGGGCTTACGGCCCCGGCTTCCCTGAGCCTGGTCGGGTGTTCAGGCCTCCTTAGTCCTGTGACTGCCCACGGCTGTTCTACTGGGACACTTCTTGCTCCACACTGTGTTTTGTGCCAAGAGAAGTGAGAGCTTGGGCTGGGAGGCGGTGGGCTCCTGCCTTCCTGCTTTACTCTGTGCGATAAAGACCCACCACGTGCCAGGGACTGCACGAGGCAGCCCGCCACACGTCTCTGTGTTCAGCCTTGCCGTCCGCCTGTGTCTGTGGAAGATGGGACGGCTGGTCCTTCTGTGGTGCTTGCTCCGTGCCAGGGTGAGGGTGTTCTTGCGGATTTCCCACCGCGGGGTGAGTAAGGTGCTAGCCTTGGAGCTTTACTGATGGGGACTGTTAGCGTAGAGACGTTAATAAGCTCGCTCAAATCACATAGGAAGTAGAAGAGCCAAAATTTGAGCTCAAGCGAGACCGGCTCTCATAACCAAAGTACCCTGTGCCAGGGCTTCTCTACCTTTCACAGCTGAGGAAGTGCGCTCGGCAAGGAACACACCTCGGGTGACATTTCCAGAAAGCATTGTGGGGGACTGGAATCCAGTGGGAATGTCCCGTTTCCTCAGCTGCCTTCTGGACTCCCAGGGGCTTGCCGCCTCCCCTCTTACCTTCCAGCCCTGACACCAGAAAGGCAGCGTAAGAACACGGTGTGGAGCGCAAGGTCAAATATTGGGGGACAAGGAAGAAGAGATTGAGAGGCAAGAGAGCAAGGTCCCCTCCATGGAACAAAAGCCCAGGAAGTGTGTAGCTGTGGGACGAGTCCGGTCTGAGCAGGAGGCCCAGAACCACCTAAATCCAGACACGGAGTCAAGAGAGGGACCAGCCCAGGGGGACCTGTGACATGGGGCTGGCCTGACCCTTGAAGACCCCGGCCCTGTAGCCCTCACGCGCCCCCGCAGCTGGTCATGTCTGCCCACAGCTCAAATGCCAGCCTGCACCTGTTCGGGCTCGCTCTCCCCCTGCGGTGTGAGCTCGGCTCCCAGGCTGCCGTCTGTCACGGTAGGGCCACACTCGGAATAAACAGTGGATGTTCAGGCGAGACCCACCTGGGTCTAACTCCGTTGCTTAGAACTTGTGTAACTGGAAGGTGATGTTACCAATTGAACTAACGGAGGTAGAGAATGGTCGCAGGGCAGTTCTCTAATGGGGACAGGGAAACTGTCACAGGGCATTAACAGCTCCCGGGACAGGGTCTGCAGGCAGTCCGTGGGGCAGCCCTGGGAGGCGTGGGGATTCCCACCCCATCACAGGACGAAGATGCCTCAGGGAATGTTTGAAATAGCCCCAGAGATAGTGAGATGAACGGTGATCAGGTGTGTGACGTCATTAACAGTGTCTGCAGTGGAGGGACAGACAGCTCTGGCCCCCTTGAGATAGTGCTCAGTGAGAAGGCGAGGCCTCCCGGCGTGGCCTCCCAGCGTGGCCTGACTGCAGCAACTCTGAGTCTCACATTTTTGAGGAGATGGTGACTCATTTTATAACCTGTATCCGCGGGGCCAATTTGGCAAATTAATTTTTCTTGTAATAAGGATTTAAAATTCATTAGCTGTTGTCACTGATGATTTTCCCCTTGTTCTTCGGCTCCATGTTTCAAGGCTGGAGAAGAAAAGGCCTGTTTGATTAGGAATCCATCTCCCCCAACCCCTTGTAAAATTTCAAAGTGAACTGTCCATCTTGTCCTTGGAGGGGACCCAGGCTCGCATCCGTCTCCCCTTGCGGTAATGGTTTTAAGTCGGAGCAGGAAGTCTTTTTGGGAATCAATTATGTAGACGAATACTTTGCTGGAGAAAAAAAAAAAAAAAAAGCGTGCTGAAGGGGGACTTAATTTACCATGCATCACAAAATTTTCTAAGTAAATTATTTTCAAGTCAACTCGGCCCCTCTTAGCCATGACAGGGACGCGTTTGCGTTTGATTTAAAAAATTCGAATCTATCACTGTCACTGTTCCTGCTGCAATTTAAGGCTTGGGTGGTTTGTGGTAGATAACAGTTGTTACACTTCCTGCAGGCTAAGAAGGCAGTGACGGTTTCGTGTATTAACTATCACAAAGCAGACAAAAGGGAAAAAGGAAGGTCTGTGTAGACAGAAGAAGGACGTGTCAGGCCAGAGTCGCCCGTGGCGTCTGCTGCCTCCCTCAGCACTCAGTCCTGGCCCTGCTGCTCTGCCTGGCTCTTGGGACTGTTCCAGAACCAGACCTGTGAGTGACAGAGCCCTGTCCCCGCGGCAGCCCCACCCCCAGGGGCTCATGGTGCACCAGGAGAAACCGATCAGTCCGAGCTCGTGGCAGAGCCACCTGTGATGGGTGCATAGGTCCCATGCCTCTTCCCAGGTGCCTGGACGGAAATTGGTCTTAAACACAGGTTCTACAGGCCTTGGAGGGAAGCCAGGTCAGCTGGTTTCTGTCTTTTGCAGGTCATGATATGTCGACTGTGGTCGTCGGTAGTGCCTGCCCAGTTGGGGTCGGGGGGAGGTCCCTGTAAACCTATCAGCTGACACTGTGGTGGAGAGGGAGCGTGCATATGTTTTCAGCAACTGAATCTTGGCTGTATCTGAGGTCAGGATCCTGGGTTGGAGTCGTGGGTTACCATGAGCCACTTGGGGCATCCCATGGTCTCCCTGACCCATAGTTCTTTCATCTCTGACAAGGAGATCACAGTAGCACGCTCCTCGCCCAGCCTTGGGGAGGCTTCTGAGAGGTGGAACACACCCACTTCCTGGCACACACAGGCATCGCACCAGGCTTAACTCCTGAGCCCTTAACAATGGCTGTCCTCCTCCGCGTCCCGTGAGAACCATGTTGCGTGCTTGGTGTCAGAGCAGCTGGAGGGTAGATTTTCACCAGAGGAGCCCCAGCAGCTGGGGGAATCCAGGGGAGACGCCCCGGTTTGCATGCTGCAGAGGGACCATGTGGGCGCAGAGCAGAGTACAAGCAAGGCCCAGGGTTCCAGACCTGCAGGGACTGGAGGAGGACAGTCAAGCAACCTCATTTTCCAGATGAGCAAACGGAGGGCCCGAGAGAGAAAGGGACTCCTCCAAGGGCACCAGGCAGGTGAGCTGTTGTGCTCCATTGCTGAGGGTAACGTCCCGAGGAGGACAGAGGTCCCCGTTGCCCTCTGAGAAGGCTTGTCTCCGCTCGCTCTGTCCCGACAGCAAGCCGAGGCTTTGCTGCTGTGGACCTCGCCATTCAGATCTTTTGTCAGAAGGGGGAGGGGAGACAGCTGGGGATCGGCCAGCCCCTCCCACCATGGGGTTCCCAGGCAGGGGGCAGCCGTCAGTGAGAAGAGGGTAGTGAACCCCACCACCGTGTGTTGACAGCTCAGTTCTCGTTCCGTGAGGTCCGTGAGATTCAGGCACAGGGATCCCCTGTGCCAGGAGCCCTGATGGCCAGCAGAAGGAAGAAGCCCTTAGCCTTGGACACCGCAGAGCTGGAAGTCTGGCCCTGGCCCACCCAAGACCTTGAAACTCATCCTAAAGTGTCTTGTTTTGTGGCAAACAAAGCTTTTCTTGGGCTATTTGCAAACCTAAAGCCGCTTGCTCGCTCATCTCCCTCATGCCTGTTCTTCATGGTAAGTCTCTGCATCAGGAGGTCAGTCGTGAGCTCTCAGGGTAGGCGAGGAAGAAGTGGGTGACGCATAACTTCCTGCTGGAGGACAGGCACACGTCATCATCCTGACATAAGAGCCATTTCCTGGGAAGATGCCAGATGGTGGAGTGACAGGGCCTCAGCCTGCCTGTTCCACAGACATGGTAGCCACCCCCGGACAAAGTGCCTTTGCGGGAGCCTTGGGACCCAGGCAGGAGGTTGAGCTTGTAAACAGGGGTGGAGTCGCAGACCCAGAAGGCCTGAGCTGGGGAGGCAGGCCGGGGCTCTCTGCAGGCGCATGGCCAGGGGGCGGCCCCGGCTGCAGACCCAAAGCAGCCCCATGCCCCGTGGACTCAGCTCTAGGCCCCCCTTTCCACACTCTTCCATCAGTCCCGTTGGCCAAGGGACCTGGGAGGAGCCACACCAGGCAGTGCCCCTGGTAACAGGCCCACCAACCGTGGACCTGACTGGGACCAGCTCCAGCCCCGCTCAGCCAGGGACCCAGCAGGAACCATGCCCACCCGTACCCTCCTACCTCAGCACAGGACAGGCCACAGCCCTGCACCCCAGCTGCACCCCCTGCCCCATGGGCCCAGGCATCAGGCAGGAGAGGCCAGTCCGTGAACACAGGAAGGACATCTACTCCTCTAGGTGCACACACACCGACCACGTGGCCCCAAGAATCAGGGCAACGTGGCGCCACCAAAGGCTCCAGCAACCGACTTCAAAGGCACGGAGATGCGTGACCATCTGACAATGAATCCAGAAGCGCAGTGAGCCACGAGGGACAACAGCACACTGAGCACACGAGGCGGTAAGAGAAGTTGGTTCTGCAGTCGGGGTGCTCACACGGAGGGCCGAGATGGCTGCCATCCTCGGGTACCCCCGTCTCGATGTGTCCATGCGGCAAACGACTCGTCTCCTTAGGCACTACGGTGTTCCCAGCATTTCTAAAACGTAACGGAACTCTTCGCGGGGCTGGAATTGTGTGGTTGGAGTACAGGGCATGGGGCAGGTCTCTACAGCGGCGCACCCTGCGGACTGCCAAGGGCCTGGGATGCACCAGGGGTGGTTGTGTCTGGCCACAGTCCCTTCCGCCCACACGGGGTCCTGCTCCCTGTTGTTTCAGTCCAGAGGAAGATCGGGCTCTGGAGGAACAAAAGATGAGACTTGGGCAAACCCCAGACTTCCCACCAGATGCCAGGGGACAGGGACGGAGGGAAAGACTTAGGGCACCCCTCTCCCAGATACAGAAAGATACAGCCTTTCCCCCTCCCCCAGTTTCAAAAAAAATAAGCAAGAACCACTCTATCCCTTGGAAACACAGTTGTAAAAAGTATCAATGAGACTAAAAGATTCAGAACACCTTTATATATATGCGGCACGTGCACTGCTGATCAAAACATCTACGGGAACGGAATAGGTCTGTCAGCAGCTGTCCTGGGGAGAGCCTGTGGGCGACCCACTGTTCCCTCCAGGTAGATTCCTGTGGTAAAAAAGATCAGATGTCAGCAATATGTTTTTAAAAGGCTGACAACGGGCCAAGTGACAGTTGCATATATAATTACACGTCACCTGTGTAATTACAAGTTATAGTTACAATTATGATTGTGCAGACACTGGAAGCCAGTGCACGGGGCAGCCCACCTGAGAATAGTGGTGCTTTGTGGGGCCACTGAGCCCTTTGGGGGTACTGATGAAAGCCACAGACCTGCTGCCCACCGCCTCAGTGCAGTTGCAGGGGGCTCGTGAGGCCCCATTTAAGAGAGCCTTTGATCCAATTTAATCTCCTCCGTTTTCAGGGTGGAGTGAGCCAGACAGAGTGGTTGGACATGGCTGGTGTGACCCCGTGAGGGGCAGCGGGGTGGGGCTGGGGGCCACCGCCGCCCCCACAAGGCCAGTGTAGTGTCCTCCCCCCGTCCCCCTCACTGACTACAGGGGTGAAGGGTCACAGTCTGGGGCTGTCTGTTGACCATCCAGAAACACCCTCCACGGGGCAGATGGGACATACACGGGCCCCAGCTTTTCCCTCGTAGGGTGTTGGGAGACCAAGGTTTGGGACGGCTGGAGAATTTGCCCGAGACAGGGCAGAAGTCTGAGCTGTCAGGATGTGGCCTGGACACCAGGGGCTGTGGGAGGTCAAGGATGAGAGGGCAGAGCCGGGGAGCTGAGGAGCCTGGCCTCCCCAGGGGGAGGGAGGGTCCTGTCCTGGCTGTGCCGGTGGCTCTTGCTGTGGGGTCTCCTGGGCAACATCAGGAGCGAAGGTGATTTAGGAGAACGCGTTGCTTCTCCCCCTTAAGCCACTTCCCCCCCTCTTGGCTGAGGAGCCGTTGGTCTTTACCAGAGGGTCTCCCCTGCCTCTGGGCCATCTGGTTTGCCTTTGCCGTCTTGAGGCATCGTCAGAAAGACGGGTGAGTGAAGACATGGTGAAGGGCTTGCCCCGAGAGGCTCGACTCCGCCTTGTCTCGTCCCTGGGAGAAGAGGAGGCTGGTGGGAAGACCCCGCTGGAGGGAAGCGCGTGTCGGTGTGTGGGTCTGGCGCACGGAGAGCCACAGCCACCAAGGAAGGGGGGAGCGTGTCTGTGGAGGCGTCGTTCCTGAAAGACGGGTGGAGACCTTTGGCTCACGCTAGGTTGCCCAGCAGCTGGAACGAGCTGGGTGCGAGACTGGCCCCAAGGCCCCAGCTGGGCTGGCAGAGACCCCTGCCTGGCATGGGCGGTGGCGGGGGGAGGGTGGGCGGACAGGACTTGGGGTCTTTGACATCAAGCACAAGGGTGTGGACTCAGGTGCCTAAACCTTTTCCCCCCAAGTTTGGTTTTCTGTTTGGGAAGGACATTCAGAAGGAGCAGGAGGGGCCCTCTGCCTGCACGGAGGCCGCTGGGCTGATTCCTGGTGGCTTGGTTTTTGTGCAGGACCATGGGGGTGGCATGTACAGCCCAGGGGGTTTGGGTGCAGACGGGTGAGCAGTGGGTGTGCAGGATTCAGGAGCTGCTCTGGAGAGCAGACACTGGTGGCCCTTCTCTGCTGCTCTGTCAGCTCTGGTTCACTCTGCGGCCTGGGGAGGTGGGACACCACAGACCTCAGACTCGAGGGCCCCTGTGCCTTTGCCTCGGCTCTACAAGCTGTGTGCTTTGGGACACGAGCCTTTCAAGTTCTGAGCTTCTATCGCTTTTATCTGATAAATGGGGATGTTGAGACTCGTGTCCGTGTCGTCGTGCAGATGAGTAGGTCTGTTACTGGCCTGGGGCCTCACCGGACTCGGAACAGGTGTACCGTCAGTCCCTGCTGTGTGCAGCCGGAGCTCAGCCCGGGGGGTGGGGGGTGAATGGAGCTCTGCGGAGGGAGCCAGAAGCCGTGGACCCCTTCCCCATCTTCGCCACACACTGTCCAGATTCTCCTCTGTTGTCTGAGCCTCAGTTTCCCTAGCCTAGGGCCAGGGATCAGGCCTGCAGGACCTCTGAGGTCACACCCAGTGCTCATGCACGCTGGCCCATGCCTGGAGGTGTCAGCTGTTCGTGGATGGGCCTGACATTGGTGTGGGGCTGGAGTGAGGCTCTGTGGCTTTGGACAAGTTCCTTAGTGCGCCCCCACCCTGAGCTTCAGTGAGCTCCTCCATGTTTGGGGATATTATTACCCAGCTGCAGGGTTAAGTGCAAGGATTAAGGACGGCAATATTCTGAGACTCGTCATCTGGTATCCTTGGCACAGAGCGTGCACTCAATATTTGGTAGCCGTTGTTACTCTGTTTGCTCTGGGATGGTATTTTGGTTCGTCTGGCCCTTGAGGATTCTTGATGGAATGATGGGCTTCTGCAGCTCTGTGGGACTTGGCAAACGTTTTTTGCAAAGAGCCAGACAGTTATTTTAGGCCTTGTGGGCTATACGGTGTGTTGGAACTCTTCAACACTGTTGTCGTAACCTGTACGTAAATCAATATGCATGGGTGTGTTTCAATAAAACTTTATTTATAAGAAACAGGTGGTGGGCCAGAGACCATAGCGTACTGACCCCTGTCCTAGGTGCCTTGGTCCGGAGGACCCGTTCACAGAGCCTGCAAAGTGATTAGTGTTTTATTTTGATTTCTAGCAACCAATCACCTTTAATAATCATAATTTAATTTTCACAAATTTCATACCATTTTAAAGGGAAATGAACTGGGGTCACCGGTTGGAGATTACAGCCCTTGGTGGAGCTGATGGAGGGGGACAGAAGGGGGCGGGTGTGTTACTATCTGAGCCTGCCACGGATTCCCGTGTGGCCCCGAGGATACCCCTTCTCCTTCCTGGGCCTCGATGTCTTGCTCTGTATAAGGGGCCTGGGCGTGGAGAGTGGGAGTCGTCCTGTTAGCTCCTTCTGTCCTGCCGGGGAAACAGACCTGCATTAGGGGCCCCTCATTCCTTTAGTGCTGCTCTGAGGAACGTGGGACATTATCGCAAGGGGGAAGGTCCTTTCATGAAACTGCCGGGGAATTAGGAGGATTGAGGGCTTGAAAGCAGAGGCGATGCTGGGCCAGGCTGCTCCCTGTGGGTTAATAATGAAGCCTCTCAGCTCCCCGCTGTCCACTGTGGGCGCCAGAGGCTGGGACCCCGGGATCACTTAGCAGAGCCTGTGGCGGGCGGGGGGGCTCACGCTCTGCCCCGCAGCCCTTTGGCCGCCAGGCCTCCCTGCTGCCTCTCACTGCCAGTCACTTCCTGCGGCTGCCGCGCCAGCAGCGGATGGATGTTCCCGGGACGGGCGATCGTCATGAAGTTGGATGATCTTTCTCCAGCTTGTAAAAGCAACGATTGCTTTCTGCCTTAGCCAGGGTGGGGGTTCAGTTTGGTTCAGCTGCCCCTGTTGGAGAGGCTGGAGAAATGTCTTCCCTGAACACAGGCTTTCTCTTGCTGTCCCCCTCCCTGCCCCACAGACCCACTCTACCCCCAGCTCCCATCAGAGTGGAGTGTGAACTTGGACCCAGATTGTGGGATTTCATTAAAGCCAGGAGTGGGTTCCCCCGTGGTCTGGTATCTTTGCGCTCCGCCCAGGGCCTGTCTCTGTCCGGGAGGCTTTCTGACTGTTAAGTCCGTCTGTGACATCGCGGGCTCAGCACGGAGCCCCTCGGTGTCCCCTCTGGCTGTGCAGCGATTGCTTCCTGCAGCTGAGGTGCTCTGTCAGCTCCCCTAGGACGTGAACGCAGGTGTCCGTTTAGCATGATCTTGCAGAGTCTGGCATATTCAATCCAAGCCGTTGTTTTGATGGACCCTGCGTCACTCACCCCGCCCTGCATCCTGGAGGTGTGGGGGTGAGCGGGACTCCATCCCCTGCCCCGGACATCTCCCAGTCTGATATCAGGTGACACCAATGCCAAGTTGCTAAAGGTGTTGCCAGCAGCGGTGGGGACGCTGCGGCCGGGCCTCCTCGGGCTGCTGGGCATTCTGAAGCCTCATTCTTCAAGTTGTCCGCACTTCAGCCGGACATGCGGTGTGGCGTTTAGCCCGACCTGGAGGCCAGTGAGAGGTTGGCCCAGCAGACGCAGTGGGAAGGAAGGAGCCAACACGTGCCTGAAGAGGCCAGAAAGAAGTCAGACGAAGGAAGGCGTGTCGGGAGGGAAGAAAGGAAGAAAATTGGCAGGGACCACAGGGCTCCATGTCCCCCGAGGGATCAGGAAGCAGTGGGGTGGGCTTTGCCTCCCTCCTTCCCTCCCTCGGCCCCCAAAACCTGCTAGCAGCCCCTCCCTTCTCAGCCCTAAGGATGGGCTTTTGAGGGGAGCCACAGGGCAGGGCTACTGGGGGGACAGCATGGGTCCCAAGGCCTTTTCCCAGATATTTATTAATGTTTAATTTCACAAGCAAGCCATGGGCACATTCTCGCTGTAAAGGATCTAGACCTTACAGCTAATGCTAGCGTTCCCTTTGACCATCTTCTAGAACAGTCCTGGTCTCCTCCCAGGAGGCAGCTGCTAGGCGTGCTTGGCTGTATATCATTCATTCACTCCCTCAGTTAATATTTCTGGCCAACCGGCTGCATGCCCGGCATCATTCGCCGTCTCGGGAATACGGCATCGTACGAAGCTCAGAGTGTGCGTTCTAGCAGCGGGAGCGAGCCTTGAGCACACATGCCATGAAACTACAATACAGTAGGTGGTGACAAGTGCCCTTTGGGCTGTGAAGTCAGGAAAGGGCAGAGAAGCATCCTAGGAAGGCTTCTTGTGGCTGCAGAGTCAGAGCCCCTCCCCAGGAGGAGGTTCCCCAGGAGCCCTCTGGAGTGAGGGCAAGAGGTGGGTGGACCCAGGGGCCAGCACTGGGAGTGACAGAGCGGGTGTGGCTCTGAGGCCAAGGCAGCAGGAAGGCACGTGGCTGCGTACCCCCATGGTTTCGGAGAGTAGCTGGAGAGCACAGAGGGTCTCGTGGGCCACGAGAGCTGCTGGTGCTCTGGGAACGAGGGACGGCATGACTTCATTTATTAAATGCTTTAAAAGGACTGTTGGCAGCTCTGTGGAAAACGGGTCCTGTCAATGCTTTCTTACGCCCCGACGTTCTCCGTCTAGATACGTCACCTGTAAGAACAGATGCCAGACAAGGTATGAGCGTGAATTTGCGTCTTTTGTGTTTTTCACATGTAAGGGTCCCTCCCCATGTGTTGCTGTGCAATGTGCTTCCTCACGTCCGCGTGTCTTGGAGAACTGGAGAACTTTCCACATCCACGTTTGGACCCGTGTCATTCCTCAGCAGGTGTGTGGTCTTTCACGGACCGGTCCCGTGGTTTATGGGGCCATCCCCCTGTCGATAGACAGTAGGCTGCTCTGTGGTTTCCCCTCGAAGCCACAGGTCTCTGCGGGCTGGGCCTTGCTGGTGGAGGTCGGTCCGTGGGAGACGGCGCCGCACTGGCCCGTGGTGGCCATCCTGCACCTGTTCTTGGACCGGCGGCGGTGGTCGTGCGCTGATGCAGGACACCCAGGCTGCCGCTCGCGCCCGACCTCGTGTTCTATACTGGAGCCAACACTGGAGTCAGGCCCAGTCCGAGAGCAGACGCCCGTTCTGGGCTTGACTCAGGCCCGTTGCCATGCACGGGAAGGGCCTCCGGCGTCTCCTGCACGAGGAGCGGGGCCGGGGAGGCGTGGCTGCCACCGGTCCCCTGTGAGTTAGAGCAGAAGCCGTCAGGGGCATCTCTGCTTGCTCCTGCTCACTGCCCCACCCTGAGTCGGTGCGCGAGGCGGGGCCTCGTGTGACCCCTAGGACCGTCCCCTTGAAATCCTCCAGATGGCTCCTCTCTCCCCTTCGGCAGTTGTCTCACGCACACGAGGCGATCGGAATCCTCAAGAGGGTTGTGTTAACTTTGTATTGCGGCCATCCCAGAGTAGCACAAGCCCAGCGGTCTACACCTCCCAGATGCATTGTCTTCCGGCTCTGTAGGTGGGGAGTCCAAGCCAGGTCTCTGGGGGTGCAGATGGAGGGGTCAGCAGGTTGTCCTCTTCCTGGAGACCCTGTTCTAGCTCCATGCTGGAATCTTCTAGATCCTGGAGGGGAGAATCTCTTTCCTGCTCACTTGGGTTCCTGGCAGAACTCAGATCCTTGTGGCCCTCCATTTCCGTGCTGGCTGTATGCTGCAGAACATTCCCAGCTCCCACAGGCCAGCCGCATGTCCTCTCACAGCCCTTCCCCTTCGCCAGAGCCAGCAGGTCTCTCCTCCTTCCGTCTCCTGCTCTGACACAGAGCAGAGGCCCAGAGGCGCGGGGGTGTGGAGGCCACAGGGGGACAGTGGTCAGGACCCACTTCACGGACAAGGGCAGGATCCTGGCCGGCCTGGCCAGTGCGGGCCATCTGGTCGGCGCTTGTCTCCTGGGGCCTCCCACGTGCCCCCAGGGTAGTCGTTCTAGACGCACATGTTCATCGGTAGACACATGGCTCCCCTCCGACCTCTGGGCCCTCTGCACATCTGGCTCGTGCACACCCCACTCTCATGTGGCCCCACACACCAGCTGAGTTACCAAGGTAAAGCCAGAGAGGTTGGTGTGCGGCACTTTTAGCCGCGCCAGCCCTGGGGACCCACATCTGCAACCACAAAACACACATAGACGGCACACAGATATACACCTTACGTGGGTACCTCCACACTTACCACACATTTCACATGTGCACCATACACACCAGGTAACACACACACCACACGTACACACAGATACACACTAGTCCTACCAGACACACACCACAGTGCAGACAGAGACATGGTACGCTTACCACATGCTATACACAAACCATACGTCCAAACCCCACAAACAGATACACATCATACTCACATGCATACTACAACCACCATACACACACCACACCACAGATATACACCACACCACAGAGAGACACACACTGCATCCACCATACACACAACACAGATACATGCTACACGCACCACACACAATACACACACACCACACCACAGACAGAGACACACTGCACCCACCACAAACACACCACACAGACAACACCACAAATACATACTACACACACCACGCTACAGACACACACTGTACCTGCCATACACACAACACACCCACAACACACCACAAATACGTACTACCCACACACCACACACACCACGCCACAGATACACACCACACCCATCACACATACAACACGCACTATACCACAAACACTATACCCACCACACAGACACCACACACAATACACACCCCACACCCACCACCATCCCATACATAACACACACAGAAAACACATAAACATTCAGAGACACCCCCCTACACACCACAAACCACAAAGACACACACACCACACACATCCCCGCCCTCCGTACCCCATCAGGCACAACCTGAGCAGGGAGAGCTTCTTTCCTGAGGCGCATCGCCGCACACCCGACGGCATGCTAATTGACTCTGGCTACAGGCCTGTTTATCATCTTTCCCCAGTGCCCGGGCACCAAATGAAGATAGATTCCAGGAAGCTTTGAAATGTTCCCAACCTGGAAGCCTCAGACTCCCATGCTTTGAAGATCACAATAAGTCTTAATTCTCCTGCCCCCACCCTGGCTTTTTAATTAGTTTTAAAATCTTCCTCTAAAAATGCTCTGCACCCCATGATTTTAAAAGCAATATGGGCTGCCTCATGCAACTCTTACTATGTGCCAGGGTGTGATAAGCAATTCCCCCCTTGGACCTCCCTGGGTCCTGGTAACAACCCACAAAGGGAAGAGGAGGCGGGCATCGCGGTCATCCATTTCACAGATGAGGACGTGCGGCCTCGGATCACAGCAGTTACCAACTGGTGGGGCCAGTGGCGAAGCAGGCTGCTCCGCCCTGGAGCCCAAGTTTGGAAAGCTCATGTGGCCGCGCCTCTGACCGAGACCAGGTGATCTGCAAAGCATGGAGAGGAGCAAGGGGGAAAATACAAATTTCTCGAGAACCGAGCGCTTGGCGTTTTCGTGGGTTTATTCTGAATGCATTTATGTATGTATACACGTAATTTATTCTCTAAGACAGGGTTCCGTTTTCTAAACGATTCTGGGTGCAGATCCTTCCCACGAAACTGCTCCTTTTCAGAGACTGAGACTGAGGGAGGGGAAAAGGAGACGGAGCGGCCGAGGGCGTGTCTTCGGGTCCGGGAAGCAGGTGAGCCGGGGGAGGCCTTTCTGTTCTCGGACCCGGAGGAACCCTGGAATTTTGGGTCTTGGAGGGCATGGTGCGAATCCGGCCCCTGCCGCCGGCTGTGGGGCCGTCCCCAGGCCAGAGACGCTACAGGCTGTCCAGGCCCCCATCTGGGAACTGGGTCTGGGGGACCCCTCGAGGCCTACTTGTGCGGACTGGCCGAGGGGGTCCGTGAGGGCCTGGCCTGGTGCCTGTACGCGGTAGCCCCCAGCACGAGTTGTTGCCCTGCCTTCTGCCCATCCGTACCCCTTCGAGAACAGTAGAAGTGACACGCGCCCATATCCAGGCTTGTCCCGTGTATCGGGGCCCAGGATTCGTTTGCCTCGTCCGGGGGAGGGAGCCGTGAGCAGCAGCCGGTGCTGTTCTTCTGGGTGGTGACAGGGGCACATGGAGTCGGCTGGGAGGAGGGATTCCTTACTCAGGGCACACTCAGCCCGTCAGCGGACCCTCTGCTCACATCAGGGGAAGCATCTGGAGCCCGGCTCCTTCAAACCTTCACGGCCACCGGCCAGGCCCAAGCTCCATTACGGCCGGATGTTCTGCTAACCCCGCCGGCTTCGCTCCACAGTCCTCCACCCAGCAGCAGCCCGAAGGGCCATGACAGCAGCAGCAGGCCAGGGGCCGCTCTGCTCGAGACTGCCCAGTGCTTCCCTCCTCCATCAGAGCAGCGTGGTCCCTGTGGTGCCTCCACTGGCCCACGACGTCTCTCTCCTCATCTCCGGCCACCTCCTTCTCCACCCAGCCTCCCAGCCTCCTGTGGCGTGCTCCTGCGTCAGGGCTCCGTGCTGCCCTGCCTTCTTCTAGAGCATTCTTGGCCCTGACAGCCACAGGCCCTACTCCTTCCTCTCCCAGGCCTCGGCTGCGGAGTGTCCGCGCCGCCCCTGTAGGAAATGGCAGCAGCCCCCACGACATTCCCCGTTTCAGCCTTGTTTTCCTGCATCAGTCACTGTTGGCGACATAGATCTGTGTCCGCTGTCTGTCCCTGTCCCCACAGCCGCACCAGCTGTAATACACACCCCCCCCACCCGCGCACGCACAGGAACGTCAGCTCCAGGAGGCCAGGGGCCGGGTTCCGCTCACTGTTCCTTCCCCAGCACCTCACGGCCGCCTGACGGACTGCAGGCGCTCGGTGAAGAGCTACTGGGTGGGGAAATGCGCCCGCGGGAGGGAAATGCGGAGAGGACACCGATGCCTCGAAATAACCGCCTGCGGGCAGGTGCGTGACGTGTGGGTTCACTGTCACCTCGATGTCTCCTGCGGTCTTTGGTAACCCCTGTTTCCTACCCCTGCCCTGCGCCCTGAGTTTTATTCACTCTGGGCTGTGTAGAGGTTCGGGTCCCCCTTTGGTGGCTGTGGGGGGAGAAGGGGCCTCCCCTGGGGGCCGTAGCCCTGTCCCAGCGGGCCAGGAGGGCCAGAATCACATCTCCACCTCCTTCCCTCGGGGACTGCGTGGTCACCGCTATGATAACGGGTCAGGCCACTTCGCAGAATGAGACAGGACGGGGACACAAGATGTCCTGAAATCCTTTCAGCCAAGGAAAGGGACCATCTGACGGAGAGTTGCAGGGACAGGGAGCACCAAAATTGGGTGAGGGGGTAGGAGGCAGTAAAATGTGCCTCTCAGTACACTCTTTCCGGCCCACCCAGTGTCTCTGAGAAGCATCTGGACATCTCAGCACACTAGTCCCGGGTCCACGTTCTGGCTCGCGCCTGCTAGGCAGCTGCAGGGGGCGGGGGCCGCGGGGAGCTAAAGCCTGTGTCCCAGGGGACCTGCCCAGCTGGCCCGCAGCCCCTGAGGGGCAGGGGTGATGCTGAGGACAATGGCAGGAAGGATAAATCGCCACATTGTAGCCCATTTGATTTGGGGAGGGTGGAGGGGAAGCTGAGGGAGGATGTCAGCATTTGTCACGGGCCTGTCAGGCGCTGCATGACGCCGCAGGCAGGCGCCTCTGGTCCCAGGCGGAGAGAGGGACGGGCGGCCCCCCAAAGGGGTCGGCGGCAGGGAGCAGGTGCTGGCGGCTGGGGGAGGGTGCCGTGGACGCCCTGCTCCCTTGTCATTTAGCTACAGCATGAATTATGAATGGACCGCTGGGACACACGCGCGCGTGCACACACACACACACACACACACACACACACAGCTGAACATCATTTTGCCTTCGTTCAGCTCCTGCTCTGCTCTGCGCTGGCATGATGAAGTGCCATTTGATCAGAGGGTCGGAGTGACGCCCGGATGACCCCCGTTCCCCCTGTGGATTCACCCAGGAGGCCAGGAGCACAGTCTGTGCTGGGCTCACAGCCTTCTCGGAGCTCTGATGTCAGTAGTGACCCTCTCTCCAGCCTTTTGGATTTTCCTTTCTTCCAGCCATTCTCTCTTCTGGAAGGAGGGGTTTGGGGCCCCTCCCTGCCTGCTGTGCCGGCAGCTCCAAGTCCCACTGCTCAAGGCTGACGAATTCCAAAGCCTGGGACATAGCACCTAGCATTGGTGCCAGGAATTGAATTTCCAACTTTAATCTTTCTTGATGTAGTCAGGGAAGTGGGGGAAGAGAGAGGAGAGTTTCCCAGCTCAGCCACACACGAAAAGGTGTGTGGGGGTCTATAGACTGTTCTGGAGGCAAAATTCTAGGACATTCTCAAGCATTAGGGCTGCTCCTGCAGAAGAAAGATTGGAAGCTGAGAGTTTCCCATATGAAGGCTCAGTTTCTCAAAACATCTTCCTTTCCTCTTGGCTTCCATGGACTGATCCCTTGTGAGAGGAGGGTGTTCCATTGTTGAGGTCGTCCATCCTTCTGCCCCCTGGGTCTTTGCACCTGCAAGTCCGTTCACATGGACCTCTATTCCCCCCACCCTTTCCCTCCAGAATCCTGCCGTCCTTGTAGGTCTCCGTCCAGCCCTGCCTTCCGGATCTGCCGAGAGAGGAGTGTCTTCCGGGTCTTAGACCCAGAGCCGTAGTCAGGTTTACTTCTCAGAGATGCCACATCTCAAAGCCTCCCCAGTGTCCTGGACTCAGAGTCACTTCCCTGTTTGGAGGCTGATGAAGTAGAAGTTTGAGAGGCTACATAACCCATCCAAGGGCATTCGGCTCCTGAAACGCCATTGCAAACACACGGCCCAGACTAGAGTCAAGCAGGGGGAAGGGGGGGATTGGAACCTTGGCATAGTCAAGACTTATGTTCAAGTCCACCCCAGCTCCCTCTAGAGGCATGTTGGGTGCCTCTGGGTTTGGTCAGAGAGGCAGCCAGTTGTCGTAGCGTTCTTGGAGTCACCCATAGCTTTGGGACATTCACATCCCCCCTTCATGACCTGTGGCCCAGGGGGGGTGGGGAAATGGGGACTGCATTCGGACCTCCCCATCTCCCACCTGTCCTTGGACCTCACACCCTCCAAAGGCCAGAGGGACGAGCTTCTCTCTTCATCTTCCTCTCCAGTAGGGATTTTCCGTTGGTTAGATTCTCTTTCCAGGGTACAGGGCAAGAGACCAGCTTAGCCCAGTGACCGTGAACTCAGGCGCACGTCCATGCTGCTCCAGCTCCAGCTCCAGGCACTGGCCCAGCCCCGAAGAATGTGAGTTCTGGAGCCGGACGGACCTGCACTCAAACCGCCTTCATTCATAGTCCATCGGGTGGGTCCTGTGCCAACCCAGATCCCTGTCAGCATGGCACCGGCCGTCTGCTCTGCTCCTCCCTGCCTCATCTGTACAATGCAAAGAATTCGCCAAACTCCTAGGCCTCCCGTGAAGATCGGATGCTCCTGGACAGGAAGCGCCTCGTGTGCAGTGAGCGCTCCAGTTACCGCCATCGTTAGTTCTGGATCTCGGTCTCGTCTGAAGGTGGAAGAACAAGGACCTGCCTGAAAGGGGCATGTGAGGCTTAAGGAGGGTGATATACTTAAAACTGAAATGGTGATAAAGAAATACCTACACTCCCGTGTTCACTGTGCCATGATTCAGGGTAGCCGAGATTTGGAAACAACCCCACTGTCCAGTGACAGACATATGGATTAAAAGAAATACGATATGTGTATGTATACGTAATGGGATGTTATTAACCTTTAAAAGAGAAGGAAATCCTGCCATTTCTAATGACATAGATGGTTCTGGAAGACATTATGCTCACTGAGATAATCCAGTCACAGGACAGGGACCCCCGTGCTACAGAGTGAGTGTTGGTGTCCCCCGGCCCCAAATTTAGAGCTTGAAACCCTAGACCCCAGTGTGATGGTATTTTTAGGTGGAGCCTTTGGGAGGTGCTTAGGTCTTGAAGACAGAGCCCTCATGAATGGGATCAGAGTCCTAATAAAGGACTCCAGAAGACTCCCTTGTCCCTCCCACTGTGTGAGGACATGGGGACAAGACAGCCATCTTGGATCTTGGATCCGTTGAATGGGGACTTCCAGCCTCCAGAAATGTGAGAAATATGTTAGGTCCTGCACTCTGTGGCAGGTTGTTACCGCAGCTCGAGCAGACGGAGACGGCATGATTCTACTCACAGGAGGTGTGTAAGATTGTCAGACGCGCAGAAGCGGAGGGGACAGTGGTGGCTGTTAGGAGCTGGGGCAGTTATTGTTCAGTGGGGCAGAGTTCCAGTTAGACCGGATGAGTGAGTTCTAGAGATCTGCAGTGCAGCGTGGAGCCTGTGGTTAACGTGTCGAGCTCATGAGACATGTCCTTACCACAGAACAGAAGCAAAACCGGTGCCTGGGTAGCTCAGTCAGTAAAGCGTCTGCCTTCAGCTCAGGTCGTGATCACAGCGTCCCGGGATCAAGCCCCACATGGGGCTCCCTGCTCAGCAGGGAAGCCTGCTTCTCCCTCTGCCCCTACCCCAGCTTGTGTGCATGTGCATGCACACTCTCTTTCTCAAATAAATGAAATCTTAAAAAAAAACAGAAATCAAATAAAACAACAGCAGCAACAAAAGACCATGGAAATACAAGAAGTCTTTCGGAGACCGTGGGCCCGTCTGTCACCTTGTCTGTGGTGACGGTATCACGGGTGTGTGCGTGTTCAAACTCATCAAGATGCGTACGTTAAATGCGAAAGACTTTGTGAACGTGAAGAATGCCTCAGTAAAGTGGAAAATAGCTTCTTGAGAAGAATATGGAACGAGAGATGGCATCGGCCTGAGAGTCCCAGCTCGGGTCTCTGAAGCCCCCGCCCCAGGCAGGGTGGCACCAGCGGGGGCTCAGCTGCCCAGAAACAAAGAGGTCAGGCTGAACCCCAGGAACCTAGAGGACCTAGAGAGCTTACTGCACCCGCTCCCCGTGCCGTTTTATGACATCTGTGTGGCATCATGTGGCGTCCCTGAGCGGAAGGCCCTTGGAGACCGCCTACCCAGGTTCCTTGTTTAGCCGTGAGGAACCCGAGGCCCAGAGAGGGGAACTGACCCAACCACGGCCCCCATAGGGGTGGAGGCAGGACAGGCCCAGCCACACCTCCCTAGGGCCAGTTCTAGTAGCTTCCAGTTTATTCCCCTGCCCCCCTGCCTTCCAGTAAAATCCAGATCGGGGGGTGGGAATGATCTGTGGGCAGCTTGCAGGCCTCCCTGGGACTCGCCAGCCCAGGATTGGACTCGGGGACCCTTCAGGAGGCCCCGACGCCGCTCTCATAGAGGGCCCTTGGCATGTTCCCACTCCTAGTTTAAAAAAAGGAAAGATATTTATGTGCAAAGCCACTTATCTCTGCAGCACCTCCAGGTAAATCTTGTAATTTACGGGTGAGTTGACACCCTCAGGAGCCCGAATCAATGTATGTCCCTGTAAATCCACGCTGGGCCTCGGCATCGACTCCCACCAGCCACACGATGGCCTTCACGTTTGCCCTGGACTGACCGGAGCACGAATGGGGCAGAACCTGGTGGAGGGGTCCTGGGAGCCATGGTTTGGACAGAGCCTTCCAAGTTAGCAGTCTCTGTCTTTCCCCCTGTTCTGCTCACCAGTGTGAGGTGCTGTTTGGGTGGATTCACTGATTGATCACCTACTGTATGCTGCTGTTCACTGTGCTTGGGGTCCAGGGGCGCATCCGCCCTAGGCCTAGGGGTGCTCATGGTCTCATCAGGAAGACAAACACAAAATTAGATGTCACAAGTGCGTCGGGGAGATTGGGAGCATCTGTGTCAGCCTGAGAGGTCACGGCGGGCCTCCCCGAGGAGACCCAAAGGCCACTAAGAGGTGGCCACGTGAACAAGGGGGGAGGGAGGACGCCCTCCGTTGTGCCGCCGGGTTCTTTGGCTGCCAGCTGCCGAGAGCCGGGCAGGCCTCCGTAAGAAAGCGCAGGATGAGAGAAGGCGTGCAAGGGCTTGCTTGCTCCGGGCCTCCCTGGAGTCCCCAGAGCCAGGAGCGGTGAGTTGTTCCTCGTATGTTTGTCAAGATGCGCTGAATTACGTAGTCGCCTTTGGCCATTAAGATAAAAGGATCTTGTGTTAGGACCATCCCGAGGTCCTGTCCATGAGGGAAGTCACGCACTGATTCCAGAGGCTGGATCAGACCTGCGGCGAACCTTGTCTTTGAGGATCCCGGAGGCCAGATTTAACCGGGAAGCGTCGGGTCCGTCTTGAGGGGAGCGGGATGCGGAAGGAGTGGCCGCCATTGGGCCGTCTCCATCCTGCCCTCTTCCCCGTCCTCAGCCACGGACGTGTCCCAGCCACCGAGGACCCCAGCTCCCAGAGGTGGCTGCTGACCCTGCTCCGCTAGGTCAGCTGGGGATCCGACCGTGTACTCAGGCCCCGTGTCCCCAGGTCACTTCCAACCTGTCTGGCAGATGAATATCCTTCTCAGGCCAGTGGCGAGTTGGGGCTGGGAGTCCTCGGGGCCCTCAGCCCGGCTTCGGGTGTGCCAGAAATGAGTCTGGCGATCACGTGTGCGCCAGCCTGACTCCCTCGGCTCCATCCCAAGGTTCATGCTTTCTGTAGGCTGGGCTTTGCTGCAGTTCCTGTGTGTTTGCTGCTTCTCTGCTCACTCTTCAGCCCTGGCCTGAAGCTCTGCAGTCTCGGGAGAGGCCGGACCCCCTGGCTAGCCGTGGGAGCCCCTATGAGCCGAGGTCCCCTCTAAACCACCACCACATCCTCGGCCCCTAGCCCGCATCCCTGGGCAAGAAATGTTTGTTGAGTAAATAGATGAAGAGAGGAAAAGGGTTAGAATGCCCCGGATTCTAGAACGACCGAAGCATGGGGTGCTGCTGGTCTTGCTCAGTCTTTCTGGGATGCCAGCCTCTGTGTGACTCCTGCCCACGTTTTCCAGGCTTCTTTGGATGCTGTAAATGGGATATCTGGCTATAGTTATGGCCATCTTTTTTAAAGTTTTATTTATTTAAGTAATCTCTGTACCCCACATGGGGCTCGAACTCACGACCCCGAGAGCAAAAGCCATGTGCTCTTCTGACTGGGCCAGCCAGGCACTCCTCCTTAGGGGGGCCAGTTTTAACCCCACCCAACCCCTGGGGCTGGTGTAATTGGTGTCAGCCTCCTGCCTTCCCCAGTTGCCCTGTGCTGAAGTTCCCACCTGCCTCAGGGCCATTGAACAAAACTATGCTTTGGTGCACAAGACAGCTGGGCAGCAACTGCACAGGCCACAGTTCTGTTGCTCGTGGGGCAACAGAATACGCCATACACCATGTCCCCATATGCCCATGGGCCAACATAGAATTTCCAGGGTTTGTACATACAAATTTGCCTGGCAGTATCATTGCAGGCCTCTTGCTCTGGCACAGTTATTACTGGAGTCCCCCTTCACCCCACAAGTGCCCTGTTCCTGAGGATAAACTTTGTGGTCACATATTTATATCTGTGCACACTGGGGGGAAATCCCCATGGGGCCCCGTCCTCTAGTTTTCAGAGGCTCTGAGCTACAGGGTTCTCTCATGGCCTCTTCCAATCTTCCCTTTAAGTCTGTGAACTTCTCCAACTTTCACAAAGGCATTGGAACTGAGAGCTTTCCTAAAAGTGTTAGAACTGTAGCGGCGGGTTCTGGTCAGGGAGGTGATTTCCCAGCCTGGTTCTGAGTAAAAGCCTTCCGTTCTTCCAGGCCCTTTGACCCACTGGCTGCCGTAACTGTTTTGCAGACATTTCCCGCAGCAACCAGACTGGACAACAGTCAGTGAGCTATCGATCAGAGCCATGTTCCAGCTGTACAAGTCGGTCTCTGAGATCCCAGCATTTGTCATTCAATTTAACTCCGCAAACATCGACCGAGCACATGGTTTAAGCAAACACTAGATGACTCCAGTGGTCGTTTGCCAATTTTGAAGCTTGTGGCTTATTTGAATTTAAGCTGCCATGATCGGAAGGGCTGTGGTTCTATTAACTCGTTGTAGCAGGTGTCTGTTGCTGAAGGCTCGCTTCTAGTAACTGGGGACTCATTTGAACCAAAGCGACTCTCCTGCTAATAACAATTTTAAAGTTTGGAAAGGTGTTTTCTTTAAAAACCTCATTATATGAAGGCCTTGGAGAGTGACAAAAACAGGCAGGACTGAAAGGGGATTTGACACCTGAAGAAAGAATCATTCTTGACTAAATTTCCCATTCTTAGAGTTTTGCACCTGCAGAAAGCTTTAGTTGTGGCAAAATTTCACAGAGATGCCTGAGAACTTGCTACAGGATCAAGAGAACTGAGTTTGGGGCAACCACTGTATCTCCAAACCACTGTTTCTCCTGCGCAGAGGAGAAACACGAGAGGGCAGCCTCAATTCTATGTACAGATTCTGCCTAAAGTTCTGTCTTCGACTATGCATTTTGGAGGTAAATTCCAAGTGGTCCAGCTGAAAGGAAGAGCACTGAGCAGAAATTTTATTGCTGGCTACTAAAGGGGAGACAGAGTTTGAAGTTTGAGCTCAGCCAAATCAACTGCCTGTTAACATGAAAATCTATAAATTTGAGAAGAGTATAACAGAATTCAGAGGCTTTATAGGATATCGTTAACAATGTCTAGAATACAACTCCAAATTGCTAGATCTATTCAGAACAGGGAAATGGGATCCACAGCCAAGTTACCTTTTGCTACAGTACTGTGTGTAACAAGCCAATGGCAGGAGCTCGGTGTAACATACAACAATAACATTTGGGTTTGTTTTCACATCTACAGATCAGCGGACTGCTTCTGCTGACTTGACGGGGCTCACGCATACATCTGCGGTCAGTTGAAATTTGGCTAGGTAGCTTCACTCATAGCGGCTGAATCCTCTTCCGTACCTTGGGGCTCAATGTGGGCAACAGGGCAGACTTGGTTCTGCTCCAGTTGTCTTATCCTTCAGCAGGAAAACCGAGCATGTTCCAGCGGTTAGGACTGAGAAGGAAAGGGTGGAATTGCCCAGGCTTCTTGAAGCCCGGGTTCCGAGCCAGCACACCGACCTTCCCCTACCTTCCATTGATCAAAGGCAGCCACAGACGGATGGGAGGAGCTGTAAGGTCACACGGAAAGGGCTTGGATACGGGAAGAGATGAAGAACTGGGAGATTTTTGTCATCCATCCATTAGAGCCATAAAACTATGATTCTGCCTTTGTTTGGTGTGAGATGACCCCAGGATGTACCAGCAGGGAGTAAGAAAGGGGAGCCAAGGGAGGGCAGAAAGCCAGTCAAGACGGGCCGAGCAGATTATTGCTGAATGGATCCGGTACGTGATTCCTCTGGAGACCTCAGGAGACAGTGAGAAACATGCTTCTCAGAGTTTGCCTGCCCAGGGCCTGAGGAAATGGGGCTATTTTTCCATCAAACCTCATTCATCCGAAGGGTTGCTTCCATTGATTCCCCACCACATTCTTTTTGACTCTTGGTATTTTGCCTGATGGACTGTCTCTTGGAAAGGAGTAGAAGGTGGGTGGGGTTTCTACCCAGGTTAGGCCAAAGCTAACCCAAGACAACAAGCATGGAAGTAGAAGAAGTGAACTGAGTCCACCAGGAGGAAGACGGGGCCGGGATTCATTAGAGGTCTGGGGACGAGTCTGGGTACACATACTCCAGGCAAAAGGATGTTTAAGCCCAGTATACCTACATCTCTAGTTGAAGAAAGCCCTGAGTGGCATCTGAGTTCATAATTCTAACACAGAGTTCTCAATGGGGCAATAGGGAGGCCTATAAATATTTTCAGAAGTGCATTTTCTAAATATCCATGCCCGCCTCACATCCCCTGTGAATTAGATCTAATTGGCGCTTTTCCATTGGTGTGCTGGTAAATGTTTAACAATTGGCTCCATGGGAAAAATGTGTGCATGTATATGTACATACATAAGCTTACTATAAATTTTACTTACATTAAGTACATGTGGCACACAATTTACGAGTAACAAAATATACAGTTATTTTTACTGTAATCTTTATTATATCTTTCATATACTAATAGATTCTCATAGAGTGCGTTAGTTCACGTTTACAAATTTGTATTGCTTTTATCTATAGCCAACCTACCATTGCAATTGATCAATAAGCCGTTACAACATGCATCTCGGTTGGTAGTTTTGTCTATGTTAGTAAGAGGAACAGGAAACCATGAAATCATGCGTCAGAATTCCACATTTGTCAATGATGTGAGCAATGTCTTTGCTGAGTTTGATAGTTTTTGAATACTAGACTATTTCCTCAGATTTCTGTGCGATTCACCATGTGGTAGTAACCGATACAATATACTTTTTGCATTAATCTGCATAATTGGCATTTTGCTTTATCACTTTCTTGTCTAGAAATCCACAAAAAGAAAGCCAAGCATGGATGGGAAGAATTTGCTGATTTTCGTGGTGTAAATACTTCCTCCGTGGTGAATTTTTCCGTGTACAGACACAATAACAACAAATAACCTTATGAGCCCAAAGAGGGTAAACTGTAGTGAAATAATTACCAAGTGGTGAGGTTTTAGAATTTATTATTTTTGGTACTAATGTAATTTATTATAATTTTACATAATATAATGTTCATTAATGGCTGGGTTTAGCAATCAGCTTGCAAAATTTGTGAAAATGTAGTAAGGTGTTTGCAAACACGTGTGAGCTGACTCCCAGCGCACCAGCGTGCCTCTTCCCTTCCCGCCCACAGGTAGGACTTCCCAGAGAAATTTCTATTTCCCCCACAACTGTCTGCTGAGACCCCACCTGACTCCTGGACCAAGGAGTGCCCTTTATAAAGGGTCCCTGAGTAAATAAAACCCTGGGTTCTTTTTCTTTGGAAGAAACGGGCTGTTCTTCCACTCCTCCTTCCAGTCTGCTGTGCGAGGCAGTGGGGTATAGACATCAGGCCTGCCTGACTTTGGATCCCAGCTCTGCTGCTGACTCGCTGTGTGACTTTCAACCATTATGAACCTCCCCATGCCTCAGTTTCTCTTTTGCGATATAGGCGTACTAATACGATTTCCCTCCTAGAGGTGTAATTGTGTCGTTTCGAGGGCTAAAAACAGTACCTGGTACCTAATAGGCCCTAAGTAGGTATTTGCTATTATTATTGGTAGTAGTAGTAGCAGCTGATCATTTATTAGGCATCTGTTGCATGCCAGGGGCTTTCCATGCTTTGTCATGTTCTAAACAATATCTTACAGATGAAGTAACTGCGGTCCAGAGGGACGCTGTGGCCCAGCGAGCTGGGGCAGAGCTGCAAACGTGACCCAGGCTGCTAGCTCCAAAGTGCACATTCCACGCAGGCCGCGAGGTCGGGGGTCCATGAATCTCCAATACTGAGTTTTCCTTGTGCATCATTCAGAATAGCTGTTATAGCTCTAGACCCTTCACTTGGATTTATCAGTTTATCTCAAGGGTTTTGTTTTATTCTTTTTAATTGAAGGTATGTGTGTGTGTGTGTAGAGTTGAAGAACAAGGAGGGATGGGGGTCCGTTTGCAGGTGGGAGCCTGGGAGAAGGGCAGTGATGGCCACAGGCTGACACTCAGGCAGGCTGCGGAGGGCGCGGCCCCTGCGTCACAGGGAGTGCCCTTGACCTGCACCTGAGGATGGGGGCAGGGGGAATGCCGGCCATTACCCCCAGCCTGCGTTTCTCAAGTGCTTCCAGTCCTGGGATTGAAAGGTGTGAGGACCCCCGAGGACCCCAGCGGCCTCATGTGCCGTCTCAGCACAGAACACGTCAGTCCTGCATCCCTGAAGATGGGGCTGGAGCTTACGTCCACCGGGCCATTTCTGGAAGGACGCCTCAGAGTGCGCTCCGGACACAGCAGACTTCTGGGGCTCTCCGGCCCCCTCACACTGAGGCTCCCCGGCCTGTGGTCATTCCCTGCACCTCTGCCCGCCCCCCTCCGTGGGCCCTCCAGCCTGCCGCCCCATTCCTGCTCTCCTCTCTGGGTCCAGTTCTTTTTTGTCTGTTTATTTTTAAAATGCTTTTTATTTGAGAGAGAGAGCGGGACTCGGGTCTTGATCCCAGGACCCTGAGATCATGGTCTGAGCCGAAGGCAGATGTTTAACCGACTGAGCCACCCAGGCGCCCCCTCCCTTTTTTATCTGTTTAAAGTATAATTCACACACTGTGCGTCCGTCTGTATCAAGCGTGCAGCTCAGGGGTGCCTAAGAAATTCAGAGATGTGCGGTGGCCACCACAGCTAATTCCAGAACATTCTCACCATCTCAGAAAGAAGCCCCATACCCTTTACCGATCACCAGCCTCCATTGTCCTGCTCACCCCACAGCCCCAGGCAATGCGGAAGCTACCCTCTGCCTCTGCCTGTCGCTTGGCGTCGACCTCCCGCTTCGGGGGTCAGGCCTTTTTAATCTTACCAACCCGTTTTGCCGCTGCAGTTCCTTCCGGTCCTTCCCTTCACCCATCACTGGACTCTGCACGGCAAGGGAGGCCTCCTGTCTCCCTGGAAGATGTGGCCCCCCCGGGGGGAGCGCTTACAGTTTCCTGTCTTTCCCCCTCTCCATTGTCATCCCTGTACACAATGACCTCCGATCGGATGTAAATTAAATTAGTGCTCTAATAGAGGCATAATTGGCAGGCTCTGCAAACAGATGACTTCCTCTGGGGAGGACAGGCCAGCTCCTGTGGGGCTGGAGCGGAGTTGAGAAAGATAAAGAAGGTGTCAGCAGGTCAGGAGGGGGAGGAATCTTCCTGAATGAGGGAGCATCGGGAGCAGAAGACAGACGCTTCCGCTGGCGGATGGGGGCCGCGGGGGAGAAGCGCAGGCTTCATGGGGCCGGGGAGCGGCCCGCAGGGGCCAGGCAATGGGGCCGGAGAGCTAACGAGAGCCTCTGTTTCCCGTGGCATTGCTCAGCATTTATTTCAATATTGCCCCCTGAAGGAGACAAATTAAATTTAAATCTAATTTCTCCCTAACGAAAGAAATTAAATCATAAGGAATGCGATTTTGTCGAGTGGGGTTGAGCTCTGGAGGGCCGCAGACTCTCGTAAAATGCTTGTGTTTCCTGGGACTCCATCCTGGGCGCTCCCTCCTGTTCACTCCCGTGCGCTCTCGGGACAGTAACCTCACCCCCTCCTACGGCTCGATGGCCCTGTGCGTCCCGGCGGCGGGAGTGTGTCTGGGGAGGTGAACCACGCTCTTCCCCGTTTCTCTTGTCCTCGCCACCCCCGTCAGCGGCACTCAGTGTCTCGGGGATGGATGACAGAGTCAAGCACAGAACGGACCCGGCAATTTCCAAAGCCAAGACTTTTGAGTTAAGAGAGGAGGGCCTTGGAGGTTCTCAAACCTGGGTCCCAAAGACTTGGGACCTAAAGAAGTATGGCGTCAAGTCCAGGTGTGTAAGGAAGGAGGGAGGCCAGACTTTGCCACACTCGGGCCAGATGGGGGCTCTGTGAACCCCGCAAGGAGGGACAGGGAGGCGAGGTGCTGCCGTGAGTTCCTGAGACCATGCAGCCCCGCTTCCCCAGCCCTGGGCCAGCCCCGGGACTGGAGGGGAGTGGGAGCCAGAGGGGCTGCAGGGAACCCCAGGGCATGGGGAAGCTGGGCTGTCCCGACGAGCTGTCGGGAATGTGGCAGGGCCTGGCGGGGACGCCTCCGCGGGGTGTGGGAGCAGAGAGGAACCGGCTGCCGTGGGTCACCCCGCAGATGGCCTCCGGCAGCCCTGCACACCCTCGTGCACCCGGCCAGGCTTGGAGAGCAGCTGCAGACTTCTCCCCCTGCAAGTGGGCTCCAGAAGGGCTTAGACCACGGCTTGGAGAGTCACGTGCGCACCAGCGACCACAGATCAGCAGGACCAGGAGCTTAGAAATCGCTCTGGGGCAAGAGGAGAACCGAGGGTACATTTTCGTTCCCCTGCAAGGTGCAGCCTGGTGCTAGGACGTCAGCCGTTTCTGGAAGGTGGGGGATGCTCTTCCCTCGGGCACCGTGCTTCCGTGTGAGCTTCGTCCTCGCCACGTTCATCTCCAGGACGGGCCTTTCCCACACATCAGACACACGCAGGCAACCACGCTGTCCGCGTCTCCACTCGCAGGCTTCTCAGACACACCAGACCCGGCCTGGCCAATGGCGAGCTGCCAGCCTCTTTCGGAAACTTCTCCTCCTCCTCTGCTCTCCTCCTCGGCTCAGGGAAGGGCACCCCTAAAGGCCTCATCTCCCTGAGGGGCACTAGGCCACCTCCTTAGAGCCTCTTCTCTGTCCGCATCCTTCCCTTCGACCCTGAGATGTGGGACCTGATGGTCCTTCGCCCATCCCCCACCCTGAATCCTGCTACAGCGTCTTCCTAAACTGCATTCTCCCTTTCGTCCCTCTACTGTCTCCTCCACAGACTGGTGATAACAAGGATAAAAATAACATCATTATTACTGTTAACAGCTCGCATCGATTGGGTGCTTCCTCTGCACTAATTGCTTTTCACAGTATCTCATTTAATCCTCACATCACCGTACTTCTGACGCTATCATCATCCTTATTTTGCAGATGAGGAGAATGAAAGTCAGGAAGGTCCAGGGCTTTACCAAAGGCTCTGAGCAGGGACACGCCAGGGAAGGACTGGAATGAGCTCTCACACGGTGCTCTTAACCCGGCACTACCTTGCTCTGTCGTTGGCTTCAAATCTTTTGATTACTGTGTTATGTTTTTATAGGTGTTTGCTATTTCTTCCACTATCTCTGGGGACACAGCTATGTTCCAGGTGTCTGTTGAGGAGGCCTCCTGGGTCTTTTAGGAGCTGCCTCACTGCATTTGGGCCCAAGTAGGCCCCAGAGGACCATTCGGAGCTGCTGACAGTGATGTTGAAGGAGATTTGGGAGTTCGGGGCAGGTGGGAGTGGGAGCAGGCTCTCGAATGGAAATTACAAACAAAGAACTCTGTTTTCCAATGTCTTTTTCTTGTTCCAAGTCTTACTGACTGTATTAGCGAGGATGCTTTGGGCAGTAAATAATGGAAACCATGACTCCCGCTGGCTTTTCTGCGAGGCTGCTGGGTTCTCATCCGTGGAGCCCCAAGGGGAGGGGGCCGCAGGGTTCACCCACCGAGCAGTTCGGCAATGTCAGAAAGTACCTGGACTCCTGCCTCTGTCTCCGTCACGAGCAAAGTCAGCTTCCTGCTAGCAGTGGCTTTCCTGGGGGCGGACTCGTGCCTGCTGGGAGGGACCGAGGCTCCTTGCTTCCTCGCTCACGACCAAAGAGGGGATGAAAACCAGCATGGAGGGAGAGTCCAACAACCTTCAGTCTTGAGGCCATATAAGCTCAATACAGGAACAGTAATTAGGGAACTGTCATGTACCAAGTGGCCAAAGGCTGGTTTCCTGACCCAGTTCTATACATTACATGTATAGAATTGCTATACGTGCTATACATTGTATCCCACAGTTGTTCCTGAAGCTGCTTGGAGAACCTTAACAGATATCTACAATATCATGGATAATTACGAGCATTACCTTCTTCCCCCCCGCCCCAGTAGGCTCTATATGGGCATGGAGTCCAACATGGGGCTTGGACTCACGCCCCTGAGATCAAGAGTCGGCCCTTGAACTGACCGAGCCGCACAGGTGCCCCAGCATTAACTCCTTTTACTGGTGCAGAAACAAGCCCAATGACTTGCTGAATTACTGAAGAGTAAATGGTAAGGTTGAGATCTGAACCCAGATTGCCGGCACCAGACACTCCCAAGAACCTTCCGCGCTGACGCTTTGCTCTCCTTGAGACGGTTCTCTTTAAACGCTGCCTGTGTCCTCCAGGAGCGGGAGACACCTCACACAAACGCCCCAGTTACTAGGAAGACGCGCCTCATCTGTCAGCGTTAAATGTCTTTGAGCCACACATTTACGGAGCTGAATGAAGGCGAAGAGATCGATACGATTCCAGGTCTGATTGGTATCTGTCTGTCCAGGTCCATGTCTGTGGAGCACAGTCTGCATTAGAGACCCGTTTCGGTGAGACAGTATTTTTGATGCTGCGAAAGATCACTTTGAACCCTTTGTGTGCGAGCCAATGGGTGGGGCACGGATGTCCCTTGGCTGCCCACACTTTGTCGGGCACTTTGCCTGCATAATCGCCTGTCGGACAGGACGCTTCCTATGTCTCAGGGTCTGCGCAGACTCGGGCTGGGCCTCCTGCCAAATCCATGAAGTGTGGAAATCCAAGGGTCTGTAAAGTCCACCGGTGGGGGCTTTCACCTCCGGCGCCAGGGGTCCCTGAGTGTTGACTCCCTCCATGTGCAGCTCGGCCCCTTTTGGCTTCGACTGCAAAGCATTTATGAGCTTTGGAGGGATGAGGTAGGGGCATGGTTTATGTTGTAACCGTTCTCCAGCTCTGGTGTTGAGTCGGAAGCTCTGGGAGAATGAGCCAAGGGCACGGAACGTGGGCTCGATGAAGGATATGCTTTGGACTTTTGCAGTTTAACCAAATTCCCCAGTTGATTCTGATCCTGAACAAACTGAGAATCCTTGTATTATAGGAACAGAAACCTTGACGGGGAGAAAAAGAGGTATTGTGGGCTCTTAAGAACTGGCCACATCGTTACTGTGGGGTTTGGCCAGACCCACGTGGTCCCAGACTCGTCTTTTCTTCTTGGTCCTTTTCTGCTCTTCTCCCTTTAAGAAAATATAAAAATTTTCCAACTCCCCATTTACTGCCAAGAATTTTATGGGCTGTTTTACAGATGGCGAGCCGGGCTCTGAGAAGTTACGTTCTGTATGCAAGGTCACTAAGCTAGCGAGCCCTGTATCTGAGGGTTGAATCTGGGCTTCTCTGACTCCAGAATGTACACATTTTCTGTTCTAAAATAGCAGCCATGACCGGAGTTAAGAAAGCACACCCGGGCATTCAGACTGCTGATGTCGGCTCCGGACTCCTCACCCAGATGAGCACGCGAGGCGGTCTAACAGGACGGGTAGAGTGGGGAGGCTGGTGGTCAGAGCTTAGTCCACTAGGGAGTCGAGCTTTGACCCTGCTTGGCTGTCTACCAGCAGCTACAGACTTTGGAGAGTCACTGCCCTGCGCTGTGCCTCAGTTTCCTTAGCATAACCTCCTGTTCGCCCTCAGTGTTGCCTTCAGCCCCGTGCATCTGCTCTGAGACCCCCTAAAGGAACAACCCATTTCCCCCTGGGCTCTCGAACCACTGCTGGCTTTATATACTTCCTTGCCCCTCGGACTCCATCTCTGAACGTAGAAACCAGGACTCTATCCGTACTCGATTCCCTTGCCTTCTATTTGTTCCTTTATGCCCCTTGCAGCCCCAGACAGGGTCAACATGGCCACCTGTCTTCCCAGCCGGGGTGTCCCAGAGTGTATACTGTCTTCTCTTGTGCTGCTGCTCTGCAGGGAGAGGGCTTCCTTGTGCCTCCCGTGGAGCGCTGTGTCCCCTGCTTCTTAAAGTTACACCCAGTGCAGGGACTTCCCGCTGTCAGCCGGTGCCTCCCACCATGACTGCATTTTTACCGAGAGCTTTGGGGCTCACTTCGTGGCACGTGCCCTCAACCTCAGGAAGTGTATTTTTGCCAGCTTTTCTGAGCTATGCGGCTGAGGTGTCTGTTCCTCCTCCCTCTTGTCTATCTGCCTGCTTTCGCAGCCCTTCGACCATTTTGGAATCTGCAGTTTTAGCTGTATCTTAGTTTTAGGATACAAAACTCACATTATTGAGGTGCATGGGGGGATCTGTTGGTTAAGCGTCTGACTCTTGATTTCAGCTCAGACCATGATCTCAGGGTCGTGAGATCAAGCCCAGCATTGGGCTCTGTGCTGGGTGTGGAACCTGCTTCAGATTCTCTCTCTCCCTCTCCCTCTGCTCCATCCCCATTCTCTCTCAGGAAAAAAACAAAAACCAGAAACACCTCAGATTATTAATGTGTCTCACACATCCTCTCTGCTTTCATCCCAACCGGCCTCTCTAGCATCATCTACTCACTGGCTGTTCCCACTGACATTCTATGTGTCAGACATACTTGACTTCCTTCTATTCCTCTGATGTTCCAAGAAAGCATCATGTTCCCTCCCACCACAGGGCCTTGGCACATGCTGTTCTCTCTGCCCAGAATACTCTTTCTTGCTCTCTTGCTTAACTCCTGCTATGTCTCATATCTCAGCTTAGTTCTGCTTCTCAGAAACCTTCCCTGACCTTGCTGCCTTGATTGGATGCTCCAACTCCTTGCCCTCCTGGGCCTCCTTTCTTCATCAAACTTCTCAGGGATGTCATTTGCATTTGTCACGTACTTCACAGGTGCTTCCCCATTTGGGGATAGACTGAGTGGCTCAGTGCTTGATCTCAGTTTCTCCCAGTATGTTGTCCATATTAAGGACATTCAACATTCAACAACTATTTGTTGAAAGAAAGGGAAAAAAAAGAGGAAAGAAAGGAAGATGGGAAGGAACCAAGGCTGGGTAGATGGCTCACCAATGCCACAGTCAGGAATGGCCTGAACGGGGACGTGCTCCTGGGTCGTTGGCATCAGAACTCTTGTTCTTTCCTCTTCATAGTAGCTGCCCCCTCTGTCCCAGCTCTTCGGGTCTCTGGCCCAGGCTCCGTCCGGCCTCCCTTCAGGACTGGCTTCCTCCCCTGGCTTCTCCAGACGGCCTCTGAGATCTCTGATCCCGTTTTTACTCTGTGTCTTCCTGGTCATCATTTTCACCGCCGATGACACTTGATCCCATCATTTTAATCAAGGAGTTCATTGCATTTGTTTCCCCAGGCAATTTTTAAGAAAAGGATGTGATTTTCTGAACACAAAAGAAGTGATAGAAGGCTACCCCGAGTCCTGTGCCTGCGGCGGTGGTCTGCCCACCCCTCACCCGGGTCAGGTGAAAGGGTGTTTCTGTTCACTCCTCACCCCGCTGGCTTGGGGAGGCTGGGTTTCTCGGTCACTTGTGTTATTATGGAACCTGGCACCGGCGACTGGATGGGGCTCTTCTCTGCCAGACACGTTCACTGATTCATCTGGCTGTGTGCACAGTGATGGAACAGTCGGGGCCGGGCGGGGGCCCCACCTTTCACCCCTCAGCCCTGGAGAGGGGCGGTGTTCCACAAAAACTTTCAGATTTTTTCCAACTCTAGGTCTACCACACCTGTGAGCCCTGTGACCTTGAGCAGGTAACTTAACTCTGTGACTCTCCGTTTCCTCCTCTACAAAGCAAATGAAGTCTACCTCTGGGAGGCACTGAGGCAGGTACGAAGGCTGCTCAGGGCTGAATGTGCCCCTCCCCCCACCAGATTCCTACCTTGAAACTCTAACTCCTGATAAGATGGTATTTGGAGACGGAGCCTTTAGGGTGTTAGGTCATGAGGGCAGATTCCTCATGACGGCATTAGTGTCCTTGTAAAATGGACTCCAGGGAGCTCCCTGGCCCATGTGGTGACTCAGCGAGAAGGTGGCCATCTGGGAGCCATCAGATGCTTCTCACCAGACACGGAAGCTGCTCGTGCATTGATCTTGGATTTTCCGGCCTATGTGACTGTGAGAGATGCAACTCTGTGGTTTCCAAGCCCCGTGGTTGATGATGGTTTATTACAGCGGCCCAAGTTGACTGAGACAGCAGGAGTCTGAAGCACCTGCCCAATGCCTGGTCCAAATGATGAGTTTAAAGCATTTCCTGTATGTCATTGGCAAAGAAAGTGCATGTGATACATCACAGTGGTGTTGGGGGAGGTCACTGAGGGGATATGAACGCCAGTTGACCTGTGAGCTGGTGATCGGAGGCCTCTTCCTCCTGCCCCTGTCATTGGAGTGTGTGTTCTGCTTGCCTTCCCGGCTCCAGAAGCTGCCCAAGATCAGGGCCCTGAGACAAAGATGGGGCGCTAAGACCGTCTGGATGGTGGACCTGACTGAACCCCATTAAGGCCTCTTAGTAAACTTAAGACCTGCAGGCAGGCTGTGGTGTCCAAGACAAGCTCCAGAAGTAAGTTCCCTTGCTTATCCCACATACCGCCTACCGATCTGGAGTGGCCCTCCTGTTCCTTAAGTCTCTCCTGCCCTCTGTGGGTAAGGGGACAGAATCAGATCACACCCAGGAAGCTCTGGAGGATGCTGGCAACCAACGAGGGGATTCTGTCACTCGCCAGTTAGGTGACCTTGGGCATTGATCCCATATGCGCCTCAATTTTTCTCATCAGTGTAATGCCCTTAATAACTCCCATTTTCCCTAATTCGTAAGTTATTATGAGGTGATGGAATCAGGAGACAATTGTGAAATTGGTTTGAAATGTGCATTCTAGAAGCGACTGCCTCTTTTCAGCTGTAATGTGTGGTGGTTTCTGTAGATCCCTGATGGGTTTGGCTAATTACATAGAAGTGTTTTCCAAAGCCCTTTGGAATGACATCCCTGAGGCCATGAAAGTATACGTTCTATTGTAATTCAGCTCAAGGAACTTTTACTGATTGCCGGCTGTGTCCCAGACACATTTGTGTGCTTTGTATGCCTTAAAACAAAAATCAATAAATGGTCCATGGAGCCTTAAGTAGGGATTAGATGTGGAGAAATCACATTTCTATTTCATAAAGGACTTTAAAGTGTCCCCATTCTCCCATGACAAGCTGTAGCTGAAGAGCGTCCCCCATCACTGAAGCTCTGGAAGGTCTCGGGGTGGCCTTGCCTTGGCACGACTGTTTGCTCATGGAGCCTTCACTTCTCCCCTTCTCCCGTTGTTGCCTTTCCGTCGAGGCTGAGTCCCTCCCCTTCGGCTGCCTCATCACACCTTCCTCCCACATACAGAAGCCCTCGGGTTGTTTCTGAGAGGCCCCAGCGTTGTCCGGGACAGTCCGGGACAGCTCCTGCACACGACCCTCTGCTGGCGAGAGCAGCTCTGAGCCCGTTGGTCTCCATCGGCAGAGCCTTCTGGGAAAATATGTGAGCTTCTGCCATGGGGAACGTGCTCTGGTGCCTTCCCCATGGCTGTATGGCTCGGTCCCGTGTCGGTGATGAGCGGGTGGGAAAGTGGCCCACTGTTTCTTTACGTGGACCCCCTACTGAATCTCCTCAGTTCCACAACAGAGCTGTGAGGTGGGTATTTTCATTATTCTTGTTTTACAAAAGGAGACTAAGGTCCAGTTTGGTGACCGCTCCTGAGTCAGGAGCCAAGCTGGGGTTCCCAGTCCAGCAACCTCAAGTCTAGGCTCCTGGCTTAGCTTGTCTCACATCCAGATAAATTCACCCTCTTCCTAGAACACCGTAGTTGTCTTGAATGCAGAGTGCGCATGTGCGCGTGGAGCCTTCCGGAGGGGCAGCCTCCGTGTGTGGGCTTCTGTGACCCAGGTCTGTGTTTTTCCCCCCATTTCCAGGTGCGGCGTCAGAGCCTGGACAGGTGACTAGTTCTGTTAGCTCTTTCATAGTTGGAAGGCCTAGAAGATGTGATCCTGCTTGATTCCACTTTTATTAAAACCCTAATCCCAAGGCTTTTTCTTGACGTTCCTAGCCTACATCCAAGGCCCGGGCAGAGAAATCCTCCATTGGTTCTAAATTTGCCACAAATGTGTCAGGTAGGGCCCACTCTGGGCTTATTCTGTGATGTCCCTTCTTTGGGGGAGGTTAAACTGATACAAACTCAGAGCTCTGGACAAGATCAAAGGAGCATTTAAACCTTGCCTTTAAAATTTACCTCTAGGAATCCTTGGAGGAATCCATTTTTGTTTGTTCATTAATTTATTTATTAATCCTTTCAACAGATATGTACTTGGGCCCTGCACTTGCTACCATAGGGAGACAAAGATGAATTAGGCATTGCTATTGCCCTTTTCTCCATCATATTTTTGGATCATCCTGATTCTAGAATGATCCTTAGTGTAGCTCTCTCTGCCTCTGAGAAGTTAAGTCCCTAGGTCAGAGGTCACCCAGAGACCAAGCGACACAAGGAGGGGCTGACTCCAGATCACCAACTCACCTCTGAGTGTTTTCCTACCACGCCAGACCCCTTTTCATGTTTAGACTGAAAAAGAGAGATTAAGAAAGAGAGAGAACTGGTGATCCTTCAGTTTGGAGAAAGCCACCAACCACGGTCATGGATTCTTCCGCAGTCCTTCCAACCCTTCAGCGGTTCCTGCTTTACTGAGCATGCGCACTGTCCTGGCAGGTGCAGGAGCTGTGGCCCCGCCCCCCTCACCCCGGACCCCACTGAGGGCAGGGGGAGCAGGAGGAGCGGCAGATGGTCGGCCACTGGAAGGGGTCCTGCAGCTCTGGAGGAGCGAGGCAGGTCCGGACATCGCGCAGAACTAGCTCGGACATACTTGGCCCCACGGTGGGCCCGGTGGAGGGCTGACCACCAGCTGAGCTTTGAAGTGGGGAGAAGGTGAGTGAGGGTGGCCGGTGGGTGGAGGCAGAGACCCCGCGTCCCCACATGTGGAAATACAAAAGAACTGACCATAGTGTCCCTTGGTCGGCCCGAGCAAAGCCCCTGTGGGGGTGGACAGGCCAGGGTCATAAGGGGCCCATGTGCTGCCACAGGGAGTTTGAGCTTTACCCTGCAGGAGATGGTTCTCAGGGTGCGGTGGGAAGGCAGGGGCAGGTGCATCACCACTTGAGAGGGTCGGGGTGTTCTTGGGGGATCTTTGGGGTGAACCTGAAAGGGTGAGTAGGGTTAGGAGGATGGAGCATGGGCTGGGAAGGGTTTGGGGAAGGACTTTGTACAGCATACCACCCTGTGCGTCCGCTAATGCACAACTTAAGTTTGTAGTTTCCTTTTTCCTCCAAGCGGGTCCTCCTCAATTAATCAATGCTTGATTCATTGAAGTCCAGTAGTAATCAATACAGGCTCATGTTTCTCAAGACCTGAATTGTGTGGAAATGCTAAAAAGCCGTGTTGTCCAAGACTTTCTAAGGCAGCGCTGGTTCCATAGGGTGTTAATGGCTGTCACATCCTGAAGGGCTGCTGGTCACGTAAACTGGGGCGAGTGCTAGGATGCAAATACGCGGAGGTCTGGCCGTGAGGCCGCTGCTCCCAATCTCTGCCCCAAGGAGGTTAGAGCAGGTACACGGCAGCCTTTGCCAAATGGGAGGCCCTGCTCCCAAGCCCATACTGCCTCACCCCCGCCCCAGGCCGAGGTAACTAGGACATCATGGTACCACTACAGAGCTTGCGTTTTTCTCCAGTTTGGGATCAGCAACTTCTTGAGGGCCTGGAGTCCGGCCCCGAGTCATCCCGCATCTGTCAGTGCATAGCCGGTTACCTGGGGCTGCGACTTGGCCCGTCTCTGATCATTTGCTAGGCTTGGAGTGTCCCTGGACATAGCCCAGTTCTAGGCCATACCAACTTCCCATTCACCGAGACCCCTTAAACACTATCTGGCTCTTGTCGGTGACCATTCCACCTTGGGACCATGCCCACACCTGGCACAATTTCCCCTGGACTGGTCCCCCCAGATCCCTGTTCTCTCTTAATTCTCCAGGGCCACGGGCTCCAGCCCACTTTGGTTATGCAGTTTGCGACAGAAGCTGAAGTCCAAAGGATGTCCTTAGGAGGCAGAGGGCAAGACCCAATCCTTTGATGGCTGGCCAGAGTCCTCTGTGTGAAGCACAAAAGAAAGGGCATGTGGGCAAGACGCTGGGCTGATCATGTATCCTTAAAATAGCTGCTAGAATAGCACTGTGCTGTGATTATTAAAAGCTTGAGTTGGCAATTGATTTCAGACTGAGAGATCAATGGAAAAGAGATTGCAGTGCAGGATTATGAAGAAGCCATCCGTGACCCCCACGCTTATGAAGCCGCCACGTCTCCCTGCCCCCAGCACCTTATTGTGATGGTGAGTCTGCTAGACTGCAGCACCATAAACTCCTAGAGTTCAGGGGCCATGTGGCTCATCTTAGCAGGCTCACGGTGGGTGCTTGATTTACCATGCTCACAGCACACTCTTCTTGGTAATCAAGAAACAAAGGCATAGCACAGTTGTCTTACTTGGTCACAAGTAGAGTCAGGTGGAAGAATGGGGATTTGAACGAACTCATCGAAAAGTCTGAGTCTGGAAGTGTTAACGGGAGTCCCTGTATGCATGTGGGCTTCAGCGATGTCCCCATGTGATTCAACCGCTTTACTCTGGGGTCTGGGCAGTTCTAGTGTCCTCTGGTCTTAGAGGCACGCGGTGTTCTGACCTGGATGCTTACAGTCATCATTGTCTCCGCACCGGATTTGTATAAGCCCTGAGATGGAGCCCCGCATCAGGCTCCCTGCTTGGTGGGGAGTCTGCGTCTCCCTCTCCCTCTGCCCTGCTCAAACACGGAGGCTCTGGGACACGGGGCTTGTCTCTGATGCATAGCAGGCTGCCTGTGATGAATGTGGGGGCCCTGAACACCTCACAGGTCCTGCACCACCCTGCACGGAACGGGCGGTGGGTACTGTTCCCAGTCCTCTGCCGAGCTTGCTGTGGCCACACGGCCCCTTGCAGCTCCCAGGGATGATTAAATGAGGAAAATGGGCAAAATAGCATTGGACTGATTACAAATTTTCAGGATCAAAAGATTTGGGGCAAACCCCCTGGGAAACTGTAATTTTACCTCTTCAATTAGTAGGTTTATCAATGAGTGAGGCCGCTACAATGAGTCTGACAATCAGCTTTCCCAGACTGGCAACAGGATCCTGAAATAGAACTTCAGATCTAAATCTGGAGCATTATTTTCCCACGAGATCGCCTTCTTCTGAACACGCGTTCACTCTGATTGGCTGTTTGCTTTGTCGTAAGAACCTGGGAAGGAAAAGGATATAATCCCATAAAAATCTATTTACTTATATATACACACAGACACACACACACACAGACACACACACACATTTAAGAGTTAAAAATGATAGTTTAGAATGAGATTTAACTAAAGAACTTTACTTGGATTCAGACAGTTGCCATTTTCAACAGTAGTTTTTTTTTTTATTTTTTAAAGATTTTACTTATTCATTTGACAGAGAGAGAGAGGGAGAGAGAGAAATCAGAAGCAGGGGGAGAAGCAGGCAAAGGGAGAAGCAGACTCCTTGCTGAGCAGGGATTCCTGGTACAGGGTTCATTCCCAGCACAGGGTTCATTCCTGCGATCCCACGACACCAGGATCATGATCTGAGCCGAAGGCAGAAGCTTAACAGACTGAGCCACGCAGGCGGCCCTGAATGCTCATAAACTCCATCAGGCAGGGTCCTAGTTGCTGTTGCTCTTCTGGCTGTACTATCAATGCTGGAGTGAATCGGCAGGACCTGTGGCCCTTGGTATGGAGCTGTTGACCTGCCCGATGTCTTTCCCCCCCATATCTATGTGCCAGGACTGCCAGAAGCAGCTTGCTCTTCCCTGGCGGGGCCAACAGCACCGCATCTCAAGTTTGCCATGGGGCTACATCCGCTCTCTTGAACTTGGTCATAAAATGGTACATGAGCTTTTGACGATCCTGACATTCCGAAAACACAATACCGGTGTGTTCCATCGATGGCATGTGCTGAGTGCAGCTGGGTTGCTGGAAGTAGCAACTCCCTCCTTAGGGAGGTAGAAGTGAATGAAAAGGTAGAAGGTAAACCCTAAAAAGTCGAGGTCCCTTCACCTCGGAGGAGTTTCTGAGGGTTTCCTGAGCTCGAGAATGTGGCTAGCCCTTCCAAGGTGAAAAACGTGTTGCTGACTCTCACTCCACTTACTGTGAACAGAGCAGTACACTTTGCAGTTGGACCTTCGGATGCTCGTGAAAGATTCGCGTGTGCTGCTTTGACACGCATGCACAGTCATCTGGAAGCTGCCTGTGCGGCTGGGCGTCAGAGCAGGAGAAGGCTCTGCGGCGAGTGCGGGCCACGGTCCAGGCTTCTCTCCCACCTGGTCTTATGATCCAGTAGATTCAGTGAAGCTTCAAGTGCCTGTGCAGAGGCCCTGGGTGAAGCCTCTGGACGGCAGCACAGAGAATCAGGGGCACCTGGGGGGCTCAGCCGGTGAAGCATCTGACTTCGGCTCAGGCCATGATCCCTGGGTCCTGGGACTGAGTCCCCTTTGCTTTTCCCTCCCCTTCTGCCCCTCCCCCCGTACTCACTCACTCTCTCTCTCAAATGAATAAACAAAATCTTCAAAACACAAAACAAACAGAGGGTCATCGTGCAGGCCTCTAAGACTTTGGAGCAAATCCGTCCCCTCTTCGGGAAATAACTACTATCCTCTTGAGAAACAGTGTCTGCTTCGCTCCTGGACCTTGGCAGACACTGAACCTGTAATTAGGAGATAATCCAGCGACTGCGTGGGTTGAACCTCCTATTATACATTAAGCGTTTCCAGCCCACCTAGCCGCAGGTCAGGAGGACACGGCAGCCGTCTGTCATCTAGTGGAATCGAGCCATGAGAGACAGAGCTGGGGCAAGTTTGGAAGGGGCGAAGAAGTTTCTGGAGCAGATGGCTCAGATTCCCTGAACGTCCGCTCCCTCTGCTTTACCTTCCTCCCCTCCCTCTGTGGGCTCCGCCACGCGGACCCAGCATTCCCGAGACTGACTGAGCTAACACTGCCGCTTAAGTGCCTGATTTTCCAGATGCAGAGAGCGCCAGCAAGCCCCTGGTGTCCTACCAGTCCCTGAGGGATCGTCCAGCCACCCACAGCGTGTTGATTACCCTGGACCTCTTCTGTCACGAAGGGGACAGAGATCCATCCTTATGGGAACAGACACGTATTCTTGGTATAGCTTTGCCTTGTCCTCCATTGGGTTTTTCTGCATTATCTCTGAGCAAAGAGCACATTTCACAGCCACGCAGGTGCAGCAGCAGCCGCACGCCCGTGGAATGATGAGGCATTGCTCCATCCTTCATCAGTCACAAGTGTCTGACCCAGCTGAAACGGGGAACGGCTTCCTGAAGAGGTGCTCAGTTAGGAGACAACACTTTGAAAAGTTGGGGTTCTCTATGACAAGAGGAAGTATATATTTTTTGAAATGGAGATAATTATGTGGTCCTGTCTTTTCTATAGCCAGAATACACAGCGCTTGGCACTTTGAAAGGGGTAGGTCTTCAATAATCCACTGCAGACTTTTTGCTTTCCATCCCTGAAACGTCAGATGGTCTGGACATCTTAGTCTCCAAGCAGGGGGATTCTGTCACTAGGAGACACAACAGTGGGACACTCTTACCCATAAACAGCAGGTTGTGTTACTTAACCTCATATACCCTGACTGCAAGCGGCATGATCTCATGTCTGATGCCCTCCTGGGGGAAATAATGTCACAAGGAAAACCAACCACACATCTGAGGGACACAGTCGCTATAAACGAAAGGCAAGACTATGAGATTCAGCTGTACTATAAAAATAAAAATTAATGGTCTAGACAGGTCATAAATTCAAAGTAAGGATAATAATTTTTCCCCACAGAGATAAAAGAGGATATTGGTAACAGGAAGCCAGAGCAAGAAGTTAATAAAACAGAATCAAATTGAAATGCACGGTGAGAAAAGCATTTTAAAATAAGGAACACAATGATGGCCTGCACGATAGAAAGTGTAGAGTCAGGAACAAAATAGCTGAAAGCCAGCGTGAGGATCTCTCTCAGAAGGACTTGAGAAGGAATAAAGAGTTGAGGAAAAGTCAATAATCTTATACTCAGAGGGAAAGGCAATAAATGAGCAGGAGAGAATAGTTGAAGTTGAAGAAATTGTGACTTTGGGTTTTCCATACTTAAGGAATGATGAAAGATATTGATTGAAGATCTTGGAACACAGAGTGGGAGACAGAGTGGAAAAGGAAAAACAGACCCTGTAACTGCTAGAGAAGAATTTAAGTCTTCACTTAAGGAAAAGGGCACGTACAGCCATCCACAGCAGGTAACATGGACGGAGTGTTGTTATCAGGTAGGGGCTCTCCTAAGTCTTCACCAGGATAAACTCATTGAGCCCTTGTAACAATTCTAACACGTGGGGACTCTTATCATCCCTATTCGTTACATGAGGAAACAGAAGTACAGACAGTTGAAGTAACTTGTCCGTGATGTCAAGTCAGGACACGGAGGAGAAGGTTCTGGAAGCCAGAAGTCTCTTGCTCCAGCATATCTGTTCTTAAGCACCAGGCTGTCCTCCTTGAAAAGTCCGTAGAGAAGGAAGACAGATCAGTCCGGAATATAAATCAGCCCTTGGCACTAAACATCTCAATGGTTCTGGGCGGGTCAAGAGGGCAGGGGAGAAAGAATTTCAAAACCTTATAGGAAAAAATAACTTGTAACATAGAATTAGCTCAACCAGATGTAAAGGGGTTAAGTAAACTGCGTGAAGAACTACATATAGGAACGGGAGAAGAGGTCTTGGCTGTGGTCCATTAATCTTTTTAAGTACTGCCTCTGCTAAATGCTGGGAGAACTGTGGCTCTGACAGCCACTTTCTCTGAAAGTCTAATTGCCTGCACGGGAAGGAGGGCAGAGGGTAAATGGTGCTCCCAGGTGGGCTTTGCACGTTTACCCTCCCCGCTTTTCAGAGCTGCTGAGCCGGGGCCGTGGGGCCAAGAGCTGAGGCCATTGCTAATGTTTGATAAACCCAGGCACCCCCCGCCCCAGGTTGGAGGACAGAGATAAATGCAGGGAAAGATCTTCTGGATACATGAATTTTATGATGCAGTCTCTGGGCAGTAAAAGCTACAGCCTGGGTGCTCTCGAAAGCTCTGAGATGCTGATAAAGTCAATGATTGAGAGTCATCTCTACTCGGAGGAAATATACTCAGCTGGGTTTGTGCTGACCAACCTTGACACCAGATACGTGCAATCTTAGTGTTTGCATTAAGGAGGTGTCATTAAAAAGTTATCCGAGGGCAAATTCGCTCGTTCTAGAACCCACCAAAGGCCCACCCTCATGGAACATGCCGTTTTGAAATAGAATGGCGTTGTTGACTAGGTTTCTTAATTTTTATACGTGAGAAAACAGAGACTAGAGAAAATGTGTGATTTCCCCCCCGCAAGGTCATCCAAATAGTAAAGCCAACACTTGAACTTACATGAATTTATTGATTCCAAGTGTAGGGTGTTTTTTTTTTTTTAGATTTATTTATTTATTCATTTGACAGAGAGAGATCATAAGCAGGCAGAGAGGCAGGCAGAGAGGGAGGGGGAAGCAGGCTCCCTGCTGAGCAGAGTGCCCAATGGGGGGCTCGATCCCTGAGATCATGACCTGAGCCGAAGGCAGAGGCTTAACCCACTGAGCCACCCAGGCACCCGCAAGTGTAGGTTTTGAGAGTGTATCCTATATATGGCAGACACAGTCCTGGGTCCTGGTATTCAGCAGCAAACAAGACAGAGGTGGTCTCTGTTTCCATTCTAGAAAGGAGACAGTGACTGTAGGGTGCAAGCCAGACAATGCTCCCAGTAACGAAGGTGGGGACAGGTGTGAGCCAGTGGGGTTGGAGGCGTAGAGGAAGTGGAGGGGACGGCCACAGGTGACCGCAGACTGAGACGACAGGGCACCCTTTTTGAAGACATGCTGTTTGAGATGAGATTGGGTTTTTTGAAAATGTGGGTTGAGGGGAAAACAAGACAATGGCCCCAAGGCACGTACACGTTTAGCCCGTTGGGGTGGAAGGAAAGCGGGTGTGAGTGAGGGGATAGGTGCCCTTGGCCACATTTTGGTAGGATGCTTGGGTTTTATTCGGTAAGCAGTGGAAAGCCATCAGAGGGTTTAAAGCTAAATGATGTCATGATCTGATCTGTACTTTCCAGAAAGATCACTCCGGCTGCTCCATGGAGGTAGGTTTGTCATGGCGCAAGAGAAGAGGCGGGCGGGTCAGGGAGGGGAACTGCCCAGCGGCACACACCGCGCCTCCAGCTACTCTTGAAATCCTCCCCCCAACCCATTATCCCATGATGGTACGAGATTTATCCAAACCAACCCAGCTTCAGTCTTCTGATTTCCGGTCAGGTTCACCCCCACTGTGATGGCTTCCAACCATCTTTCATGGTACTGAAGTGCGTAAAGCAAAAAACAAACAAAGAAACAAACGTGTTAATTTTAATTGTTTACTCACATTAAAAGAAAAAAAAAAGAAAGAAAGAAAGCTTTGCTTGTGTTCCCCCTCAGTATGAGGCTCTCTGCCAGGGAGCGGGGATGAAGAAAGTAAAGACGGGGTCCCCGCTGCGGAGCAGGGCGGAGATGACACGTGGGCGGTCAGAGCGCTCTGTGCACAGAAGGGGAACTTGTAACTTGGATGCAGCCTGCATCGTGGGAGACATGAGACCTGTGTCGGAGCCTTGGCAATGCTTTTGAGCCTTGTGTGGTGAATAGGAATGTACTTGTCCAAGCGGGAAGGGAGGTTGAGGCAGGGGGTTCAGGGAGGGTTCACGTAATCGTCAGTCCTTCGGCTTGGCTGGAGTGTAACAGAGCGTAGCCAGGAGAACATCAGGGACAGAAGTGTAAGAAGTTAAAGGTGGTGGGTGAGCACCCGGCCTCCCTTCGGTCTGAGAGACTGTTCCGACTCCCTGCTTTCAATCTAGGTCGGGATGCATTAGGACTCCCGCTTGCGAGAAAAGAGACTGATTGACACTGGTTTAACCAAGTAGGAATGTTTGTTACCCTGTGTCAGGGCTAGGTCATGGATCCCCAGGGAGGGACCTAGCTGGGCTTCTGCTAGGAGCCCGGACCAGGGTTTGTGGAGCTGTGAAAGGGTAGAGGTCTTCTTTCTGTACGTCTGCTTCTCGGTCCTCAAGGCCACAGACAATTCCTGAATTTTTATCTCCTATGTTTGGGAGAGCAGACCGCGTTGAGCAGAATTAGCAGACTCAGACCCAAATTCCCAGGAAAAGCATTACCGTCAGCCTGTTCCGAGTGAAGCGTTCGCTCCAATCATCTGTTGCCAGGAAGGTCAGGCCAGGTGGCGAAACATGGCTTCTGGGGGCCACCCTTGTACTCTTGTGGCTCATGAGCTAATTTAGATAAAATCCTTTGCAATATGCCTGGCATGCGGTGATTGTTCCATAAATGGCATTTCCAGGAGGGCAGAGCTCGGCTGGGGAGGGCAAGAGCAGGATCCCGGGGAAGACAGTGTTCAGTAGTGTGAAACGAGGAGAGGCCGCCCAGCGCCCTGGCACCCAGTGGAGGATTGATAAACGGTGTGGGTTGTTACTGCGTCAAAATGATCTGCTTATGTTTTTGTCTTCCCTCTGGGCCCATTGGCTTCTTGGCTACCGTGACTGTTTGACTCACGCCCGTATTCTCAGCCTCGCAGACAGTGACCCATGCTCCTAGCCCTTGGCTGGGGTCTTCTGCCCAAAGGAACGGCTCATTCTCTCCCGCCCACTGCCCATTCTCAAGCCTCATGGTGAGGCCCAGTATGGCCCTAAACACTACACCTTGGACCCCCGGCAACCCTCTTTATCCTTTTTCCTGCCCATGTCGAGAACATTCCAGCAAGCCTTGCAACTGGCCATGCCTGGGTTCTCTCAATGCACAGACCCACTCGCTAGTGAGCACATTTTCGGCTTTAATTAGACGAGCGTTGACAAGCTCCAAAACTTTGTTTTCTGATTTTTATCTTTGGGATGATTAAAAGCACCATAAAGCTGCATAACTGTTGCAGGCAGGTCACATACTCCCTGACATCCATCTGCTTCCTCCGAAAACTAACTACCCAAGCTTGGAACAGAGCGTGGAAAGCAGACGATAAAAAAAGAGATTGCTATAGGTTAATGCCTTTTGTCATGGCAAACATTTTGGTTTTTGTTTTTGTTTTAATTTTACTATCTCTTCTGTTCTTGGCAGTACACTTAAGTCACTGTTTTGACCTTCCTTTTATTTCCGAGCAATCAAAAATAATTCCCACACTGATATTTTGGGCTTGTGCCTTTCAGAGAAAGTGACTGTAGTTTGCACTGGTGCCTGCGAGTTCACAAGGAAAACTCATGTGAATTGTCTCATTTACCACAAACCCAGGAGGCCAGGAGCAGCGCCCATTATTGGTCCCATTTTACAGATTAGAAACCCGAAGCTCTGCCAGGTTTGGTGGGCACTGCGAGGTCAGTGAAGCTTCCAGAAATGCGTGTTTACTGAGCATCCACTTGACAGCCTCGGGCAGCGAGAAGAAACCACAAACGATACAGAAATACTTGGGGCTTCCCTGGCGCATTGTCTCCCCGGAAGCTCTGGGCTTCCCTCCCTGCTCTCCTGTCTGCTGACTTTGGGTCACTGACAGTTTGCCTCAGTAGAAAATCTCGGGATACTTACTGAGGCCCACGTGGAGGCCCCAGGCCCCAGGCCGTGGTGTTTCGGTCCGTGTTGTCGGTTCTCCTCGTGGCCGTGTGCGAACTCATGATTCTGTGACAGAACGCTCAACGCGATCTCCACCACAGGCCCGGGCAGAAGCCCTCTTCTCTGTGCGCTTTGCCCAGAGTTACACGGTTTAGCCCTCAGCACCCACCCCGCCTTACATAGATGAATAGAATCGTTTTTAAAATCTTCGCAGGAAAGTTCATTTTGGACTATTTAACAAGCGGGGAGCAGTAGGCTTCACGGGTTGATTGGTGAGGCCGTGGGCCACCCCGCCTCGTTCACTGACTGTGGGCCTGCTGCTTCTCTCCGCTTCTGGGTAATAGAAGCCCAACAAAATGGGCTTGAGGAACAAATACGATTACTCACAATTACCCAAAACATATGCAGGCCTTTCCCTTTCCATTGATCTGCTACTGACTGCATCTCCCCCTTCCCTAATCCCACTCCAAAGCTCTTACTCCTCATGCCCCCTTTCCAGAATTAACCTCTGAAATTCCTTCTCCCAGGGAGTATTCCCCTGGGCACAAGTACTTTGGCGGAGTCGACTTCCTACCTCTCTCTGTTGAAGGCAAAATGTTGTCCTTCTCCATTCCTTATGAGCACGTGTTCCTCCCTCTGAATCGTCGGGGCCCCGGCCGTGAGCACCGGGGGGGAGAAACCGGGACTGCACTTGAGCTTGTGATTAAGGACCGGCCATGACATGGAGGGGCGTGCATCTGAGGTAGAAACAGAGGAGGTCGGTGGGCTTTTTTTTTTAATTTTTCTTTTTGAGATTTTATTTATGTATTTGAGAGAGAGAGTGAGCACCATGAGTGGGGGTGGGGGTGGGGAGCTAGAGGGAGAAGCAGGCTCCCCGCTGAGCAGAGAACCCGACGTGGGGCTCGATCCCAGCACCTGAGATCGTGACCTGAGCTGCAGGCAGACGTTAAATCCACTGAGCCACCCGGACGCCCCCCAGAGGGAGGTGCATGTTAAGCATTTTCCCCTTCCTTCTCCCATCTTACCTGTTCCCTGCTCCTGCCACACTGTCCTGCCTCGGGGCCCTTCCTCACAGAGCTCCTTCTGCCCGTCTCGCCTCCTCACCTCCACCTGGGAAATCCTGTCCAGACTTCCGTGTTTCCGTGAGATGACAGCTGTCACGTGTAGTGTGATGCGGCCTTTCCTCTCTGTGGGATCGACAGATGGGTGTTTGCAGCCAGGTTCCCTAGAAGCCAAATCTGAGAAGTCAACTCGCAAGTGATTTACTGAGAGTTTGCTCAGAGGAGGGACCTGTGAGGGAATGAGGAAAAGAGATGGATTAAGAGAAGACGGGCAAAAAAATAAATCAAATAAAATCAAATCAGGGCTTTGTGAACTCATCGAATTTGTAGAGTGGTGGCCACCAGTAGGGGTAAATGAGGAAGTATTGGTTAAGGAGGATGAACTTCTCTCTGTAAGATGAGAAGGCGTTGGGGATCTCACGTACAGTGTGGTGACTACGTATGGTTAACAGTACTGTCTTCTATACTTGAAAGTTGCCAAGTGGGTAAGTCTTAAATGTTCTCATCACACACGAAAATGGTAATTATGTGACTTGGTGGCTTAGCGAAGCCTGTGGTGGTAATCACTTTCCAATCTATGAGTGTAGCAAGGCATCACTTCCTATCCCTTAAACGTATACAATGTTACCTGTCAATTACATGTCCATGAAGCTGGAAAAATAGAAAAAGGAAAGGAAAACTAGGCTTCAGGGGAAGTGGGACCCCCACTGGGAGCTCAAGACCGTGAGTTGCTCCCCTCAGTTGTCTTCCCCAAGGAGAAGGTGGCTTTGATCAGCCGTCCACGAGCTGTTTTCTGTTCTGATGGTAACTCACAGGCATTTCCAGGGGAATGTGCTCTCATGGAGACCTGGGCAGGACACCAACATCATCCCCTATAAATAAGCAGTGAGGTCATCGTGACCTTGAGCAAACATCCAATGGACCTCAATTATATCCGAGAGAGGATTCTACGCAATTTGGAATCAACAAAGACTGAGCTGTGTCTGTGTAGAAATTTCCTGAAGGTAAACATTCAAGCATGGGGCAATGAGACAGGACCTCGGCTCTACACCCGGGGACCAGGTAGGAGCTGGGTTACGTGAACAGGATTGCATTCTGTCAGCTTGGCAATCTTAGAGACGAGAGAGGTCTTTGCCAGTGGTTCCAGCAGAAGTCCCAGGATTGGCTTTGCCAGGCTGACTTGAGTCACATGACAAGAAGCCAGGCAGTCACTGTCACTGCGGGGGCAGCGGCGGTGGTGCTTACTAAGGGGCTAGCTTGGCCACGTGCCTCCCACCCTCAGCGAAGCTGTGTCATCAGCCCCAAGCGAGCCATGCAGGCTGACAAAGGCAGAGGGGAAGGAAGGGTCTTTCATCAGGACGGGCGTGCAAGGCAGGGGGATGCGTCAGACCACAGGGTTTGCACATTTCCCTCGTGCAGCCCTGCAGAGCACACTCGAGGCAATCGACAAGGCCGTGAGTTCATTGACACCGGCAAGCTCAGGACACGACTGATTTTGGCTGGGCTTGTAAAGAAGTTTCTCATTTTCATCTGACAGTTTTTATGATGGAAGTCAAGCTCACTCGTTTATAATTGACAGGATTTTTATTCATTTTGGAGAAGTTACAGCAGCCAGTGGCTTGCAGTTTGCAATCTATACAGACATTTTCTGTTAACCTCGCAAAGCTTGAGAACTTAGCTTCGACATTTTGTCACTGGGCTTGTCAATTTCTAGACAGGTGACTTCACCCCAATCTCGTCGGGCTGTTTCTCTCCTTAAATTCAAGAGTTATTTCCTTGGACAAGGCCAGTGCCAGAGGCTTGAATATTGTTGTTTGTTGACTTGTGTAACGTCTGGGAAAATGATTTTCTCGCCGTGATGTGAAATTGACTTTTCATCTTTGGTGCCCAGCCGCTGCAGCTCACATCTCCCGTGTCTGGAGGCTCACACATCTATTCAGGGGGTAGATGGGAGCTTCAAGAATCAGATTGCTTACTGGTAGAGAGCTGGAGAGCAATGATGGATTTTTGAGATAGTTTTGAAAGAATTATTCTAAAAGTTACTCTTTTTTTTAAAAAAAATTATTTATTTATTTGACAGAGTGAGAGAGATCACAAGTAGGCAGAGAGGCAGGCAGAGAGAGAGGAGGAAGCAGGCTCCCTGCTGAGCAGAGCGCCCAAGTGGGGCTCGATCCCAGGACCCTGAGATCATGACCTGAGCCGAAGGCAGAGGCTTAACCCACTGAGCCACCGAGACGCCCCTCTAAAAGCTATTCTTAATACTTTATTATTTTAAGTAACAGTGAGTTGTAATTTATAAACTCAAGGGTTTTGATCCATACTGTTGCTGGGGGAAGGGAATCTCTTTTCTGCTCCTAAATATCCCACCGTGTTTCTCTGTGGTGGCACCCTACACACCATCCTGGGAGTCTCAATGAGTTGTACTTTTTAGTCTGTATGTGAACTTCTCAAGAGGACTCACTCATTCATCTATGTACTTGGCGAGCATTTTAACTGAAGCACGGGTAAAAGCCACACGGATGGCGAGACGGTCACGAGTGCTCCTTGGGTTCGGAGGATGGTGGGGGTCAAGAGGCCAACCCCGGGGACAGTGGGATTTGGGACAAAGTACAAGCCAGGCAGCACGTGCCTTTTGTGTGTCACTTACATTTGTCAGGTACTTGTGCTGCGTGCTTGTACACAGATGTCACTGAGTCATGGTACCATCCCTGGTGGCGCTCAGTGTCAAGTTGGAGAGGCAGATGAGTGAACAGCTCCCACGGAGTGCAGCAGGCAGGACTTTGACCCAAGCTGGGTAACCTGTTCCCATGGTTCTGCACCAGAGGTGGTTTGGGCATCCTTGTAAACCACTGAACACTAAAAAGAGAAGTTTGGTTATCGCTAGTGATTGGACTTTGAATGGCTGACGATGTTAGATATCCTATAATGCATGGAACAGCCCTGCCAGATAATGAATAATGCCACCCAAAAGGCCATTGGTGAAAAAAAAGTATTGTCTTACAGATATCCTGAGAATGTGCTTCGTGCTCACTTCTGTATTCCTAGAACTGGTACAGAGTAGGTCTCCTGTGAGTATTTGTTAGGGAAAGTGGGTCAAATGGAGGAGCCCACATAGGGTGGAGGAGGAGATGGGCGGCCGTGAGTGGGGAGGAGGGACACCTGTCCTGGAGACTCTTGCCAGGCACACGAGACACCAGGCCTAGGCAGCACGACCCTTCTAGATGCCCTGGCACGTGACCGTGAGGGGTTTGCAAGTGTCCCTGCTCAGGCCTGGACTGGTTCAGGGCTTGGGTGGGGCTCTGCCTGGGAGCTGAAGTCCTCAAGGCCTGACCCCAAGCTGGACTGGAGATGAGACTAACTCACTTTCGGATGTCAAACTTCAGCACTCAGCTAGAGTAATTTCCTTAGAGATTCAGTGCAATATCCTTGCTAGGAACAGATGCATTAGACTCTGATTCCATTTCGTTGTTTCCTTCAACACGTATGTAGTTAAGGCATTGTTCTATGTGCCTAGGAGACAGCAGAGAACAAAAATGACAGAGCCCCTGCCTTCAAGGAGCTCTCATCCGACTTGGGAAAACCCAGGGAACCAACACACAAGTGAACACACAGAGGGTGCCGTGGTGACAGGTGCACGTGTGACAAGGGGAAGGGAGGGGCTGTGTTCTGTAGGTTCATAGGGAGATTGTTCTAGCAGGGGGAAAGCAAAGAAGGCCAGGGCTAGCGCACTCCGCCAAGGGCAGCGGTGGGTGCCTGGTGAACTTGAGGAGGAGCAAGGAGGCTGGTGTGGCTGCAGTGAGGGAAACTGTGATGGGATGACATCAGAAGTGGGGGCAGGGGGCCTTGTCGGTCACTGTTAGGACTCTGGTTTTGGTCTGAGTTGGATGGGAAGCTGTGAGAGGATTTGGAGCAGAAGAATGAACTGAGTAGGCTTGTTTTGAAAGTATCCTGGATCTGCTGTCTGTTGCTGGTGGCCTTGGAAAACAGTGGTCTGTTAGTTCTCCCCATCGTGTAGGATGACGGGGCCCTTCTCCTGCCGGTTTTACCTGTGCTCATTCAGCTGGAGGACGGGCTCATCTAGGACGTCTGACCCTCTCTTTCCATGTGGTCTTTCATCCAAGGAGGCAACACCTCGTTGGCAGCATTCCTGAAGAACGCATGCCAAACTTCCATGGCACTAACCCCCAACCATGTGCTAAATGACATTGCCAAGCCCAGAGTCACTGTGGGGCTGTGCATGGTACGGATACCAGAAGGCATGGTTGGTTGGGGCAGTTCACGTAACAGATGACCACTCCAGCCGCTCTCTGGAGAATAGATTTGGAGGAGGAGGGATGGCAGCGCCAGGAGGCTACATGATAACTCGGGGGGAAATGGCACAGGTGAGTGGAGTGGTAAGAAGTAACCCAGCTATGATGTATTTTGTAGATGGAACCCAGAAATGCTTTGCTGATGGATGGTGCATGAGATGTGACAGAGGGTATGTAAGGATGACTCCAAGACATCTGTCTCTGGTGGCTCCAAGGGCAGAGTCGCTGCATAGGGAGAAGCATAGACTGGCTGGAGGGTGGATTTTTGCCAGTTGAACAGTGGAGTTGTTTTGGACCTGTCTGGTTTAAGATATCTATGTTAGATGTTAGTTCAGAATCCTTTTTTTTAAAAAAAGATTTTATTTATTTATTTGTCAGAGAGAGAGAGAGAGTACACACAAGCAGGCATAGTGGCAGGCAGAGGCAGCAAGAGAAGCAGGCTCCCTGCAGAGCAAGGAGCCTGATGTGGGACTCATTTCCAGGACCCTGGAATCATGACCTGAGTCGAAGGCAGCCGCTTACCCAACTGAGCCACGCAGGCTTCCCCCTCAGTATACTCTTAAGGATTGGGGAGACGAGTCTGGGATGGAGGAACAGACTTGGGAATTATCAGCCTATTGATAGTGCTTAAAACCCTGAGCCTAGAGGAAACCACTGAGGGAGTGAGTGGATAGAGAGGAGAGGAGGTGTGAAACTCAGCCCAGGGTCTCCAGCATTTCAGGATTGAGGAGACAAGGACAGACCAGCAAGGTGACTGAACAGGGTCAGTGTTGGCTAGTGACTGGGAAGGAGTCAAGGAACATGGGAGACCATGGGAACATGTGTGCTAAGTGGGGGAGAGTGAGCATGTGTATCAAAGTTGCTCATGAAGTGGAAGAAGACATCTGAATGCTCACTGATCATGAACCTGACCTCTGTGGAGGTCATGGGGCAAGAGCAGCTCCAGGTGAGAAGAGGCTGAGAAAGTCTGGCCATTGTGGGTTCAGGAGAGAATGAGTCCAGAGCGCTTCCAGCTCCATCTCTTGCTGAATGCATGTGCTTGGTCTCATGCTCTGTACAGGTCTTGGTTTTCTCATTGGAAGTCATTTGTCCATTGGACAAATTTGTCCATTGGACAAATGTGGACAGTCATGGTAGACCTTTCATAAGGTGAGTATGATAAATGGGTGAGATAATCCATATAAAACGATGAGCACAATGTCTGGCATACGGTTCGCCCTCAGGAAAGCTAGCTATTATCAGTGTTACATGCTTGCTAGAAGTTCCTTTGATTCATTCTCGACTGGGAAGCTCATCAGTTGCAGGAATGGACTGAGGAGGAGCCATGTGGGTGTTTCAGAGACACTTGAGAAGAAATAGTGTAACTAACCCATTTGAGGGGCTTATAAACATCCTTGATTAGTAGCAAGAGACCAGTGTCTAGAGTTCTTCATGGTCTTGCATCTGAAGGTGTGCTAGAACCTGAGTCTATCATTTAATTGATTCTTAACCTCCTTTAGTCTAGATTTTACCACCAGTAAAAGGGGCATGTAATTGTACACTGTGTGAAATCGCTCTTCTTCCTGGTATAAAAAAAGTCCTCCTCAAGTACCTACTGGCCTCATGATGGTCGTAATGATGATGATATTGATGAAGATCATGTTAGCTTTTAAATATCTCTTTCTTTTGCATCAACATGTTTAGAAAGAAAGAAAGGTACCTTGGACCGGAGAGTTCAGGGTGTTCATGAAGAGAACAATGCACAGACTTCCTCTTTTTCCCTGAAAGGTAGTTTTAAAGCTTCTAAACATTAAGCCACGCTCCTGAACCCAGGCTGAAATTTTACGCTTATGAGTAAATCTTCCCAGACAAGGTTGAAGGAAGTTGGCAGTTTTGACTTAGAAAACAAGCCTGGCTATCCCCTTTTTAAAATTTATTTTCTGTCTAAATAGAAATCTTCAATTTTTATACTTTTTATCCCGGCGGTAATAAATTCAGAGTCAAGAAGAACATGTATTTGCAAGAGTGCCCCTGGTTTGCTGACTTTGCGGAATGGCAGGAAAAAAAAAAATGGGACGTGGTTACACCATTTCTATTTGCCACACTGTTGTTTTTCATTTTCCAATGTGACTGTAGACCCCACCTGCCTTTCATTTGTTCCCTCATTTTTGGGCATGTTCCACTTTTTCTTCGTTGTGCCTCACCCTCCGGATTTAACAGGGTTCTGCCGACCATACGTAATATGCATTCCGCATCCTCTCAATCTGTTAAGGCGTTTTCCGTGTGCATTTCACGGCAGATTCTGATTGTAAATTGGTTGTAGAAACTTCATTGGCTTCCTGTCTGTGACATTTCTGATGGATGGTCTCTATTTATACAGAACAGCATGGCGTGTGCCGAGTTACAGACGCCATGCCATGCTTAATGGATTGGAAGGAGAGAGCCGGGGGCCCCACTGTGCGGAGAATCACCCACTTCCTTTTTGTGCAGCAGTCAGAAAAAGGCTAGTGATGGAATGCAGGCTGTGAAAGCTCATGGGGCCAACTCGAGTCGTGTTGCTTCCACAAAGCCTTCCTGGCTTCCTGAAGAACTCAGTCCAGCCCGGAAATAACATGGGGGATGACCAGGTGAAGGTACACCTTTGGTGGCCTCAACTGAAGAGATGGGGGTAACCTATTTTGTGGGGGCTTTTGTGATTTTTGGCAGGACTCCCCACCTCTCTACTGTGGTCCACTTCGGGGAGAAGTCTGGGACTAAGGGAAGAGGGACACAGTGGCCTTTGTTGTTAAATCAATGGCTAAGGATTAGGGGTAGAAATGGAAAATTTCTCTCTTTTGTTAAAGGTTGATTAGGTCCTTCTTGACCTTGGGTAGGAAACTCTCATGTAGACCTGGTAAGGGTTTAATTAGGAAATTAATCTTCATATTTGAGGGATTTCTGATTTATTTTAGATCATTGGAACACCAGATATGAATCCTTCTGTTGCAAGCAGTACAGAGTATGACCCTCCAAATGGCCTAATAATAAGGGCCATTTCCCGGCTCACGTGATGGAAAACTCTAGACTCAGATTCAAGTATGGTTTGATTCAGATACTTAACCAATTTCAACAGGACCCCCTCTTCCCCTTACTGCCTCTCAGCTCCTTTTTCTTTCCACTCGTGGACAGACAGGTCCTCTCCACACAGCTACAAAGTGGCTGCAGCAGATCCAGCTTCATGTTCCTGTAACTTCAAATTCAGTGGAACATGGTTTCTTTCCCAGAAGTTTCAATGTGTCTCAACACTGGCTGGGTTATATTCTCTCAATCACTGTGGCAAAGTGTGGGACAGTGCTCTGATTGGTTTTGCCAAGTCATATGCTCTGTTTCTGGAGCTAAGAATTGAGTTGGGCTGCCACAAGCATCTATATTAGGAGGGGGGTTGTCTACCGGAAGGAAATCAGGGTTCTGTTAGCAGAAAAGGGATCTGTGAATTCTGGGTACTCAAAACCGACCTGCTTTCCACCATCCCTGGGGAGAAAGCTCACCCACATCTAGCACAGAGGAATCTCTACCCCATAATGTTCTTCCTTTCCCATTTCCAGACTCATCTACTCTAGCTAGAGGAGGAGATTTAGCAAAGCAGGAGGAGGAGAGAAGACAAGAGTACCGTGAGTATCCAAGTAGGGGTGATTCCAGACTTTGGGTAGGAAAGCCTCTCTGGGATTGGAGTCTTCCATTCCATGGTGCATTGAGATACGCTGGCTAGCTCAATTCAGGCCACATCACTTGATTTTCTCATCATCTAACTCTCTTAGATTGATCCCATCACCAGCATTTGAGTATGCAACCACTTACAACCTGGTCAGGGTTGAGTGTCCATGTGTTTATTTCTGTGCATTTGGAATAAGGAGGGACCGAGCTCGTGTCTCCTTCCCCAGGTCCCCTCATTGCCGGCGAATGACATTCTCTTCATCTCTCCGTGGGCTGGGAGGAGAACACAGCAGCATATGCTCCCCTACAGGGAAAGAGTACAGAGTACCCTCCTGAGTTCCCTTCCCTCATAGAAAATGAACGAACTGTGTGGAGCCAAAGAAAATACGATCACACCCTTCCTGACACTTAGAGCTGTGGGGGCCAAGTGTAATTGGCCTAGAGAAACAGCTCAATAAAAGGCAATGGGGACACAACAAAAGCATGTCTTGTGGTCTGTCTTGGATCTGAGTTATCCATATTCTTGCTGTCTTTCTCATTTTAAATAATTCACAATTTTCTTACTACATTTTGACAGCCTTAAATCATTTTCCTTGTGTTGAATGTGGCCTTTTGGTTGCTACCCTGGTAGGGATTTGGAACCATTTCTGGAGGCGGAGGGGGTGGGGTGTGCTGCTTGCCAATGTCTGTGTGGTGGGGCAAGAACCAGGGGTCAGTTGACTCAGGGGTGGGTGATGGTGGGTGTGCAGGGAGGAAGTGCTACCCTCCCTGCTTTTCCCCCACTTTACACATGGAAGCGGGGCTTGTTCCCGTTTCTCCAGTTCCAGTTCCCCTTAGCTCAGGTGCCAAGGAGCACAGTTGAATCTCCGGACCATTTTGTTCTTAGAGTCTCTTCTGGTCTGATCTCCTGCCCAACCTCCTTGCCCAGCAAACCACACTGCCCCTACGCCTTCCATAGACAGATGGTGGGCAGTGCTGTGTTGTGGGTGTGGAGAAAACACACACAAGGCCTTGTTTTAAAATGGTGGACCCTGAACGTTCACGCAGTGGCCTTGGGGTGTCACCTGTATTTAAATAAGCTTTTTACTGTAGAATGATATACACATGGAAAAGTACACACATCCTAAGTATACAGCTTGGTAGGTTTCAACAAAGTGAGCACACCTGTGTGACCAAAACATACTCTTCATCAGATTGCCAAGAAATTAACAACTATCCTCATTTACCATGAAATCTCTTCACCTGTTTTGGACTTTATGTAAATGAAATCATCTATTTACTCTTCTGTGTTTAGCTTCCTGCGCTCACCATGATATTTGTTTGGTTCATCCATGATTTCATATGTAACAGTGATGGTTCATGTTTATTGCTGCACCATTTACTACTATATGAGTCTGTCACTATTTATTTATTTTGCTGTTGTTGGACTTTTTCTCCCCCGGAATTGGAGTACTGTGAATAATGTTGCTTTGAACATCCTGTTACATGTCTTTTGGTGCATAGATGTATTTCTTTTTTTGGGGGGGTGGTATATACCTAGGCATGGAATCCCTGGGTCTTAGAGCACATGTTTGCTATTGTAAGTGCTCAAAAGAGTTCTCCAGAGTGACCGTGTTAACATAGGCTCATGTCAGCAGCAGGGTAAGAGTTCTAGGTGCCCTACATACTTGCCATCTAAAAAAATAAATAAACTCTTCTGGTAATATGTAGTTGTTTCTTATCATGGTTTTAATTTGCATTTTTCTGTCACCAGCACTGTGGAGAGTCTTTTCTTGTGCTTGTTGATCATTTTAATGTCCTTTCTGAGAAGTGGTTGTTCTGCTCTCTTAAACATATTCTTTTGGCTTATCTGTTTTTCTCATTTGGAGTTTTCAAGTTGTATAAGATGTGAGCCCTTTGTTGGATATATGTGCTGAAAATATCTTATTTAATGGTGATTTTTGACTTAAGAAAAACTTTTAAATCTGTAAAGTGTCCAATGTATCATCTACTTGGTGGTTACTGTTTTTCATGTCCTGTTCAAGAAAATTTTGCTTCTTCCAAGGTCATTTTCTATTATCATGTAGAAGCTTTATTGTTTTGTCTTTCTCGTTGAGATATATAATTCAGCTGGAATTGATTTTTGTATAAGGTGTGAGGTGGGAGGTCAAAATTTATTTTTTTACTTCATGTGGACATCCTATAATCCCAATATCTTCTATTAAACAAAACAAACAGGTTATCTCTATGGCTCTGCATATCACCTTTGTTCCAAATTAGGTGACTTATATGTATCTGTGTCTACTTCTGGACTCACTATTCTTTTCCATTTGTCTTTCTTCATCCCTGTACCAATATGACCTTATCTTAATTAATGTAATCTTGGTAATCTGCAATCTAAATTCTTCAACTTTGTTCTTATTCAAGATTTCCTTTTTCATCATTGCTCTATGTATTTCCATACACATGGTAGAATCAGCTGTCCATGAATTGACTTTTGTAATTTTTGATTTGCTCTTAAGCCCATCCAACTATTTTATATATTTCAGTTTTCTATTTCTAGAATTTCTATTTGATGCTTTTATAGAGAAATAAAAGTCTGAGTATAATGATAAATCCATTTCATGACAGACTGTTATGTAGAGGGATATTTACCAATATATACCAAAAAGGCCTTAAGTGTATGAGTACTCTCTAACTCAAAAGTTTTGATTTAAAAGCTTAAGGATTTTATCATACATGTATAAAGAAATATTTATAAATATGTGATGTACATTGTTATCTGTAGAAGTCAAATAGTTGCAGATCCAAAATTCCATCATCGGGGATGATGAATTGAAACAGTGAGGGCACAGACAGTAGACTACCATTCCTCCATTTAAAATGATTGATTGATAAATGGATAAACAAAATGTGGTATATCCATGCAACAGAACTTTATGCAGCAATAAATGGGATTGAAGATCTTAATAACACACACTGTAACGTGGGTGAACCTTGAAAACACTATGCTGACTGAAAGAAGCCAGTCACAAAAGACCACTTATCTCATGGTTCCATTTACATGAATGGTCCAGAATGGGCAAGTCCATAGATAGGTTCTCATTAACCCATATTTTCCATGACAATTTGTTTATACAAAGTAGTGGGTTATTATGAGGAACAAAGTGTATTGGAGTCTCAGTTTGGCCGTTAACTAATTAGGTAGCCTCTGGAAATTCATAGTGTTTGCCTGAGCCTCCATTTCTTCTTCTGTAGAGTAGAAAAGATGCCACATGCCTCATGGGTTGTCATGAACATGCAATGGAGTAATGAACTTGCAAGTGCTCTGTAAACGGAAGGGTTATATAATTGCAGGATTTTATCACACAACCACATGACCTGTCTCTTAGTCGTGACTTGAGTTTTTGTTTTATACTTTGCTGTATATTTTGTTTAATATTCTCTGGGTCCTTTCATTTGTCACACAGGAAGTGTCCATCAGACTTGGCTGCAATCCAGGGAACTGTGATTTGTAGTTTTGTGCTATTTCCTTTATGTTGGGTGGCCTTCCCTTATGATTCTGTCACTTGCAGAAAATGAAATGAAAACACAAAGCAATCCTTTCCACCTGGATTTTGGCACTCCTCCAAGCTTCCTATCTCCTTTGGTGGAAATGAGTTTTCTGAGTTCCAGACCCAGATTTCCCCGGGGGCCTCCCAGCCTGATTGTGCTAAGTGGTGCTTGTGGACCTCAAGACATTTAAGTAGAGCTTGAGCAGAAGCTGGCTCAGAGCCAGGCTTGGCTTGTGGAAGATTTTTGTCTTCAGCCCCTTCTGCCTCTCTTTCTTGCCGACCTTGTCCTTGCCAACCTCCTAGGGTATTCTTGTCATCGTAACTCTCACGCATCCACTGAATATCATCACCCTGGAGAACCTGGCATCACACACCCACCCGAGCTAACTTCCCCAAGAAATGCCTGAACTGCACGTCCAATCTGTTGGGCTTGGTTCCCAAAGGGGGTTCTCTAGAGCATAGGTCTGTGATATGCTCCATGGTACAAAGGTTCTAGGGTCAAGTAAATTTGGCAGATTTTGCATGTGATGCTCTGTTTAGAGTATCTTGTAAATTTCTTAGTGTTTAAATTTATTTATTGTTTAAATTTTTATTTATTTATTTTTAAAATATTTTATTTATTTATTTATTTGAGAGAGAGACAGTGAGAGAGAACATGAGGGAGGAGAAGGTTAGAGAAAGAAGCAGACTCCCCGTGGAGTTGGAAGCCCGATGCGGGACTCGATTCTGGAACTCCGGGATCATGACCTGAGCTGAAGGCAGTCGTCCAACCAACTGAGCCACCCAGGCGTCCCTAAATTTTTATTTCTTAATGTTATAATTTCTTAATTATTATTATTATTTTTTTATCAGAGAGAGAGAGGGCAAGAGCAAGCACAGGCAGACAGAATGGCAGGCAGAGGCAGAGGGAGAAGCAGGCTCCCTGCCAAGCAAGGGGCCCGATGCGGGACTTGATCCCAGGACGCTGGGATCATGACCTGAGCCGAAGGCAGCTGCTTAACCAACTGAGCCACCCAGGCGCCCCAAATTTCTTAATTATTAAGGGCTCTAAGAATTCCTACTTTTTTTCTTTCTCATTTCATCTCCTTCTGGGATTCTTATTACATATGTGATATTGTCCCCAAAGTCCCATTTTCCCCTCAATATTTTTCTCACTGTTCTTCATATTGGAGAAATTCTGTTGGTTTATTTTCAAGTTTATTGACTCTTGTAACTTTGGTTTGCTGTAAAGCCCACCCAATTATTTTTTTTCCAACTTTTAATTATAGGATTTCTGCTTGGCTCTTTTCTGTAGTTTCCATGTCATTGCTGACATTCTTGATCTGTTCATCCATTTAGATTCTGTTTTCTTCTAATTTAATGAACGTAATAGCTGTTTTACAGTTTTAGTCTGCTAAATAATACATCTATGCTAATTCAGGTTTGATTTTTAATTGACTTTTTTTTTAATCTTGACTGTAGGTCATGTTTTCGGTTTCCTTGCATGTCTAGTACTGTTGAACATTTTACTGAACCAAGTGGATAAAGAATATGGATTTTTTTTTTATTGGAAGTGACACAGTTAATAGCCAACTATCTTGAATTTGTGTTGGTTTGATTTTGTGCTTTGTCGAGATAAATTTGCAAGAACTCCAAGATATTTCTTAAATCCTATCACTTGGAAGGATCCAGTCTCTCAACTCTTGCTGTAGACCTTACCATGCCTTGATTTTGGGATCTGCTAGGATGTGTCTAGCATGTGCCTTACTCTAGGGTGTGGTCTTTAAACCTGAATCAAGACCCTCTTTAACCTCAGCTTAATGCCTGGAGTGTTAACTAGGTTTTAATGAGGTCTTACTACTCTCTCACTGGGCCGGGGTTTCAGCTTCATGGGCTCTGCTCAACCTTTAGAGTCTCCAGGCCATGGTCTGTGGGGACCGTCTGGGAACATCCCCCTGTTTTCGTGCGGGCTGGTCCTCATCACCGTCATCACCTCCCCAAGTGCCCCGAACCACAGATTCAGGCCACTCTCCCTCTTCAGCCCGGTGACGTCACCACGCTGTGCTGAACTCCAGCTCACAGGCAGGAAGTTTTCTCACAGCCATGGAGATCTGAGGTATTTTGCAGCTCACTTATTAATTCCCCTCTGGATTTCAGTCTCAGGCAGTGCCTTTCACATGTCTTTGAACAGTTGCCTTACATACTTTCCTCAGCTTTATGATCATTTATGGTAGGAAGGCAAGTCTGGGGTCAGTCAGGTGGACCATCGCAGCTGGCCATTCAGAGGTCATAACCGAACAACCTGTTTTGCCCCGGCATGCCCTGTAACTCATTTCCAAATGGTAATGGCATTTTCCTGCCTTCAAATCCTATAAGCTCAGGACGAGAATGTTAAGTTCCCATCTTTAAGCACTTGTTTGGTTTTATGTTTCATATCATCTTAAAGTTGAGTGCAACAGATAGAAATCAATATAAGTATTTTAAGAAAAGGCAGAAAGTAAAAGGAATTCAGTGCTAACAAAGTCATTGGAAGGAATCACTTTCAGATCAGCCTAGACTCAAATCACCAGGGGTGGTTGTTTTTCTGAAGCTTGTGGGGGCTTTCCTGGGAAAAAGGACTTCCATTATTATTTCCAATGCCCATGGGAAGACACAGATGTTGTACCTCGTGTCATGTACCTACTGCATGCGCCCATTACAGTGTCTTCCTGAATGGTTTTATACGTGTTTATGGTTCTCTTCTCTCTATTAAAGGAAATAAACACTCCCTGAGGGGGAGGGCTGCCTGTCAGTCACTGACCGGGGGTTTGAGATGGGCATCGTCATTCTGAACCCTGATAGCAAGGCACATAATGCCGAGTACATGCTTATTGACTGGGTGGCTTCATGCTCAGGAGATAGTGACATTCTGCATCTTCAAATCGTAGGACATAGGAAGACATCCCTGGCGGGGGGGAATGATCTTGGATGGAGGCTGACTTTTGCCTTGTCCTATGTTCAGATTCTGTGTGAGCCAACTGGCAAAGATTGAAAAATTCTACCCGACGGATTATCTGGAGCTAGGAAGAGGAGATAAATGACGCTTTGATTGAATTCTGTAAGATCTTGTCCAGTGAATTCCATTGCCAGGGCTTGGTGTGTGTGATTGCAACTGTGGGCCCCTGGGGACCACTCTGGGACCTGGACCTAGGCTCGTGGTAGGCACACACAAAGTCACGTACCGCCTGAACCTTTCTCATCTGGGAATTGGAAGAGGGAACCCTTCCTTGTGGGGGGATATGTGCTTGTGCTGAGCAAAATAGCTGCCCTGTCAGTGGCTGGGACAGGTGATTTGCTCTTGTAGACACACCCCTGTCCCCAGAGGAGCCCCCCAACTTCCCTGGCCTCCCACTGGATGTGGCTCATTAGTAACCCTGGCCCAGATTCCATCTCCGAGAGCCCAGCAGTGCTGTGCTGGAGCTCGGGTCAGGCCTAGCTCAGCTCATCAGGCAGGAGTGTGCGCACATCCTTCGCCTGGGGGGGGGGGGTGTTTGTGTCTGTGCGTGTGCTTTGTGAGTCCGCAGCCTCTGTCTTAGCACTGAAGGGCCCTAGGAGAACCTGGGGGCGATTGGGAGGGCCCTGGGCTGGGTGCTGGGGAGTCAGGATCTTGCCAGCTGCCCAGCTTCTTCAAAAAATCACATCACCTTTCCGCCAGCCATGGCTCCCTAACCCACTTGGCGGCTGGTTACGGTCACATGGGAGCCAGAGCCGCTGAACGCTTCTCACTAGCTTGTTTTGTAGCATTGTTGTTCAGCAGGTAACTGATGTCCCGGCCATCCAGTCACTAGTAATATTCATTCACTCCACAAATATTTATGGAGAGCTTACCTCACTCCAGGTATTGCCAGGTCCCACAGCCAGTTTGGGGGAGGGGGTTCTTGGGAGGTAAGAAGTTGTGTTCTTGTACCTGGAAGCTATCCTCCCCCAGCCTAAAGGGTGGGTTAGAATTTGTAATTACTTATAAGCATGCATTTGTTTTTATGTGTGTGGGTGGGCGAGAGAAAGGAGGGTGGTGCTAGGACTGGGTCCCTGAGAGGCTCCCGAGGGAATGAACTCCAGAGGACATTCCTGGACCCATCGAGGGGAGCCACGACCTAAGTTAGGAGACCCCATTAGATTCTGCATCCCGGTCCTCTGTCCCCAGCCCAGGAGGCATGACTTGAGGGAGCCACCCGTGGTTTGGAACCATCAGAGAAAATGTATGGAGGAAAGTTAAATTTTAAATATGCAGTACCGAGAGCATGCTCTGTTTGAGTGTAGGAAAGGGAATGTTCCATAAACAACAGTTCTTAGGACAAGTTTTCATGAAGAAGGCAAGGTTTGACTTGGTTGAGAATCAGGATGATCTTGATTATATTTATACATTATGGTGATTGATAGTTTACATGATCTCAGGGATATTAATACTGCTACGGCTTCTGTAATTTCTTGGGTTCCTACCAGGTGCCAGCCATACATGAAACACAGTACATACATTTTCTCGCTCAATTTTCACAACAGCCCTTGACATAATAGGCGGACCATCTTTGTTTCTCCATTTATAGATGAGGACACTGATGCCCAGAGAGGTTAAGTGACTAGTCCAAGGTCACACAGCTACCAGATGGCAGAATGAAGACCCAGTGTAGGTCTGCATGACACGGTCCTGCTTCTGAATGTTTAAGAAGCCAGGTTTCCGGAAAGACAGATGATTTCCCCAAGGCCGATTAACTAGTTAGTATCACAGCCCAATTTGGTCTAATATTCCAAATAGACGTCATTTTAGTCTAGTTTTTAAAGTTCGGGGCCAGAACATAAACTAGGAAAATCATGATCTTAGGGTCAGCCCCTCTGGGGGACACCTGGGGTAGGAGGAGAGCTGCGGAAGGCGAGGAACCGGCCCGTGCTCCGGTCCCGGCTTCGTCACTTAGGTCTGCGAGTGGAGACAGCGGAGCCCAATATCTGTTTTCACTCGAGTGGAGCGAACCGGGGCCGGGAACCCATTTTGCGCGGCGGAGGGCGAGGGAAGCAGCGGCGGGAAGAACAGTGCTGTGCTGGGGCTGCACTTTCTGAGAGAGGCCAGCTGGGCTCCTCCCCGCAGCCGCGGGGCGTTTGGAAGCTCCTCTGCGCTTGGCTCGTTCCAGAGGGTTCCTGCGCTGGCCTGGCCGGTCGCCCGCATCGGGCACCTCCAGCTTCTGTGTCTCCCACTTCCCAACACACGGACCCAGACACGCGCGATTTCAGTGGAAGGACCCGGACACCCCACAGACAGACCCGATAGGGAAAACGAATCTTTCTCAGAGGACTTTTTCTGAAGAACGGACCCTGAGATTTCCCCCTCTTGTCTAAGAAAGATGATGTTCCTACTGAATTCCAAAAACAGGAGGGATTTTCAGGGTTATCGACTCTAAGATCCAACCAGAGGCCACTTCTTTCATTTATCTTGTTTTTCATTTTTTTTATTCAACAAATGCATTTATAATATATACACAGAGCTGGATGAGGACATCAGTGCCTGGCGGGCATGATGAAACAGTAGGGGAAGGCCCGTTGAGACCCATGAAGCCCACATAGCAAGGGAAACACATTAGATAAGTTAATAGTAAAAATAAAAATATAGTCACAAAGTGTGTTTATGCTGTTGGACCTGTAAAGGAGCTCTGAGCATGTGGGACAGGTAGACCTCACCTGTTTTTGTTTTTTTAAAGATTTTATACATTTGAGAGACAGAAAGGGAGCAGGCAGGGGAAGGAGCAGAGGGAGAGGGACAAGCAGGCTCTGTGCCGAGCGCAGAACCCCATGTGGGGCTCGATCCCAGGACCCTGAGATCCTGACCCGAGCTGAAACCAAGCGTTGGAGGCTTAAGGTACAGAGCCACCCAGCCCTCACCTGTTCTGGATCCGAGATGAGAAGGACAGGTAGGCGGTCATGGGAGGAGGGTGGCACCGAGCGTGGGCGGGGGAAGGAGAGAGTTCGGGCACAGGCACCCACACGTGAAGGTTGTAAGGTAGAGAGGAAAGTGTTTTCCATGTTAGCGAATCACGAGTAGCCCGTGTGGCTGGAGCAAGGCGGGGAGGGAAGAGAGGCCGAGGAGAGTTTGCAGGTGTAGAAGCTGCTCACCCTGGGAGCTTCCAAGTCATGCCGAGGGTTTGGGGGATGGAGTTCACGAGGAGGGTGGCATCCACTGGGGTAAGTGGTCGTGGTCAGTGGAGCTCACTGGGACGGCCCGCGCTGGGGAGAGGCAGTGGTCATTGGGCCCCTTCCCCTGCACGGGAAACAGGCTGGTCCCCGCTGTTTACTGACCACGGGCTTTGAGCGGGTCCTCTCCCTCTGGCGCTCGACTCCCTCACCTCTGTCAGCGCAGACGTTAGTGCCCACCCTACCCACTGCTGGGGAAGGAAACGCTGTCTCCCCGTGAGAGAGCTCCAGGAGGACGTAAAGTTGTGCCCTGTGGGGCGGTGGGGGGAGGGGACTAAACGCTGTGCAGGCTGAGCGGGAGTGTCACCTTCACTGGGGGGTGGCAGGACCCCCTGGTGTTGTAGGGTAAGTGGCAGAGGGTCTGGGTGAGGGAACCTGGGGACAGGGGTGCATCCTGGGCAGAGGGTCTAGCTTGAGCCAAGGCACAGTGGGGGAGGGGCACGGCCAGGGCAGGGGGTGGGGAGGGGCCTCCGGGACAGGACTTTTCTGCCTCTGCCCTTCAGGGCCTGGCTTCCCGTCTGGCCGCCTCTGAGTACCGGAGAAGCAAAGTCCTAATGTCTGGAGGATGGTTCATGGAAACAAGTGCTCACTCTCTTACTTAAACAGCAAAATTAAAAAAAAAAAAATCCATAAATTTTAAAAAAGCAAAGTCCCCACATGGAAAGGCTCCCCTCTCCTGCAGCCGCTCCTCTGGGCTCGTGGGGCTCTGGGTGGTGGCCAGCGAGTGGGAGAGCGTGAGCGCGGTGTGTGTGGCTCTGGGCGCGTCCGCCCTCAAAGCCGACCCCACCTGGACCCCACGTGGCTGACTCCGTGCTGGCTGCTGGGGGCTGGGCCTCCGCCCGCTTCTGCTCCATTTCTCCCTGAACCCCCCTCGTGCCCAAAGAGCTCCAGCCAACTTCCCTGCTCCTGCCTTTGAAGGAGAGGAAAGAGCCCATGACACGGGGCATTGCTGTTGAATTTCCTCCCTGTTCTGAGATTTTGGTGTGTGTTTTCTTTCTTTCTTTTTTTTTTTTTTTTCTTTTGCACTTTTCTGCGAGACAACATAGTCTAACTGTGAAGATGATAAATTCTGGAGGCCCGCTGGCTGGGTTCGGATCCAACAATCTGCCATGAGCTTGCTGCGTAAGCTTGGGAGGCTCCCCTCTCTGTGCCCCGCTTCTCGGATGTCATGTGGGGGTACACTACCACCTCTCTCATCAGGTTGTTGTGAAGACTAGCGGTGGTCATCTATGGAAAGTTCTTAGAACTGCGTCTGACGGGAAGCATTCTGTATACTGCCGAAGCTACAAGTGTTTTCTGCCAAATGAGATCCATCACCCTTCCACTTGGGCAAAAAGGTCCTTCCACCCCGGTTAGCTCACGGGAGTTTAAAAAAAAAAAAAAATCCCTTGTTCTGCCTTCTGTGTTAAAGAGCACAGGAAGAAAGGAAAGGAGAAACCCTCAGCCCCAGTGGGGTGATCAGTCCCCTGGAAGAGTGACCCCCCCAAGTAACCCCAATGACAGTGGGGTTTATGATGTGACATAGGGAGCCTCCCTTATGGGCCAAAACTTCTGGATCCATTGTGGAAGGCTTACACTCAAAATATAATTCTTGATTTTGATTTTCAAATTCGATAGATCCCATTTATTGAGTACCTCCCGCATTATAGGCTTTAGGCTAAATGCGTTCCCTGCCTTACTGCATCTAATCTTCGTGGAAGCCACACAAAGCCGGTATTTTTAATTTCCCTTTTGTGGATAAGGAAGGACAAATTCATAGAGATTGAATAACAGAAAAGTAACGCATCGAGATTGAGGTTGCCCAGCCAAGAAGCAGCTGAACTTGAACAGAGCGTAGATTTCCTGAACCAGAGGCAGGCTCCTCTGTAGCTCTCCTCGGTCGTACCCAGACGGTCATCTGCAGGTTGGCCGGTTCAGACACCACAGCTGTACTGAAGACACCTGCCTCCCGAGTGTCGCAATGTCAGGGTGGGGACACACAAGAGAGAAGACACGGTCTCCTTCCTCTTTGAGTTTCTCACCCTAGCCATTTGGGGAGCATGCCGGTGCTCCCAGCCTCACCGAACTGGGGTTATACACCCATTCATTTCATTTCTTTCCCCAAACTTGGTTTGAGGACCTGTTATGGCTGGGTGCTGGGGATACGGTAGCCAATCTGCTGGGACCTGTACACAGGAGCTCAAGGGTTAAAGGGAAGGGGGATCAGAAACCGCTTAGTTGGAACCAAGTTTGATGTGTGTGTGTTTGGTGGTGGGGGGTTGGGCTTGGGACAGGGATGCAGAGCGCTTGAATAGTAATTTTGGGGCTTGTCCTGGGGACCCTAAATGGTGTTCATTTGTTCATCTATTATCCCGTAGCAATATGGAATCATCAGAGGATTTTTATCAGGAGAATAACACGGTCAGCTCTATACTGTAGAAAGAGTCCTTCCAAGGGGGGAGAGAGGGGGAATACTGATCGAGGTAAGAGGCTCCTCCAGAAAAGATCCTACAGGGGCACCTGGGTGGCTCAGTCGGTTAAGGGGCTGCCTTAGGCTCAGGTCATGATATCAGAGTCCTGGGATCGAGTCCCGCTTCAGGCTCCTTGCTCAGTGCGGAGCCTGCTTCTCCCTCTGCCTGCCTCTCCCCCTGCCTGTGCTCTCTCTCTGTCTCTCTCTGACAAATAAAATCTTAAAAAGCAAGCAAACAAAAAAGAACGGATCCTGCACCTTTGCCTCTGTCCCCAGGCAGGATAGAGTCCACGCTCACTTTCAGTGGGAATTCAGGGTACATGTCATTTAAAATAAGTGGACTTGGTTTCTTTCTTCCTCAAATGCCTCAAATTCAGGCACAGTGTTTTGGGAGCCAGAAGCAAACACTGGATGGGGCATGAGGCAAAAGCCGACCTGTGCCAGGGGCTGGACTGCTTGTCCGCCAGCTGCTGTGGTTTCTCCTGGCATTTCTGGCCCGCAGCCAGAGTCGGGAGTATTACCGGTGGCCTGTTCTGGGCAGAATTCATGACGCTGGCCTGGAGGAAAGGCAGGGGCTGTTTGAATCCACCTGCAATCCGGTTATGTCTCCCACAATGGCGGTTACATAGTATATTTGTTTGCAGGTTTCTGTGTCTTGAGTTCTCTAATCCCTTCTTCCACTGTCCGCCAGGGCGGCATTTCTGTGTCATTCAGCGTGAACTGTCTTTCCACGCTCTAGAACCCATTCTTTTTTTTTTTTTTAATTTTATTTATTTATTTGAGGGGAGAGGGGCAGAGGGAGAGAGAATCCTGAAGCCGACTCCCCGCTGAGTGCAGAGTGCCACACAGGGCTCCATCCCAGGACCCTGAGACCATGAGCTGAGCTGAAGCCAAGAGTTGGATGCTTAACTGACGGAGCCACCGCAGCCCCCCAGCTTGGGGATTCATTGGGGATTTGCTCCATGTCTTGGGGCCTTGCCTCGTGGCATAGCAGCCCGAGTCCCGTCAGATGTTCACAATCAAGACCACCACCTGTCCCCAGCTTTTATGTTCTGTCCCGTTATCAGGCACCCCAAGAGTGCATGCCACACATGTTCTCCTGGCTCCGGCTGGAATGTGTAACACACTCGGTCAGGAAGCTTCTGGAGTAGAGTCTTTTCCTTCCCTTATCGGATGGGTGTTGTTGTGACTTAGTCTTAGCCTAAGTGTAGAACTACTGGTCAGGAGGGAAGGTGGGACCAGGTCCTGAAGCGGGGAATGCACGTTTTCCCATAGGCAGAAGGACTCTGTGTTGCCTTATTTATGGCCAATTTAAGATTATTTTTTAAAGTTTTACTTTATTTAATAATAATATTATTTTAAAACTATTTGTTTATTTTAAAAATAAAATATAAACTTAAGTTTTTAAGTTTTATTAAGACTAAGTTTTATTAAAGTGTACATATCATATAAAAGTTATCTCATAAAAATGTGCTCCCTATTAAATAATTTTAAAGATACATAATTACTTGGGGTGCTGGGTGACTCAGTCGTTAAGCGTCTGCCTATGGATCAGGTCATGATCCCAGGGTCCTGGGAAGGAGCCCCACATCGGGCTCCCTGCTCAGCGGGGAGCAGGCTTAGCCTACACTCCCTCTCCCACTCCCCCTGCTTGTGTTCCCTCTCTCACTGTGTCTTTCTCTGTCAAATAAGTAATATCTTCCAAAAAATATGTAATTACTTATATGTAGTGCTTCAATGTCATTTACCGATTATCATGAACACTTTGGTCTAAGGCTGCTTTTGCTGCCTCTCCTGAGACCAGGTGCAGAGCACACCCGCTCCCTTTTTAACGGTGGGCGAGGCCCCGGCTCTTCGTCAGGAGGAGTGGGCTTACGAGGTGGAGGATACTGTGGGGCATCTGGGAATTCAAGACCTGATGCTCATTTTTTCAGATTCTGCCCGTTCCGTGCCTCCGAGTCTCCGTACTTTGCAGTCCGGGCCTGGCCTGTCCCTGGCAGAGCAACCTGCCGCGGCTGGAAGCGTGAGCCCTTGTGGAGGTTAACCGCTCCGACGACTTAGGCCGGGGCACGTGTCGTGGCTTTCTCTGCCCTTTGGCTACAGGGGAGGAAAGCCTCTTTCGGCGCTGTGGGGAGGCCCCTGGACTTCGCATTTACCTTGTCATTGCTGCTTAATTGCTCTCAGCGGCTCATTACTCTCTCAGGACAACCCTCCAAGCTTGGCCAAAGCTCCCGATTCCACTGTCCTTCTGGTCACTCTTCTCTTCCTGCCTTCTGTATGTCTGATACGTGACAGTAGCTAATGTCCCTTTCCCTTGAGGACCCCATCCTGGGTCGTGGGGAGTGAAAGTTTGAAGGACCGTGTTACTCCCGTGCCAGCGGCTAAGTGTCACCTCCCACCAGTGATGGAGGCTTGCTGCCAGCCATCTCGGGGGGGGGGGGGCCCAGTTCCAGATTCACATAGTAATATCTGCTTGCTTGGGCTACTCCACGCACCGGTGCTACAAGCTGGGTATCCTGGGGTCCAGACTCCCGAGTTGGAGATTAACATGCAGGCTTTTATTTTATTTTATTTTATGAGGGAGAAAGATGGGGGGAGGAGGTGAAGGGAGGGAGAGAGAAACTTTAAAAAACTTTTTTCATGTAAATTCAATATAGTTAACATGTGGTGTATAATTAGTTTCAGGGATAGAATTTAGTGTTTCATCCGTTGTGTATAACACCCAGTACTGGTTCCATCACATGCCTCCTTAATGCCCATCCCCCACTCCCCTCCCGGCCAGCAGCCCTCAGTTCCCTAAAGTCTCTTAGGGTTTGTCTCCCTCTGTTTTCATCTTATTTTATTTTTTCTTCCCTTCCCCATGGTCTTTCTGTTTCTTAAATTCCACGTATGAGTCGAATGACCTTTTTCTTTCTCTGACTTATTTCACTTAGCATAATACCTACTACTTCTGTCCACGTCATTGCAAATGGCAAGTTTTCATTCTTTTTGATGGCTAATGGTCCGTTGTGTATCTATATACCACATCTTCTGGATCCATTCATCTGGTGATGGACATCTAGGTTCTTCCCATCGTTTGGCTGTCGTGGATGTTGCTGCTATAAACATTGGGGTGCACGTGCCCCTTCAAATCACTGTGTTTGTATCCTTTGGACAAATACTTAGTAGTGCGATTGCTGGGCCATAGGGTATCTCTATTTTTAACTTTGTGAGGAACCTCCATGCTGTTTTCCAGAGTGGTCACACCAACTTCCATGCCCACCCACAGTATAAGGGGGTTCCCCTTTCTCTATATCTTTGCCAACATCTGTTGTTTCCCGAGTTGTTAATTTTAGCTGATCTGACTGGTGTGAGGTGGTACCTCACTGTGGTTTTGATTTGTATTTACCTGATGCCGAGTGATATCGAGCATTTTTTCTTGGGTCTGTTGCCCATCTGGATGTCTTCTTTGCAGAAATATCTGGTCTGGTCTTCTGCTCATTTCTTGACTGGATTTTTTTGTTGTTGTTGTTGGGGAGGTGAGTTTGATAAATCCTTTATACATTTTAGATACTAACCCTTTACTGATATGTCATTTGCAAATATCTTCTCCCATTCCGTAGGCTGTCTTTCAGTTTTGTTGACTGTTTCCTTTGCTGTGCAAAAGCTTTTTATCCTGATGACATCCCGATAGTTCATTTGTGCCTTTGTTTCCGTTGCCTTTGGGGACGTGTCTAGCCAAAAGTTGCTGCGGCTGAGGTCACAGAAGTTGCTGCCTGTGTTCTCATCTAGGGTTTTAATGGATTCCTATCTCACATTTAGGTCTTTGATCCACTTCGAGTCTATTTTTGTGTGTAGTGTAAGAAAGTGGTCCAGTTTCATTCTTCTGCATGTGGCTGTCCCGTGTTCCCAGCACCATTTATTGAAGAGACTGTCTTTTTTCCTTTGGAGATTCTTCCCTGCTTTATTGAAGATTTGAAGATTAGTTGGCCATAGAATTGAGGGCCCATTTCCGAGTTCTCTGTTCTGTTCCACTGATCTATGTGTCTGTTTTTGTGCCAGAATCACACTGTCTTGATCGCTATAGCTTTGTAACGCAGCTTGAAATCCGAAACTGTGATGCCTCTATCTTCAGTTTTCATTTTCAACATTACTTTCTTTGGGATATTTTCTGTTCCATACAAATTTTAGGATTATTCCTGCTCTGTGAAAAATGCTGATAGTATTTTATAGGGATTGCACAGAATGTGTAAATTGCTTTGGTAGCATAGACATTTTAGCAATATTTGTTCTTCCAATCCACAAGCTTGGAATGTTTTTCCATTTCTTTGTGTCTTCCTCAATTTCTTTCATGAGTGTTCTATAGTTTTCAGAGTACAGATCCTTTATCTCTTTGTTTAGGTTTAATCCTAAGTATCTCGTAGCTTTTGGTGCAACTGTAAACAGGGATTGATTCCTTGATTTCTTTCTTCTGCTTCACTGTTTGTGTATAAAAACGCAAGTGACTTCTGTACATTGATTTTATATCCTATGACTTTGCTGAAATCCTGCATCAGTTCTATCACTTTTTTGGTGGAGAATTTTTGGGGTTTATGCATAGAGTACCGTGTCATCTGTAAAGAATGAAAGTTTGACTTTTCCTTTGCTTATTTGGATGCCCTTTATTTCCTTTTGTTGTCTCATTGCTGAGGCTAGGGCTTCCTTTGCTCTATTGAACAACAGTGGTGAGAGTGGGCATCTCTGTCGTGTGCCTGATCTTAGGGGAAAAGCTCTGAGTTTTTCCCCCTTGAGGATAGTATTCACTGTGGGTTTTTGTATATGACTTTTATGATGTTGAGGTAGATTCTCTCTATCCTTACATGGTGGAGGGTTTTTATTAGGAAAGGATGCTGTATTTTGTTGAATATTTTTTCTGCACCTATTGAGAGGATCGTATAGTTCTTGTCCTTTCTTTTATTCATGTGATGTATCATATTGATTGATTTGTGGATGTCGAACCACCTTTGCAGCCCAGGAGTAAATCCTACTTGGTCATGGTGAATAATTCTTTTAATGTACTATCGGTTCCTATTAACTAGTATCTTGGTGAGAATTTTAGCATCCATGTTCTTCAGGGATATTGTTCTGTCATTCTTTTTAGTGCGGTTTTTGTCTGGTTTTGGAATCAAGGTCATGCTGGCCTCATAGAATGAATTTGGAAGTTTTCCTTCCATTTCTATGTTTTGAAGCAACTTCAGAAGAATAGGTATTAATTCTTCTTTAACTGTTTGGTAGAATTCCCTTGGGAAGCCTAGACTTCCGTTTCTTGGGAGATTTTTGATCACTGATTCAATTTCTTTGCTGGTTATGTGTTTGTTAAGCTTTTCTTTTCCTTCCTGTTTCAGTTTTGGTAGTTTAAATGTTTCTAGGAGTTTATCCCTTTCTTCTACGTTGCCCAGTTTGTTGGCATATGATTGTTCATAGTATTCTCTTTATAATTATTTCTAGTTCTTTGCTGTTGGTTGTGATCTTCTTTTATTCATGATTTTATTTGGGTCCTTTGTCTTTTCTTTTGGAGAAGTCTGGCTAGGGGTTTCTCTATTTATATTTATCTATTACCAAGTCTTTCAAAAAAACCCAGCTCCTAGTTTTATTGATCTGTTCTACTGTTTTTTTTTTTAATTTCTATATCATTGATTTCTGCTCTAATCTTTATTATTTCTCGTCTCCTGCTGGAGTTAGGCTTTATTTGCTGTTCTTTTTCCAGCTCCTTTAGGAGCTTATGTATGTGTAAGTTTGGCTTATGTATGAGACTTCTTACTTCTCATGAAAGGCCTGTATTGCTACTTCCCTCTTATGACCACCTTTGCTGTGTCCCAAAAGTTTTGGACTGTCATGTTTTCATTTTTACTTACTTGCATGTATTTTTTAAAATTTCTTCTTTAATTTCCTGGTTAACTCATTCATTCTTTAGTAGGATGTTCTTTAACCTCCATGTTTATGCGGTCCTTCCAGATTTCTACTTGTGGTTGACTTCATGTTTCATAGCATTGTAGTCTGAAAATATGCATGGTATGATCTGAGTCTTTTTGTACTGGTTGAGGCCTGATTTGTGACCCTATATGTGATCTGTTCTGGAGAGTATTACATGTCCTCTTGAGAAGAATGTGTATTCTGCTGCTTTAGGATGGAATGCTCTGATTATATCTGTGAAATCCATCTGGTCTAGTGTGTCATTCAAAGTTCTCGTTATCTTGTTGGGTTTTCTGCTTAGATGATCTGCCCATTACTGTAAATGGGGTGTTAAAATTCCCTACTATTATTGTATTATTATCAATGAGTTTCTTTTATTTTGTTATTAATCAGCTTATATATTTGGCTTCCCCCAAGTTAGGGGCATAAACACTTAAAATTGTTAGATCTTCTTATTGAGAGAAGACCCTTTATTATGTTATGGTGTCCTTCTTCATCTCTTAATACAGGCTTTGGTTTAAAATCTAGTTTGACTGATATAAAGATGGTTACTCCAACTTTCTCTTGATGTTCATTAGCATGATAAATTATTCTCTACATCCTCGCTTTCTATTTTTGTTAAAGATTTATTTATTTATTTGAGATAGAGAACCCATGAGTATGGAGACAGACAGAGGGAGAGAGAAAATCCTGAAACAAACTCCCTGATGAGCACAGAGCCCCATGCACGGCTCAATTCCAGAATCCTGAAATAATGACCTGAGCCAAAATCAAGAGCTGGCCACTTAACTGACTGAGCTACCCAGGTACCCCTCTACCCCCTCAATTTCAAACTGAAGGTGTCTTTGAGTCTAAAATGAGTCTCTTGTAAGCATATCAGTGGGTCTTTTTTTTTTTTTTAAGATTTTATTTATTTATTTGATAGAGAGAGATCACAAGTAGACGGAGAGGCAGGCAGAGAGAGAGAGAGAGAGAGGGAAGCAGGCTCCCTGCCGAACAGAGAGCCCGATGTGGGACTTGATCCCAGGACCCTGAGATCATGACCCGAGCTGAAGGCAGCGGCTTAACCCACTGCGCCACCCAGGCACCCTGTTTTTTTTTTTTTTTAATCCATTCTGATACCCAATGTCTCTATGTCTGTCTGTCTTTTTTTTTTTTACATTTTTTATTTCTTTTCAGCATAACAGAATTCATTGTTACCCTATGTCTTTCGATTGCAGTGTTTAGTCCACTTACATTCAGAGTAATTTTTGAAAGATATGGGGCACCTGAGTGGCTCAGTGGGTTAAGCCTCTGCCTTTGGCTCAGATCATGATTGCAGGGTCCTGGGATTGAGACCCACGTCGAGCTCTCTGCTCAGCAGGGAGCCTGCTTCCCTTCCTCTCTCTCTGACTACCTCTCTGCCTGCTTGTGATCTCTGTCTGTCAAATAAATAAATAAATAAATAAATAAATAAATAAATAAAATCTTAAAAAAGTTAAAAAAAAAACGATATGAATTTAGTGCCATTCTATTACCTGTGAAGTCCCTGTTCCTGTAGATTGTCTCTGTTTTTTCTAGTGTTTGTTACTTTTGGACTCTCTCTGCTCAAAGGATCCCCTTTAATATTTCTTCCAGTGTTGGTTTAATGTTCATAAATTCCTTTAGTTTTTGTTTGTTCTGAAACGTTATCTCCTTCTATCCTGAATGAGAGCGTTGCTGGATAAAGCATTCTTGGCTGCATGTTTTTCCAATTTAGCACATTGACTATATCATGCCAGTCCTCTCTGGCCTGCCAGCTCTCTGGGGGCAGGTTTGCTACCAGCCTTATGTGTCTGCCCATGTAAGTTAAGGACCTTTTGTCCCAAGGTGCTTTTAGGATTTTCTCTTCATCTGCAAGCTTCACTATATGTCAAGGTGTTGACTTATTTTCGTTGATTTTGAGGGGGTTTCTTTGTACCTCCTGGACTTGAATGCCAGTTTCCTTTTCCAGATTAGTGAGGTTCTCAGCTATAATTTGTTCAAATCGACCTTCTGCCCTTTTCTTCCACTCCTCATCTTCTGCAACTCCTGTAATATAGATAAAATTTTACTTTATGGAATTGCTGAGTTCTGGAAGTCTCCCTCAGCGATCCAGTAGTTCTCTTTCCCTCTTCTTTTCAGCTTCCTTGTTTTCCATCATTTTATCTTCTATATCACTGGTTTGGTCTTATGAGTCATTCATTTCTACTTGTTTTTATTTCCTCCACTTGGGACTGTGTTTTGGTAATAGCATTTTTAATTTTGGCCTGACTACATTTTAGTTCTTTTATCTCTACAGAAAGGGATTCTCTAGTCACTCTAGTGCTTTTTTTCAAGCCCAGCTGGTATCTTTATAATCATTGTTTTGAATTCTAGTTCAGACATCTTCCATATATCCATATTGATTTAATCCCTGGCTGTGAGTACTACCTCCTGTTCTTTCTTTTGGGATGGCTTTCTCTATCTTGTCATATTGTCCAGGAAAGAAAGGAGGAAAGAAGGGAAAAAAAAACAACAAAAACAACAGGAAAAAAAAAACCCAACCACATCCTGGGTGTATTTCAGTCTACATGTTAAAAGAAACTTCCAAATGGTGGTTGTTTTCTCCTTGTAGACTTGCAGCATTTATTTTCTCTGATCTCTGATTGATTTCTTAGATGTTCAGAATGATTTGACAACTGTATTTGTATTCAAGGGATGAGACAAACAGGTTCTCCCTTACTTCTCTGCCATCTTAACTTTCTTCGAGAGAGAATATTAGGTTGGATCCATGCCCAGCACAGAACCCAACACGGGTCTACATCTTATGATCCTGAGATCATGACCTGAGCTGAAAACAAGGGTCACTCAATTGACTGAGCCACCCAGGTGTCCTAGCACACAGATTTTTTTTTTTAATTAAGCAGTGTTCTTAGGATGGGAAAGGAAGGAAAGGATAGGGATTGTCAGAGAGAGGATCTGAGTTGTGAAGCACTCCCAGGGGACCCTTGGTTAACCCCACATAGAGCTCTGAGCCTTAAATGGCATTTTCAGGTTGTCCTGAATTAGGGCAAGACATTTGGCTTTATACACTAGTGTGGACTATTCACTGATGTGGGTCACCCTGGGGAGCAGGCCAGATCTTGGGTAAGCTCACTCTGTTTAGCTGAAACAGAGTTTCAGCTGATATGGTTATTTAAAGTTAAATTTAAAATAAATTAACTGAAGTTAGAAATTGCATTCCCCAGTTGCACTAGCCACACTTCAAGTGCTCAGGACCCACAAGTAGCTCATGTCTACCATAGTGAACAGTGCAGACAGAGGACATATACATCACTGTGGAAAGTTCTCTTGATAAGCCCCAGTTATCAAAGACGGTTTCAGCATTTGTGAGAGAGGGTCTGTTTCCCATGTTCCCCAACTCTTAGGGTTAGGGATTCCAGCTGAAAACCTGAGGCATCTAACCAAGGAAACTCATCCTTCTTTAGCCCCAAACTCTAGTTTTTATTCCCACAGCCTCACAAGCTTCTTGGAAGCTCTGTTTTTGAATCAGCAAATGCAGTTTTAAAAGTAGCGTATATTTTGGGCTCACAGTTTTGAGCTTTCCTTCCTCTTGGAGTTTTGGTCGCTGTGTTCTCACTAGGTAGTTTTCCAATGACTTTAAATAGTTATTTTTAAGAAGTACATTTTATCCCGATTGTGCTTTATTTTTGGCAGGAAGTGTTGATCTACAATGAGCTAGCTTGCTGTTGTCTGGATTTGCCATCTACGGCCTTTAAAATTTATGTCCTGATCTGGCTACCATGACATCCTTCAACATGTCTTCTTCTTCCTGATTTGGCTCTGTCTCTGTCTCCCTTGCTGGCTCCTACTACTGGAAGTTCTCCTCCTGGTCCTCTATTCATCCTTTATGTTTCCTCTGGTTAACATCACTTAATCCTTTGACTTTGCCACATATACACAGAAAGATCCCTAAATTTATATTTAGACCATAGTGGGTTAGGACCTGTTGTATGTGTCCATGGAATCCCATCATCTCTCCATTATAACATTCATCATGTATTAGTTACAAGTAATCAATAAATGATTTGATGCTATGGTGTGGAATTTTGGTTTAGAATTGCCTAAAGTGGGTCAGGATTTAACTGGGGACTCATCATGAAAGGTACTGTTAAGATTCAAGATGTTCTTAATAGGAGGGTTGGAATCTGCTGGAGCTGACCCTCTGAGAGCCCTGGATTATTTATAAAACACATTGTAGAAATGACTGGGGTGGCTCTGTCATGAAATGCAAGGTCTTTAGTACTGAAACTATGTTACTTGAAATCCCACGTGCATCAACCCCGTGTGGCTATTTATACCTTGGGTTCTATGATGCCTTTGTACTGCTTATGACCTGGTTAACTTGCTCCACTTCTGGGAATATCATATGGACAAGTTTGGAAATACTGTTGTGGAAGAATGTGTTTCAAGTGCTTTGTGAAAGTTCAGGGTTGGGGCCAGTTAATAATGGTCTTGAGAGGCATCATGGTGTTCTGAGAAGAGAAATGGATTAAGAATCTGATGATCCAGGTCCAAGTCTGGGTTGGTTTTACACCTAAAAGCCCAGGTGAGCTTTTTCTTGCTTTCACACATTTGTATCATTATATCTCAGCTCCTTTTCCAGCAGACTAAGGTAGTGTAAGGTAGAGAGAAGTATGGTCTTTGTAGAGGCCAGCATCTTACCTCCTAGGGAAATGGAGGACACCTACCTGCCTTCTTGGTGAAGGGAGCTATGATGTCATGCTGCAAGAGGAATGTCTTGTCTTGCAGTCCATCAGGCAGGGTGGGATATGTTTAAGACTCACCAAGAAGGTTACATTCAGACCGATGAAGGCAGAAGGGAAGAGCTCTATCTGTACACCTGAAAAGGTGAGGCAGTAGAATGAGTAGCATGTTTGACAAATAGCAAGAAGTTTGGAAAGGGTGAGTGGAGAGATAGCAGAAGGAGCAGAGATAGAGGTGAGTGGAGAGGTCGTAAAAGTGGGGCCTCCATGTAGGACATAGTAAAGACTTGGATTGAGATGAGAAGCCACTGGCAGGTCTTGGACAGAGGAATAAGAGGATTTGACTACCTTCTAACACATTGTGACTTCTGAGTCAACAGTGAAAATTTTAGGGCACTAAGAGTAGAGGCTGGGAGATGCGTTGGGGACATTTGCAATTATCCAAGATGGTGGCTGGCTGTTGACATGGTGATAACTTCTGGGAAGTGGTGGACCTCTGCATGGATGCTGAGAGAGACAAAAGCCTTTGCAGACATTGTGGCTGTGGGGAAGGGAAGAAAAGTCAAGAGAGGCCAAAACCTGTTTATCTGAAATAGCTAGAGGGACAGTTACCCTTCCCAGAGGTGGGCAAGACTGTAAGAGGAGCAGGCCAGGCCCTGGTGGCGAAGATCAGGAATTTGGTTTTGGACACACTACATCCAAGAGGTCAATGAATGTCCAAAATTGACATAAATCGGATCTGAGTGTATATTTTTTTATAACTAGACTTTAACAGAAGTAAATTCATGCCCTAGCTCTGTTACATGCATATTGTATGTATGTCACATCTCTTCTCAGTGTCCTGCTTCCTCCACGGAAAATCGCTAATAATATGGCAATAACGTTTTCCGTTCTTCCATGAGATATTTGGAGAATTAATAAAATGTGTATGAAGGCTATGATTACTCATTAAAATTTTGGATTTGCTACTTTGGGCTGTGAATATTTCACTGGATGAAATGTTGTCTGCCTCTGCTGAAGGAAGAATCGAATCCCATGCACCACTAAGATGGGGTGCAGCAGGAATCCCTCAACTCATGAGTCTGTTAGGCCTTGATCTTGTACTCATATCGCAGTGCATGAGCATTACTCATTCTTACAGTGTGATTTTCTAATTAGAACACTTGCAAAGGTCGCTAGAAAAAGTGTTGAAATGGACAAAATACTTACAGAAACTCTCACTCCACCCAGGCAGACAGAAGGCATTGAGTGGAGCTAACAAGTGTCTTTTTGGAACCTGGCTCTGGACCTGGTATTGTGGATGATAAGGAAGCCCCAGCCTGTAGCTGCTGACATGGGTCGCCAGGGGGTCTTAAAATAGAAAGCAGCGTCCTATGCACCTTGAGGTCATAACCACTCACATGTCCCAGGAATATGTTATGTCATGTCTAAGGTGGTGGAGGTCTTCATTTATTTTTACAATTAAGAAACATGCTACAACCCAGACATGGAAGAAGTTGGTTTCATGTTACAGACACTCAGCTGTTCATTTTCAGTGTTTAACGTGAAGTAACAGAAGTTAATCTATTTGTAGTTTTATTGTTCTCTTGACCACTTTTTTTGAGTTTTTTTTTTTATATAAAGTAAAACTCACACATTTCAGGTGTGTACTCCCCAGGTTTTTTCAGGAAGTTTACTCAGTGATACAACCATCACCATAAATCCGTTTCAGAACATTAATCCCCCTAGTAAGATTGCCTCTCTCAGCCGTAAGAAGCCACTAGCCAATTCTGTCTCTGTAGAAGTCTATTCTGACATATAAAGCACAGGATTGCACAATAGGGGGCTTTATGTGTCTGGCTTACTTTACTTAGCCTAATGGGGTTTTCTCCAGGATTATGTTTTGGGGGTTCATCCATTTCATCCATGCTCTTGTTTGTGTCAGTCCTTTTTTTTCTTTTTAATGACTGAATAATATTCTGTTGAATGGACATACTGCATTTTGATTATCCATTTACCCGTGGATGGACATATGGATTGTTTTTAGCTCTTTACCATTATGAATAATGCTGTTGTGAACACTCATGTATGGTTCATTGTTGTCATTTATCTCGGGATACCTGGGCATGGAATTTCTGGCTTTCATGATAGTTCATATTTTGCTTTTTGAGAAACTCCCACAGGTTTTTCGAAGTGGTGGCACCTCTGTCTACTGTGACTGGCAGTGTGTGAAGTTTCCCGTTTCTTCACATCTCATCAGCATGTGCTCGTGTCTGCCTTTGTTATTATATTCATTTGAGTGTGTTTGTGTGTATGTGTTATCTTACTGTAGATTTGGTTTGCATTTCCTTGATGACTAATGTCACGAACATTTCTCATATATGTCCAGTCATCAGTAAATCTTAACAGGTAAAATGCCTGTTCATATCTTTTGCCTATTTTGTGATTGGTTTGTTGTCTTATTATTGAGTTATATGTACTCTTTATAAATTCTATCTATAGGTCCTTTCTTAGATTTGAATTTTGAAAATATTTACTCCTGGTCTGTTGCTTTATTTTCATTCTCTTAAGGATGTCTTTTAAACTGAAAATTTGGAATTTTAATGACTTCCAATGTGTATATATATATATAAAATGTATATATATGTATAAAAATGTATATATACATTTTTTTTCTTTTTTATGGACCATGGTGATGTGTCTAAGAAAACTTTGCTCAGCTTGATTCTCAAGGATTGTACCTTATTATTTTTTTTAAGATTTTATTTATTTATTAGAGAGAGAGGGAGAGCACAAGAAGAGGGGAGGGGCAGAGGGAGAAACAGACAAGCCTGGGATTAACAGATTAAACCAAGAAGCCTGATACAGTACTCACCCAGGACCCTGGGGTCATGACCTGAACTGAAGGCAGACACTTAATGGTCTGAGCCACTGAGATGCTCAGGACCATCCCTTATTTAAAAAAAAAAAAAAATTCTGGGGCACCTGGGTGGCTTGGTGGGTTAAGCCTCTGCCTTCGGCTCAGGTCATGATCTCAGGGTCCTGGGATCGAGCCCCGCATCGGGCTCTCTGCTCAGTGGGGAGCCTGCTTCCCCCTCTCTCTCTGCCTGCCTCTCTGCCTACTTGTGATCTCTCTCTCTGTCAAATAAATTTTAAAAAACAAAAACAAAAACAAAACAAAACAAAATATGGCATTTTAGTCTGTGGTCCATCTTGAGTGAATACTTGTGTACGGTGTGCATACATTTTCATATACCGGTTATGGGGTTGTTCCAGCACTGCTTGTCAAGCAGGCAGTTGTCCCCCTCCCTGCCATGGATTTCAGGGGTACCTTTTTCAAATTCAGTGGACTATGAAAGTAAAGGTTTGTTTCTGGACTCTGAATTCCATTCCATCCGTTCTGTTCTATCCTTATGCCAACATCACATCTTCATAACTAGCTTTACAGTAAGTTTTGAAAGTGGGAAGTGAAAGTTCTCTAACTTTTGTTCTTTTTCAAAACTGTTTGGGTTCCTGGCGCTGTTTTGTTGAGTGTCCCCATCGTTAGGGATGGCCTCATTGGAGTCCCTGCAGTCCCAGAAATCCATTAGTAACACACACGCCACTGATTCAATTCTGAAAGCCAGCCATTCGCTAAACACTCCTATTTTGGAACATCCGCTGGTCCCCAAACTCCCATCTTTCACCAGACTCTGCAAAACTCAGCTCATCGCTTTGTTCAGAGAGACTGATTTGCAAGTACAGTTCTTTGTACTTAGCAAGGAATGATGGTAGTACCTTTGTTACGGACACTGTGAGTGATGGCCTCTTCCCTTACCTCTGGGGGCATTGTCATATTGGCTTGAAGACCCTCCCTTGGCATTACAGGGAAACCTTGTATTAACTAGTATGATCATTCAGTCCCTTTAGTTCCACCCTGATTAACCTCCATGGTCTCTGGGAGGTTGAGTCCTGGTGTAAGATCAGTGCAAATCCTTCTCAGACTCGGATTAGCTGAGAACGGGAGAAATCTTAAGCACTCAAATTTGATGGGCTGTTGTGCCCTCTTTTTCTGTGTCCTGGGCTCACGTGCATTAAAACCAGAACCCCCACCAGGCTGAGCCCCTGCTTCTGAAACGACATGCCACCACAGTCCTAATTCTTGTGCCTTTCTTGGTAAAAGGCAGCCTTTCCCTATGGGTGACTTAGAGCTCAGTGCTCACTGCAGGGGACTTTCAATATGTCGAAAGATAATGGATTGAAGAGGAACACAGTAGGAGAGACCACATACCAACTGCTCAGTGGCTGGTTTTCTTTCACTGATAGTCTGAGGCCTCAGAATGAGATACTCCCAAGGAGCCTGTCATAAGGCCTTGATCACAAGGGAAAACCATAGTCACCTGCAGCAGGAATTTTCTGGAACTAGGCCCCACCCCCAGCTCTATTATATCACCTACCTATGTCTGTTTTTTGCCTTCGGCTCCTTCCCCTGAGTCATTTAAACTCCTTTCTCTTCAGGCAAAGGGAGAGCACACTGTATAATATACCCTTAAAATTGTTCTATCAGAAGGTCTAGAGATAGTTGGGGACTATAACGAGGGCTTTTCCCAGATTCTGGAAAATGGACATATATGGGCTACAGAATGCAACATTGTGTGAGGTACTAACTTTTCCAGACTTGGAGAGCTGTTCCAATTGTTCCACTGACTTGCTTGACCCTTGGGTGGGGAGGATGCTTCAAAGTTGCAAGAGAGAGAAGACCCAAGTTGATACGAATAGCCTGTCTGTGCCTGATCACAGAACAAAACAAACAGAAGCCCTTTAGGAGGTGTCAACTATAGGAAATGTTCTTTTCATCCCCTTGATTTTTTGGATGAAGATTCAAAATCATAAGCAAAATAAAAATGATTGAAGGGAAACTTTCAGAGTAGACTCTGTGACATTTGAAAATGGTCTTCTAAGTTGATTCAACAACCTAGATCAAGAGAGACTTGTCTTCCTTCTGTAAATGACCTCAGACGTTAGGTAGGAGACTGGAAGGGAGACAGACGCGGTAGACTCGAGTGATGATTCATTCTCAGCTCCAATCACAGTGCCTCTCTGCTGCCTCCCCCTGCCTGGTCAGGCCCTGGGGTGGAGGGAGGCATCAGCCCCGCTGTGGGTGACTTCGGGACACAGGGCTTCAGGACCTGGGAGAGTGTGGCACGTGTGCAGGGACAGGGCTCGGGGAGCTGAGGCCGGAGAGAGGCAGCGTGCAGGCTGGTTGGGCTGTGTTCCACTGCTGGCATGAGAGTCCCTGTGCAATGAAGGCAGGTCATCAGACCTTCCAGATCCAGGGTGGTCTGCAGAGCTCTACCTATCTGAAGGGGGAAGAGAGATCGAGGGAAGAAGGGGGGAAGGAAAGAAGTCTAAACCAAGTTTGGTTCAAACCGATTGAAAAGTTAAATCTACATTTGGAAGACTGACATGTCCATTGAAGAACAAGGTGGCCTGGAAAAATGCCCTCAAAGAAAAGAAGAAAGAGAAAGTGGATTATGTGGCATCTTTCCAGACCAGTTTGTCTCTGCAAGGGTAGAAAGAGGCTGGGGGATGCCGGACACTTTGCTGGAAACGGCATCTCCTTTCCATCCATCCATCCATCCATCCATCCATCCATCCATCTATCTATCTATCTATTTATTTATTTGACAGAGATCACAAGTAGGTAGAGAGGCAGGCAGGGGTGGTGGGCGGGGAAGCAGGCTCCCTGCTGAGCAGAGCCCGATGTGGGGTTCAATCCCAGGACCCTGGGATTATGACCTGAGCTGAAGGCAGAGGCTTTAACCCACTGAGCCACCCAAGTGCCATGACATCTCCTTTCTGTAGAGACTTCTGTCCCCTCTTCCTATTGTAGAAAGACGAAGTCTTTTAGGTTGCAGGAGCCACAGCCACCAGGCAGGGGTGTTTCTGCATAGACAGCTCCTCTCAGAAAGTGTCCCAAGCCATCTCCCCGCTTCATTCCCATCCCTGGCTTTGTGCCATCGGGCGTGCAGCCCCCATACTGTGCTCTGCCCTTGACCGCATTGACCCAGCTGTCCTTATGGAGAATGGGAGCCAGCTGCTCCTATTGGGAAGGAGACTGGAGCCCGTGGGACTTCGTGAAAGTGGCCAGGTTTGGGTGGCAGATCTCCCTGGCAGGGGCTGCATCCATCATGCTGTTCCGGGAGCAAAGGCAGGGCTGGACCCTGAATGTCTCTCCAGGGCACGTTCACTGAAGGCCCCTACCTGCTCTACCCCCTGTAGTGCAGAGCTGCCCTCTTCGGCCAGGTGGTAGAACTGACAGGTGGAATCTAGGGATGGGCTCTCTGTTGCTAGGGCGGGATGCTTAAGCCGTTGTGCAGCACATCTTGAAAATCATGGTTATTTTTATCAGCTCTCAGAAAGGCAGCACATTACAGTGGTTGAAAAGCCCAAGCCGTGGGGCCAGACTAGCTTCTCACTTCCTAGCTGGATGACTGGGGGCAGCTTCCTTAGTGTCTAAAGTCTCATTTCCCCTTTTGTGAAATGGGGGGACAGCAGTGTCGGCTTACCGAGGTCTTGAGAGAAGCTGGCAACCCCTGCTGGTGAGGTCCTCAGTGGGGTGCTTGGCACATGCAGGGCACTCGGGAGCAGTTGGTTCTTCTGGCCACTGTTGTCAGTGACCCTCTGGGCCTGCAGGAGCCCTTCCCAGACTACTCAGGGGCACTGTCCCACTGAACTCAGTGAGGTCTGTACCGACAGTGCTGTGCAGTTGTGCGGGAGCCCACGGGCTCCTGCCCACCACAAGCCCAGCTTGCCCAATTGGGTGCATTTAGGGGAACATGCTTGGGAGTCCTGTGCTGCCCCCACAAGTGGCCAGGGGTGGTGAATCTTCATCTTTGTCATGGCTGTCCTGGCTGTCATGACTGGGAGAAGGCCTCTGCTGCCCCTGCTGGCTGTGTGTGTTCTGCCACCTGCGCTGGGCGCCATGTTTGTACGTAGCTGAAACTATGCTGCTAATCTAGGCAATACAGTCTCTGGAACTGGGAGTCCAAGCGAAAAAAAAAAAAAAGAAAAAAAAAGAGGCGGGAGGAGCAAGTCAGTCATAGGAAATCAAGGAGCATGAAGGGAAAGCTTCTCTAATTCAGTGACCAAAGTGACACGTATAGGACACTCTGATCCTGCCACTTACGTCTTCATGTTGGAGCCCCTGAATGACAGAGTGGACAGTTCTCTTCAATTTTCCACATGGGAGGTGCAGATTCTTATCTCTGAAAATGCTTTCTTCTTAATGGCCCATACAAGCCAAAGACAGCAAGTCAGAACTGCCTGGCTGATGGCCCATGAAACACCACGAGGACGATGGCATTGAGGAGAAGGTTGTTAAGAATTCATGTTTCCATCTGTTCCATCAGACTGGAAGAAGCTGGGGTCTGGGATCACAGGACCCTGGTTTCCCTTGCTTTTTCTGTGCAGTGCTTCAGTCTGAGACTATCAACACACGTGGTTTGGGAAAAGCACCAGTCGGAGGTCAGTTGCCCTTGGTTCTACTGGAAGCATAGGAGGAAGGAGCCGGTCATCACCACGCTGGCCCCTCTGAGGACCTGGGGGGACATGCCTCTTTGTCTTGGAGTCCAGTACGACTGTACCTCAGGCTTCATCTGCTTTTACCTCACTATGTGCTTCCGGAATGAGGCTAGGGCATGTGGGTACAACAGTAAGACAAGACAGTATTAGTCCTTCATGAAGCTCCCAGTCTGTGGGGATTATAGCAACTAACTAGTTAATTACAGATACCATGACAGCCAAAGAACATTACATTCTGATTTGGGCTCCAGAAAGCTCTGCTCTAAATGTGTGGCAAGTGTGTAAGTCATTAGTGACTGCATATTTAGCCATATTCATGGCTCCATCTCCTATCCCGCCCCGTTTTTCCTTTTTCTTTCATTTTCATTTTTAAATTAAGCTATCTTGTAAGCTGTCTTAAATCTTGCCTGGAACAAAGAAAGCTATATATTTAAAAGTAAATACATAGAAGCTCAGTGAAAGCCGCTCGATGAGAGAGACTCTAATTTTGCCTGGCTTTTGTCCCATTGGATGGGTAAATGGGGATAGGATGTGTTATTTCCTCTGCTGAAAGGCAGATGGTGGGATCCTTAGGCTCCAGCCAGCACTGTTGGGGATCCAGCAGCACTGTGGCTGGATACCAATCCGGGAGAGAGAATGGGTCCATCCTGCTCAGTCCTGGTTCCCCAGAACTAAGTACATGCTTAGTAGTGAGCGGCTCCGGTGACAGCTGTGGAATTTTTAATGTCGCCAGAGTGTTACTCAGGGCATTAATTTATAAAGCCATTTATGAGCCTTCTCTCCTTTGATCCTGGAAGCCACTCCTGTGTGGTCTGTATCAGGGTAATGCTAGTGGCTGTAACACAGACTCTGAAAGCTACGGTCGCTCAGATGCAATGGAAGCTTGTTTCTTTTTTGTGCAAGGAACCGTGTGCAATGTGGGTGTTCCTGCCTAGTGGTTGGATTTTCTTGATGTGATGACTCAGGGCTCGGCTCTCAGTGTCCACTGCAGCAGGCCTATGGAAGGGGAAGAGGGGGAAGGTACGGCCACAGCAAGGCTTTGCTTCTACTTCCTTGGTCTTGGCGGGAATTAGTCTCGCGGTTCCATGTTAGTCCAGAAGAAGCTGCACAAGGAAGGGCCGGAATGAGCAGCCACTCTCCAGGGCCACCTTCGTCCTCTGGAAGAGGAGTCTGTTTTCATGTGAAGTCGGCCGTCTCTGCTATACGTTTCAGGGCCTGATGTTTACTAGGAAAGTAACTGAATGAGGCTGCAAATCTCAAAAGAGAAGGATGAGTTCTTACCGAGCAGGACCTAGCAGGACCAGCAGGGCTTTGACACCAAACATGACCAGACAAGGCCAGATCACATGGAATTGTCTTATCTCTGGCCATAGGGAGATTGTGCCCTATTGCTCTACAAAAAAGCCTAAAGAGAAGAGAGGTTACTCGTGGTCTAAGAATGTCTGTTCAAGTCATTTCCCTGTTTAAGGCAGATTCCTCAATCTTTCTGCTCTCCCTGCCTGACTCCTGAAGCTGGGACACCTGGTTTACCTTCAAGCCGCTATGACGAAGCCCCAGACATCATTCAGGCTCTCTCTCTCATTATGTCCATCTGGGCGTCTGAACACCCCGGGCACTTTTCTACCGTTCAGCCTCATGATCCCCTCTGCTCGAATTGCAACTGCTTCTCCTTCTCCTTCTGCTTCTCCTTCTCCACCTGTTGAAATCCTGCTCATTCATCACTGTCTACTGAACATGCCATGGTCTCCAAGAAGGCCACTCCGATTTTCCAAGTCATAATAAATTGCTTCTGCTCCTCCTTGTTACTCATCGAGCGATCTGACTTACTGTTCTACACCTCTGTTGCCCCGAATAGGTTGTCAGTTTTGTAGGGGCAGGGGCTGTCCTAGGGGAAGTATTTTTGGATGGCCCTTCCCATCCACCATCTGCTCCCCATTTAGACAGATTGCAGTGGGCACTGCTCCATCTGAGCGGGTCAGTTCTGATCTCTCCTTGTTGGGGCATGAATTGATCAGGTGTGACTGAATGGATCAGCTGCTTGGTGAGAGGGACCCTGCCTCTCCATTCACTGGAGGCTCCGATAGGTCTGTGGTCCAATGCAGACTCCACGCCCCAGCTCAGAGCCCCTCAGACTTTGTTGTGCTTTCACATCACGTGGGGATCTTGTTAGAATGCGGACTCTGATTTAGTAGACTCGCTGGTAGGACCTGAGATCGTGCATTTCTAACAAGCTCCCAGGTGATACAGTCCACACTTTGCAGTGCAAGGACTGATGTTTGGAGGAGAATTTGCTTCAAAATAATTTGAAAGATAGTCTTTGAATGTGACCCAGCGTTTTACTTTCCTGATGTGTTTGAATCCCAGCTGCTTTGATTAGAAATGTACATGTCTGGTTAAAAAGAGGGAAATTCAGCCCATCTGGTTTTTGTTTTATCTTTCTGCAGGGCTCACACAACAGGCTAGCCGCAGCAACAAAGGTTGTAATAATGGAAGAGATTGATTAATGAGTTATTCTGGAGCTGGCATATTACACACATTAACTCACATTAGCTCACACAGTCCTCTCAGCAGCACTCTGGTTACTATTCCCATTTTCCACGTGAGGAAGCCGAAGCTTAGCAAAATTTCTGAGGAGCAAAGAGTGTCGGAGTTGGGATCTGAATGCACCTGTGTTTGATTCCGAAGAACGGAGTTCTTACAATGACTGTCCTGCCTTGGCCATCCCATGTCTTCTGCGGATGTTTGTTTGATTGATACCATTCCATTCTCTTTTCCTCTGTCTGTTTGTCTCTCTCTCATGTACACAGGCACACCTGTGCATACATGCCAACCCCACAACAAACAGCCTCAGAGAGATGCTTGGGTGCTCCATCCAGATGCTGGATTGAGGTGGAATAAATATCTGGATAAGGAATTCTTCTCTGCCAGATGCCGTGTGTCTCTCCCATCCTCTCTGGATATTGCGATTACAGGCTGTGGTCCTCTCGGATGGCTCCTTGCAGGCTGGATGGATCCTTCTCACCTTTGTTCCTCGAGGTTCAGAAACCTGTTGGTCGTGTTATCTGGAGTTAATTGCCTTGCAGGGTGATTCTCTACTGCTAGACCATCTTCAAGCACTAAATCACTCTTGGAGTTTCTATTTCATCAGGGATGTTTCTTACCTGGGTTGCTGTCATTCAACATTAAATCATCTGTCCTTGGGAGTAAAGCTTAGTTTTCTTACGTTTGATGGATAGTCCCAAGTAGGAAAGAAAAAAAAAGCATCGTGAGGGGTTTCATTACTTACCTTGCCAATAATTCTTCATTGTCGTGTGATTTTAAATCAAGAAGATGGTGACAACGGTCAAGAGAGAACAAGAAAATAATGTGAATGCTAATAATCAAAACTGTGGACTCCCCTTGCATTTGGTTGTTTATGATCATTGGCGATGTGCTTCCACGTTGTTGATGGTGTTTTTATGATGATTATCTTGCAATAACCCAGAAAAGTTACGTGGGCAGATGACAGTCAGACAGGAGCACTGACAAGAGTCCCAGAGAGCTCCAGCCTTTAGGGCAGCCTGTCCTCCACGTTGCACCTGAGGAAGAACCACATTTGAGTTCAAAGAAGACAGGGTCTGAATTCCAGCCCTGCTGTGTCCTGGTTGTGAGAGCTTGGGTACAACATTGAACGTCTCTAAACTCAACTTCCTCAACTGTAAAATGGGGAAGGCACCTACATTTATCTGTCTGGATGAAATAGGTATAGGATATAGATATAAGGGGCACCTGGGTGGCTCAGTGGTTAAGCATCTGCCTTTGGCTCAGGTTATGATTCCAGGGTGGTGGGATTGAGCCCCATGTCGGGCTCCCTGCTCAGTGGGGAATCTGCTTCTCCCTCTCCCTCTCCCCTCTGCTCCACCCTGCTGCTTGTGTTGTCTCTCTCTCTCCCAAATAAATAAATAAACAATCTTTAAAAAAAGAGAAATAGATGTAAAATGTTTGGAACATAGTAGCCAAAACAAACAAACAAAAACCAAAAAACAAACAAAAAACCAAAACCAATGGCAGCTAGTGTGACTGGCAGGTGTCTGTCATCCAGGCACACCCTCCTCACCAACAGATGACATAGAGAGTCACACTTGGACGCCCACCTGTGGGTGGAGCTTCAGCCTCCCCAAAGTGTCTACTCTGTAGGCTCTATCCTTAAGATGGTCTCAGTTTGGGTAGCTGAATGACTGTCTGTCCTTTTAAACCATAGGCTTTGAAGTGAGATTTTAAATCTCACAAAACTGTTGTCCGTGATCCTTCTGGGGTGGGGGTGGGGTGGGCACCCTCATTTGACACACACATGTCCCTTCATCAGTGATGCTTGTCTCCATCTTAAGCATCTTCTGGGGGTGGCATTTCCATTCAGTCTCCACTCCCACCACACCGCTTGACCCGCTCTCCCTTCAGTGTGCCTGGCCATTGGATGCCCCATGCCTTGTTCACACATGATGTGCCCTCCTCCGTCTTTGTCTCTCTGTCTTCTGAAAATCTCTGTGGTTCCTGATGCCTAGATCAGATGTCTTGTCCGTGAAGTCTTCTTTGGTTCTCTCTTGAGAAATGACCCCATTTTTCATTGTTCTTTTCCCTTTTTCATTTCCTTTGCTCCTGAAGAAGACAACTCAGTTACTGGAATGAGCATGGGTTCTGGATGATATGTGTGTGTGCTGGAATTAGAGCAGCACCAATGAGAGCAGTGCCTGAGGGTGACAGTCTAGAGGGGAGAACGTGCACAGCCAGTCAGGAGGGGACTTAGTGATCTGAGGGCACCCTCTAGGATTCAGGGTTTGACGTCCTGGCGAGGCCATCTTAGAGCCAGTCCTCATCTGCTGGGATGCCTCCCTGGCTTGGAAACAATGATGGCATAAGGGGATGGAGATGTCAGAGTGACCTTTGCAGAGAGATGAGGAGGAGGTCAGAGGTCTCAGAGAGATGGGAACAATAGATTGGATTTACGGTGTGAGGCAGGAAAGTGCACTCCATGGCCATGTTCCTTGGGAGCCTGCAGAGGACATGATCCTCACATAGCACATAAAGAATAGGATACACTGTCAAGGGTGTGTGTGTGTGGGGTGGGCCCAGAATCTTTGAAAAGCTCAAGGTCAGTTATGGGCTAGGGTTGACAGTAGAGGATGATGCCCGCCCTGGAACCCGGCTTGATAGGTTCAAGATCAGCTGGAGCCAGATGTCAACCCTTAACCATGAAATTCAGAGGGACCTAATTACTTATAGGATGGCAATGTCTAATAGGTCATGGTGATTGAAGTAGAGTGGAGATGAGCAGATGGCCTCCGAGGATATAGCTTCACTTGTATAACTGGAAAGAAGCCAAGAACGGATGAAGAGAGGGCTGAAGATAGCCATCTTGATGGACACACTGGTCTGTCACCAGGTCCTAGATCTGAGGCAGTTCTCAGACCCAGAGTCTATTGTTTGAAGGGGAGATGGGTCCCCTCACAAAGAGAAGATACCTGAAAATGGTAGCAAGTAAATATAATAAGAGTCTCCTCCAGTGGTTCCCTGAGGAACTTGTGACCACTTCCCAGAAGAACCATATGCTGTAAGAGGGGATCAGTCAGTTCTTTTCAGCTCCTTCAGTAGTCGATAGTGGAGGATGGGTGCTTGGGCCTGGTTAGTAGATGGGTCAGCATGAGACAGGGGTGTGAGCCCTAGCGAACCATGGCCCTATTGCAGCCCCACTCAAGTGCCAATGACAGTGGGAGGTCCTTCAGTGACCGGAGCTGCTGATGTGTGTGGTCAGATAAGTTGGATGGAGGAGAGGACAGCTGAGGTGAGAAGTACGCCGCCCAGACTTGGGGCCTGCAGCCAAGGGCTGGTTGGGAACCTTGGCAAGAGGCTGGTGAAGAGACTTCTGTTAGTATGTTCAGGACGCAGGGATCTCTCCTTACAGCCCAACTTCAGGTGCCTATGACAGAGCAGGAACTCCATAACCAGGGGGACAGGAGGGCTTTCTAGAGATGCAGCTACTTCAGCAGATTTTATTTACATCTGTGCAAAACTGTGTAGAATATAGGCTGTGTGTGTTGGGGCGCCTGGGTGGCTTAGTGGGTTAAAGCCTCTGCCTTCGGCTCGGGTCATGATCCCAGGGTCCTGGGATCGAGCCCCATGTCGGGCTCTCTTCTCAGCGGGGAACCTGCTTCCTCCTCTCTCTCTGCCTGCCTCTCTGCCTACTTGTGATCTCTGTCTGTCAAATAAATAAATAAAATCTTAAAAAAAAAAAAGAATATAGGCTGTGTAATGTCAGAGACTTCTGTCTGTTCCATTCCCCACTATCATCTTTATCACACCTACAGACCTGGGCGCATAGTAGATGGTCAATAACATTTTGTCCAATGAATGACTATGATATGCATGACTCAAGTTCTTGACATAGCTGAATCTTCACAAGGCTAGCTTTCTAGAAGTACACTGATCAGATAAGGAATGATTTTGAAGTTTGCATTTTATTTTAGCAAATCTGTTTCAAATACTGATACATGCCTACCTGGCTATTAAGATGTTCTGGAATTTGCGACATATGGTACAACCGTCTCTCTGCCAACTGGTACTTCCAACCAGAGTTCCTAACTCATCACTTCTTTCCTCAACAGCACTCTCTTGTAAATATTTTCGAGCTGCCTAGGTGGGAAAATGCCCACATGTTTTGTTATTATTTATAAAATGGAACATCCATTAGCTCTTTGATTTTCTTCTGTCTGTTAATATTATTTATTCATTTTCCAATTAAGGGTTCATCCATTTTTAATGAACTCTAAACAAAAATATTAAACACTAGTGTGAAGAATTTATTAGGTACATTTTGTTCAGTTTTATTGCTGTCCTTTAAATTTTGCAGGCGTTTCTGTTGTATGGATGCTTATTTATATTGTAAGATAGCACATCTTTCAGTGCTCTAATTTGTGGCTTCTGTTGCTTTTATGCTGAGAAAAAGTCTACCTTCTCCGGTAGGGCAATAAATACTCCTCGAGGTTTGCCTCTTGTTTCTTCATACATACAAATCATTAATCTAAACAGGATTTATTTTGCTGTATAATACAAGAATCTGAATTTGATGTATTTTTTTTTTGCAAAGGCCATTTTTTACACTGTCTTGAATAATCTATTCCTCCCTATTTACTTGCTGTTCTTCCTTTATCATCTATTCTTATTTATAGGAGGTTCTGTTTCTGATCTATGTGCTCGGTCTCACTGATACTGTTGCCTAAACTGCAGTCAGTTGTATGCTAATTGACTTAAAAGTAACGGCTTTATTGAGATGTAATTCATGTACCATAAAATTCATCCTTTAAAAATGTGCAATACAGAGGTTTTGTTATGCATCCATCATCCATATCGAATTTTAGAACATTTTCATCATCCCCAAAACAAACCCTATACCGATTAGCAGTTACTTCCTATTTTCCCCTCCCACCAAAGGAGCCACTAATCTGCCTTCCATCTACATGGATTTGCCTATTCTGAATTTTTTCTATAAATTAAGTCATATAATAAGTTGCTTTTTTGGTGTCTGGCTTCCTTCTTTTAGATTATTTCAAGGCTACCGTACTGTTGCCTTTATTAGTACACGTTCCTGGTAATTGCCAAATACTAATCTGTTGTGTGGATATATTGAATTTCATTAATCCATTCATGGGTTCATGGAATTTGGATTGCTTCTACCTTTTGATTATTATGAATGATGCTGCCAAACATTAGTGGACAAGTTTGTGTGTGTGTGTGTATATGAATTGCCACACCTTTTTCCTTAGTGGCTGAACCATTTTAATTCCTACTAGCAATGTATGTTTACCTTCACCTAAAAAAATTCTGTGGGGTGCCTGGCTGGGTCAGTTGGTGGAGCATACAACTCTTGATCTCAGGGTTTTGAGTTCAAGCTCGGTACTGGGTATAGAGATTATTAAAAAAAAAAAAAAGTCTTAAAAAAATCAAACATAAAAAGATAAAAATAGATTTGTACATCTGTTAGTACTTTTTAAATTTCAAGTTTTCCTAAAATTAATTTCTTACATTTAAATTTTCCTAAAAACGTCAAAACTAATAATTTCCCTAAAATTGATTAACGGCTTTATTTTCTAATTCTTTAACATGTACTTCATTAAACTATTATGTTCCTTCTATTTTTTAGGTGTGTTTAGTAGTTTATTATTGAAAATGCTGTATTCGAAACTGTGAGTTCCCCTCTACAGGATTTTGGACACTTTCCATTTTTCTCATTTTTAATATCTAGAACATTTGTAATTATCTTGCACTTTCTGTGTGACTCAGATAATTGAGGAGCATTTTTATTTTCGAGTGGTGGTGGTGTTTGTATGTGAGATTGTTTAAGGATTTTTTAAAGAAATGATTAAGGGAAAAAAATACAGAAAGCACTGAGCAGGGCACCAAGCGCACAGTAGGGACACCATCAATACTCGAGTCCCTTTTTCTCCCTTCCATCTACAGCTCCATTCTGGTAGTCCTTCTCTTTTCCTCTTTTAGATTCTGTGTCAATTCATTATTTGGGCCATCCTGAAATTTGTAGTTTTATGCATACTATAGTTTATAAACCCCAAGGGTAGATTTCTCTGTATTCCCTTGCATTCATGTTCTCTGGAACTTGGAACATTATTGATCCGAAGACTCAAGAAGATTTTCCTTTCTTCTCTTCTCCCCTGCTGTCATCTTTTTAAAATTCTGTGGTTGTTTATTCTTTTTTCTTCTGGAGCGAACACTACTCAGGATCTAGCATCTTGTCTTACATATCAAACATTCATTAATTTCTTATTCATTTCCCTGTCTAATCCCTGTTTCCCAGAGATGATATCAATAACCTATTCTTTTCATTATTTAATTGATGGCAGTGTTATTTCTGTTTTACTATCTGCAATACTAATTTTAATTGTATTTTTAGTCTCATTGCAGTTTTTCTGATTGGAGTCAATGGTCTTTTCATTTTTCTAAGTGTGTTCATTATTATGTGTCCTTGAATTTCTTTATTTTTTAAAAAAGATTTATTTATTTATTTGAGGAAGAGAGAGAGAGAGAGAGAGAGAGAGAGCAAGCATGAGTGGAGGGAGGGGCAGAGGGAGGGAGAGAGAGAAAATCCCAAGCAGACTCCATACCCAATGCAGAGCCCAATGCAGGACTCCATCCTAGGACCCTGAGATTATGACCTGAGCCCAAACCAAGAGTCCACATTCAACTGACTGAGCCACCCAGGCACCCCTCCTTGAACTTATTTATGATGATGATGATGATGATGTTCTTTTTAAAATGTGTTGTCTTGGGGCGCAGGGGTGGCTCAGTTGTTAAGCATCTGCCTTCGGCTCAGGTCGTGATCCCAGGGTTCTGGGATCAAGGCCTAGATTGGGATCCCTGCACTGCAGAGCACCTGGTTCTCCCTCTCCCTCTCCCCCTGCTTGTGTTCCCTCTCTTGCTGTGTCTCACTCTGTCAAATAAATTAAAATCTTAAATAAATAAAATGTGTTGTCTTTTGCATATTATTGTTTTAAACAAATGTGTATGTTTTGCTGTATTAAAAAAATAAGCATCATCAAACTTAATGACTTATATGAACACATTGATTATATCTTACTTCCCTGTGGGTTAGTTGGGTAGTTCTTCTGCTCCTGTCAGTCTTGCCTGGGTGTGGATGGTCTAGGACTGCCTCAGACTTTGTCTGGCAGTTGGAAAGCATGCTGCTGGGTCTCAGACATGTGGTCTCCCAGCCCTGGGTTAAGCTAACCCAGGCTTCTGCAATATGGCAGTCCCCTGGTTCCAAGGGCAGCAAGAGGGGACAAGCACAATTGCCCAAGCAAGCATCAGTCATCTGCTAAAATCTCATTGGTTCAAGTTAAGTCCAAGGCCAGCCCAGAGTCTCCTGGGGAAAAGCTCTCCCAAAGTGCCAGGAGGGAGGGTGTAGAATAATATGTGGTCATGTTTACCAACACCTCATGTTTCATATTTTATTTCTTATAATAAATCGCTCTTAGAGACATTCTCCTCCTCCAATTTATTAGGTTAATACTTCCGTGGTCTCCTTGAGTGTCATTTTCATACTGGTTTCAGAAAGCTTGATGATTTTTTTTTTTTAATGAAGAAAGACTTTCCAAATGGACTATTTAGCCCATTCTAACCTCCCCTGTTGCCTTGCCTTCAGAAGGTGACATGGAATGGGCATGAGGCACATTCTTCTTGTTCCCTCTCTGCCTTCCAGTGGCTTCAGTGCTCTGCCCCATGGAGAAACACATGCTTGGCTGCCATTTGTGATATCAGTCAAGCTTTCCTTGATGTGAATACAAATCGCATAACTCCTCTTTAAGTAGTTGTTGTATCTCTGGTTTTCAAAGATGGTTTGGAATTTTGCCTTCTCCTTTGTCTTCAGGCTGCTTTAATAGTATCACGTGCTAGCTCATTCATTATTAAACTGAGGGTCCAGGAAAGCATTACCAGTTATGAACTTTACCATAAATAAATGACACTTACTTACATTTCTTGCAGGTTGTGCAAAGATTAAAAGCATTGGCATACGTAAAGCAGGATGCAAGGCATTTGGGCTCGGGGTCGTGTCACCCATGTTCCTTCACATCAAACGTGTAAGTGAAAAAATGCACAGGCGACGATCATCATGGCTTAAGAACACTTTGGACTGTTGAGGAGGAGTTTCACGGAGATGCCATAAGGGCACTGGGGCTGAGTATGACCCTGGCAGGCGGTGGGTACCCCAATTGGGCAGCGTTGCTGAAGAAGGGAAGGGCAGGGTTCACGTCTCAGATAGGGAGTTGGACAGGTGACTTTTCGGTTTACTGCTCAATTTGTGATTTTCTGCTTCTGAAAAAGAAAACATTGGGCAAATAATCCAGCGTTGTCGTCATTTCATAAATGGCAACAATTTTTACTGACTTTTTCCACTGAAAAGACATCATTCTGATTCAGTAAGTCTGAGTGAGGCCAAGGATATGTTATTACAGATACTGTGGATGACTCTGATGGAGGTGGGCTGCATCAGATAGGTGTGGGAGATGTTATCAGGCACCTGGGGTCTGAGCTGACCTTGACCACTCGCTAGCTATCTAACCAACATGTTTCATAATCAACCGGCAACATCCAATATGTGCTCAAGAAATATTTGTTGACTCGAAGACCTTATCTCTGTTGCCTTACCTTTAAGATCAAGATCTTGAAAAACACCTGTCATAGGTACCATGGGTGTTAAATGCGGTAGAGGATAAAATGCACCTTGACATGTATGTGTGGCTCGGAAAAGGGTAGCTCCTCTGTTTGCTGCCCGTTGATTTCAAAAGTATGTTATGGTGGAAGCAATACATATTAGAGGGCTTCTGGCATGAATCAGAGTTGAATTAGACCTTTGCCTCTTGAGATGGTCAAGGATGACCTTCATTACACAGACACATTGATGCTGTTTATGAGAGCCTTGATCCAAAGAGAGACATTGTAATTAGGCCATAGCAGCCAGTTGCAACAGTAAGTCTTTCAGTGTGAAGAGGATTCTGGGTAGATCTGGGTGTAGGAATGACATCACTGCCTCCACTGCAGGTTTATTTATTGCTTTTGGGCCAAGGTTTTATTTCTCTGTAAAAATGTCATTTATTCAACAAATTAGGATTTATAGAATGACTGATTAAACGGTAAAACTACCTCTCCCATTAACAGTAAGACACCCTGGAAATACGAGCAAGGACCTGTTTGGAGATGGTTTAAGATTAAGATAAAATTTTTACAGCTGGCAATTGGAAAATATGCCCAAGTGTAAGCAAGGTCTGTTACCTGGAGCTTCGCAGAGTTGAGGATATTCTGCAAATGTGAAGTATAAATATTTTAAAATGTCGCTACGGCACAAAGAGCATCTGGGGGAGGCTCTATGGTGTTGTGAAAAGCAGATCGATGTGTGTAAAATGGCTCTATTCATGATTATCCATTCCTCCTTTATTCATGACCCAGACGTCTCTGTTTAGACATGATCATCTGCCGTGAGAGCAGGAAGGGAATTGACAGGTCGTGCAACCCAAGGATGACAGAGGGGAGGCACGCGTGCCTTTGCTCCCCTAGTTTCCACTCCAGGAAGCCATTACTGATCCAACTCATGGATCTTCCCAGTTGGGTCTGGCTGGTCCTGGAACTTTCAAGCATGGGACTCCTGGAAGTCATTAGGGGCTGAGTCAAGTTGGAAGAGACACACAAATGTTTGGCTGCCCCCTAGTTAGATCATGATCGGTCACACAGGCGTTAGTGGCAGATCCGGATTTCAATTCTAGGTCTAGATCTTCCCACTGGGAACCACTGTCCTAAACACATGGGTGTAGGGGTGGTAGAGGCCAGCGAGGGGGCCCTGAGGTAGGAGCCTTCCCCTGCACCTCCAGCGATGGCTCCGCATCCATTCTGTGGTGTGGCTTCCAACAAATCACTTCACCTTTCTCAGCCTATAAAGTCTCATGCCTATGAAGTTAGGGATAATTATCTCTCTCCTAAGGCTTTTATGAGCATCAAAGGAGGTAATGGATGTGAATGTGTCTCCCATGTTCTGAATGTGGGTGAATTTATGCTGGTACAATAAAACGTCGCTTCCTAGAATCTCCGGGCAGCCTTTTTTTTCCAGGCATCTGAGGAATTATCCTTTTAAGTGCCAAATATTTTATTTTAAGCATTTTAGATGGAAGTTGTTCTATAATGGGTTACACACTTTACTGATCTTTTAAGCAGAATACAATAAACAGAATTTGATCTTCTGGATGACTCACTGGCATTAAGAAAATTAACTTTCATAAGACAATTCCCCGGGGACTTAGCGAGGCATGCCAGAACGCTAGTCCTTCATGGACTAGGGCTGAGCGCCTGTGGCTTTTGTGACTTCTTGTGTCCCCTCTTAATGAATTTGTTCAGCCTTCTCTTCCCAGCAGCTGTTTCCCTCCCTTCCGATCCCACATCTCCCAGGAAGGAGCATCTCTCTCTTTAACTGCTCTTTCTACCTTGCTGTGGATCAGTTAGATAATCAAGTCCTAGAACAAACCAGATTGCGGCCATAATACCAACACTGTCATTTTCTGGGTTCTTAAACATGCTGGATCTCCTCCTCGCAGCAACCAGGTACGCAAGGTGGAATCCGGAAGTCATCCTGCTTCCACTCTCTTCCACCATGTGGCCAGTCCTGTTGGCCCTACACTCAAGGTGTGTGTGAGATGTGGCCACTTCTCACCACTCCCTCAGTTACCACTTGGTTCAAGCCATCGCTGCTGCCCACCTCACCTCTCTGCCTTGGGCCTCCCTCCTTTCATCCTGGTCTTGTCACTGCAGTCAGAGTGGCAGTGTAAGACGTGAATCAGTTCCTGTTACTCCCTGGCTCCAACATGAGCAGCATTTCCCACCTTTTACCCAGAGCACCAGTCAAGGTCCTCTACATGGTTTTCTGACTCTGGAAGGTTTGCCCTCATTACTTCTCTCCTCCTGTCCTATGGCTCCATCAACAGCAGCCATGTTTGCCTCTGTTTCGTCTTTTCTTTTTTTTTTTTCCCCACTTCATCTCATGCATCTCATTCAGACCTCAGGGCCTTTGCACTTGCTATGTGCTCTGCTTGGAGTGCTGTCCCCAAGCCATGTTCCACATGGCTCCCTCACTCCCCTTCTTCAGGTCTCTTTTAACAGGGATGGTCCCTTGACCATCCCAGTTAAAATTTTAGTCCCTCTATGTTCCCTATCTACCCTCTACATGGTATTTTCCTCCATGGCACCCACCATCTAACATGTAATATCTTACTGATTTCTTTGGTTCATTGCCTGTCCCCTAAAACATTAGAATGTCGCCTGTGTTTTCCCTGCTGTATTCCTAGATGCCTAGAATGCAGGTCTTGGCACATTATAGGTGCTCGAGAAGTGTTCGTTGAATTTTTGAAAGAATGAAAGAATGAACGTGGTGAACACTACCCAGACGAGGGGAGTTGGGCTTTGGAAGTAAATTGAAGAAGCAGAGCTGGGATTTGGAGCTGGCACCTGTAGGCTCTAGGATATGTTAGCATATTATCCAGAGATTTAATAAATGGGCTGTGGATCAGGTTTCTTCCCAGGAGTAAAATGAATGGGGGGTGGTGGGAGGATTTGGTTAGTTCTAGATTTCTGTTGCCAAGTCAGATTTTGTTTCTCTTCTGATTTTCAGCATTCCAGGTAAATGAGGTTGTCAGATACAGTTATTTGTTTATCCATCAATTTCTCTGACCAGTCATTTCTCAGCAGATAGTCACTGATGCCTCCTGTGTGCCAGGCAGTGCGGTCAGAATGTTGCTGCCCCAGCCATTATTCACGGCCTCACCAGGAGATCGGGAGGGTGCTGTGAGGGCATGCACAGTGGTCGCCAGCCCTGCCTAGGAGGCTTGTGGGAGGCTCTGAGTCTGGGAGGTCTTGATTGGTTCTGAAGAATTTTCAGCAAAGCCCAACCCTGAAAGTTGCTTCCAGAGAATGAAGGGTTAGCATTTCTGGTGCTGGGGAATGGCAAGTAGGTGAGCAGAAGGCCAGGGACTGTGGTGAGCGAGAAGACAGGAGGGAAGCCTATGTCAGGTCAAAGAGTGTCTTGCTTATGGTGATTATTTATTATGATTGCTATTATTTTAATTGGTGAATAACAGTAAGAATCTTTTGAAAAATATAAAGACAATTCTTTTTTTAAACATCTTTTTTTTTTTTTTTTTTTCCTTTACAAAGGCCCCCAGTGGGGATGCCTGGGTGGTAGCTCAGTCAGTTAAATGTCTGCCTTCGGCTTAGGTCATGGTCTCAGGGTCATGAGATTAAGCCCCGCATTGGGCTCCCTTCTCAGTGGGGAGTCTGATTTTCCCTCTCCCTCTGCTTCCCCTCACTCCTGCACTCTCTCTCCGATAAATAAATAAAATCTTTTTAAAAAACAAATAAAACCCCCAAATCCAAAGACCTCTGATGTGGGAAGCCTGGTGCTCCACTCCAGTGTGACAGTCATCATGAAGCCCTGCCTCAGACTCAGGGACATTCCTCTCCTCTGGGCTCCCCGGGCACCTTCTGCTCAGACCCGATGGAGAACTTCCTGCCCACTCACTCCATGCCACAGGCTGTTGCAGTCCACGGCATCTGTTGAGCTCTGGCACAGCATCTCAATGGCCTAACTCTGTTTTGAAAGAAATATCCTGAGTTCGTGTAGCATAGTTCCAGGTGCATTTCATATGCAATCTGATTGGTCAGTGCCACTGTGCACGTTTCGAGAAGCCAAGCAAAGTGACAAACACTGGTGTGTTCCATGAAACCAAGCATATTAGTGTGATCTTCGTTTCAGATCAGCTTTGGAAAATATGTGATGTGACTCCTTGAGTAGCTTCTCTCCAGCTGCTTCCTGAGGGAAGTCCAAAGGCAGAGTTTCTCCAAGGACCTGGCTGATGTAGACCCCAGGCTCAGCATTTGCTCTGAAGCCATGCTTCTCTCCCTGCAGATGCTGGTTGGAGTTCCCAGGGACTCAAAGCAATTGGGTTCCTTTCCCAACTGATTAGAAAAGTACAAATGCTCCCCTCTCCACCTTTGTGCAGGGACGCAGGGCTTTTGGCATGGCATCCAAGGTAGGAAGTGGAATCCTGGGGTAGGTGAATCCCAGCGGGTGAGGATCTTCTCATATGCATGGGCCTTTGGAGTCTTGTACAAAGACTCAGCGCCCCCGAAAGCATTTGTGCGTGCTGAGCTTCAGAGAGAAGGGACTTGTCACATCGCCACTCCTGGAAATGGCAACCCCCTTGGGTCAGCTTGTTCATTTGTTCATTCATGGGCTGATTGATTGATGCATCAAGCACTCAGTAAAGTGCTAGATCTTTCCTAGCCAGCACCGTGGCTATAGCAATAAACAGGGCACACTGTTCATGCTCCAAGAAGCTCGCTTCATGCATTCATTCATTTGTTCGTGCATTCATTCATGTAGTGACTAAGGGCAGGGCCTTTGGAACCAGATGGCCTGGATTAGAATCTCAGCTCTATCACATTTTCCGTGGATGACCTCGGCAAGTCATTTAACTCTGTGTTTTAGCCATAGATGGGGATCATAACAGTGCCCAGCTCTTGGAGTTCTTATGAGGTCTTCCTACCACACAGTATGTTCTGTTTCATTCAGAATAGTTAATAACAACATCAGGGCGCCTGGGTGGCTCAGTCTGTTAAGCCTCGCAGAGCCTCGACAGCTGTGGCCAAGTCTTTGATGCTTATTCTAGAAACAGTGGAAAACCACTGGTGGCTTTTAAGCAGGAGAATAACAGAATCAGGTGGGTGTTTTTAGAAGATCACCCAGTGAGAGAGTGGAGGGGACCAAAATGGTGATAAGTACAGAAGTTGACTTTCACTAGGTTATGCTGAAGAAACATTCCCCCCAACATCTCAGTGGCTTGCGTCAGCGAAGCGTTCTATCTCGCTTGCATGACATGTCCTCGGTGCGTGGCTCTGGCTCTTTTCCAGGAGCTCTTCTTCAGTCCAGGACCTGGAATGATGGCGAAGATTTGATGTGGGAGACATGGTATTCATGGCAGAGGGAGAAAAGCTATGGTTGTCCACAGGAGGTTGTCCTTTAAGTTTCTGCTCAGAAGCAGCCTATTTGATGGGTCACATGTGATTGGTTATATATGATTGAAAGTCACATGGCTGAGTCTAATGTCAAGGGGATGAGAAATTTTATTCCTTCCATCAGAGGGATAGCAAGTCACATGTTTAAGCCTCTTACTGGAAAGGGAGTGAATAGTGATGGCAGGAGTCCATGCAAGTGATGATCGAGGGACTGAAGTAAAGGTCTGTTCCAGAGAGGTTTAGGAGATGAAGGCCACAGAGCTTGGTGCTGTGCTGCATACAGGGACCGGGGGAGGAAGACGTATCAAGAATGTTCTGGATGAATCACGCCCCATCTACAACCCTTGGACCTGACCATTTCAGAATGCTCCCGCCAGCTCCTCCAACAGTGTGCCTATCCTGCACAGGAGGGAATCTGGAAGCACCAGAGGCTGCATTGCCTGTGTGAATGTGGCAGGCTGGAGGTCCTGGGGAACTTACCCTTGTGGAGCAGTCCTCAACCAATGACTTCTGGGAGTTGATGTATAAATACCCACAACCCCTTGACCTGCAGGTGGGATAATTCTGAGCTGTGTGTCTATATTGTCCATGGGATTAAATTCCAGTCGTTCACTGTCAGGGCTAAATTAACAGTCTATCCTTTAGTAGTTGACTTTCTCCCCTATGTAATTGTCCTACTCCTACTGGTGTTCCTCAAATCACTGAAAGAAGCTCCTTGCCCTTGAACCCATCTTGGGGTTTGTTTCTGGGGAATCCCGATTGAAGACACCATGTACTGAGCCAGGGAACACCAGGGAAAAACCAGGCTTTAGGGAAGGGTCACGAATTCCCTGGAAATGTAGAGTTTCAAGAAGCTCTGCTACCTTTTTGTGGTGATATCAAGTAGGTTGATAAAAACACGTGTCTGGAGCAAAGAGGCTGCCTCTCTGTAGGAGACAGGATTATGGGACTCATTGGCATTTAGAATGCAATTAGCTCAGCGGCTAATGGAGGGAGAGATACCGTTACAGACAGTCCTAAGAAAGTGAGAAATGCTGGCTTTGAAGATAAGGAGTGAGGACAGAGGGAGCACAGAGGAGAGACCCGGTCTCAGCCAGGGGCAGGTGAAGGATGGGATAGGAGAAGAGGCCCTGAGGGGGGCTGTTGGCTAGGAGAAAGGGATTAGAGGAACATTCCAGACCCTGTGGCTGGGGGGAGAGCGGAGGAGAACATGCACGGAATTTCAAGTTGTGTGAAGAGTTGAGTATTTCATCTGTGAAAGATCTTAAACAAGCTAGAGGAGGAATACACAAGGTATTAAAATATAAGTTTACATTTTTCAACAGGAAACCAGATAATGCCATCCATTGTCTTAGTACATGGGAGCGCGTCCTGGAGGGCAGGCTGATGTCCCGAGCGCACCGTGTGGGGGACCATGTGCAGCCCGTGGAGACACCCCCGGCTGGCTTGTTCTGGGCAGGCTCAGTGCAGGGAGGCTGAAGGGAATAATGGGCACATGGACTAACGACTTCCTGTGGGCCAGCCTCCCTTTTGGGGGCTTTATGTCCATGGCCTGAATCTTACTACTGTCTGAAAATGGGGTCACTACATGACTGTTGCCACTTTATAGCTGGGAAAGCTGAGACACAGACTAAAGGAGCATGGCCAAGGTCACGCAGCTTGCTTGTGGTGGGTGGGGTGGCGGAGGACGCTGCTGACCCCAACAGCCTGGTTCTTAGCTACAGTTGCTGAATTTACTGGTTGGTTTCTCTGAGGCTGTGGAAGGAGCCCCGAAGCTTGTGTCCGGGGCCGAATCATGCTTCTGTGGTTTCCTAACACTGTCAAATTTGCAAAGGGACTTAACCTTATTGATCCCATTTCCCCATTTTGAAGGCGTGTTATGTTAGCACCTACCCAGGAGGGCGCCGAGCAAGGCAAATGGGGTAATAAGGACAGAGCCTCCAGCCCAGGAAGGTGTTAAATAAATATTAGCTGAAGTGAAATGAGGGGTCATAGCATATTGCTTTTCCTTCAACTCCACTTAAAAAAATATGAACTGTAAGAATTTTTATTATTTTTTTTTAAATAAGACTGTTAAGCCCATTAATGGCCCATGAAATGATATTTTCTCCTGGCAACTACCATATATAAGTGGCATTAAGTGGAAGCTTCGGGGGTGATTATACGAAGGGCCTGAATTATCAAGAACTATGTTAAAGACACCGTCCAAAGGAGGAGGGCTGTGTAATGAATCATGGTGCGTCCGTGCAAAGGAAACGAATGTGCTACACGGGTGATGGTGATAATCACTGTTCTCCCCAGGAGGAATAATAGCAGGTGATATTTATTTCAATTTGTCTCTCTGAAAACATACTATGAATGCATTACTTTCATCACAGCCAGAAAATCTTAAAACGTGAGGAAAACCAAGATCAGGTTGGCTTTGGAAAACTCCTCTTTGGATTACAAGGAAACCACACTACCAGGGGGTCTTGTTTTAGCCTAATTGACTGATGACTGGACAGACGCAGGGAACTCAGATGTTGAGGGCTGAGGCTCTTTGCTGTTCTGACTGAGATCATTGCACTAGTAAGTCCTACAAAGATGGTAAAATCATGTCCCTGAGGAAGGTAGGTGGCTTTCATAGGGGCCAGGCTTTCAGGCAGGCTCTTGGGGTGCACTGACCTGCCAGGTCCCAGCCTGAAGGAGCATGGTGGCATCCACGTCTAAGAAGGTTGGGTCTCATGGTCACAGCAAGGGTGGGAGGTCAAGGTTGATGGGCAGTGGTGAAGGCCAGCAGGTAAGAGAGACCTTGGCAAATTCAGAAAAGTAGAAATCCTTCAGTAAAACCCAGGGTGGAGAGACCAGGATGGAGTCTCATAGGGGACAAGGCGGGCTGGGCTAGAATGGTATAATAAAGATATATATATTTAGTGTTTGTCCCAGGTTCATGAACAGAGCTCCTAAAACTCTTAGAATTTCCTGATTGATAGGGCTGTCTTTTATTATTCACAATGTACCTCTTTTGACCACACCTGAGTTTATGCTAATGAGATGACTCTTGGAGGGTCCCTGAACAGCTTCAAGGTGGGGGCTTATTATTGGAAAAACCAACTCTGTGATGAAAGGGTTAAAACTTTCAACGCCATCCCCAGACTCTGGAGAGGAGCGAGGGGCCAGAAGTTGAGTTCCATCACTAACAGCCAATGATTTTATCAGCCATGTCTGCATAATGGAAAAAACTTTGACAAAAATCCCTACATGATGGCTTTCAGGATTTTGGGATTTGTGAACACATTGCTGCTGTTGGGAGGTAATAAGGGGCACGTGGGAACTCTGTATTTCCTCCCACCCCCCAGCCCTTGTTCTTCTCATCTCTTCCATTTGACTTTTGCTGACTTGGATTCTTTACAGTAAACCAGTAAATGCAAAGGAAGTGCTTCACTGAGTTCTGTAAATCCTAGTGAATTATCCCACCCGGAAGAGGGCATTTTGGGAAGCCCCTGAATTCATAGTCGTCTTGACATAAGCATGGGTGGGTAGCTGGGGGTCCCCTTGGTGACTAGTGTCTGAAGTGGGAGCAGTCGTACGGGACTGAGCCCTTCACCTGTGGGGTCCATGCTAATTCTGGGCAGTGAGTATCAGAACCAAACTGAGTTGTTGGACACCCAGTGGGTGGCAGCGAATTGGAGAATTGATTATTGGACAAACAACACATATTTGGAGTCAGGAGAAAAACCACACAGCCTGTACCAAGCAGGTTGACTAGCAGACCTACCTGAGAACCTAAGTGTGCAGAAGGAACTGAGCCAGGAGCCCAGGTGCAGAAACAGGACTGACGGACTTGCCGGGAGGAACGTGGTAGGAAAAGAAGTGAAGAATCATTCTTGGGAAACCAGACTTCAGCCCTATAGCTGAGCTGATGATGGAATTGGAAACCCACATTAGGGGAGATGTGCTCTGTGCAGGACCACTGATGGCCTGATTTCCTGTTAGCATCTGGTTCTCTTCCAGCCCTGCAGAGACTGGGAATAGATCTTACGTATCTGCGTTATCTGGACTCTTGTTGATTCTTACTTCTTTTTTCACCAACTTGAACATCTCCTAGTTTCCAAAACTCATTGAGAACCTTTGTATCTCCTGGTCTTTTGCTCTGTGTGTGCATGTGTGTGCATGTGCACACGCGTGTGTATGTGTGAGTGCACGTGTGTGTGCGTGCACACATGCGTGCACACATGTGTGTGTGTGTTTGGTGCAGGGCAGGGGAAAGGGGACATGTTTATATCTCTGGTTCTCTCCTGTGGGCCTTTCTCTCCTAGACTACTTGGTCTTCGATTATTTAACTACTCGAGTGTCTCTGTTTTGGCTGAGAAGCCAAAGGCTAAGGCAGTTGGTGCTAAGAACACCCACAGCCGGGAGTGGGGCATTGATTGGGTCACTAGTGCAGGGCTTACTAAGAGGATAGACTCTGCCCTGTTACCCTTGGAAACCATGCATTCCAGCCTATAGAGATGTAGCAATCGGGGGTCAGGAGATGGTTTCTCTGGAGAGAAGGGTGAAGGCTGTGCACCCCCAACTCTGACTCTTTTCCACCCCTGCACTTGGTCCTTACCTCAGGCCAAGTCAGGAGCTTCACAGAGATGACTGGGGAGCTGGCCTGGTGTGCCCATGATACCCGGAGTCCAGGAATCCCAAGGCCTGGTGTGTGTGTCTGGTCTGGGGAGATGGCAGAGTAAGGCTAGAGTGAGCGGCCCTCCTGGAAACGGGGCCAGAAGGGTGGGTATGATGGTGGGAGCTGCATTTTACCCCCAGATGGGGGAAGGATGCATGAGGGTCCCAACAGGCCAGTGGGTTTACCTGTGGGATCCCTCCCAGAGGACCAGGAGGAACTTAATAGAGAGCCTAGGGGGACCAGAATACCAGGGCTCAGGTTGGAAGCAGCCAAAGGGGCTATGGTCCAAGGTCCTCATCAGGGTAGGGATCTCCAGAGCTCCCCTAGAAGTACCCAGAAGAGAAATAGCCTATCCGGGCATCTCCCCATCCAGGGAGACCTGATTCCATCTGTATCCTCTGTGCTGCATGGAGCCCTTTGCCCCTCATCTCCATCCTGGCCTTTCCTTCTGAGTCTAGAAGGGGTCCTAGGGAATTGGGGAGCAGTGAGGGACAGAACGCCCATCTGAGCCCACCCTGCCACCACAGACCTTGTTTGTGGCACAGGGAGAGTTTTCCCTAGGACTCTGTGACCCTCGATGGGTTGGTATCATTAGAAATGGGACTGTGGCTTTGACAAAGCCATCGAAGGTCATTTGGTCCACAGTGATCACTACAGTGACCACCACAGTGACCACCACAGGGACCACAGTGGCCAGTGATCTTCCAGAACCTGTCTGGAGGCAGGGAGGGAGGATGCACAATAGGCAGAAGAGAAGGTCCGAGTCCTTGTTTATCTGCAACCTGTCACCCCACCCTGTTCAGCAACATGGTTATCTACAAGTGTCTTTCTGTAAGAATTGGTAACTTGGAGAGAAAGCTAGAATCTCCCCGACCAGCACTGTCCACTTGGCCTGTCCCTGCTCTGGCCACTTGACTGGGTTCTTCCCGAAGATGTCTTGGGGAGGGTGTGATTTTATGTTTGTAAGTCTCTCTCCTTTTTTCTCACTTTCTTGTCTCTCTACATCTATATCTTTATCCACATACATATAAGACACAAATTATTAAAAGTAAAGCCCATTATTATATATAACCATAGTAATATACATTATTAGCATATATGGCTTTAGTAATAATACCTGCTGAGTCCTGTTAGTTTACCTCCTTCATTGCTCTTAGCTCCAGCAGCTTCTCTCGGCCCCTCATTATCCCTGTTGTCCAGGCCAATAGCATCTCTAGCCTTTTGACTCAGATTTCCTGTTCTGAAATCTGACCTCTCCTCTTGGCCTCGTAGTCGGCCGGTGGGACAGGCTTCATCTCCAGATGGGAGCTCTGGGTCTGGAGGAGGCTGTGCAAATGAGTAACTTTATTGCCATTTCTAAACTGTGATGCTCCCGTGATTTTAGCAACAACAAAGACATTTTTAAAATCTCAATCTGTTTGACTTCTCTCTCTCTCTCTCTCTCTCGGGGAAGGCATTCCTATTAAAGATTCCTACAGCCCCGACATCATAGAGCATAGAAAACAAGGGATCAGGATTCAGTAGGGAGGGAGGCTTATCCCCAAATCAAGCAGCTCGTTCATTCGTTCCTGGCCCAGATCCCTGCTGTTAGCCGCTGTTAGCCAGAGGGAGCATTGACCCGGCTGTGGAGACAATGAGCGCACACCCTCCACCTCTCCCCTTCCGCGGCCAGCTGGGACCCAAAGGCCACCAGCTGGAGCTGGGGGAGGTCTTCTGTGGCCTCGGGGACGCCTCCTCCCCATGCCCATCTCCACAGGCCCGAAGAGAACATTACACTCGCCATTATTTCACTGGGAGCGAATCTGACGGAAAGTGGGCTGGTGGCTTCGCAGCATGGGAGAAAATCATTAAGATGGCTTAAGTGGGCCTTCCAGGGCAGAGAAATTCGACACCGAGCTCCCTGCTGGTAATGATGACCCGAAAATGAAGCCGTGACAGCCGGTCTGTGGCCATCTGAAGGGCTTCTCTGCATCCGAGCGTTCAGCCGGTCATTATCCAGTTGTTAAAGTTCACATTACTGAGCCCCCCCCCCCCTCTTTTTCCTTCTGGGCTTAGACCTTGTGTTGAGATGTTACAAGTCAGTTAATTTAAATCTCTCTGCTCCGCGCTCGGCACGCTCCGTGTAAACAACAAGAGGTCAGGGGATTTATCCTTGGGAATGTCAGGGGAGCAGAGGAAGAGCTAGTCCTCCCTTGTAGAGTGAACTGCCAGGTCTGATAAGGGTGCTTTGTGCCTGATTAACTGTTTCCTGCCCTACCAGGCTGCAGATCAGGCCTGCCTTCTGCCCATTCTGCTGACGGCCAGGAGGTACCATCATTTGTTCCGGATAAAGCAGCTCGATCAGGGCCCATTAGCTGGCGCTCATTCACTTCCTCGAGGAGGGAACTGGCGCTTGTGGTGGGACCCAAGGCAGAGGTTGGCGACCAGCTGAGCGGAGAGCCTGGGGTCGAGGCGTTGAAAGTCAGCGTTGTAGTTCCAGCATTTATGGGCTGGGCTACCGTGGGCGGCTTTGAACCCCAGCTTCCTTGTATTCAAGATGCACCTTCATTCCATGAACAAACCTGTCTGAAGCCCCTGGGATGTGCCAGGCATTCTTCTTGGGCTCCGGGCATTGGGTGGTGAGCAGGACGGACATGGTCCTGTCCTTAGGAAACAGTGTGGGGATGCGGGGAGAGGAAGGGCAGCCGGAAGCAAGAAACAGGATCGTTTCAGGTAAGAGACTAAACAGGGTGGATGGTCAAAAAGTGTCCTCTGGGAGGAGGGATGTCCTTGGATCATTGGTTGGTGAGGACCTGTCTCGAAGGTACCGTTGGAACAGAGACGGGAATTTGAAGGGCAGAGCTCTGGGAAAACCAGTGAAACAGGCATGGGTGAGTCTCCTGGGCCTTCGGGAAAAATTATAACCTCGTCGTTTAAAATAGCACAGATTTACGGTCTTTAACAGTTCTGGGTGCCACAAGTCTAGAACCCATTTCTCTGGGTTCAAGTTGAGGTTTTTGGCAGGGCTCTGCTCCCGCCAGAATCCTGGAGGATCTGTTTCTCTGCTTTTCTGGGCTTTCGAGCTGCGTTCCTAAGCTCCCAGCCCCTCCCCACCTCTTCAGAGCATCTTCAGAACTTTCTCGGCCTCTGTCATGTTTCGCCATCTCCTCCCTGTGTGTCGGCTTCCCCTGCTTCCCTCCTATACTCAGGAACACGCAGGGGGCCCACTGGGATAATCCAGAACAATTTCCCCATTGCACAGTCTTTCTCATGTTTATAAAGTTCCTCTTGCCATGTAACATCCATAGGTTCCGGGGATTGGGGCTTGGGCATCTTTTGGAGGGGTCATTCTTCAGCCTCCCACAAAGGCCTTCCAGAAAGAGGGAAGAGCCCCCCGAAGGCTCTGACAGTAATCCAGGCCCCACAATGGGCTGTAGTAAGGAGATGCAAGGAGGTTTTATAACAAGCTAGAGGGTTGTTGGTTATATAGTGAATCCCCCAAAATGTTAGATCTCTTAATGTTTATTGGGTGGGGTCTCAGAGGGCCAAGGGGTTAGTTACATCAGCTGCTGAGATAGGGTGGAAGACTGTGGGTTGGGAGAAAGTGGTGTCTGGGGGGTCCTGGGTAGTGGCATTGTCCATGTGGCTTCTGCAGGGAGCCCCAGCAGGACTCGGAGATGTTTGCAGATGTTCCCAGCCTTCGTAGGATAGTGGCCCCTCAGGAGCATGGCCCACCCACCAGCTTCCGGACGACAGCGAAATGCAACCCTGGGAAAGGAGCAAAGGAAGAGCAGGAGATCCTACCCCAGCAAGCTCCTCCCTCAGTCTGCAGAGGGCCTGACAGCACGCTTCTCTGCTTGGCTCTGGGGTGCTGCCTCGTTCCCGGTGGGGGCAGGAATATGGAGATTGCGCGCAGAGGGCTCAGACCTGGCAGTGGTTCTGACCGTGCCTTTGGGAAGTCCAGGGAACATTCTTGGGGTTTCTGTGCTCTGCAATCCAGCTCATAGGCTGGACAAGCAGATGAGAACAGGGCCTAAATCCTGGACAGAAATAGAGAGGTTGCGTTTTGCTTAACTTTGCCTGGGCTCTTGGCCAAGGAGGTGGTCGCCCTCATGGGTGAGGACATGGCGGGCAGGGGTTCTGGTTAAGCTGAAAAATTCTCATTTTGTCTGTCTGTGTTTGACAGGTGGGGACTGGGGAGGTCCAGGAGAGGAGAGAGCTGTATAGGGGCTCCAAACCCAGGTCTGGGGAGGTGGAGTCAAATCTCAGGGACTTTCCATTTCACTCTTGGGTCTACCCTTGAGCCCGCTCAAGCAGGACTAGAGAGGCAGGACCTGAAAAGCATGACACAGGAAGGGGTCACTGAGGGGCCATGGACCTAGGGACATATGTGCGCCCCCCCGCCCCGCTACCAAAGGCAGAGGCCTGGTGAATTCAGACGGGTGAATTCTGATTCAGGGAGGCAGAGCTCTGGAGAGATGAGCGCGGGCAGTGCTTCCTTTGAAAAAGAATCATGAACACTAGAGGTTCTGTGCAAACTGTACCCTGCACTCTGAGGGAGGACAGAAGCAGCAAAGCTTTAACAGCAGTGTTGATTTTTTAAGCTCTGGGGGTTAGGGGGGCAGGGGACTGGATAACACAGTGCCTCTTGGGGAGATGGCAAGGCACTCGGATTTAGGGGCACAGCACTAGAATCGTGAACTAGAATTTGCATCCTGGCTCTGTCCCTTTTAGCTGTGCAACTGTGGGAGAGCCCTGTAACTTCTTTGAGCCTCAGTTTTACCATATGTGCAATGGGGGATAATACTGCTTCGTTGTTGGCTGTAAGGATTGAAGGAGGTAATGCACACACTGCTTGGGAGGTAGTAAGTGTGTTCATTTTCTAGTGCTTCTATGTGAATTACCATAAAAAAGGGTGGTGAAAAAAGGAAGAAATGTATTCTGGCACAGTTCTGGAGGCTGGAAGTCTGAAATTGAGGTATTGGCGGAGTCACGTTCCCTCTGGAGGATATGGGGAAGAATCCTTCTTGCCTCTTCCAGTTTCTAGGGCTTCTGGTGGTTTTGGTGTGTCTTAGCTTGTAGCTTCTCACTCCGGTCCCTGTTCTATCCTCATATGGCCTTCTCTGTGTGTTCCAAACCTCTCTTCTTTCCTTATAAGGACATCACCTTCCTTTAGTATAAGAACACTGCATTGCATCTGCAAAGACCCTATTTCCAAAGAAGGTCACATTCACAAGGACCAGTGTTTAGGATGTCAGCATATTGCTTGGTGGGATACCTTTCAACCCACAATGGTATGCTCCGAATAAAAGGTGTCATTACCATTATAATGTGATTTCCCGCCTGAATTGGCAAGTGCCAACTTTCCTAGAGGAAAACACTATAATCCTATATTAAATTCATAGGAAAACACAGTCCATTTGTTCCTTCTGTGTCAATTGCACAGTTCAGGCTGAATTCAACTGAAAAAGTCACCCGCCAATCAGGCATAAAGCAGACCCATTGTGAATGTTGGGACGATTCGGTGAATTCTGTGAAAGGAACGGGCTTGGGTCAAGGTGTTGGCAGCTCCCGTTGACGACATGGGTGCATATGAACATTTCTGTAAGCAGTCGACTCTAAACCCCATCCTCCATTCTGAAGCACCCAGACCTTTAATTACCTGCATTCGGGAACCCCTCTCCCAGTGCCTGCTCATACAGCAATAGGAACAAATGTTTCTTAGGCAAAGATTTCTCACTCTTTGCACTATTGACATCTTGGACTAGATAATTCCTTGTCATGGGGGCTGTGCTGGGCACCGTAATAGGTTTACAGCACCCCTGGCCTCTACCCACTAGATCCTACCAGCACTCCCCAATGGGGATAACCAAGATTGCCTTTGGACATTGCCAAATATTCCCTGGATTGCAAAATCACTCTCAGCAGAGAGCCAGTGGGTTAGAGGAAGCAAGCAAGCCAATGGGAGATGATAGGAGTGTGTGGATGTTGTCAAGGGCGGGATAAGCAGGACAGTATTATGGATGCTGTTTGGCCGTTCTCCAAATTTAATGTTGCACTTGGGCGGATAAACACATTCAGACCTACTAAGTTCTATAGCATTGGTTGGGAAGAACTTGAGTTCACAACATGTTTAAGAAATCAGTTTTTATCCATTCTTTCCACCCTTAATGCAGTAAATGTTCATTGGGGATCGGCTGGGTGGTAGGTACGATACCCTGTACCTGCAGGGATCTAAAGGAACCATAGCTCTGAGTGTTACTTACATGGATGTACCCAGTTATATAGCACAAAGATTTTGCTATCCAGGAACTGTCCCCCCAAAGAAAGAAGAAGAAACCAAAGTGCCCTCCCAAAAAGCTATGTGGGGGATTGTGTTGAATACAGCTAAAGGTATAGGCACAAGATGAGAAGTATCGTGGAAGAGGCACTAATGGGCTCTCATTGATGGTGGGCTCTCATTGATGGGGTAGGAGGAGCAAGGACATTTTCATAGGTGATACACCATTAAGGAAGGCTTAAAAAGAGAGAAGCCAGATGAAGGGAGAGAAGAGAAATTCCAAGCTAAGGGAACAGTCAGTGGAAGGACAATGAAGCCTGATGCCTCACGGTCTATTAACAGATCCATTGGAAAAATGAAGTACATGGTTACCAGAGGCTACAAACCAATGGACACAGACTTCATTCAAGCTGCAGGTGTGTTCTTTTTGGCCTGAAGAATGTATGCAGTCATCCAGCCATCCATCCACCCATTCAATTAATTAATTTTACTTGTCAGCATTTAAGAATATGGAGACCTTGTATGAAAATTAATTACTTGATTTCTTTTAAAGACATGAAAGATCTGGTTAACGAGCAGTGGTATTAATCAGAGAGAGCATTCCTGGTGGGAATTCATATGTAGAAGGAGGGAAAGATATTGAAGATACTTAGTTACTGTAGCAAGTTCTTAGGCGAAAGAGGGGGAAAACATGGAAAATGGGAACACCATGGCTTCTTTTGATTATTGTGAGGGGCAGATACAGGGGGAAACTGATTAGGTGGAGTCTTGATTTCAATAAAAGCTGAAGCTACCCACATACCATTCATGGCGGTGGGCACCTGCATCACGACGTGATCGTAAGGAAACCACATGCAAATGAAGTCATCAGTAGTTAGATGCAGAACTCATCTATTCAAATCTGTGCTGGGGAACATCTGGGTCTGAGTTTCAGCAGGGTTGTGCCACAGATGAAGAATGAGGTCAAGAAGGATGTAATTTGAATTGTGAATGAGAAGGGTTCCTTGAGCCTACCCAATGGATTGTCTGTATCCTTGTTCCACTGACTGACTTACTGTAGTGTAGATAATACACAGCAAGACAGCTGTGTTTCTATCTTGCTGTTCCTGTTCTGTTCACCAGCGACACTCTCTGGAAGCAGTGAGGGCTGGTAAATGCCAGAAGCCCACTCATCTCATAACCTGTGAACATTCATCGGATGTGGCTGCCTTTGTGTGTGCCTGTTCCTTACCGTGCCCTCTGTGGCCTCACCGTCAGGTAGAGTGTGGAGTGGAGAATAGAGTGTCTGCTACTTGGTCCAGTGGGTAGATAGGTAAGATTTTGACGATAGGGACCCCAGTGACTCTAGTTGCTAGTAGGGACCCCTTGAGCTCAGTGGACCCACATTGAGGGCCATGTGGTTGAATAAGACAGCTCCAACAAAGACTCTTGACACTGGATTGAGTTTCTTAAAGGGTGCTGCTTCAAGGCCAGTGATAGTGAATGTATTTGGGCCACATTTGCAAGTGGGTATGACCTTTTTATGTCCCTGGAGGAACCCTGGATATGAGCTCCAGTAGGTGGAGCAGAAGGTGTGATCCCTAGGGGATGGGAGAAATACCGGTCTCTGATGGGTTTGATACAGACCTCAAGGCAAGGCTTTGACTGCAAGTGATTTATTTGGGAGGCAATCCCAGCTCCTGCAGGGAGACAAGAAGTGAGAGGGGGAAGGGAAGGAGGCCAGTATAGAAGGCAGTGAAGAGCATGGTGCTGCTGTGCTCAGCTGAGGGCCTCTGGGCACCTCTGGGGGTAGTGTGGTGTCCTATTGAGGAAGTGAGCAAGCTAGGGCATTTCTATCCCTACCTCCATCCATTAAAGCCTGAGCTCCCACTGCGTTCAATTCCCCAGCACTCCTGGATGGTGTTGTGTGCCGATTAAGGGCACCCTTGTAGTCACAGAAAGCCCCCAAGCAGAGTCACGGTGCCTAGAACGGTGAGTGGCAGAGGAACAAGGAGGGGCTGGGCAGTGTCTGCTCTTATGTGAAGTGTCCAGCGCAAGGGGCTCCTGCAACAAAGACTGGACATGGGTTTAGTGGAAGCGTTAGGAAAACCTACCTGAGCAGGGATGCTGGTCCCTATCCACCCCAGGGATGCTGGCAAACAGAAACGACGGGGCACCAGTGAATCTGGTTAGAGTCAGAGCTGTGACAAGTCGCCTTGGGAAGAAGGAAACTGAAAGAAACTCCCTCTTACCAGGGAAGTGATTTGCCCATGGAAGATCAGAACCCCTGGCCGATGTCTTAGTTGTGATGTTGGAGCTCTGGGTGGCCATCCCCCTGTAGAGAGGCTCAGAAGGTGCAGGAAAGGTAGAGGTTAGCGACGTGGTGGAGGGAGAACCATCTTTGCAAACTACTGATTCTATAGGAACCATAAAAGGTAAAGAGAACGTTGCTAGAAGTCAAGGGGGAGGCCACTGGAGCATCACAGATGGAACCAATCATGACCGTCACTTGGGAAAATCCAGTCTGTGAAAAGAGCCATGAGAGTCCATGATGAGCGGAAGAGTGTGCTAAGGGGTCGTCAGGATGCAACCATGTTTCCGAAGTTCATATCTTCTCTGTGAGCCCTGCCACTCAGTTTTGGCTAACATTCAGTCTGCAAAATCCAGAGACAGGGTTTCCACCCCCCTACCCCCAGCCTTATTGGGGTATAAGTGTCAAATAAAAGTTGTATATATTTAAAGTGTACAACAAAATTATTTGATACACACTTTTGTTGTTGTTTTTTGGTAAGGAGAGTAATGCTTACACCTCCAGGTGGTGTTTGGGTATTTGCCATATTCTTTGTAACTACTGTTCTGGTTGCTTGGTCTCCACAAGTGAGGGATCCTCTTGGGAAGAGAGGTTAGCCCTTCCTTAGGATGCCACATCGGTCTTGTATTGGGTTGTGCGAGACCCAGTAAAGTCTGAGGTGAAATCTAGGGGTGAAACTGCCTATGGGCCACTCAGTAGTCTAGAAACATGAGAGAACAAGGCCATCCTTGGGACGATGAGGCAAAGTGGTGGACAGAGTTGCTGGCAGTGGGTCCTGGCGTGGACGTGCTGGGCACACGGCCAATAGTGGCTGGTGCCTATATGAGGTCATTTGTTTTCTGGTTCCTCACAGCCTGCGAGATCCAGCTTCACTCATTTTTTGCAATTGGTTTTGTCCTTCTAAGCATTTGGGTCTGCGAGCCTGATTTCCTGTGTGTGTGCACGTGTGTACTCGCGTATAAGAACTTGCGCGCACTTTAGATCTGTCGGTAACTTAAATATATTAAACTTTCATGGGTTTACTAATTTCAGGAGCTGACCTATCGAAATGGGATTTGATCCAGCCCTCCGCGAGAATCAGCTCAGTCAAGGAGCGTGAAATATAAAAGCAGTAATTGTGCTTTACCGGCTTTTCATGATACGCCGGAGGTAGATGTGGTAATCCGAATGGCTAATATGATTGATTCTGGAAGGAGTTTCAGAGGGAACAGCTTGGTGCTTGCTGAGCCAAACTGCGGAGGAAAGGCCTCACTTACAAGAGAACTCGGAAGCCCTCCGATATTCTAGAAAGTTACTGACCCCATGGCTTTCTCTGGGGTCTTTTGCTTCTTTGCCTGAACTAGCAGGTTCTGTGCAGCAGGTTTTAGGAAGCCCGATAGGGTGAGGGAGCAGATGTAGCTTCTCTTCTACTGGGAAGTGGGAACATTGGGTGACTTAATTTAGGCATTTGTCTCCATAATAGTGAGGGATAGAGCGTGAATTCTCTTTCTTTCTCTTTTAAGCTTTTGACTGAGTGGGTCTTTTTTTTCTTTTATTTTTTTTAAAGATTTTGTTTATTTATTTGACAGAGATCACAAGCAGGCAGAGAGGCAGGCAGAGAGAGAGGAAGAAGCAGGCTCCCCACCGAGCAGAGAGCCCGATGCGGGGCTCGATCCCAGGACCCTGGGATCATGACCTGAGCCGAAGGCAGAGGCTTTAACCCACTGAGCCACCCAGGCTCCCCTGAGTGGGTCTTTTGAGTGACTTTCCCAGATGACTTGCTTGCAGTGGCCCACGACAGAGACACTCACTGGAGGGAAATCTCAGTTCCTCTGGCACTGGGATCAGACGAGAGCAGGGAAAAGAGTGTGGGTTTTGCAGGTCAAGATGGAGGTGGATTGGAATCTAGTTGGGACTTGTGCAAGTTATTCAGACTCTCTGTGCCCTGACTTATTTGTCTTCCGTGAGAGGGTCAATCCTGCCCCAGAGTCTGTCGAGAGTGGTGTGTAAGAGGTTAATGGGGGTGAAGCACCAGGTGTGCAGCGGGCAGTAAATTCTAATCCAAAAATTCTGTCACCAGGGTTCTGACCTACCAGTCTGAGTTCTTTTTTTAAATTTTTAAAATTTAATTTATATTCATTGTTTATAGACCACACCCAGTGCCCCATGCAACATATGCCCTCTTTAATACCATCACCAGGCTCACCCAACCCCCCACCTCCATCCCCTCCAAAATCCTCAGTTTGTTTCTCAGGGTCCACAGTGTCTCATGGTTTGTCTCCCCCTCTGATTTCCCCCATCTCTGAATTTTTCATTTGCCTCATTTTTTTTTTTTCCCCCATACAGCGTGGGGAACTTGCCACATGCTCAGTACTCTTGTCGTAGGGACTGGGAATTGGAAGGTGAGCCATCAGGAAGGTTCTAGAACCACCACGAAGGTCCAGAGTGAGCACAGTCACATACCGCATGAGGGTGAGAACACAGCACTCAGAGAGACCAGCTCACGGAATGGGCTCTGCCTGAGAGCAGGAGGGAGTGGGAAGTTGGCAGGGGGGCAGTCTGTGTCGAGTCCCAGAGGAGGACCGTGCATTGGCTCCGTGGACAGGGTCGGGGAGGACATTCCAGGCAGGGCTAATGTAGGCAGCAAGCCCTGGACGTAACCCCCAGCTGGCCTTGCTTTCCGTTCAGCTGGTGGGGGAGGAGCCATTTGGCAGGGGGTCCTGGCTGCCTCCTCATTTGAGCACTGATTGTTTTTCTGTTTCTGTTAAGCCTCAGGATCCCAGAAACCTGGAGATTAGTTGGCATTTGATACTAAGAATCTTTGACATCTGGCTCAGCGACATGTTCGCGCTGAGTTTTCTGTGATCAGAAGAGACTCATCTTGGAAAGTAGATTTTTTTTTTTAATCTCTTTAGCTTTTATTTTTTTTATTTTAACTTTTAATAATCAACTTTATTGAGGTATAGATTTCATAAAGTAAAATGCAGGCATTTTGAATATGTTGCTGGTTTAATTTTTTTTTTTATTCTTTTTTTTAAAAAATTATTTTTTATTTTCTGCATAACAGTATTCATTGTTTTTGCACCACACCCAGTGATCCATGCAACCCGTGCCCTCTCTAATACCACCACCTGGTTCCCCCAACCTCCCACCCCCCGCCCCTTCAAAACCCTCAGATTGTTTTTCAGAGTCCATAGTCTCTCATGGTTCACCTCCCCTTCCAATTTCCCCCAACTCCCTTCTCTCTAACTCCCCATGTCCTCCATACTATTTGTTATGCTCCACAAAAAAGGGAAACCATATGATTATTGACTCTCTCTGCTTGACTTATTTCACTCAGCATAATCTCTTCCAGTCCCGTCCATGTTGCTACAAAAGTTGGGTATTCATCCTTTCTGATGGAGGCATAATACTCCATAGTGTATATGGACCACATCTTCCTTATCCATTTGTCCGTTGAAGGGCATCTTGGTTCCTTCCACAGTTTGGCGACCGTGGCCATTGGGAAGTAGATTCTTTGACCTGAATTACACATGCCCTTCTGTAGCCTGAGATCAGGTCTTGAGTTATTGTTGTGTTTTAAAGGCGCTCATCTTGCTCTTTTTATTTTATCTGTAACCTCTAAGGTGTAGCAGATTATACAAGTTCCCAGATTGAACATGGGACAGCGACTTGACAAGCAGGGGCGTGGGCGTGGATCCCAAAATGTCAGGTAGGCCCTGGGGAAGGTGGCAGGACAGTTAACCTGGCTTCCCTGGGTTCTAGGTTTTCATATTTATTTGTTTAAATTGAGATATAATTGGCATATAACACCGTATTGGTTTTCGGTGTACAACACAGGGATTCAGTGAATGTACATGGTATGAAATGGTAAGTTTAGCTAACAGCGCTGTATTGTAAAGTTGCTCTGAGAATAAGTCTTAAAAGTTCTCATTATAAGAAAAGTAAATCTGTAGCAGGGTGCTAGGTTTTTAGACTGCATGACCTGTCCCCCTCTTACCTCTGTGGTCTCTTTCTTTCTTTCTTTTTTTTTTTTTTTCTATTTTTAAAATGTAAATTCCATTAATTAACCCATAGTGTATTATTAGTTCCAGAGGTAGAGTTCAGGGATTCACCAGTTGCATGTAACACCCAGTGCACTTCCCATCAAGTGCCTTCCTTCATGCCCATCCCCCAGTGACCCCATCCCCCTGCCTCCTTCCTCTCCAGCAGCCCTCAGTTTGTTTCCTTTGTTTAAGAATCTCATAGGGTTTGTCCTCCTCTCTGATTTCCTCTTGTTTTATTTTTCCTTCCCTTTCCCTATGCTCCTCTGTTTTGTTTCTTAAAGTCCACATACGAGAAAAATCAAACGATAACTCTTTTCCTGCCCGACTTATTTCGCTCAGCATAATCTCTTCCAGTTCCATCCATGTTGATACAAAAGTTGGGTATTCGTCCTTTCTGATGGCTGAATAATATTCCATCGTGTGTATGGACCACATCTTTATTCATTCGTCTGTTGTGGGCATCTCAGCGCTTTCCACAGTTTGGCTATTGTGGCCATTGCTGCTATGAACGCTGGGGGAGCAGGAGCCCCTTCTTTTCACTACATCTGTATCTTTGGGGTAAATACCCAGTAGTACAATCACTGGGTTGTAGGGTAGCTCTATTTGTAACTTCTTGAGGAATCTTCATAGTGTTTTCCAGAGTGGCCGCACCAGCTTGCATTCCCACCAACAGCGTAAGAGGGTTCCCCTTTCTCGGCATCCTCGCCAACATCTGTCTTTTCCTGTTAATTTTAGCCATTCTGACGTGATCTCCCTTTTTAAAGCTCTCCTCATACTCTGGGCCAGGCTGATGGAAATATGGAAGCTGCCCGGCTCTCTCTCGCCCTGGCCTGTGCTGGAGATTCGTGGCTTCTCCCTCGTGTCTGGCCAGCTCATGTCCATTCTTCGGGCTCAGCTTCACTTTCCCAGATCACGGGAGACTGGGTTGGATGCCCTCCTACTTGTTTCAATGACCCCGTGACTCACCTGTCCTATAGCTCCCATACCAGATGGTAATGGTCTTCTCAAGTGCTTCTATCACTGACTCAGCTGGGAGCTCCCTGAGGGCAGGGGTGATGCCTGGCTCTTGGCTGTATCTTCTGTGCCCAGCACAGGGCCAAAAATACAGCTGGTGGGATGCCTGGGTGGCTCAGCAGGTTAAAGCCTCTGCCTTTGGCTCAGGTCATGGTCCCAGGGTCCTGGGATCGAGCCCCACATTGGGCTCTCTGCTCAGCAGGGAGCCTGTTTCCTCCTCTCTCTGCCTGCTTCTCTGCCTACTTGTGATCTCTGTCTGCCAAATGAATAAATAAAATCTTAAACAACAACAAAAAAATACAGCTCATGCTCAATATCTCCTTAGTAATGGAATGAATGCACACGTGTGCAGTGCATGAGAGCACTTAGGCCTTACACCTTCAGTCGTGGAATCACCAGGATTACTCTTGGACCTTTATGATTCACAGCCAGGCACTCGACAAAGCTGGCCTTTCGCCGTGTCCAGAAGAGGTGGCCGCTGCAAACAATCAGATGCTTATTCCAGAAAACTCCAGTGGGGGCAGGGCAGGGGGCAAAGGCTGAGGGATGTTGAATCTTCAGTTCACAGAGCTTCTTTAGAAATGTTGAGGGCCGATTGTTACTCGTTTCTAATAAGAAAATAGTCAAGATCTTAGGATCTGAGAATTGTCAAGAAAGTACTGAGCTCTGGTCTAAGAGCTTTAGGAAGGTGGCCCAACCAAATGCGTGGTTCCCTGCTCCAGCCCGGCCCATTGTCCTTCTTCACTGTCTCATTGCCACAGTGAGTGGACCCTGCTCCTGATTCCGCCAGTTTTTATAGAAACAATAAGCCGTGTCTTTTAAATTTACTTTCTCCCACAGAAGCTAATTTAATATTTCGAGAGAACCAACAGCCAAGGCCGGCCCTGGATAGTTGTTATTTATATGATCATAAAAAAGACAGATCCAGCTCCTGATGTTACTAAATTGTCTTTGGGAAAGGCGCTAAGAGGGACTGAGATGTGTCTCTGCCATGGGAGAGATAAAAATGAAATTGTCTAAAAGTCATCCCGGAACGCGGGCCTGGGAGGCTGCGGGCTGCTCAGGGCCGAGAGTGTCCCCTTTCCCTCCGCCGGGCTCTTTTATGTGACTTGGCTTCCTCTGAAGGTACAGAGGTTGTTTTGCTCCTTTGAGACTATCTCTCTGCAGACAGTTCGGGCTAGGAATAGATTCTTTTTATTGTTATGATCGAGCTGTATAATAATCCTGAAGAGGCAAGGACAGTAATCGTGTTCCGGCTGGTGTGCTGTCTTACTTTGTCCAGGAGGGACAGGGAAGTTCAACTCTGAGCTTCTTAATTGTTACCTGCAGGCTACACTTTCTTGCCTGAATGGGCGTCTTCTTCTCCGGGCTGCCAGAAGATAGGGGGTGATGAATTCTTAAAAGCTGCTGCCCCTCAGGGCGTAGGAGGTCAGAAACAGGAGAAGTACACGATAGGGAGAAGAGACACCACAGAAATTCCTGTCCGGCTCAGAGTCTGGCCAGACAACTTTGTTCCAGGCAGTGAGAGACCGACGATTCTCATTATTCATAGTCGTGATCTTTTCTGAAACCACGATGAATACTGACCGTGGGAATGCTGAGACACCACATAAGGTTTGTCTCCTGCAAGCCTCTGGTCCCAACATTTTCACCAGTCAGTCAATACGTAACTTTGTTTCTGCATGTTTCTGTTTGAAGACCTCTTATTTAATAAAGATCTTGATTCATTAAAATCAAACTGACAGCCCATAGCACCAGATCTCACGCCGGAGTGGGGCTGATCTCATATGGGAGGCAGAGCACCAGACCGTCCGAGTACCAGACCTCTCTCCAGCAGGACGCCCGGGGGCCCTTTTCAACAGAAAAAGGACCAACGGAAAGCCGCAAAACGTAAAACAAAAGAAAACCAAGCAAAATACACACATAAAAAACCAAAAACATGACACAAAAACAGGCTTCGAGAAGGACTGTTTGTGCAGTGTGAGAGCTGAGACACAACGGTGGAATGTCGCCTTGCCCCATCTCAGATGGGAGTGAGCTTGTTGACTGATCAAATTATTTGTAGCTTTGTGTGAGTCTTTTAATGACCACGGAACGTCTGCAGGGACTGATTTTGTGTTTACAAATGAAATTTTAGCAAAGAGGTGAATTTGCAAGGATGGATTCTGCAAGTCATAGGATGAGCTATGGTTCAAAGCCCAACTGAGAAGTGTGCTTTCTTCTGGGGGCCTGTGTCTGCCCCTCCAGAACGCCCCACTTCCTCCCTGCCCTCCTAGCCTCACGTGGACCCTTGGCACTGGGTCTATGCCTGGGTTCTGCTTTGTTCCCAAGAGCTGACTGGATCAAGCCCCAGTTTTGGGAATCTGCTTTTTTGATTTCATGAGCCTACCTCCCTGTCTGGTTCATCTGCCTAGAAAGGGTTGGTCCAGTGAGGGCCTGGGCCTTGTCTGGGCCAGTCTTTCTTGGGCCCCGGTATGGGGGCCTGAGGCTGGAACTAGTGCATGAGACCCAGCAGCCCATCACAGGCTTCCCCTCCGACGGCGCATGGCCACGGAGTGTATGTGTGTGTCTGCTGGGTACCGTGGTGGGAAGGTGCAGCTCCCACCCTGAAGGTGTTCACAGCCCAGAGGGGCAGACAGGTAGTTAAAACACACAGGATGCTTTTTGTCCACATTCCTCCCATGGAACCCCTCCCCCAGACTCTCACCAGCACAAATCAATTCTGCTCTTTTCCTCTCAAAACCTGTTCCTCCCCGTCGTTCTTCCGGGCTTCCCGCACTCCCGCTGCCCCCCGCACCCGACTGGATCTCTGTCCGTTTCCCATCAATTACGCATCCTGGACAACGTTCAGCCCTGTCTGTCCTCTCCCTGCCACCACTTCCTTGTGCCGGGGTGAGTTATGGACACAGTGTCCACCCTGCTTGCTGCAGGACGGCTGGAGAAAGATGTGCGAAGTGCAAATGTGTCCAGATCTGTAATCAATAGAACTTTATACGATACGCTAAAGGCTGACATTTCAATGAACAAAGAAACTATTGAAGTTTTACTCTCCCGGTCAAGTATTTAGACCTTTTAATGGATCCTAAATGCTTCACATGGCACTCCTGTGACCTCTTTTAAATGTATGCCGTCCTTTTCAGTATGGACATGTCTATAGATATCTTTAGCTTCTGTGACTCCTTTTATAATATTGCTAAGTTATAAATGAAATTAATAATTCTTTCACAATAACCCAGAAGCCATTAATATTGTTCCTATGGAGATATTGGTGCCTTATATGTCATTTAATTCACATTTTTGTTAGCTCTCTAAAATCTCTTTAAGGTCTGTGTGTACCTAATATATAAAGAATGCCATATTTTTTTAGGCACTACACATATTCTCTCATTGAATTCTTACAACCCCAAGAGGCATTCAGTCTCATCAATGGGGGATCAGAGAGGTTAAGTAACCAGCACATAATTACACAGCAGTTGCTCAATGTCAGAATCCAATCCATATCTGCTCAGTTCTGAGAACAGGTGTCGGGATTCCTTTGGGAATGACAAGGTGAATAACTTATAGGTCTTACAGAGACCTCCCCCCATTCAGTGGGAATGAGGATCAGCCTCAGAGTTTTATGTAGTTTGTTAGCATTGTACCCCCTCGAAGTTCAACTGGAGAAGCACAATCATTAAGATGGAAACACATATATGTATGCACACATATAGAGTATTTGTATGCATGTATTTTATAAATGTAGCACATATACATATGCGTTCTGTATGTGTTCATGTGTATTTGTCTATGTGTATAGCTGTAATGTACATTTGTGTACATATTCTGTATGCACACCTACATGCAGATGTGTATGTGTATATATGTATATTGGATGTGAGCACGTCCATACACTGGGTGTGGACTCTAGAGTCAGAGGGATGTCAGCTTTGAATCCTGGCTTTTCTGTGGACTAGTGGGTGACTTTGGACAAATTAGCTAACCTCTTGAAATTTACTTTATTTGTGTGAAGTCAGGCTGATAATAGAACTATTTTGTTATATAGGGTGCTTGGGTGGCTCACTCGGTTAAGCGTCTGCCTTCAGTTCAGGTCATGATCCCAGGGTCCTGGGATCGAGCCCTCATGGAGGGGCTCCCTGCTCAGCGGGGAGTCTGCTTCTCCCTCTCCCCTCCCTGCTGCTCCTGCTCTTTCTCAAATAAATGGTCTTTAAAAAAAACCACTCTCATTATAGTTGCCATGAGGGTTAAATATGATAATACACATGAAATGGTTTGGATATTGGCTAGCTTAATAAAATGTGTCGTTATCATTATTATTATTACTGTTGTTACTACTTAAGTATGTGTGCCTGCTTTATGCTGCTCATTCATTCAGAAACTGCCTTTTGTTTTGTTTTGTTTTATACCCTCTAAGCTTCAGTCACTAGGATCAGTGCTTAGGATACAAGTAGATGACACCTAATCCTTCTTCCCTCAAGGATCTCCGTGGTCACTGAAACACCATGGCAGACCTCTGTAGGAGGAATTAGTTTCTTAAATTTCCAAAACAGAGTACGGAGGCCACGAGCATTGTCAGCTTCTAACTAATTGGGGGAAAAAGGTGCTGGGATTCCAAACCAAGACTTCTGAATGTGGATTCTTTCTTTGAAGCCACATCTAGACTCATTTGAATGGGTTGCAATTATGTTTTCAAGTTTCTAAAAGAATTACATATTTATGATCTTAGTTTTGAGTCTTGCCAGAATCTTGGTAGAATAGGGTATATATCCTTATCCTTTTTGTGGGTGAGGGTTCTGAGGCTGTGATGGATACAGGCTCCCCAGGTGGCATGGCTAGCAAATGGCAGAGCCAGGAGGCAATCCAGGACTCTGTCCTGTGCTCTCCTGTGCTGCCCTCCATGTGGGGTAAATTGTCCAGTGGTCTCTTGTTGAATTTTGGAACCTCTCCTGAGTTAGACCCAAATCTGCTTGTTGATACTGAGCTATGACCCTCCCCCATAGCTCTATTGTTGGGCTGGGAAGAGAGATGGGAGAAAGAGCCCCTTCCTCTCCTTCTGACTCTATTTTGGCCACTCTGACTCATTCCTGATGGCCTGCTTTTCTTTGTCCAGAGTGGGGAGCCAGAAGAAATTGACTCCTCCAGCAGTTGTGTATGGGAGGGGCCCATCTGGCATCAGTACACCCCAGGGTACTCCCCCCATCACAGGTCTGCCAAAGAGATTGACATCAATGTGGTTGGCATGGCCTCTCCAGGCCCTCTGGGATGGAGGATGGGAAAGAACCCTGGGTCTGTGAGAAGCCAGTAATGCCAGGGCAAGAGCTGTTCTCTCTGGTGGAGTGGGGCTCTGCAGGGCAGCTGATGGGAAGAAGAGATAATGTAATGGGGAGGAAATTGCTGCTGGACTTGGGATCCCTTTGGCTTTGGACCCATTCAGCCAGCGGTGCTGCTCCTTTATTCAGTGGCATGCTGTGGTATCTACTAGAGAAACACCAGAAGAATCAACACTAATGAACTCTTTTTGATGAGCCAGCAGCTGGAGTTGGCAAGAACATGTTAGCATATGAAATCAGGCAGAAGGATTTTTTCTTTTTTTCTTTTTAACTCTACTTTTTTTTGTGTGTGAAAATCTGTGAAGCTCTTACTGTTGTGAAGTAAGGGTATCACGTTCATTTTACATATGTTACAGTTTGACAGTAGGGAGGTAGCCATTTTGTGCACCTGTTATGTACTAAGAGATTTATTTATGGTGTTGTCATTTTAGGAAGGAATTTATTTTCAAAGTCTTACATGGTCATGGTTGAAAAAACATTAAGGTTAGGTGAGCCCATTAGGCAAGTAAACTAGATCAGCAAAAGTGCTGACAAAGGGTGAGAAAAATCTAGAATGGATGGTAGAGGAGGTAGATGATGAATATCAACTGTGGTCTTGGGTTCAGCAATAGTAGTGGAGACTGTAGCTTGTCTGACATCCCACTAACTCTCTTCTTTTAAGAAGAATCACTTTTAGAGTGGAACCAACTTAAGGTGAGGCATGGCTGGATCTGAGTGGTGCAGGTCATGGGCTGTGCTCAGTCTCACTCCCTCAGATCCTTAGAGTACTCCACAAAGACCAGCTTGACTTCCAGTGGCCAGCATCTGTCAGAGGTGAAAAACCCCATTCTACCTGAGAATGGGCTGGAGTTTACCAGAAATTATGTCCTCCCAGAGAAAGCCCTTAATCCATGATTAAGGTATGTAGGGGCATAAATGCCTCCACTCCCTTGTCTGTTGACCAAGATAATTCTTGAATATTTTTCCTTCTATTTTTGCAGAGTTTCTCCTTGGGATTAATCTCCAGTAGCTCACATTTAACTGTCTTGAAAACACAATCCTGGGCATCTGGGTGGCTCCATGGGTTAAATCTCTGCCTTAGGCTCAGGTCGTGATCTCAGGGTCCTGGGATTGAGCCCTGCATCGGGCTCTCTGCTCATCAGGGGGCCTGCTTCTCCCCCCGCCCCACCTGCCTCTCTGTCTATTTCTGATCTCTCTCTCTCTCTCTCTCTCTCTCTCTGTCAAATAAATAAATAAAATCTTAGAAAAAAAACCCCACAATCCTTCCTGGCCCCTCTTTTTCTGTGTCTTGCACCTTCTCTCTTTCCTGTATCCTTTGCAATAATGTTAGCCACTTGTTCTCGAACCATGGTATAAAACAGCATTGATCAGACCAGTCTGTCACTTGTTTTTGTAAATGAAGTTTTACTGGAGCACAGCCATGTTATTCCTTTACATATTGTCTAGGCTCCTTTCACACTATAAGGATGGAGTAAGTTGACTGGTTTGACAGAGATAGTATGGCCTGGAATGGGGAATATATTTACTATCTTGTCTTTTATGGAGGAATTTTGCTGACTCCTGGCTTAAATTGTGCTCCTGGGGACATCCAAGCTAAAATAGCATTTATAGGACACATTAGGTGAAGAAAGTTGAATGGTTACGGCAATGTGGATGGGGCAGAGAGGATGCCCTTGAGAGGAGCAGAAACCTGTAGTAGAGATGTTTGAGGTCACCACTGAAGGACACAGGAGGGGATACACTTACCCCAGCCTCAGTTCTTGTTTCTCCTTGGTGAAATAATAACTATCCTCAAGGATTATCCTTTTAAAATCCCACCTGTTCCTGCAACCTCCTACTAAGATCCTATCTACCCTGTCTTCTTTTTTACAGCATCTGTTTCTTCCTTTATTCCAGCTCTCATGGGAATTGCTGGTTTTCCTCTTTGATTCAACCACCACACTAAGCTTCCTGAGGGCGGAGATCAGGCTTCGCCGTCATTGCTCACAGTACTCAGTTGGGAGGGATGTAAACCGTTCAGGTAGATGCTCTGTCAACGCTTCCTGAGTTGAGCATAAAATCTCCCCAACCCCTCCTGCTATTTTTATTCCTGGCGACCGATGCCATGCACACATAAAGGCAGTGGGGCTGGAGGGGGCCCAGCAGCCATGGACTCATGATTCCCTTCCACCCTTCCTGAGCTGGTTGGCTCAGATGTGCATACACTTGACCTCTGACCTTGGATTCATTATCTCTGTGTGCCAGACTCTGAGCCAATCGGTTCTAGACAGATGGCTCTTCAAAGCCAGTGACTGTGGGATTTGGAGCAGCCATTGCCCAGAGTGTAAGCTTCCTTCCAGCTGATTCTTATTATCCCTATCCTAGCCTATCAGCAAGTGTGAAATTATCCTGGCCATTCTCTAAAAAGGCTTCTCCATCTTCAGTAGGTCCTACTGCCAAGGCTTTTCCCAAGCCTACATGGTAATCAAAGATTTAAGTTCAAACTCTCCAAAAGGGCAACTTTTCAAATTCATCACGAAGTCTTCTGAAATGTGTTAAGTAATGCATTCAGTTCCTGCTGATGGATGAAATGCTGAGGCCATTATCATAATGTAGTGCCTTGTTTTTTTGGCTGAAAATTGTATTGGGTTTTTGACATGAGGAGCCAAGTGGCAAATTGTAATAAACTGCAAGAGAAATCAGCTATAATTCAATAGTCACAGGGGTCCCTTGAGGGAATAATAACAGTAACAATAATAAAAACAACCCCCCACTAACTTTCTCATCAGGTTCTGAGACATAGAGTGGGTAATGTTTTGATTACACTGCTGGGCCAGCAGATCAAACCTTGACTCCATTGATGGGCAAACATCAATCATGTTGGCATGTCTGATGGAGCCAAACAGCATGTCGATTTGATGATTGCTTTGTAAAATTTATCATCCCTCCAAGCATGGTCACACATCCTGAACACCGCCACCCCTAGGACCAATGGGAAGGGCTGTGGATGGGTTTTAAACCCAGGGTTTGCCCATTTGTGGTGCAGACATCCACTCTCTGAACTCTGAATTGGTCACTTTTCTCCGGAGAGTGCCTGACAGTGGTGATTTGGAAATAAGTTTCAGAATTGCTTTAATGCCCAGGTGTATGAATCTGGTCCAAATGGTGGGTAATTTCAGAGTTATTTTGCTGATTGGACTTCTTTCAGATACAGATCTGCATCTCATCTCATTCAACCCAAATGGGAAGGGAAAGAAAACTGGATTCCAACTCATGAGCTTTAGATCTAATCTCTAGACCCAGAGCTTATGGTGAGAGAGGAAAGAAAAGTATAGAGAGTGGAGACAAGGGTCTAGGGACAATATGCCCTCACGTGCATACACACATACCACACACATCCACATGTTCTACATACACAGACACATAATCAGGTAACCCAGTACACAGTATACACGCACATAAGCACATATGCTTTTATAATCAAGCGAATGGCTTTCTCCGGGAGGCATATCATTTTAAAAATGAGACAGATCACAGTCTACCTGATCCATTGCAGAAAAGACATATATTTTTTTTCTTTACCACTTCTTTCTCCACACACGCAAATCTGGGCATCCTTATTTATTTATTTATTTATTTATTTATTTGAGATTTTTAATCCTGCTCTCTGCTATACAAGATCTTCTTCCAAGCCCTCAGATAATCTGGTTTCTTGTGAAGTTAGGAAACTCTGCATGAAGATGTCCTGTATTTGTCAGTGGTTGGGTTTCTTATTTTCCCTTGGTTCAGAGGGCTGTACCTTGTCTCCAAGACCTTTTTGGCCCCATGGCTCCCACTCCATACCCACTTTACCAAGGCCCATCTTGCCAGGAGTCTCTACATCATTAGTGGCCTCACTAAAGCCCTGGAAACGTTTCCTGAGGCCGCCCTTTGGAAACATATCAGCTACACTGAAGAGAGAAAGGAGTCAAGAGCACGGACTCTCCTTTTTTATAGTTTCAGCTGCATTTGATGCCAGTTCTCTCAGATGGTCTATTAACATTTCCAAGCTTGTCAGAGCATTTCTAGTTCAATAAAAGGGGAAGAACATGATTTTTTAAAAAAAATATAGAAAAATGGAGCCCAGGAATGCCAGTGAATCTCCCCAAAGGAATCAGCACCAGGTTGCGTAATGGCTCTGTGTTAGCCTCTTCTGCTAATGAGCTCGCTGCTCCAACCACAGCTTCCCACCAGCACCCCCAGCCCCCGCTGCCCCCAGAGCCTTGGTTTTCTCATCTATAGAAATTGGGAGGTTAGATTGCTAAGCTTTCTCTGTGCGCTATAAAATAATAAAATACATCGAACTTCCAGTTAGTCAAATTTGAATTCAGATGAACATTTTTGGCAGCAGGGTTGACTCCTGGCAAGTCGGCCATCCGCCAAGCCCCATGGGCAGTCACAGAGGGCCCTGTAGCAGCTGCCTGAGCGCTCCCTCCCCTTAGGGGGGAGAGAGGTATAAATTCACACCAGGCATGGGCACGGACTGGGCGTTTCCCATCGGCCTCCTTCCTCCTTTACTAAGGAGGTAGGGGTGCCCTGTGGAGTCCATCTAGTGCCTCCTGCAGGTCAGTCTTGATGATAATATGACAGGCCAGATGCCAAAGGTTAGGGTTTCCAAAGGCTAGAAACAGGCTGGCAACATCAGTCTCTCCAAAGGGAAAACTGAGATCTCACATGGGAGCTGGGGGAAGAGTTAAGGTCTCGATGCAGGCAGACCAGGACTTGAATCGTGGCTCTTCCTTCATAGCTATGCCATCTTAGGCAAGTTACCGAGTCTTTCTGAGCCTGCAGAAATGACTAGTAACACTTTCTCAGTGTCAAAGCGATGACAGTTCATAGAAGCTCACATCAGTGCGAAGACTGCCAGCCCTAGTCCGGCAGACATCACCACTGGAGGGGGAGAAGGCATGTACCTCATCCGGCTTCATGGAGAAGTGTTCATTTCCTTTTTGACTTGCCTTCCTGAGCCGCCATGAGCCTGATGTCTTCATATTTGTCTAAACGTTGAGGAGTATTTGACATGTTTTTGGTTCTACCTGCTAGGAAGCTCATTGCTGTATTTTTTAAGAAGTCAGTGGGGCAGTGGGGCAGCTCCATCATTTAAGCCTCTGAGTCTTCGATTTGTGCGCAGGGTTATGAGTTTGAGCCCAGCATGGAACCTACTTAAAAAAAGAGAAAGAAAAGGGGAAAAAAAAGCAAAGCAAAGTGCTGTGCAGACACCCTCCTTTTTGGTCTATTCATTTTTTCTTTTTAACTTCTATTACATTGATCATACATACTTAGTATCGTTAGCACTCTTTGGTAAATTTTTAAGAGATTCTTAATGGATCAGAGAAGCTGTACTTAAAACCTAAATGATCTTCAACTATATTAGCAATTGCTAATGTCTTGTTACAGTCCTTTTCACTTTCTCACATTCTCCTTATTTGTTAAACCATTCGTGAATGAGCAGTAGGTATCACACTCTTTGACCCCTGAGTGCTTCAGCCTTCTTTTCCTAAAGATAAAAGACATGTTGTTATGTTCTTGCAGTCTGATTACAAAATTCAGGGAACAACACTGATACAATACTAGGGCCTCCTCTACAGGCTAAACTCACATTTTGCTCATTGTCCCAGTAACATCATGTGTAACATTTTCCTGCAATGTTGGTTCCAATCTGAGACCACACAGTGACCCCCTCTGAGTCTCTCACTTGCCTTTACTCTGGAGTGATTCCTCAGTCTTTGCTTCTGTCTCTGGTGATTGTGTTAAGTTGGGTTTTCCAGAGGTAAAGGCTGAGACAGAGATGGAAACACAGGGGGATCTTTGGGAGGCAGTCCTAAGCAGGATGATTAGGAGGTGGGGGAGAGGAACAAGGAAGGGAAGGAAGCCGATATGGGTGTGTTATCAAGCAAGGAAGCCGTGTGGGCAGCTGAGGCTTCCATTTCAATATGGCGCTCTGGGGGACCGTGTAGAAAGGTGCCCCCGAGTTATCCTATTCAGGACATATGAAAGTGGGAATTCTTCTCGTAACCCCTATCCATTACTGGCTTCAGGCCATTCCAGGGGTGATAGCTTCTCCAGCACTTCCAGCATGCTCCCTGGAGAGTTCCAGATGCAAGCCCTGGAAGCGTGAGTGCCAAGGGCATGTTGCAGAGGGTCGGGCATGGACAGCATCTGCGGCAATTATACTGACAGTTTTGAAGAGGACGGGCCAGTTTCATAGAATGTCCCTCAGTTAGGATTGGCTTTCTCATTTTCTCTTATTCAAATTCACCGGTCCTGTCAGTACATCATATCAGAAGGCTCAGAATGCAATGTGTTTCGTAGTTGGTGATATTAACTTTGATCTCGTGCATAAGATGAAATCTGTCAGATTTCTCCACATTAAAGAGATCTGTTTTCCTTAATAAATAGAGGCTCTCTGAGAAATACTTTGAGCCTGTGTCAATATCCTTTCCCCAGTAAACTCCTACCTGATGCTATTATCACATTTGGTAATTTATTCAGTATGGCCCCAAGGTCTTTGAGACTCCTCCCATTCAGAGATGGAGTGTGCCTCTTTCCCCCTTGACCTGGGTGAGGCTGTGACGCTTGCCTCTGGAGTATCGAGGGAGTGAACCTCATGACCCTAAAGGTCGTGCCAGTTTGCCTTGTCCTCTTGGGCTGCTGGGCTCAGGAGAGGTGAGGTGCTCTGTGGGAAGCCTGGCCACTGAGGTTGTCACACTGCAGGGGCTGTGAGGAGGCACCCTGGTCAACAGCGCAGGCAAGATGCCAGCTAACAGCCAGCACCATGGGAGTTGCCACCATGGGAGTGACCCACCTCCAATGCTCCAGCCCAATGGGACCCTAAAGATGGCTGAAGGTCTGTCTGACACCTGATTGCAACCATGTAAGTGACTGCAAGCAAGGACGGCCCAGACAAGCACATCTTGACTGCCTGAGCCACAAAATCATGAACAAAACAGAATGGTTGTTCATGCCCCTGAGGATCATTGCTCTGCTTGTCCACTGATGATTCTTGCCTGCGTCAGTTAGTACATCAGTTGCTGCCGAAAGGCAACTTCAGTGCTGTCATTCTAATTTTATGATTCTTGTTGGTGTAGCTTACCGCTAGCTTCCTCCAATTCTTTTAGGATTTTCTTCTGCTTATTTTATTATTTATTCAGAAGGAAAAAAAAAAGACCCTTTGAGCTGAGACAAAAACCAAAAAATGGGGGGAGGGACCTGGGTGGCTCAGTCGGTTGAGTGTCTGCCTTTGACTCAGGTCATGATCCCAGGGTCCTGGGATTGAGCCCTGGGTCTGGCTCCCTGCTCGGTGAGGAGCCTGCTTCTTCCTCTCCCCACTTGTGCTCCTTCTGTCTATCTTATCACTATCTGTCTCTCTCAAATAAATAAATAAAAATAAAATCTTTAAAAATAACCAAAAAATTGGAATCTATTTCTCATTAATCACTAACAAATAGTCTGGGGGCCATAATGTCAGTTTCTTACTACGGCATGACATTTTTGTTCTTTGTTAAGAATTAACTGTAGATCTGCATCAGGAAACATACAGGATCCTAGAAGTGCATTTTTTTTTCCCTCATCATGCCATCCTTACTTTGTCATGTCAAATTTATGTCATTTTCTTAATTGAAAAGAAGTTCTTTGGCAAATGGTGCTTTCAAAGCACAATGACCGTAAGGCTCTGTCCGTCCGCCCCCACCATTCCCACCATGTGTTTGCTGAGCCACAGAGCCGAGGCTGTTGGACACAGTTCGGACATGTCCTTTTCATGATGTGTGCCCAGCTGGCTCTCTTTAGAGGGGGCTGGCATGGGCAAGTGACCCCGAGTTAGGCTCCCCCAGAGAATGAGGTGGGAAGATGTGTGAGGATAGAAGGATTGGACTTCCAACATCTTTTAGGAACACAAACGAAAATAATAAACCTAGGTCTTAAAATAGCTGATGGGCTGAAATCACTGAAGAATGTCAAGGGGCAGGGCCGTCATCGGTTAGAAGGGGAGCGCGCGGATTATCTGGAAAAACTAAGCGCCATCCTCAGGCTCTTCACGTGCAGAAGCCAGGCTTCTGCAGAGGGCGGACTTTTGTACCTTAACTTCAGTAAGCAGAGTTAAGGACCTACTTAGTTAATTTTGGGAGACGACACAGACACAAATGTGTCGCCCATTGCCTCCTTCCTTGCTCTCCATCTCTCTTTCCTCCACTGTTTGCCTAAAACCAATCACTTACCTTTTTTTTTTTTTTTAAGATTTTATTTATCTATTTGACACACACAGAGAGAGAGATCACAAGTAGGCAGAGAGGCATGCAGAAGGAGAGGGAGAAGCAGGCTCCCTGCCGAGCAAAAAGCCTGAGGCAGGGCTTGATCCCAGGACCCTGAGACCATGACCTGAGCCAAAGGCAGAGGCTTAACCCACTGAGCCACCCAGGTACCCCCTAATCACTTACCCTTCTGACACCTCAGTTTTTCCATCAGTAAAATGGGAATGCTGGTGGTGCCTCACTGATGGTGTTGATTTGAAGGCAGAGGAGACCCCTGAGATGTGTGCCTGGAGCCTGATGGCCACATGGTATGCATTCCATAAGGGCCAGCTCGTTATTTCCCACGTCCTCCTGCTTTTGCCAGGCTTCTCCCTCTCTGCCCAAGGATTAGCCTGTAGCTCCTAGGATCGAGGGTGCCTGGGTTCAAATCCCGCCTCTGGCATCCTAGTGCTGTGAGTTAGGGCAAGTTACCTAAATCTCTGTGCCTCAGTTATCTTGTCTGTACAGTGGGGTGATAAATAGCATCAGCCTCAGGGTAAGAATTAAATGAGTTCACACCTGTAAAATACTCCTGGGCTATACCACAGCCTTGATTTATGGTGTGGGTATTATTATTCCTCTCTCTTTCTCTTTCATCATCACCATCCTCATCATCACTACCATTATCATCACCATCACCACTATTATCATAACCATCATCATCTTCTTTACCATAGTCACCATCATCACGATCACCAGCATCACCATCATCTTCATCATCACCATCCTCACCATCACCACCATCATCCTCACCATTGTCACCATCAGATGTCACCACAGATATCATCCTCACCATCATCATCACCATCCTCACTATCATCACCATCATCATGATCGTCACCACCACCATCTTCCTCACCACCATCATCCTCACTATCATCACCACGATTATCATCACCATCACCATCATCATCATCACCACCATCTTCCTCACCATAGTCACCATCATCACCAACACCACCATCATCTTCATCATCACTATCATCATCATCACCATCATCATCATCACCATCACCATCATCACCATCATCATCACCACCATCATCGTCATCATCACCATCTTCCTCACCATAGTCACCATCATCACAGTCACCAACATTACCATCATCTTCATCATCACCATCATCATCACCATCATCATCATCACCATTATCTTTTTTTTACAGAATATAGGCTCGTGGGGGGCTGAAAGGGTAACCTCATCTGCTCTTCCTAAGCCTAAGGGAGGGCTTAGGATGTTTTACTTTAAGAGGTGGGCAGTATGATGAGGTTCCCCAGAGTGGCCATCCTCACATTTCCTGCTAATTTGTGCTTGAATGTCAGCAAACACCCACTCCTAGGGATTCTCTGGGGCAAGGCAGGCTGCTGAAGAAAATGAGCTGCCTCCAAACCATGTTTTTTAGGGCTCCAGAGCTCTGGTTATACCGTGGATGCCCACAGCCTCTCATCCCCCCTGCCATCCTCCCTTCTTCCCCAGGAGTGGGGACCGAGTGCCCGGGAGGCAGGGTGATGGGGGAGAGAGAAGAGAGAGCAAATGCCCCAGAGAGGCTGCAGAAGAGAAACACAGGGTGAGTGAGCCACAGACATGAGCCGTGTGTGTGATTTCTCATTTTCTAGAAACATTAAAAATAGTAAAAAGCAACAGATGAAATTAATTTTAAGGATGCATTTTATTTAATCCAATATATCAGCAAAATATTATCAAATCAACTTGTAGTAATATGAAAATTGCTAATGAGATATTTTACATTCTTCTTTATCAGACTGTGTTTGGAATCCAGTGTGTGTTTTACACTTGCTGTAAATCTCAGATCAAACCAGCCGCATCGCAAGTGCTCAGGCACCATGTGTGTCTTGGGGCTACCTTATCCACAGCCCAACTTTAGACTCCACAATCCTAGTCCAAATCCTGCTTCTGTCCCTGGCTGCTAGGTGACTTCAGTCAAGTTACTTAACATCTCTGAGCTTCAGTTGCTTCATTTGTGTGTTGGCAATTATCTTTGGGACTCTAGCTGGGAAGCTTAGAAATAGGAAAAAACCAAGCACAGAAGCTGGAACATAGTAGGTGCTTAATAAATGTTCATTCCTTCCCTCCCTTTGTGTCTTGTCTATTTCACTGAGGAGTTCCTGTGAGTAGTGGCAGCTTCTAAGGATGTCCCAGGACAGAGAGACTATGGAGAATGATGTTCTTTCCTGTCCATGATAATGCATGGCTCTGTTCTTATCCAAGGTGAAGACGTCCTCAAGAAGACTTCCTTGGTTGCTTAGCACTTTCTGTGGTTCGATATTTCTCTGCTTATTTGTGTGATCCTTGTTCACAATTTCTCTCTCCCTACTAGAATTCAGCTCCATGAGAGCAGTCCCTTTGTCTGTTGCATTTCTGGTTTGTGAAACAGATCTGGTCACCCAGGGGCAGTTGATGGGCATGTGGTCATTGAATAAATGGAGACCTGAATAAATGAACACTAGAAAGCCCAGTGTCATTAAAAGGGTACTTCTTTTTTTTTTAAATTAAATTAAATGTGTGTGTGTGTGTGTGTGTGTGTTCCAAGATTCATTGTTTGTGTACCACATCCAATGCTCCATGCAAAAGATGCCCTCCTATTTAATACCCAGCAACAGGCTCACCCAACTCCCCACCCCCACACCTCCAAAACCCTCAGTTTGTTTCTCAGAGTCCAGTCTCCCGTGGTTCATCTCCCCCTCCGATTTCCCTGAACTCACTTCTCCTCCCCATCTCTCAAAGAGCACTGCTAATGTTCATCTAACGTGACTGGATTGTAATACTCTCCAAGAAAGTGTGGAGTCTTGCTCCTGATTGGGATTTTGGGACCCTTAGCACGAGGTGTCCATCTAGCACTGTGAGCACATGCTGCACAGACTATGACAGGCTTTCGCTGCACTTGCTCTCGGAACTGAGTGTACTGCACAAATCCACACTCTCTGCTTCTCCCGGTGCCGAAGCCCCTGCACCCCACAGCAGTCTCGTCCCCCACCCAGAGATTTATTTTTTCTGCTCACGGGACCTTGCCAGGTGGAGTCGCTGACTTTCCATGCATCCGTTCTCTTCCATGCCCCTTCTTCCCCGAGTTGCTCACCACGTGAGTCCTGTTCCCATCCCTCCCCATCGGTGAGTTTCAGCTGGGCCTTCCAGGCAGGACGTGGTTGGTACCAGCACCAGCCCCTCAGAAGGATCCCCAGTGGTCACAGCCGTCTCCACTGGCAAGGGGGTGTTTGGGGTAAATTTCCGATGACAAGCACCTTGATCCCTTCCAGCCTGATCTCTGTGCTCCTTCCAGGCTCACACGTCCTTGCTCCGCTCTGTTGTCCCAGGGTCCCACTGAGTGCGAAAACATTTGGATCTATGTATTCTAAGCGTTAGTTCCCAAACTGAGACTCAAACCAAAGCATTTCCCTGAAGCCTGGCTGCCTCCATCTTTCCTGCACACAGCCTCTCCTGGCCTGTACAGGTAGGGGTGATGACCCTGCAAGGCGTGGTTTTCCTGCCAGCTTCCTGCCCTTCCACCTGGGCCTCTGGAGGGCAGGGGCCACATCTGCCTGGGCCTGGCACTGGGCCTGCCCTTGCTGAATGTTTGTTGAATGCACCATGGAATATGTCAGTGCAGGTATACTGGATCCTAGCAACAAACCGACAAAGACACTGCCTTGTTCATTTGCAATCTTTGTAATAGTAATGCCACCTGACAATGTCAAAGTGCTTATTTTGTGTCAAGCACCACGTGAGTGCTTTAAATTCATTAGTTTAATTAATGTCCTTAATCATCGGGACACGCTTAGGAGGTAGATCTCTTACAATCCCATTTTACAGATGGGAAAGCAGAAGCAAGGAATGGCAGACTTGCTTCCCTCAGGTCACAACCTACCTGGTGGTTGGCAGAGCTGGGATTTGAACCTTGGCAGCCTATTTCCAGAGAACCTCAGCTCTTTGCTGCTGTGGGAAACCTCCTTTTGGAGCAGCCTTGGAGGAAAAGACTTAACCAGTTCTAGAACTGATTTCTGCTCTGCCAGGCTCCTCGGACATCCCCACAGAGCTAGAAGGGTTATACATTTTACTGGGGCTCTGTGTCTAGATCATTGCTTCTTGTCCCAGCAAGCTGTCATGTGCGGGTGACTTGTGCCATCCACTCCAGAGGGTGTGCTGCTTGTGTTCAGAGTCACGGATTTGTCAACCTGGTCTCTTCAGTAGCACGCATAGTGCCCGATGCCTATGAACATTCTCTGGGGTGCGTACTGCGTGGGGTTAGCGATAACCGGGGTTGTTCTTAAGAGCAGACGCAAGTTGACGAATGTCTTAGGATTTCTAGAGCAGGGGACAGATTGTCTTGTCCTTGACAATCTTCTCTGCCTGGACTCACCGTGCTTGAAATAGTGTCACTGCGGAGGCATAGCTTTGTGAAAGAAGTATTTCTTCCTGCAGGTATCCTTGGCAAAACAAAATAGATTTGTAGGAAGAGTAGTGTCTTAAATCTCTAAAACATTTGTGTGACTTGGAGGCAGGCACGCCGTCTGTGCCTGGAGCTCTGGGGACACAGGGAGAAAGGACAAGGAGCCGGGAAGGGACGTGGGTGTTGCTAAAGCATGCTTCCCTTCATTTCCAATTTCGTCAGGAGTCAGCCTCCATATATATCTCTTTTAGCACTTCTAAGTAGCAACACAAGTCTTCCAGATGGCTGTGGAATTACTTGGAAGGAAGCCTACAGATTCTTCTTGAAAAAAGAAAATTCTCATTAAAAGTGAATGAAAGCGTGAATTTTCAACATGTCCATTTGAAACTCTAAGAATTTCTAAGCGAATTAGACTTATGTGAAATGAGGCACACTCAAAGCCCTTTAAGGCTCTGAAAGGCGATCTCAGTCAGCACACCACACACTGACAGCTCGTTCCGCTCTGTGTGGGTGCTGCCTAGGGGTGCCAGGAAGGCCAAGATGGAGGAGACAGGGTCCCTGAGCCCCAGGAACCTGCATCGGCATCCATACACCATTAACCTATCTTTGGAGGCAGTGGGGAGATCTGCCGGTCACTTTCAGCATTTCTGTCCTCGCCAATGTCCTCTTGTTTTCAGCCATATTCCTGTGCACATAACAGAAACACCATCTCTGCTCTTGCCAGTATCAAATCATGTCTGTGTTTGAGAATTACAGATCTCACAGGAAGACATTTCATTACTCCATAAGCCATCAGGATGGCTGCGGACATGGACAGAGAGAACTGTATCTTGCTCAACTTGAGATTCACAAGGAAGGGAGATGGCTCGGTTTTCTTGGTGGCGAGTGTTGTGGAGCTCAGATTCCAGATGTCACGTATTTGTCTCTGTAAGAGACATTCTGGCAAAAAGTCCTGTAGGGGGACTGTCACCTGGATCTCTCGGCTGCCCTAGGGGGCACCTGCAGACAGTCTCCCTCCACACCGAGGGCATCCCAAGTCCCTCTGGCTGTGGGAGGGTATCCTGTCCATGTGCAGGGCAGGCCAGAGCCAGGGCATGAAGCCCAGCAGCAGCCCTCAAGCAAAGAAGGAGGATGGGACAGTGCTCGCCCACCTTTGGGGAGCCCACTTCTCAGCTGTCTTTCACAGTCTCCCAGAGAGCCCCTGGGCGACTGAGCCCCCCGGTCACTCACACTGGTGACTCGCTCATTAACACTATCTTCATTGGCGCTCTTCCTGTTACTGTTTCCCTCCTTTGCTTTTGTACCGCGCTTCCAGGAGTCATCCGCAGTAAGGCACCGGTACGAAATCCCCACCTCAGGGTCGGCGCCTGGGGGAGGTGCCAACTTAAGACAGTGCTTCAAAATAGGGAGGAGTTAGAAAAATGCCTGTGGCCAGTGGGGGTGGCTTTGAAGGTTATGCTGCATTAGAACCAGGGGTCAAGGGCAAAACCACCGATGGCCACAGGATAACAAACCTCATCTCTGAGCACAGGGATGCCCCATGCGGACCCTTGGGAGTGTTCGCTCTTAGCTTGTTTAAAGAGCTGTGTCTCCACACGGACCTTCCATCTGGATCACACGGGGATGCTCTGCAGGTAACATGGCCAGTTCTCCTGACCCTCAAAGTCCTCTGCAGTGCCACTCCCTCCCTGTTCCCACTCTCCTCCCCTTCTTACGAGGGCAACATGACATATTGACTGTAATTGGTAGAGACTCAAGGGTCAACTCTGTTTTTACCTGCACCCCCACCCCCCAATTTATCCTCAGAGGCATACAGCAAGTGCTCAGTAATTACTCATTGCCCATTCCTGGAGCACCAGACCCCCACAGACAACATCTCACTTGCTCCTTCCTGGCTACTCCCTAACACATAGCACTTGCCAGAGGTGCACTTAGCCATTGAACCAATTAGACACATTTCCTCCAGCCTAGGGCTTCTCCAAATTTCATTAAGATTTTATTTAAGATTTAGTTAGAGAGCTTGTTACAACCTAAATCTCTGGGCCTTTGTCAAGGGATTCCGATTCTAGTGTGTGCCCCGAGAGTTTGCATTTCTAGGAAGCCCCCATGGGATCCTAGGAACCACATTTTGAGTGATGCTCTAGCTTCCTGCCCTGACCTCAGATGTCCATCCCATTATTGGAGCTGAGTCATTATGAGGGTGAAATTTGGTGCTTGGAACCACCAGGGTCTGGGACCAGCTACCTGCTCCCCCAGCTGTGCCAAGGCCTCTCTGTACCCCAGTGGATGCCCATGTTGGATCCTAGGAGGAGGACTGAGTGGACTTTGATGGGCCAAGATGCATGTGCCCTGGTTTTAGAGCCTAGTTGCTGTGTCATTGTATGAGTTTGCTGGGGCTGCAGTAACAAACGCCCCAGAATGAAGTTCTGACTCTTCTGAGGTTCAGTTCTCATACCATGGTAACATCAGCTTATATGCGCGATTCACAGTTTCCTTTTCAAAGTTCTCACCTTATTTCAGCCTCAATTAGCTGCATGGCAGCTGGCTGGTGGTTTTGTCCACGTAAGGAAGCAGTGATAGTAAGGAGACAGTGTCCTCAGTGAGTGGCCAAGATCGTGAGTCCATCTTCTCATCTGTGTCTTTCCTGGAACTGGGGAGATTGGTCCATCCTGACCTTGGAGGCCTGTCTTTTACTTGCCTCTGCTTCTCTCCAGAGAGAACTCCTTCTTTTGGGTGACATTTTGATGTGATCTCTGATGCTGGGGCCCTTCTCTGGGCTGAATTTCTAAGAGGATGGATCTTATCATGGCTGCCTCCTCCAAAGTGTCGAATTCCCATCATGTAAGACTTTCAGAATGTGATACCCAAAGAGCCGAAGGACTCTGCTTGTCCTATCTAGATGCCCAGCAGTTTCTCCACTGGCTGCGATGGGTCCCTGAGGCTCATGTGGCACTGGGTCAGGCTTGTGCAGTTGAAGGGCTGCTGAGAGCTTTAAGGTCTCAGCTCTGAGTGAGGCCAGTGGCATGGCCCTTATCATGTCCAAACCCAGTGTTTCTTCCTCCTTCCTCCCTACGGGCATCAGGAGGCACCCAACAGACTTCTGGATCTGCCCCTGATGTGTCTTCTGCAAATTCCTCTGCTTTTCTTTCCCCTCCCTTCCCTCTGCCCCAGCCATATTGGGGGTCATCATCATGTCTCACTGGGAAATAACCTCTTAGCTAATCTCTTCTTTTGGTCCCCTAACCCATTCTCTGCCCTGTTGGCAAGAGTGACTTTATGAAATGCAGACCTGTCCTTGATCATCCCTGGGATTAAGTCCTTCATAGGCTCTGTATTAGTTGTCTTGCTATGTAACAAATGACGATAAACTTAGTGGCTTAAGTCAGCACACACGCGTCATCCCATGGTTTATGTGGGTTAGGAGTCTGGACACAGTTTAACCGGAGACCCCTCTGCTCCAGGATCTCTCCCAAGGCTGCGATAAAGTTGTTGGTCAGGGGTGGGCTTTCGGTTGGAAGGTTGACTAGATGCAGATCCACTTCAGTTTCCCTCCAATTGTTGACGGCATTCAGTTCCTGCAGGGCTGAGTGACTGCGGGCCTTTCTTCCCTACTCATTCTTGGCCAGAAGCTGCTGTCAGTTCTTTACCAGATGCACCTTTCCCCCATGGCCTCTTATTTCATCAAAGTCAGCAAGGAACAGAGTGTTCTAGCAAGAGGAAAGTCACAATTTTAGATACAACTGAATCATGGAAGTGACATCCCATTACCTTGGCTGTATTCTGTTGGTTAGAAGAAAGGTTGTTAGGGCACCGCACTTGAGAGGAGATCACACAGGCTTATGAATACCAAGAGGTGGGGGTTGTGTGGTCCATCCCACAGTGTGCCCAACATAAGCTCCTGGGTGATGAAGCCTAAACCCTTAGCGGGGGCAAGAGAACTCAGTGGGTCAGAACAGTTAACTAGGGCATCAGACAGAATTAAGTTAGGCTCCTGGATGGACCACTTGCTGTGATATTTTGGGAAGATTTTAAACCTTCTAAGTGTCTGCTCCTCTGTAAAAGAGGGATAGCAATGCTACCTACCTTAGAGCATTGTGGATAGGGTTGTAGAAATGATAAAGGGAGATACTGAAATTCATAGATGACCAAATCAAGATGAAAAGCCAAATGGTATTAAGAATTATTTTTTATCCTCCCCAAACTCTCAATAATATATGTTACTATGTCCTGCCAGGCTTCTATTTCTCATATTTTCTCCCTCTCCACATATTCCCTTGGGCTCTGGCCCTGAAGAGTTATAGGACATTTCCATTATACTCCATTGGCAGCATCTTTCCATACTCCTCTCACTGACCAGACTGGCATCCGCACTCCTCTCCCTCTCCTGCGGGAATTGTCTGAGACGTTCATCTGTCTAGTGAAGTCTTTCATGACCTCAAGGTTACCCCCACCCCCATACCAACTGTGGTCCCCTAGCACCCTCTGTTTTGAATGTCTGCCTGTTTCCTCTACTGGATTCTTGAGAGTGGGTTCTGTGTCTTTCCTTTTTGAGTTCTACAAGAGAGTCTGGAACCTGTGCGTGCTCAGGTTGTGTTTTCGTAAAGAATAAAATTATGGTTTAAAAAAATTTATATTCATGATATTGGTGAGGTCAGTGGGGCAGTTGGCATGATTGAAACTCAGAGAAATGAAGGGATTTGCCCCAGATTCCTTGGTAAATAAGTGTCAGAGCTAGAGGCAACCCCAGATCTGTTGATTCCACGTATAGACTGCCCTTTGGGGAACTAGGAGGTACCAGAGGGCTGAGGAGAATGGCATATGTCACTTCTTTAAACTTCTTTTGTGGGAATAAGACATTCTGTAAAACAGAACTCTCAGAAAGCTCAAGGCCTCCATCTTAATTGGTCAGTGCAATGCCTGGCTTTTTGCAAAAACAAGTGGATGACCTTATGCCCGGACCATCTGTACTGTTCTCGGAAGTTCTAAAGGAGTCTGTCTGCTGGGGCAGACATAGCTCAAGAAAATGGCCAGATTTCCTCTGAATAGCTCAATTATTTCAGTTCTCTGTTGACTAGGAACTGGTAATAATCCTGGAAGAACAGGGAAGACAGACCAGCAAAGCAGTCCACTCTCTAGCCCACAAGGAGAATAGCTGAAGTTCATGAGATTTTTTTTTTTTAAATGTCATTAATAAAACTGTTTAGAAAGTTAACCAAATAGCTACCTCGTGAATGCTTCAGTTAATGAAAGAAATTTCATGTGTCTTAAAGCGAGATGTTTTTATCTTCTGCCAAATACTACCAGTTTTGAAACGTCTTCAGTTCATCGAAAATTTTCCACATTCGTTTTTTCTTATTTCATAAATAACATTGTGGCTACCTTCGTGGAACTTCATAAAAAAGCAAACAGAAGGGGGGAAAAAAACCCTATATCCCCATCCCTGGTAAATCTGTATTTATTTGTCTTTGCTTCACTTTAATCTCCATCGCGCCCGTCTGTCACTGGACATATTTGTAATTCCAGTGTTGGCATAACTTTATATGAAAAGTCTTTTAGAATCTAGGCCTTTGAGAGGAGGCTTGGTGATGCTTACAACTGTGTCACACCGACACATTCAGTGCCTCGGTATATTAGACCGTGGGACTTCATACCCTCAACTGACTACATGGCTTCCACTGGGATGAGAACTGGCGGATGTGGCGACCAGTGAGAATTCCAGGAGCATGCGTGATCAGTAATTTTGGTGATCACAGCCATCCCAGCCACTTTTATAACCATCCACGCAATTATAAAATGAGCTGTGATCCGTCTGTGCATTCTCATTTAATCCTCACAGTGGCTTATTCAAGTGTTTCTAACCTCGTTGGCATATTTTCATAGACAAGGTAAGTGAGGTTTACCAATGTCCAATGTTAAGTTACTTTCCTGAGGCTCTTTGCTGACGTCAGTGGCCCAATCAGACTTCGAGAAGCTCGGTCCGACCCAACACTGCAGTTCATGTCCAATGATCTGCCTGGCCCTGAGTCACCCCTGCTGGAGTTCTCGCATCAAATGCCCTCGTCCACGGAAGTCAGTCAGTCGTGAGCTACCAATCACCTGCTGGGTGCTGGGCTGTCCTCAAGGTAGGCAGGGCCCTGGTTGCCTGGGGCTGTCGCTTCTCGTCCTCCCTTAGGGAAATTGGTGACTGAAACTTTTGTATGACAGCTCCGTTGTCCTGGGAGTTACCAGCCTCCCCCTCCCCCTGGGTGGACCGGCTTTGAAGAGACTAAGGGATCCCTTTGAATATTGAGCTGTGGGTCCCTGAACGGCTAGAGATACCAACAAAATTTAAAGATATTCTCAGTTTACTGGAAAAAGACAGGCAAGCAATAACAACCAAGCTTGGAAAAGTAGAGACCTTCTTGGGCCCAGGGTTAAGGATACAGGGTTAACAGCTCTGCGCGCTTGGGGCTTATTCTCTTTGCCTTCCCCTGAGGTCTCCATTTCCTTGTGTTCAAAATAGAAGCAGTGATCATACTTGAAAGTGCCAACTGAGGATCAAATTATGTATTTAATCCGTAGGATGGTGCAAACATCAGGTTTTACATCAAGTACCTTTTGTCTGTCCCGGAGGTCAGCAAACTACAGTCGGAGGGCCAAAGCCATCCTGCCTGTTTTTGTAAATAAGTTTTATGGGAACACAGCTACACCCACTCGTTGTGAATTGTTTATGGCTGCTTTTGACAATGGCAGAGTTCAGTTGTCGCCCACGAAGCCAAAAATATTCAACATCTGACCGTTTATGGAAAAAGTTGCCAAGCTCTGCTTTATATGTTCCTGTCTGTCAACTCATTTACAGAGGCCTGGTTTCTTCTGGAAGCAATAAAATAAGTAGGGTAACAGATATTAAGATAAGCTCTTCTGACTCATCTCAACCCTGGTCAGTTAGGTTAGCAGAGTTCTGATCAAAGACCTAACCCTGTCCTTAGCAGTGAGGCTTTGGTCCAACAGAGCCCCTGGAGGTAGCGTGTCTTATGGCAAAGCAGGAGGGCCCTTGAGGCAGATCTGAGTTTAGAAACCAAGGCTCTGTCCTATTTTCTTGGTGACTTGGGACAGATCACTCTCTTCTCTTGAGTCTGTTCTGTTACCTGGAAACATGGGTAATGATGCCCAAGGGGTTTTTGCAAGGGATTTATGTAAGAACCTAGAACTTTCCTGGAGACTGGCTGACATCTGGTAAGTGCTGGCTGTAAATATTATGATTATTCTCCCCAACTTGGACTGAGTGAAGGTTTTGGGAAGTCACATGCAAGCATTCAGCCCTTACGGAAACCTCGGGGAGTGAGAAACACCCGATCACAGGCAAACCAGGCGAAGCAAGGAACATCCCAAAGAATGAAGTCGGAGAGACCTTTTTCTTGAACAGTGAGGCCTTGGAAAGGTTGGATCAGCAGCACAGGGAGTCTTCCGTGAGCTCACCTGGCTGCGCAGGGCTCCCAATGGAGAGTGAGCTGGGACAAGGGCTTCTGTTTATGTCTGAGTGGGGGCAAGAGGAAGGGGAGGTACATCTACCTTTGTAACCCACACAGCTGTAACAGATGTTGGCTTCTGTGGGCTGGGGCAGTGAGCTGCGAGATCTCAGTGGAACAGTGCGCGTACATTCCTTTCCCACATATTAGTGAGTGACTTCAGTGTGTCAGGCCCTTTGCCAGGCCCTTTACCAACAGCGTGGATGAGGTTTCCACCATCGGTGTATATGTTCATGGAGCGGACGTTCCGTGCGTGAGACACACATTGGGGAGACATTACAAGCCAGGAGTGCCCTGAAGGAAAAGTGCATGGGTGCTTTAAGCCTTTGACAAAGGGCCCTCATCTTATTCGGGGAGTCAAGGAAGGCCCACACCTTGAGGAATAAAGTGCTAAGTTAAGATGAAAGGCCCAGCAGGAGTCACCCACCGTGAGCACCCTTACAGACCAAGGGTCTATACAACATCAAAGAGAAGCCTGCAAGAAGTTGACTTGAAAGGAACCCTCACCAGCAGGAAATGCGTGTGTCTGAGCATGTACACATCCATTTATTTTCAAGATTTGGGAAAAAAGGTTTCTGTTCACTTTAAAAGACCTTGTCTCCTCCAGCCTGAAAGGTTCCCCTTGGTCCAATTTACATAACAAGGCGTGTTACCAGATACATGGCGAAACATATATTAATTGAAAAGGTTAATGTTGAAAAGGATTAATTTCTTCTCTAGCAGCACAGACCTAATTAAATCCTTCCAGAAGCAGATGGACAATTCTGCCCTCCAAATCGAGATATTTATGTAAATATCACTGAGCTAATTGATCCGCAGCTGAATCAAAGGAAGGTAAACAATGTGCTTTCATGGTGTCAACAGTTGTGAGTGTGATTTACGACATTAATGACTTCCTAGAATGAGCTATTATCTAGAGGAAAAGAGATTCTGGGACCTAATTTATTTTCTTGATTATTAGAGTCACATTGAAAGTGAGGCCTGTTTACAGAAAGTATCGAAGTTAGAAGTCGGGGACACTTAGCCTCCCTTCCCTTCCCTGTGCACCCCCACTCCCCTACCCCACCTCCGTTCCAGAGGGGAGCGCCCCTACAGAGGAGCCAACTGAACACAAGGGTTAAATGAGGAGACCTCCTGTCCTTAGAAGTGACTCCAGTGGGCCAAGGCCACATGGGCTGGGGAAGGACTCAGACTGAAAATTTTGAGTTCTAAGCCCCGTGCTTGGCTTTTCTACCCTTAGTTGTGTTTTGAGTGGGTCACAGCTTCTCAGCGCCCTGGTCTTGTCTAAATGGAGAAGGGGCACCAGCTGGCTTGTGTTCGGGACAGTGGACTGGGAAGCAAATGGGAGAGTGGGTAGGAAGTGCGCCGTGAGGTAGGGGGGCTATGTAAGAAGTTATTATGACAGAGACATTCATGTTAGTATTTTGATACATCACTTTCTTCCCCCGGCTATGCTAGCCTGCACGTAAAATGGCCACTGCACTCCCCATGCCCCACCGCACTGACCACCTGGAGATCCTCAAGTCTTCCCTTCTTCAGGCCTTCTGGAATTCTTTTCCTCCTGCTGCATGCATGACTGGCTCCTTTTTAATAACGCGGGACTCACCTATCACGTCTCCTCTCGGAAGGTTTTTAATTCAACCTATGTGGATGTTCTTCCTTATTTCTCCATTTACCTCATCTTGGTTTACCTTCATGTAACCAGGCATCACGTATTTGTGATAAGTTACTTATTTCTTTGCCTTTTTGGTTAATGTCTGCCTCTCCTATTAGTCCATAAATTTATATCTAGATTTCCCTTCACTCCTGTCTCCCCTGACCACGGCTCAGCTGGGGTTTCATATTGTGAGGGGGAAGTTTCCGTACTCTGAGCATCCTCTGTGGACTGACTCAGCCCTGTCCCCCTCTTTGTTCCTTCCTCTGGGCTAGACTCGGTGGCGGGGAGGAGCGTGCAATTTTGAGGACAATATCCTGGGTTCAAACATCTCAGTGTCTTAGCTTCATTATGTGTAAAATGAAATAAACATACACCCTCATTGCTTAGCATTGTTCCAAGCGCATAATCAGCAACCAGGAGGTGTTGGCCATGATTGCTACTGTTGCTAGTGTTATTTCTCTGTTCAGGGAGAGTACTTGGGAGACCTGCCATGGGCTCCTGCCCCTTTCCCCTACCGTTCAGCCAGCCTGCCGTTGGCTTCGCCGCCCGCCGCACCCATTCCGGATACCGTTTGCAAGTGAAACTGACAATCTCTTTAGGCAGGCAGGTGCATTTGTTAAACAGTCGGGAGCTGTCTAGTATCAAATTGAGATAAAATCGCTGGGTTCCTGTGAACTCGGTTTGCTACATCTGTTCTTCTTTGCCCAGGCGCCCCCATCCCTCAATTTTTCTGTCATCTTTCCCTGTGTTTCTACTTGGAGACCCACTCTCAGAGTATTCCCTCCGCCCCCTTAATTGGCCTTCTCTGCCTTTGATCCACCTGCAAAAAGACAAACGGGCCCTTTGTTCCTCTCTCTGTCCGTGTTCAGAGGGAACTGGGGAGAATTCCAAGTACTTTTCTTGGCCTGATGTCACCATGACCTTGTTGGCATTGAGGAGGCCCACTGGAGGCCACGGGGCTGGTGTCCAGGAGGGGAAATGTGCCTCGTGCTGAATGTCAGCCCTGGTGATCACCATTCTTGGGGTGCACGCGGGAAGATCGAGGTCCTTGGAGGTTGTGGCTCTCCGAGGTCAAGGCAACTAGGAAGGGGCAACGCCCAGATGGGGACTGGGAAACAGGGTGAGAGCCAGCAGACTCACTAGACCAAGGCTGACTTCTGGCTCCTGTCTGTGGGCACCGGCCATGTGACCTGGGGCAAGAGGCTTAGCCTCTCAGAGCTTCGTTGTTCCCGTCTGTGCATTCATGTCTGACACGACCGTCCACGAAGTGCCGCCGTGAGGGTTCCATTCGATGACCTGTGTGTTTTGCCCAATAGCAGAGAGCTCGTCCGAAGGATCCGCCCTACCTGACTCTAGAAACAGTGCTCTTTCCTTTCATGGGTGCTGGCCGCTCCTTACATTTGCTGTTCCCCACGCGAGACCACATCCAGCCCTTCCTTCACACGCCTCGTCAGACTCTTGACCCCTGCCCGTCAGAATGGCTCTGGCTCGCTCTCTCCGCGCTCCCGTGACCTTTCTTGGTTCGTGGATGGCAAAGCCTCGCTCACTGTGCTCGGTTTTCCGTCTCCCCGGAGACGAGGCACGGTCGAATCATTCGCAAGCCGAGCTCCTTACAGTGTGCTTGACAGTGTGCAGGGGCCGCAGGACGGCAGCACATCGCCCTGCTGTGAGTTCAGGGGAGCCGACTTTTCACCGCATGACCTTCATAGAGCACCGCCACCCCTTCGGAGCTTCCATTTCTTCCTTAACTTCGGGACGAAAATACCGCAGAGTGGGTGGCCTAAAGTGGCAGAAATGTACCCCTCACTGTTCTGGAGGCCACAGGTCTGAAATCAAGGTGTCGGCAGGACTGGTTCCTCCTTGAGACTCAGGGGCGGGGTGTTCTCTGCCATGCCCTTCTCTCAAACACTGCTGGTTGCTGTCGGGGGTTGCCCCACTGGCTGTGGCCGCACACCTCCAGTCTCTGCCTCTGCTTCACATGGCCTTCTCCCCGGGCGTGTCTCTGTGGCCAGAGTCCTCTCTTCTGCTAAGGACACCAGTCATTGTCTTACTAGCCACCAATATCCGGTGTGACCCCATCTGAGCTTTGTTACATCTGCAAAGATTCCCATTTCCAAATTAAGTTCAGGTCACAGGGACGGGGCGTTAAGAACGGAACATATGGTTTATGGGATGCCGTTCAACCCACAACATAAGGATCATCAACACTGATAACTATGAGGCCCCTCCCTTTGTAAATGCGGATGCGTGTTGTGATTTGATACTTACGTGCATTGCCTCTTTCATTTCTCATAAAGGTCATATTACCATTCCCGGTCTGCAGATGAGGAAAAGCAGGACCTAGAGAGGTAGAGACACTTGCTCAAAGTCACACAGACAAAACAGCAGAGCCGAGGCACGGATGCAAGCAGACAGCAATGTTCACACTTTCAGGTTCTGAATCACTGGGGGAAAAGCAGCTCCCTTGTCACCGCGGGTGCCGTGAGATGACGCACGGAGATCTGAAGCCTAAAGCCTGACGTACGGCAGATGCTCTCCACGGTGTGAGTTCCATTTCCATCTGTGCAGGGCTCCTGCCTCTCCTGTGCGCCCCCACCTGGCTGCCACCTCTTCTCCCTCACCCTTGGAGCCTGATCCCACACTTGACATCTCCCCTGGCATGTCTGATCGGCATCTCAAACCTGACGCGTCCATAATGGACCTATTGATTTTCCTCTCCGAATCTGCTTCCCACTCTCCAGCTTTCCCTGCCTCGGTCAATGGTGTTGCTGTCCACATAGTTGCTCAGGCTGCAGACCTCAGAGTGAGTTAGGCTTGCTCCCTCTTTGGTGCAGAACCCGTCGTCTATCATTAGGAATTCCTGTCCATTTTACTGCAAAATACAGCTCACCACAGCAACAACCCCACACTCAGGCCACCCCATTTTTCACCTTGACAGAAACAATAGTTCTAGCTGGCTTCCCTGCCTCTTCCTCTGCAGCCCATTCTCCATACAGGGGCGGGCCAAGTGATTTTTTTTTTTTTAATTTTATTTATCTATTTGGGTGAGAGATCTGGTGAGCACATATATGAGTGGGGTGCGGGGTGGAGAGGGGGAGGAAGAAGCAGGCTCTCTATTGAGCTGGGAGCCCGATGCGGGGCTTGATCCCAGGACCCTGAGATCATGACCTGAGCCGAAGGCAGAGGCTTAACCAACTGAGCCACCCAGACAGCAACCCTCCCACCCCAAGCGATCTTTCTAAAGATGATTCAGTTTAATGCCAGCATTTCTCTAAAACCCTTCAGCGTCTTCCCATGCCACTTAGAGTAAGATCCAAGAGCCAGACCATGGCCGCTGCCCGCTGTTAGGCCTCACCTCCCCCAGCCCCCAGTGCTCACTTTTGTCACACTACCTTTTCTCTGTCCCTTGGGCATGTCAAGCTCCTTTCTGTCCCAGAGGCTTTGCAAGAGCTGTTCTTTTGCTTGGAAAGTTCTTTCTCTCGATCCCGTCATCATTCTGCCTTCAACTTGAATACATCCTTCGACTTCGAGGCTGTGGCCTTCCTCTTAATGAGTGCTTCACCCCTAGGATTTAGAACGGTGGTTGGTATACAGTGGGTACACAGGAGATATTTGTTGACCTCACAGTGTAGAAGAGATGTGAATTCAGGGACTACTTTGCATCTCTGGTGCTCAGAGCCTGACCCCTCAAGGCCCATCATAGAAGTTTTTTGAATGAATGAAGGTATGCATGTTTGTTAAATGTGGCTTGTCAAGTGAGGGAGAAGCCAATGCTACCTTTGTGTTCCCCACTTAGCTTTCATGGGGTGCCTCCGATTTAGAGAGGACTCATGCCCCCGATGTTCTGACCTTCTCCTCCAGGATGCTCTTTCTACTCCCCTGTGTCGTGTCTGCCAGGCTGCACGTCAGCAGTAAGCAGGCGCAGGAAAACAGGAAAGGGAGCTGCCTTTCTCTCTGGGGAGAAGTTACCGTTGGTCTGCCTCCTGCCCTCATGCCTGGCCACAGCCTGGTGGTTCAGCCCTCCGCCAAACAGATGGACAACGGAACTGGTGAAATGAAGATATTCATATAAATATCACTGAGCAGAGTGAGGCTCAGCTGAACTAAAAGAAGGGAAACAAGATGGGAACACGGTATTAACAGCTGGGAAGATAATTTACCGCATTAACGACTTTTCCTGGCAAGCTGCTCAGTGGAGATCCAGGATCGAATTCATTTTCTTGATCAGTGAAGCTGCATGCAGAGGTGATACCCGGGACACGAAGACCGATAAATCCTCCAGCTCCTAAATCACCTGGCCCAGAAAGGAGAATCCCAGGTGCTCACATCAAATGCTTTCCCCTAGGGACACAGGCTTTCGGTAGGATCTAAAAGCGTCTTGTGGTTCTCATGCATCACGTTTTTGAAAGCCGACTGTATACCAGTTTGCTGGGTTTGGCTTGAAAAGATAAAAGGGATGCAGTCGTATTTCTTATGTGTCTGGAGTCTACCTAATGAGAGAGTTTTCCCGCACATAGCTCAGGATTATGGAGACATTGCTAGCAATGTCCTCAGGGGGTATTCAGCGGAGAAGGTGGTCCATTCTTACATGGGGCTAGGAATCGTGTAAGCTTCCTAGAGGAGGTGACACTTATGAACATTAATAAGAGGGGCACCTGGGTGACTTAGTCAGTTGAGCAGGCAACTCTTGGTTTTGGCTCAGGTCATGATCTTGTGGTCATAGGACTGAGCCCCGTGTCGGGCTCTGTGCCCAGTGTGCAGTCTGCTGCAGATTCTTCGCCCCCTCCCTCCGATTTTCTCTCTCGCTCTCAAATAAATAAATAAAATCTTTAAAAAAAGAACATTAATAGGAGTTCAACACAGATGAGCCAGTCAATCTGGGCAGAGGGAACAGAGTAGTAAGAACGCTAAGATGCAGCTCAAACAACCATGAGTTGTGGGATTAAAAGCAGGACTTATGGCTGCAAGGCAGAGACTGGACCAGAGGGCCCAGAGTCTGGGTGTGGAAGGGCATGTCGGCCAGAGCCAGCCAGACTCCCTCCTGCAGTTCTGAGAGCCGCTCCACCATCAGATTTGTCTATGCAAAGAAATCTCTGGACTGCCTATGGACAGTGGATTTGGGCTTAAACAAAACAAAACAAAACAAAACAAAACAAATCAGAAAGAAACTCAAAACCAAACACTGGAGGTAGGGAGTGAAATGAAGAGGCTAATCAGCCGCTGAGAAGGGCAGCAGTGACAGAGCCAAAGCAGAAGGGATGTGCTCCGGGGGCAGGAGGGAAGAGACTGGCCATGATGGGGTTCCAGGAGCAGAGAGCCTTGGGGAGGACAGGCCTGTCCCAGCCGAGGATGCAACACTCTGTGGAATACAATGTATTTGTCAAACCTTAAGGAAAACCCATCAGTGCTCCAGGAGAGGCAGGAGGCACGTCTGTTTCCTGACTTACTCGGCGAGCAGTCCTGATGAGTGTGCCATTGTCCCCCCAGAGTCACGCAGCAGTCCTTCTGCTCTCCAGTCGTGTCTTCCTCTCCTGGGACTAGAGACCCTGCCTCCAGCCTGCCCCTACCCATGGTGTGAATGCCTTCCGCAAGCTGCCTTCTGCAGGAAATCGCTCAGATTTTCACACTCAACTGCATTCCACATTGAGTCAAGCATGAAGTGTTGGGTCTGCCATGTTTCCTAAACCCCCTTTCCAAGTTTCCCTGAGTCCAGAAGTTTCTATTTCCTGAAGTTTCTATGCTCTTCTCCTCTGTTCACTATTACCGTTTCCGTTCCTATTAGGTTCCTAGGGAGGCCATAACAAAGTGCCAGAAACTTAAAACAGCAGAGCTTCATTCTGTGCTGGTTCTGGAGGCCAGAGATCTGATGTCGAGGTGTGGGCAGGCCATCCTCCCTCTGAAGGCTCTTTCTGGTCCAGTCATTGCTGATGCGGTTGCTAACCGTCCTTGGCACCCTCCAGCTTGTCGAACTGTCACTGCAACCTCTGTGTCCATTGTCACATGGCCTTGTCCCTGCAGGTATCTGTGTGTCCCAATTCTCCTCTTCTTCTGAGGACACCAGTCATTAAATTGGGGCCCACCCATATCCAGTAAGACCTCATTTTCACTTACTTACATCTGCAAAGACTTAAAATCAGCTTCACATATAAGGAGGATTAGGACTTGAATTTATCTTTTGGGGGGACATAATTTTACCCACAACACTTGGGTTGCCAGCCTCATCATCTCCCACAGTCAAATGCAATGGCTTACCAATGGCTCTCTGTGTCCACAGAAACCTTTTGCCTCCAGGTTTGCTTTGACTGTGTTACCACAGGCAGCCTTCCAAAGTGTGAAACTTGTCTTGTCATTCTCAAGTCTGAGTGCCATATCAAGATGACGTATTAAGGAGGGCACGTTTTGCATGGAGCACTGGGTGTGGTGCATAGACAATGAATCTGAGAAAATAAAATTAAATTAAAAAAATGATGCATTGACTTTTCTGGCTCTTACTTATCTTTCCAGACTTATTTCTTAAATCCTGTGCTCCAGAGAAGACAAAATACTCACCACTCCATGGGCACCAGCCTCTTTCTGTCTCTGGACCTTTCTTTAGCCTGTCTTCTCTGTCAGAAATGTTTACTGATCCATTCTGATCCATTTCCCCAGCAGATCTAGATCTAATCATCTTCTACATCTTAGCGTGAGCATCAGGTTTGTTACGCACACTGTGGGACTTACGCTGCAGGTAGAAATGACTCATTCCTTTTTTTTTTTTTTTTAAGATTATTTATTTATTTGAGAGAGAGAAGGTGAGTGCATGAGTAGGGTTGGGCAGAGAGATAGGATTTTCAAGCAGACTCCCCACTGAATGTGGAGCCCGAGGCAGGGCTTGATCCCAGGACCCATGAGCTCACGACCTGAGCTGATACCAAGAGTCAGTTGATCAACTCACTGAGCCACCCAGGTGCCCCCTGACTTCTCTGTTTCTGGGCTTCCATTAATCCCAGGAGAAACTGTTCCCACTAGCCACAATCCTTGGTACACATCACTGCACTGATGGACTTTTGTGCTCATCTCCTCTGCTAGGCAGTGAAAGTCTGGATTTTTGTATCCCTAGTAGCTCACTCATTATAGTTATTTGATAAATATTTGTCAAATGAATGTATGCCTAAATATTTGAAGGAATAAGCAAACTGTGTGTTTAGCCTTATTTTCTAGGAGAAGATATTTCTCAGAACAGGTGGACCAGTTATTTTTGTCAAATCTCAATATTGTTTAGCACACACACAACACACACAAAACACAGGAAAATATGCTTTGTCTCAGAATTATGTCACACAGGGACCATGAAGTATGTTGATTCATTCTTTAGCAGGTCCCAGAACACAGAGGCAGCACCTTACAGTATGTTACCCCGAAGCCCTGATATCTGACACTCATTTATTCCTTTGTCTATTATGTCCTTCTTTATTTTATCTTCTCATTCCTTATTTCGTTCATAAGACAAACGTTTGTTGAGAATGACAGACTAAAAGTTATTGTTTCTGAGATTGGGGGCATGGAGCTAGGTAGGCTCTAGGGAGTAAGAGGGTAAGAACCAGGACCCTGCCGTAATGACACTGAAGAGTGACCAGCTGTGGAGGAGGGGCTGCAATGGAGGAGAAAGCATTCACACTTCTCCAGGTGTGGCCCATGGACCACCTGTGTGGATATCACCTAGGCTCCTTAAAAATTTATATTTTATTGTGGTAAGAACACTTAAGATCCACCTTCATTTTTTTTTTAAAGATTTTATTTATTTATTTGAGAGAGAAAGAGAGGGAGCCCAAGACGGGGGAGGGGATTGTCCACTGAACAGGGAGCCTGGACATGAGGCTCAATCCCAGAACTTCGGATCATGACCTGAGTTGAAGGCAGACACTTAAACAAGTGAGCCACCCACGTGCCCCAAGATCAATCCACCTGAACAGGAATTGATGAGCAAGACAGGATTGTGGACTTAGAGACAGCGCAGTACCACAGGTCTTGAGAGAGTATTCATTTTCCATAACTGGAACCTTAAGCCCCATTGGTCAGTTACACCCTGTTTATCCCTATCCCAGCCCCTGCCAACCACGATTCCACTTCTGGATTCTATGAATTTGACTGTTTTTGATACCTCTTATGAGAGGAATTATATAGCATTTTCCTTTTTTTTTTTTTTTAAAAAGATTTTATTTATTTTAGAGAGGGGGAGAGAGCTTGTGAGCAGAGAGAGATAGAGGGGGAGGGGAAAGGAGAAGGAGTGGGGGAGAATTGCAAGCAGACTCCCTGCTGAGCACAGAGCTCCATGCACAGCTCTGTGTCAGGACCCTGTGATCATGCCCTGAGCCAAAACCAAGAGGCAGATGCTTAACCAACTGAGCCACCTGGATGCCCCAGTATTTGTCTTTTCGTTACTGGTTTATCGCAGTCAGTGTGATGTCCTCAAGTTTTACCCATGTTAGAGCATATGCCAGCATTCCCTTCTTTTTAAATGCTTGAGGAGTACTGCATTGTATGGGGCATGCTAAGCCATGTTTTTAAGCATTCTGATGATCAGTCCAGATATACTGAAGCCAAACTTCTGGGGATGGGGCTTAGGGGTCTCCCTTTCAACGATCTTTCCGAGTATCCTCATGCTTGCTTACTTTTGAAAACAAGAAATGCCCTGCTTGTTAAGATCACTATAAACTCCAACCTTGTCACAATAAGGTGCAAATAATTATTGGAGGAGTAAACAAATACTACCAAAAAAAAAAAAAAAAAAAAAGGAGGCAGGGCTGAACAGTCATTCCAGAGACTAGAGTGGCGGTGATTTCTGGGAAGGACCCGAGAGAGGTCAGTGTACCTCCATCTGCCATGTCCTTGAACTACCAGAATATCAGTGGTGCATTTTCTTTCTCTTGTTCATATTGGCATGAGATTTAATTTTATAATTATCTCCACCAGCCATACAATTCTCATGGAAATCAGCCATGAGACAGGGTGTCCTAACTCTCCTGGGTGTCTAATTGTATGCACAGGAGGAATGTCATCTTTCTCACTGAGGTTAAAATTAACTGGAACAGCCTGTAAGATCTCTCTCTCCTCTTTTTCTTTTTAATATAACTTTCAGAAAATCTATTTTTTTTTCCCACTGAATAATTCAAAAATTTTAAATTTGCATGTTTGAAACTTCTATTGAGCATTTCATTTTCTGCTCCCAATCACTTGTTTCTAGAGCCCTTTGCAAGTTACCTTCTAGACCATTTTATTTTGTCTTATTTTATTTATTTTTAAGGACTTTGTCTATTTGAGAGAGAGAGAGAGAGAGAGCAAGGCTGGAGGGACTGAGGGAGAAGAAGAAATAATCTTGAGCAGACTGCACTGAGCACAGAGCCTGTCCTGGAACTTGAGCCTCACATCCCTAAGATCATGATCTGAGCTGAAAGCAAGAGTCAGTGGCTTAATGAACTGTGTCACCCAAGCGCTCCCCTTGTGGGCCATTTTGATTAATTATTTTATTTAAATTTTTATTTATTTTTAAAATTTCTTTTCAGTGTTACAGAATTCATTGTTTATGCACCACACCCAGTGATCCATGCAATGTGTGCCCTCCATAATACCCACCACCAGGCGTACCCAATCCCCACCCCTGGGCCCTCCAAAACCCTCAGACTGTTTTTCAGAGTCCACAGTCTCTCATGGTTCGTCTCTCCCTCTAATTTCCCCCAGCTCCCTTCTCCTCTCCATCTCCCCATGTCCTCTGTGTTATTCTTTATGCTACAAAAATAAGTGAAACCATGTGATAACTGACTCTCTCTGCTTGACTTATTTCACTCAGCATAATCTCTTCCAGTCCCATCCATGTTGCTACAAAAATTGGGTATTCATCCTTTCTGATGGAGGCATAATATTCCATAGTATATATGGACCACATCTTCCTTATCCATTTGTCCGTTGAAGGGCATCTTGGTTCTTTCCACAGTTTGGCAACTGTGGCCATTGCTGCTATAAACATTGGGGTACAGATGGCCCTTCTTTTCACTCCATCTGTATCTTTGGGGTAAATACCCAGTAGTACAATTGCAGGGTCATTGGGTAGCTCTATGTTTAATTTCTTGAGGAATCTCCACACTGTTTTCCAAAGTGTCTGCACCAGCTCACATTCCCACCAACAGTGGAAGAGGGTTCCCCTTTCTCCACATCCTCTCCAACACTTGTTGTTTCCTGTCTTGTTGATTTTAGCCATTCTAAGTGGTGTAAGGTGGTATCTCAATGTGGTTTTGATTTGGATCTCCCTGATGGCTAGTGATGATGAACATTTTTTCATGTGTCTGTTAGCCATTTGTATGTCTTCTTTGGACAAGTGTCTGTTCATGTCTTCTGCCCCTTTTTTGACATGATTGTCTGTTTTGTTTGTGTTGAGTTTGAGGAGTTCTTTATAGATCCTGGATATCAGCCCTTTGTCTGTATAGCGAATACAAAATCTCATTTGCGAATATCTTCTCCCATTCTGTGGGTTGCCTCTTTGTTTTGTTGACTGTTGACTTTGCTGTGCAGAAGCTTTTGATCTTGATGAAGTCCTGAAAATTCATTTTCGCTTTTGTTTCCTTTGCCTTTGGAGATATATCTTGTGGACCATTTTCAAATGAACAATCTTGAAATGTTGCTAAGCTACTGCCCAGCAGAGTGTGAAGAATACCAGACTACCAAGCCCATAGTTCTAGACGTCTTCTCACTGTCTCACTAATAATCCATGTGATCTTGAATTAAGTGTCTTTACTTATCACAGTTGTCTTTGCTCACTTTCCCAGTGAGCAAAAAAACATAATCCCTCCTCAGGATTATGATAACTCTTACATGATATAATGTGTGTGCTGTGTTTTGTACCTGACATAAAATAGTTGGTTAATAAATATGGGTTCTTTTATGCATTCAGTCCTTTTGAGTAGGGGGATCATAGTTCTAGAAAAATCTTACTAATTAAAATTCTTTGCGGCTTCAGTGGGTTCAGCAGTTTTGGTGATGCTGACAGGTGTGAGCATTGGGGGCAGTGTTTCTAAAAACAAGATCATCTGGGGAATCTTATTAAAATGTAGATCCCGAAGCCTGAACTTCTGTGTTTTCAAAAAGTTCCCAGGTGATGCGGTGTTGTGCATCACGGACTGTATTTCCCTCTGAGAGACCTGGAAGGAGGCTGGATGTGTTATGTGTGTGGCAGAGACCAGCCAGTTGCTTAGGGACCTGTTCACTCCTTGTTGACAGTCAAGGGTGAAGAGTCCCTTGTCCTACAGGACATATGGCTGGTGTCCAGTCAGTGGAATAAGGGAGGGAGCGGTGGATTCCTGGTTTAAGATTCCCACTGATATTCTTCATCACCTCTCCTTGCTTGTCAATGTGCCGTCTATAAAGCTCCCAGTGGAAGGTTCCCAGGAGTGCCTAGAGGATGGTAGAACCATAAGAGAGAAGGAGCTGTGATCCCTGAGACACTCCTTCAACTGTCATTTGCGCCTTGGAATGCCTACTTAGGCAAAGACCCAAATCAGAACTAAACCTTGGTTGTGTTAATCCACTGAGATTTTGGTCACTGATTATAACCACAGGTATAACCTCTCTGGCTGATACAACAGGTGTGCTACCCTACTGATTTCCTTACCCTGAGGGTGAGCTACCTGGCAGCCAGAAGCTCTGCCCATTTCCTCCAGTGTCAAACATTCCCATTCATTTATTCCACCGTGTTGGCCAGATATTAACATTCTTCTGTGTGCCGTGACTTGAAAGAGTGTAGAAGCATTCTCTGTGAAGAGTCTGGACTCCAGCATTAGGCAGATCTGGCACTCCCTCCATTATCATCACCTTCCTTGGCCTCAATGTCCTACTCCACTTGCTGTGGCTATTTTATAAACCACATGCTCGAAAACTTCAGTCTTCTTGGTTTTGTCAAAGGGAAGTAGATGGCAGTTGACTGTTTTATGGGAGCAGGAAAATCAGCCCAGACACAGAGGAATGGATGGCGGAGCCAGAGAGCAGCCAGGAGACTCATGGGCTTGATTTACAAATGAGGAATGGAGCTCATTTTGAGAAATCAATTGGGTGTCGTGGAATATTTATGGGTCCCACTTCTGGCAAGCATTTCATTCAGTGAACGCACCCTCGTTTACAACCCAGCTCCCAGAGCTGGCGCATGATCTCTGTCCCCCTCTCCTCCTCACGATCATGAGCAAGGTTGCTGGCTACTTTCTCATGGAACCTTCCAATTCTCCTTGAATATTCTGGGATAATGGATTTTGTACTCAACCATCAGACACCTTGGCATTTAGCTGCATTTCAGTGCCGTCCTTGGGGATGGACTCATTTAGGGACTGTGCTTTAAGGCAGAAACGTATTTCATAGAAATTGGGGAATCATAAACTCACAGTGCTGAAAGCGTAGCACTTCTTCGCTTGACCTCTTCATTTCACAGATGAGGCCCTGGGACAGGAAAGTCACCTGCCCCGAATAGTCTTAGAACAGTCCTAGACCATCTCCTGGTTAACCACAGAATGGGATATACATTATGATTTCATCTCTTTTTATGGCAAACAAGGGCTGCCAATGATGGGGAGGCAGTCAGTAGCTGTATCTCCCATAATTCCCACTGTGCCTAGCCAAAAACTGCTGGTGTAAACTCTGCCAAAATTAAAATCATGATGCCTTTATCTGTTACAAAGTGGGTCCCTCCCAAGGAGATATCATGAAATATCTAGGGGGAACATAAGAAAGAAAATGCATGCCATGCAATATTGAGCAGAGAAGGGGGCACAGCTATTCACAGTTCGGTTTTTACTGGATAACTGAAAGACATGTTCTCATTTAACTCTCGAAAGAGTTAGTACTTTGAAGATAATTTGAAGAGGTAAAGTGGTATCACGAAGCAAAATAAGTACTAAGGTAGAAGTCACAACCCAAAGTAGGATGTTCTGTGGGAATTATTTTACCTTTTAGGGCTTTGGATTTGAAGATTGGGCTTTGGAGGGCAAACCCTTCTGTCTTAACCTACTGAGCCACCCAGGCGCCCGCCCCCTTTTTAAGAGTTTATTTATTTATTTGTCAGAGAGAGAGCTGAGAGAGAGCGAGCACAGGCAGACAGAGTGGCAGGCTGAGGCAGAGGGAGAATCAGGCTCCCCGCCGAGCAAGGAGCCCAATGTGGGACTCCATCCCAGAACGCTGGGATCATGACCTGAGCGGAAGGCAGCTGCTTAACCCACTGAGCCACCCAGGCGTCCCACCCCTCTGTCTATCTATAAAATACCCTGTTCAATGTCAGGGTTCTTCACTAGTGGGCAAAAGACAAGAATGCCTGCCTCTAGAGAAGAAGCATTCTTTGTTTGTGATTCTTTTTGTTGATTGAAAATAAATAATCTTTCCTTATAAGTCTGTGGGAAAATGATCAGCTTTGAAAGGTAGTCCAAAGGACAGTAGACAAGGACAAAAACATGAAAATCTTGAAATTAGAAAAGGTCACTTGGCACCTGGGAAGAGCAGTGAGCTCTTATCCTGGTTTCCTCATGTCCCAAATAAGACAATCATATCAGACAAGTTTTGCAGCTACTTCCGACTGGAACGTGCTCTGATTAAAAGTCAAACAGCACAGAAGATCAGAGGGAGGGAAAACCGGATAGGAAGTCATCAGAGAGGGAGACAAACCATTAGAGACTCTTTTTTTTTTTTTTTTAAAGATCTTATTTATTTATTTGACAGAGAGAGATCACAAGTAGGCAGAGAGGCAGGCAGAGAGAGAGGAGGAAGCAGGCTCCCCACCGAGCAGAGAGCCCGATGTCGGGCTTGATCCCAGGACCCTGGGGTCATGACCTGAGCCAAAGGCAGAGGCTTTAACCCACTGAGCCACCCAGGTGCCCCACCATTAGAGACTCTTAACTCTAGGAAACAAACCGAGGGTTGCTGGAGGGGAGGAGGGGAGGATGGGCATGAAGGAGAGCACATGACATGATGAGCACTGGATGTTACACACAACTGATAAATTATTTTAAAAATTAAAAAAATTAAAAAGAATATTTGAACAACAACAAAAAATAAAAGGAAAGTGAGGTAGGTAAGCAGTAAGTAGTAAGATGTGTTTTCATTATAGGCATCAGGGTTCCACAGACCTGGATTTGATTCCTGTTTCCATTACTTGAGAACTCATCTTGGGTAAATTGCTTAACCTCCTTGATTCCTGAATCTCCCTCTTTTATTTTTTTTCTTAAAACGGAAGGAGAGTATGAGAAGGGCCCATCCTGCAAGGTGATTGTACAACTCGATAACAGAAGGTTAATTTTGTAAGTAGACACGTGTGGAGTACCTACTATAATTGGCTTGTCCAAAGTCACAGAGTCTACCAAGGGCAGAGCAAGTACTTGAACCCACCTGCTTGGACTTCCAGGGCCTTGAACTTCACATTATACTTACTTGCTGCTAGGTGATAGTAAGGATGTCAGAGGTGACAAAAATAAGAGTGTTAAGACTTACAGAGGAAATCTTTGCTCACGTTCTCAGCTCAGCCTGCCATTTACCTGTTCTGCTTTAAGCCCCGCATATGGCTCCCCAGTACTTTTTCTTTGCTCCCCTCGCTGGTTTCCCCATCTCTAGTGTCCTCCTTGTAATCCATATGCCACCCTGTAGCCAGAGTCATCTCCTTAGAAGGTGTCTGATAGGTCACTGAAATGTGTGTGTACCTTCTAGGACTCCTCATCAGCTAAGAATAAAGTCCGAGATCTTTGTCAAGATGTCTCAGGCACGCCTAATGGGGAAACCTGAGTATTGAATACAGAGGATCTTGAATGCAGGGAGTTAGTTATGGAGGTCATCGCATTGCTGAGAAGGCAGGCAAGGGACAGAAGCAACCCAGAGATTGGTGATGGGGAGCACTGACATCATCCATAGGCCAGAGGGCCAGAGGCAGGAGGAGAGGCAGTGTTATTGGCCCTCAGGGACCAATGTAACCTGAAATCTAGACCCATGAGAGGAAGGTGAGTCCTATGATGGAGGCATAGAGGAGATAACAGCCATGCCAACTGGCCATATGATGTAGAGATGAATGGGGAATACTCCTCTTGGCTTCCTCCACATACTTAGTGCTCCCCACTCCCACATTTCCCATTGCCTGAGTATATCTAGAAACCAGCTGGTACAGGAACCTGCAGGGCCAGCCTCCCTGGGATTGATGCCAGAACAGGAAAGATGAGCACTGGGTCTGAGAACCCGTTGGTGTAGAATACACACTATGGTGTATCAGACCCATATCGCATGTGTCTGGACTCAGCCTCCAATTCTGTCTGCTGTTGGATGCTCCACACCTTTCAACCTGATAAACACTCTTCTCAAAAGTTTCTCCTCCTGACCAACAAGATACACAGGAAGCGTCCTCTCAATTTCCAAGACTAGAAATTTTAAACATCAACTCCTCTTCAAAGACTTCCTTGAACATTGGGAAAGCAGCCAACCAGCCTCACTGAATGAACTCATACTGCATTGAAGTCACTTTTCATTCATATCTGCATCATATATTTGAAGTCAAAGACTATATCTTAGTTATCTTGGATGCCTAGCACTGAGGATAGGAACTGGTACATAGTAGATCCTCAAAAATTTACAGAGGATGAACAAAAGGTGACTGAATTATCTGATCCAGAGTCAAGATAATTGGGCTCAGAGTAGATTAATTATTTGTCTAAATCCAATAACCACCTGAATTTGTCAGCTAGGGCAGCCATAATACAATATCAGAGGCTGGGTAGCTTCAACAACAGAAATTAATCTCTCACAGTTCTGGAAGGTGGGCATCTAAGATGAAGGTACTGGCAGGTTGGTTTCCTCCTGGGACCTCCATTCTTGGCTTACAGGTGGCTGCCTTCTTTCTGTATCTTCACACAGTCTTTCGTCTTGTGTGCACCTCCCTGGTGTCAGTGTAGGGACATCTTATATGGACATCAGTCATATTGGGAGAGGGCCCTATTCTTATGACCTCATTTAACCTTCAATATCTTGAAAGACTTTGTCTCTGCATGAAGTCACTTTGGGAGTTTGGGCTTTAATATATGAGTTTTGGGGGAAGACAATTCAGTCCATAACAACAACCTTCTAAAAAAATCTTAAATGAGACCCAGATGAGTCTCAGTAGGAGTCTGTTCTCTGAATGGTAGATCTTTCCCTGAGGATGCCCCCAGCCCAATTTTTGGGAGCTTCCTTTGGTTTCCCACTGTATACCTGCTGCTTGGTCAGAAAACCGAGCCTTCCATGTCACCCCTGTGCTCTGGGATCCATGGAGGAAAAGTGACCCTCTCCACACTGTGGAGAATTTCAGAATTTCACTGTCTGGCTATTCATTATTTCTTCAGACTTTAATAATGATCTCAGCTTGAGATGGGAAAGAATAATGAACCATTCATTCACATTCAAGACACTAATTAAAAAGGCACAGTTTTGTTTTCATGAGTTATGCTGATGACTCAATTATAGCAAGACCATGTAAAAAGAAGTCTTATTTTGAGGCTTAAAAGCAACTATAAAAGCACATAGTGGCTGTCTTGGGCATGTGGGAGGATAAGGAAGGAACAGGCAAAAAGGATAGAAGAGGGAGTTGGGGGGTTTGGCTTCTAGGTTACTGTCTTCTCGTAACTGCCTGAGTGACTTCAGGCCAACCACTTTACCTCTCTGGTCATGTTTTTCCCTAAGGAAATATGGATGAAGTCTGTCATACTTTGGGGATCATCTTGACTCTCTGTAGAGTCATCACTGAAGGATCATAAGCTATGTCAAGTTCCTGACTGTTGAAGGAGCCTGGTCCATTTTGGTTGGGGTAGATCATGAAGGATGACACCATGGCTGTGTTTAATAATCTGAATGTCTCTCATTTGGAAGCTGGAGAGAATATTATTGGGTGATAATCCTGGACCAAAGTAAGTGGGGGCAAATTAAAGAGGAAAGGGACTGGCATGTGCTGGGCAGCTTCCTTAAACAGGAACTCTCTAATGAACTTAACATTTTTACTGGGGGAAGTATTATTTCCCCCCTTTTATAGATGAGGACTGTCAGGCTATGAGGGTTGCAATAAATTACCTAAAAGCACATACCTCGTAACTGAAAAGTGGGGGTTATAACTCAGGGCAGAGGAGTTCTACAGCAAGTGTTCTCTCTTTCACAGTATATTGTTCAGTGTTACTCAGGTGAATAGTGGATAAAAAGAATTTTCTAATAATCCCATCCAAGAATAAAATGGAAATCTCACAGAATAGTATGTTCAATGCCCTTGGGTGCACTGAATCAGATGTCTGGTCCCCCCATGGTCAAGTGTGCTGAAAGGATTTATGCCTCAGCATGTGATGTGGCAGATACGGGCAGGATATTGAATTAGTGAGCTCTCTTTCCTTACCAGTCACTGAGCTAGCCCACCTTCTTCCCTTACAAGTTAGGAGAAGCATGGGACTGAATTCTGGCCAATGAACATTGGTGTAATTCCAGTTCCATCCCTGGATGATGAAATCTGCACAAAGCTGCTCACTCTTTCCTCTGCTTGGTTACACTGGGAGACTATCAGGACATGAAGTATGGTTGAGTCTAGATGAAAGGGGCCTTGTTTCTCTCCACGCCACTGAACCTGCACGAGAGTATGCGATGGGAAAGACATGAAACCTTATCCTGTTAAATCACTCTGATGTGAAGTTGTTGATAATGGATGCTAGACTGTCTTGCCTGGGACAGGTTACCTCTAGTGTCCCTTTACCTTACACTGTTCTAGGAATCAATGAAATTAATTATAATGTGGAGAAGCCCTAGGCAATGTAAGTAAATGGCTGATTGTGTACACTGGGGAAGCACTGGGAATGAGGTAGGTAACACTTTCTTTTCTCTTTCAATCCCTCAGGCAGATTATTTGTACTCTCTGCCAGACATCAGTGAAAAATTTCTTTGTAAACATCTATTCATATATTAATTCACTAATTTAATTAAGAGACATTTGTTGTGTGGAAAGTTCAGGAACTCTGTGCTCTGGAGACTTGAAATATAAAGATGAATGAGGCAGGGCAGTCATTATTCCCAAGGAGCTGGCGAGACCACAGGCTTTGAAGGGACCCCAGATGACATTCTGTTTAACTCCTTTCCTCTCTTAACATGTGTCCCTGAACAATCTTATCAGTAAAAGACTTCTCTACAAATTGCACCCTAGTGACTGTTAGGTTTCCATTTTTATCCTTGAACTCTGCAGCTACAAAGGCAGAAAGATGAGGAGATAAGGGAAGAATATATCAACATTCAAATTAGAGAGACATCAAATGTTTGTTCTTATATAGAAACCCTTTAATTTTCAAAATAAAACTGAGAAGGGGCGCCTGGGTGGCTCAGTGGGTTAAGCCGCTGCCTTCGGCTCAGGTCATGATCTCAGAGTCCTGGGATCGAGCCCCGCATCGGGCTCTCTGCTCAGCGGGGAGCCTGCTTCCTCCCCTCAGTCTGCCTGCCTCTCTGCCCGCTTGTAATCTCTTGTCTGTCAACTAAATAAATAAAATCTTTAAAAAAAAAATAAAACTGAGAAAAAGAAGAGAGCATGATAACTGTTGTAATCATCATGGGATCCAGAAGGATTCTGTGAATCAGAAGATGATGCTTAGGAGACAGATGAAGACATGAAGCATGATGGAACAGTGAGAGAATTGGAGATTTTAAGTGCATTGATAGGAGAAGCTAGAGTTTCTACTCATTGTTGCCTAAGAATAGTACCTATCACGTGTCATTCATAATGAACTATATGAATGAACGCATGCATGTGTAGGTATCATATAAGCACGACACACAGATATGTCATACTTACATGATTAACAAAATCATAATAAAGTAAAAACATGTATTAAATGCATTTATTATTCTAGGTACTGTTTCAAGCACATTTGTCTTCGATCTGCCATTTTTATGCTCCGTTACCACCCTAGCCCAGGCCATATTATGGTTCTACTTTTATTTATAATTTTTTTTCTCTGATTCTACTTTTAAAAATGTCAGTGCAACAGAAATCTAATTATGTTAGAGGGGCATAGAACAATAGGATTCTCAATGCCCTTTATTTGCTAGTAGTCACGGTGTGAGGCAAAATAAAGATATTACTGGTGCTGTTTCCAGCCTTCACCCTAAAGATAAGATTCTTTAAAATCTCAAACTTCAGTTCCATAGACCCTTCCATCCTTTCTTTGGTTTAGGGGGAGGGTTGATGGCAGAAGTGTCTCCTGCAGTTAAATCTAGGCAGATCCAACAAGACTGCCATCCAAACAGAGTAGGATATAGTGGACAATGCCCCTCTGTAGCTCTTCCCAGGGCAGAAATAAGGGACTTTGAGTTACATCTCATCCTGTCTCCACTGACTCTCTCCCCATGTTCCTTCCTTGTCTTACAGAGAAACATTACTGTTATCAAGTGAGCATGGCTTCGAAACAAATATGTTTACAACATATGTGTGTTAGTAAGTGTGATAATAAAATGAACATCCATAAACCTACCTAACAATTTATAAACCAGAATATTTCCACTACCATTGAAATGACCCATATAGTCTTTTCCTTATGTGTCCATCATTCTCTTACCTATTTTAAAATAATTTTATGAACCATAAATGCATCCCTTTAATAGTTTACATATTTAACGTTGTTTAATTTTTAATTTTTATAAAATGTAAAATATACTTAAATGTACTCTTTGGTGATTGGCTGTTTTCTCCACTAAACATCTGTTTGTAAGATTCACCTTTCTCAAAATGGAGTAAGGACTTGAATGTAAGGTCTGAAACTGTGAAACTCCTGGAAGGAAATATAGGGAAAAACTTCATGATACTATTCTTGTCAATGACATCTTGGTTATGACACCCTAAGCACAGGAAAGTGAAAACAAAAATGAAGAAATGGTACTATATTGGATTAAAAAATCTTCTGCACAGCAAAGGAAGTACCCAAAACAGTAAAAAGGCAACCTAAGGAATAGGAAAAAACATTTGCAAATCTGATAAGAGGCTAATATCTAAAATCTACAAGAAATTCCTACTACTCAACAGCAACAACCAAAAAGCAAAAACAAATAACCTAATTAAAAAGCGGGCAAAGAGATTGAACAGTCATTTCTTGGGCAGGGTCATTTCTCCATATGAATGATCACCAGGTATATGAAAAGGTGCCTTGTAACCTTCATCATCAGGGAAATGCAGATAAAAACCACAGTGAGATAGCTCCTCATACCAGTAATGATGGTTATTATAAAAACAAAAATAAAATATAACCAGTGTTGGCAAGGGTGAGACAAGGGATCCCTTCCTTGTACACTGTAGGTGGGAATCTGTATTGGTAAAACCAATATGGGAAACAAGATGGAGTTTCCTCAAAAAAATTAAAAATAGAATTGCCATGTATCAAGCACCCCCACTTCTGGGTATATGTTCAAAATAGTTGAAATGAGTATCTCAAAGTGCTATCTGTATTTTCTGTTTGTTGCAGCATTGTTCACAATAGCCAAGACATGGAAACAACCTAAATATCCATCAACAAATGAATGGATAAAGGAAATGGATTATGTTCATACAGTAGAATGTTATTCTGCCTTAAAAAAGAAGGAAATAGTACTGTTTGTAACAACATGCATGAAAGTGAGGACATTTGGTTGAGGGAAATAAGCCAGTCTCAAGAAGAGCAAATATTGTATGATTCTGCTGAGATGAGGTATCTAATATAGTCAAATGTATAGAATGCAAGGGACTAGAAGGCGAGTTGCCAGGGACTGGAGAAGGAGGGAAATAATGGGACATTGTTGTTCAAGCAGAAGAAAGTTTCAGTTATACAAGAGGAATAAGTTGTAGAGATGTGCTGTACAACACAGCATGGTCCATAGACTTAACAATGCGGTATTGTACACTTGAAATTGTGTCAAGGAGATCAATTTTATGATAAGCGTTCTTACCACACAAACACAAAAAAGGACACAAGAATGAGCAGAGAAAGCACCAATGTGGCATGGACCTATTGAGTTAAGGTTTCTTCCAGAGACCAGGCTCAGCCCTGAAAAATCTTTCGCAGGGAAGGCTCATGCTTGTGCAGTCATTTATTTTCAGCATAACAGTATTCATTATAACATTACTACAGCATAACATTTTCAGCATAACAGTATTCATTATTTTTGCACCACACCCAGTGCTCCATGCAATCCATGCCCTCTATAATACCCACCACCTGGTACCCCAACCTCCTAACCCCAACCCCTTCAAAACCCTCAGATTGTTTTTCAGAGTCCATAGTCTCTCATGGTTCACCTCCTCTTCCAATTTCCCCCAACTCCCTTCTCCTCTCTAACTCCCCATGTCCTCCATGCTATTTGTTATGCTTCACAAATGAGTGAAACCATAAGATAATTTACTCTCTCTGCTTGACTTATTTCACTCAGCATAATCTCTTCCAGTCCCGTCCATGTTGCTACAAAAGTTGGGTATTTGTCATTTCTGATGGAGGCATAATACTCCATAGTGTATATAGACCACATCTTCCTTATCCATTTGTCCGTTGAAGGGCATCTTGGTTCTTTCCACAGTTTGGCGACTGTGGCCATTGCTGCTATAAACATTGGGGTACAGATGGCCCTTCTTTTCACTACATCTGTATCTTTGGGGTAAATACCCAGGAGTGCAATGGCAGGGTCATAGGGAAGTTCTATTTTTAATTTCTTGAGGAATCTCCACACTGTTCTCCAAAGAGGCTGCACTAACTTGCATTCCCACCAACAGTGTAAGAGGGTTCCCCTTTCTCCACATCCTCTCCAACACATGTTGTTTCCTGTCTTGTTAATTTTGGCCATTCTAACTGGTGTAAGGTGATATCTCAATGTAGTTTTAACTTGAATCTCCCTGAGGGATAGTGATGATGAACATTTTTTCATGTGTCTGATAGCCATTTGTATGTCTTCATTGGAGAAGTGTCTGTCCATATCTTCTGCCCATTTTTTGATGATTGTCTGTTTTGTGTGTGTTGAGTTTGAGGAGTTCTTTATAGATCCTGGATATCAACCTTTTGTCTATACTGTCATTTGCAAATATCTTCTCCCATTCCGTGGGTTGCCTCTTTGTTTTCTTGACTGTTTCCTTGGCTGTGTAGAAGCTTTTGATTTTGATGAAGTCCCAAAAGTTCATCTTTGTTTTTGTTTCCTTTACCTTTGGAGACATATCTTGAAAGAAGTTGCTGTGGCTGATATCGAAGAGATTACTGCCTATATTTTCCTCTAGGATTCTGATGGATTCCTTTCTCACGTTGAGGTCTTTTATCCATTTTGAGTTTATCTTTGTGTATGGTGTAAGAGAATGGTCGAGTTTCATTCTTCTACATATAGCTGCCCAGTTTTCCCAGCACCATTTATTGAAGAGACTGTCTTTTTTCCACTGTATATTTTTTCCTGTTTTGTCGAAGATTATTTGACCATAGAGTTGAGGGTCCATATCTGGGCTCCCTACTCTGTTCCACTGGTCTATGTGTCTGTTTTCATGCCAGTACCATGCTGTTTTCTTGATGATATTCCATGCTCTTGGATCAGAAGAATAAACATTGTTAAAATATCTATACTGCCTAGAGCAATCTATACTTTTAATGCTATTCCAATCAAAATTCCACTGGTATTCTTCAAAGAGCTGGAGCAAATAATCCTAAAGTTTGTATGGAATCAGAGGAGACCCCGAATCACTAAGGAAATGTTGAAAAACAAAAATAAAGCGGGGGCATCACGTTACCTGATTTCAAGCTTTATTCACTTGGTTTTATTTCCATTCATCTTCTTCACCAACACACATTGGCTATTTGCTAAATTTTATAATTCACACAGAACTTTCACTTATATTTTCTCATTTTTCCTCTCAACAGTTTTGTGAGCCAGTTAGGTGCTACAACTTCCATCTTAACAGGCTCAGAAAAATTTCAGACTTGTCTAATATATAATTAGTTACAAAGGCCTTCCCCAAATTTGGGATTCTTGGCCATAACGCACAATATTGTGATCTCCCTCTGTTGGAAGATAGAACTGATGGGTGCAGTGGTTAAAGAATGAGCAACATTAAACTAGAAATAAGAATCTGACCTTCACATGACAAATGAGGACAAAAGCTACAAAAGTATAGGCAGCAGAATTACATTTAGTCAGGAGAGATTATTAAGCAAACCTTGATACAACCCCAAGTGCATCTTTATATTGCAACACTGATGGTCACCATTATGGCAGCTTTAGGTGTGCACATTCTAGAAAGCTAATGGAGTAAAGCTGCTCTGTCCTCTGACTCCCATACATGGCCTACTTTATATGAGTCCCTGATGAACGTACTAAATGGATTCTTTACAAAGAATGTTAAAAGTAAGGGTTATTAAAACAAACACATTCTCCTCTTGGACAGGAACATGGAAATTGACACAGTGTGCAGGTGGACCATGGAGGGGGTTGGGGAGAGAGTTATCATTCATGCAGAATTTCTTTATACCATGTGTTCTCCATCTGTGGTCTTTATCATAATCTGGAAAAATTGGCATGGCCATTTCCAGAGTATAAACCAGAAACTTATACTAATCTTGGCTTTCCATTCTAGCTCTGACCTTTGTAGGTTTGTGATTTGGGGGGACGTTGCCATGCTGCTCAGGCCTTCTGTTCCCTTGATGTAAAGGGAGCACCAATGTACATACTCCTTCGTTGGCATTGTTGTCAGTATCCTGCAGCCGAGATTGTGTGTAAGAAGCTGCTCCATAAACCCCAAAGTGCTCTCCTCGTGTGTAGCAGTAAGACTTGAGACTGTGTTTTCTAGAAACAATGAGAAGGATTATCACTGAAATCAAGCTTTTTTTGTGAACTGCTGAAAGAAGAATACAGGATATTATAAAGGTCAGTTTAAAAGGCCAGATTTGTTTTTTGAAACAGCTTCAGGGGAATAAGTATTATTTCTCCTCTGAATATTTGGTAGAATTCCCCAGGGAATCCATCAGGTCCCGGACTTTTGTTTTTTGGGAGGTTTTTGATCACTGCCTCAATTTTGCTACTGGTTATTGGTCTAGTCAGATCTGTCAGTTTCTTCTGTATCAGTCTTAGTAGTTTATAGGTTTCCAGGTAGGCATCTATTTCTTCCAGGTTGCTTAATTTATTGGTATGTAGTTACTGGTAATAATGTTCAATATCATTAGCCATTAGGGAAATTCAAATCAAAACCACATTGAGGGGGCGCCTGGGTGGCTCAGTGGGTTAAAGCCTCTGCCTTTGGCTCAGGTCATGATCTCAGGGTCCTGGGATAGAGCCCCACATTGGGCTCTCTGCTCAGCAGGGAGCCTGCTTCCTCCTCTCTCTCTCTCTCTGCCTGCATTTCTGCCTACATGTGATCTCTGTCTGTCAAATAAATAAATTTAAAAAATCTAAAAAAAAACCCACATTGAGACACCACCTTACACCACTTAGAATGGCAAAAATTAACAAGGCAGGAAAGAGCCAGTGTTGGAGAAGATATGGAGAAAGAGGAACCCTCTTACACTGTTGGTGGGAATGCAAATTGGTGAAGCCACTTTGGAAAACAATGTGGAGATTCCTCAGAAAGGTAGAAATAGAGCTACCCTATGACCCAGCAATTACACTACTGGGTATTTACCCCAAAGAAAGAGATGTAGTGAAAAGAAGGGGCACATGAACCCCAATGTTTATAGCAGTAACGTCCACATAGCCAAACTATGGAAGGAGCTAAGGTGTCCTTCAACAGACGAATGGATAAAGACAATGTGGTCTGTATACACAATGGAATATTACTCAGCCATCAGAAAGGATAGGTACCCACCATTTGCATTGACATGGATGGAACTGGAGGGGATTACGCTAACTGAAGTGAGTCAAGCAGAGAAAAACCATATCATTTGTGGAACATAAGGAATAGCAGGAAGGACATTAGGAGAAGGAAGGAAAACTGAAGGGGGGAAATCAGAGGGAGAGATGAATCATGAGAGACTATGGACTCCAGGAAACAAACTGAGGGTATTAGAGGGGATGGGGGTGGGGTGATGGGATAGCCTGGTGATGGGTATTAAGGAGGGCATGTGCTGTGATGAGCCATGGGTGTTATACGCAAATAATGAATCATGAAACACTACATCAAAAACTAATGAAGTGTTGAATGGTGACTAATGTAACATAATAAAAAAATAACAAATTTAAAAAAATTAAAAAATAAAAGACCAGATTTGTACTGAGTGATTTTGTACTGAAGGTGTATTAACCACTGGTGTTAGTATAAGGAGGGAAAGCAGAACAAAATAAGTTTATTCTAAGTTAACTTGAATTAGATTGGAAATAATTTATTTTTTTATTTTAAAGATTTTATTTATTTATTTGAGAGAGAGAGAGCACAAGTGGGAGAGACAGAAGGAGCAGACGGAGAAGCAGACTCCTGGCTGAGCAAGAAGCCTGATGTGGGGCTTGATCCCAGGATCCTGAGGCCATGACCTGAGTTGAGGACAGATACTTAACTGACTGAGCACCCCCAGCACCCCTAGAAGTAATTTTAAAAGGATAGATTTATAAAAATTATATCTTCTCTGATTTATGTTTTACCACTATATGTGATTATCTAAATAAAACATGCTTCCCAAAATTTAACATCTGTACAAACATAGAGGTTTACATTTCAGATGGCTAAAGACAGCTCTGTAATAACGCAACTTGACAGGAAGGCAGACCTTCTCTGTTTTTACGCTGAATGCTAGGAAATGCACCACAGAAAATCTGTATGATTGACAGAAAAGCCTTGTTATAGTTCTTCTTTCCAGAAACTTGCTACCCTCTCCTTCATTAAGAGATAAGTTACTTCTTTAAGTTTTGAGGTTAAAGAATCGGGGTACTTACTCTGCCTTTGTCACTAAAGATGCACCTACAAATCAGAATCTGATTAAGCAATGCAGTTTATCTCCAAGTTGTTTGCCTTGTGCTTCTTTTTAATTCAAGCTATCACATCTTTAAAGGGAGAATTCTATGTCTTATTTTATCTTTTCTCTTCCCAGGGAATGGGAGTTCGGATCACCACCACAGCCATCAACATCATAATCACCGTCTGTATCAATTACCTACTGCTGCATGGTTCTGGCATAGGGTCTCATGAGGTTGCAAGTAAGATGAACGTTGGACTATAGTTCTTAAAGACTTGGCTGGGACTAGGCTGGATACATTTCTGCTGTGGTTCACTCATCTGATTGGCATGTGTATTGGCCTTTGGTAGGAGGCCTCAGTTTCTTACCAGGTTGATCTTTTCATAGAACTGCTTGAGTGTCCTCATGACATGGGGGCTGACTTCTCACAGAGTGAACAATCCAGGAGAGCAAGGTGGAAGCTGTAGTGGTTTTCTTGGTCCTAATCATGGGAGTCATGCAGAGTCATTTAAACAATAACCTGTGGTTATCTGGGTCAGTTCTATTTAATGTGGGAGAAGCCTTTTTGAGGGCTTAAAAGCTAGGAGACATGGATCACTTGGGGTCATTTTGGACGCTGTCAACCACATCACTATAATAAATTTCTGAATGAAGGAATGACTTAAGAAATGAGAAATACACAAACATTTAAGAAAAATATTCTCTAGATAGATTTTCTTACAGGAGAAGATTATATTTGTAGATCTCCTTTTTTTCCACTCCTGACATGCCATTCTTTAGTTTTTAGTTAGAAGGAGGCAACAATAATTTCTATCTAAACTTAATGTCAATTAACACAGTAATTACAAGACAGTAGCTAGTCTCACATGATAATTGATGATAATTGCTTCCTGCTTTAATTGGTATATAAACAAGACTATGCACTAGGAATCCAAACATTCCTTCAAAAGGAAAAAGAAAATCAAAGAAGAAAATTTGTCAAAGTCATTTGTAAGCTGATAAGAAGCTAACAAATCCAGCCTACGTGTCTACAAGGCATCAAAGCAGCTGCTGGCAATGCTTGGCACTTTCTCAGAGCTGGCAAGGATGACGGAGGAAGTGAGACCACCACGCTGGTTGGCATTAGCCCCAGGGTACTGCTGAGATGTGTGCCAATGCCCAGCTGTCCATGGCAGTGATGCCAATGTGCTGAAGTACTTGAAGGTTGCCAACATGACAGACCAAAGTAGGCTCATCAGTGAGAGATGGGATGATGTCTTTCCTCTGTTGCCACCTGTGCCTTCTGGAAAGATGGGTTCAAAGAAAAATGGGGAGGGGATAAGGGTTAGTGTTGTTTTTGAGATGAAATGGTCTAGAAATCTATACCTTGCAGCATCTGAAAGCTAGGGGAAGTATAAGGAAGGAAAGCATGTAATTCAGGTACACAGGTTAGCTACCATTTGCAAGAGAGGGGAAAGAGCCAATGAATGAGGCAGGGGAAACTTCTAGAAACCCAGCTGCATCCTCATAGAACAGTAGATGGATGGCAGATGGAAACTAATTAATATCAGTATATCCAAGTAGAAAGGAAATAAAAGAAGGTATAGGAGAAAGAATGGTTGTCCAAGAGTAGAGACTTTGAAACACTGAGGAGATACAACATCTTGAGGGCAGCAGGCATAGGTGGGTGTCGTCCCTATGTCCTTGGAACCATGGACTTCAGCAACATCAGTAGCAGTTCCTGCTCAGAAATCCACTGAAGGTGATCCTCCAGTGGTAAAAAATGTGAGAACTGGAGGAAAAAAATACACTAGGAAGTTGATATCTCAGATCCAGATAATTCCAGTCAGGAAGCAGAGTCAACAACCATTGGGACACAGGAACAGAGGGCTGCTCACAAGAGACTATGACAGTGATTTTATAGCAGTAGGTTGGAGTGCTTATTCAGTTCTAAACTAGGAATGCCAGACATAGCTCAGAAGGGAAACAGAGCTTAAGTTTTCTGAAGATGCAAGATGGGAAGGAAAGGCACCTCGAGTAAGATCTGATGACTAGGGATGCAACCGTTGTAGAATTTGAAACTTTGTTAAATAAGCAACAGTCTCTCCAGTGCTACTCTTTGGATGGTGAAAAAGTGAGCATAGGTGGATCCCTCCTTGAGGTGGCAATGGTGCCCTAACTTGGTTCATTATGGAACCAGGGAGATCACTCCCAATTGTGTTTATGTTCCCAAATCAGGAACCCTAGACTGGTGGTGGGATTATGGAGGGCACATATTGCATGGAGCACTGGGTGTAGTGAATAAACAATGAATTCTGGAAAATTGAAAAGAAATTAAAAAAAAAAGAAGAAGAAGAAGACTGAACAACAACCTGGCCAGGGTGAATCTGAAAAGGATCCCATTTTCTCCTCACTTTCTCTCTTTCCTCTTTGAGGGCTATGATTCCTAGGTTCTGGAAACATCATTTTTCTTGGCAAAACTACCCTAAAACTGGGGATATACTTATTTTCTAAATTTCATGGGTGTGGGGCTCAGACTGTGACAACCCTATGCATCCTGTTAACAGTTTGGACTCTTGATTAATGAAGCTCAATGAGATTTATTTGCTATGAGCATGAATGAGCAGATCTGTGAACAAATAGCTCAGACTGAACTCCCAAAGGAAACTCGACATTACCTTCACTTCTGAATGAATAACTAGTCCAAGATTGGGCATAATACAACAGTAGTGAGGGGTGCTGAATTCTGAACTTTAGATTCTTTTTACTTTCTCTTGATCAAGTTCATGTTAGTTGCTATAACAAGCAAACCCTAGACTTTACACATGAAATGCTATTTGTGGTGATGATATCATCACTGGCATTTGGGATCTGGGATCCCAGGTTGAAAGAGAGTTGGGTAATTTGGGTCAGTACCCAGCAGGTAGAGGGCAGAAGTGAGAGAAACAATGGAAGATCATGCCCAGGCTTTTGTGAGCCTGGCCTGGAAGCAGGGGCCATATCACTTCTATCCCTATTTCATTGGCCAGAACTCAATTATTTGGCCACATTCAGATGAATGGGAGCCTGGGCAGTGTAATTGACAACCACTTCCAAATAATGACAATATATTATGAAAGAGGAATTTGAATCTCTAAAGGACAGCTTTACCATAGTCTACAGAATGTTAACTAACAAAGGCAAGAACATTAGATTTGGGCTTTTAATTCCTTTAGATTTATATAGATTTAGATTATATATATTAATTCTTCAGATTTATATTACAGAGGATTTTATCTTGGCAGTTTATCTTTTTTTTACAAATATGATAATGGGAGTGGTTTTATTCAACTTTAGGACATTTCTAGGTGATTGGTTTTAAGTTACCAGAATATCGTCCCAATATTCTTAAATCTTATCACAGAACCTCCAGTAAGATTTACTGGACAGTTTGCCTGAACACAACTAAAGGCAAGACAAAGAATTCTGGGTATATGCCCAGGATACATACAAAGTTTTTCAAGTTTCTATAATGAATGGATTGCTCATACTATTTCAGAACCTTTTAGGGACAAAATAAAAACTACCCATCTCTAGTTCTAGAGGGACACTCAGTGGAACAATTGCTGATGTTGGAGGTGAGGTCTTCCCTTGAAGGGCATAGCTTTACTCCTGGTAGGGTTGATACTGAAAATCAAACCTGAATGGATTCAGAGAGCCCAGTGCTGGGCATGTGAGGGTCATTTGTTTCTTCTTCGTTCCCTTTGCTTTTTTTTTTTTTAAATTTTTTTTTTAAAGATTTCATTTATTTATTTGACAGAGATCACAAGTAGGCAGAGAGGCAGACAGAGAGAGAGGAGGAAGCAGGCTCCCTTCCGAGCAGAGAGCCCGATGCGGGACTCGATCCCAGGACCCCGAGATCATGACCTGAGCCGAAGGCAGCGGCCCAACCCACTGAGCCACCCAGGCGCCCCCTTCCCTTTGCTTTTAGAAGTCTTTGATGGAATGGGTGCTGGGTGTTCTATGCAACTGATGAATCACTAAATTCTACCCCTGAAACTAATAATACAGTTTATGTTAATTAAGAAAAAAAGGGGAAGTCTTCCCTAAGGCAATTTCTGTTGGCCCCAGTGGTTCTTTAGCACTGAACGGTGGGGTTGAGGGGCCTTGGCCTTCCTCTTTTCCTTGGGGTACACCTACAAAGAGAAAGCACCTGTCAGTGTGCACTTTGGTAAAGTATTTTGGGTAGTCAGGGCCTGCATTTTGGGGTGAGGGAATCTTCAGTTCAGAAGAGTATCATTAAGCTTGTTTGGTCGTATAGTTTAACCATGTCCTCCTGCCTAATTTTCTCTGGTAATAAAGCTGACATTGTGATTTCCATCTGCCCGACTCCATATGAAAAGGTTAGTTGGTCTGAACTTGAGGGATGTTATTTTTTGACCCCATCAAATCCACAGCTATAGACTGGATTGGAATCCTGGCACTCCTGTCTATGATCTATGTAGCACTGAGAAATTTGTATGGTCTCCCTGAGCTTTGGTTTACTGCCTAGTAAGTAGAGGCAATAATTATCTCTTTACAGTAGTTGTGTGAGAAGGAGATATGATCATGGCTATAATATGCTCTGTACAGCACCTGGCACACAATAAGGACTCGACAAATTATATCTTTTATTGTTATGACACATTTTTCCAGGGCGCTCTTATATCACGTGTGTGTTGCATATATAGTGCTGGGAAATAATTAGCTTTTACCTTTCCTTTTGGTTATTCATGGTGACATAATAATCAGTACCTGTGTTATCTCCAAGTACCAGAAATTAAAAATTCAATGAGGTCAGTGACAGTAGGCTGAGAAAGATGACAGGACTGGGAAAAGATTTTCCCATATTTTAAGATGCATTTAATCTGGGCAACTTTCCAACCGCACCCCACCTGCCCAATAAAAATAAACACACTCTTCCAAATGGTCCCCTCATACCCACTCTTTCAGGTTTTGCCCTGTCATCTTTCTGTAAACTTTTCGTTTACAGGTTTGTCTGCTTTTGAAAACTCTGGTCTTCATGGGGACCAAATCAATCTTGAAGTCTTTGGGCCACAGGCACTAGCCTACAACCATTGGGACAGGGTAGGCTCTCAGCAAGTGTCAGTTACATTGAGACATCTTTTATTCTCTGGTAGCACCTGTGTATGTCAGAAGTCCTCAGACCGTGCTTCTCTGTAACACATACCCAAGGAATAAGATAAGGCTCCATCAGTACCTGGTGATTTTAATAGGAATGGACAACTTCCCGAGGAAAGGTATTTTACTAAAATCTGTGGCTGGGTGTGGAGGGAGGAAGAAGGGGAGGTAGTTTGAGTCAAAGCCCTCTGGATGGTCCAGTTCTGCTCTTCTGTGCCCAACTGAGAACTGCGGTGTCTCACTTTTTCAACCCTGAGTCCTTAGAGCCTAGCACAAGTCTTCAATATATATTTATTGAACAAATAAGTGTTTTCCAAATGCTGAAGAGAAATGGAGACATGGATAGGGTCGGGGTGGTGGAGAAAAGTCATGTATTGGTCATTGACACAGGAGCACTATCAGATAAGCCATCTCCAAGCATTTCATCTTACATTGTGAAGGCATAGGTTAGCTGTTAATTTCTTTATCAAGTTGAGGAACTTCTTTTCTATACTTAATGAGAGCTTTTGTTTTATATCATGAATGGGTTTTGAATTATGTAGAAGCTTACTTACTTACTAACATTTTGTTAAGGATTTATATATCTATATACCTAAGGGATGTTGGTCTGTGGTCTTGTCTTCTAATGATGTCTTTGTCTGGTTTGGGTGTGAAGGTTATACTGGTTTCCTAAAATGAGTTGGCACACATTCACTTCTTTTCTACTTTTTCTGCGAGGGATTGTGTAGAATCAGTGTTAATTCTTGAAACATTTGGTAAATTTCTTTTTAGTAAAACCATCTAGGCCTGGAGATTTCTTTTCAGTAGTTTGAATTCGATTTCCTTAATAGTTATAGGGCTATGCAACTGATGAATCACTAAATTCTACCTCTGAAACTAATAAAAAAATAGTTACAAAGCTACTCAAATGATCTATTTCATGTTGGGTAAGATGGGTTAGTGTGTACTTTTTGAGTCTCATTTTGTCTATGTCATCAACTTGGTTTGTGCAGAGCCCATAGTATTTTCTTACTAGCCTTTTGATGTCTGCAGCAGCAGCAGGTTCTGTAGTACTATCCTTGTTTTATTCCCAATATTATTATATTGTGTCTTATTTCTTTTTTTCTTGTTTTCACATGTATTTATGTACTTATTTTATTGAAGTATAATTAACATATGGTGTTTTGTGAGTTTTAGGTGTGTGGTATAATGATTCCCTACACTTCCCTACATCACCCAGTGCTCATCATGGCAAATACACTCCTTAATTTCCTTCACCTATCTCTCCCACACCCCCCTCCTCTCCCCTCTGCAACCACCTGATTGTTCTCTGTAGTTGAATGTCCTTTTTTTTTTTTCCTCCTTATCACTCATGCTAGAGGTTTTTCAATCTATTGAACTTTTAAAAGGAGCAAGCTTTCCATGTCATTGATTGGCTCACTGCTTTTTTTTTTTTAATTTTACAAATTCTAACCTTATCTTTGTTATTTCCTTCCTTTTGCCTACCTTGAGTATATTACTTTTTTAAAGTTTCTTGGGGCAAGAACTTAGATTATTGATTTCAGACTTTTCCTCTTTTCTAATGTAAACATACAGTGCTGTAAATTTTCCTCTCACTACTGCTCTGAGACCCATATATTTTTATATGTAGTATTTTCACTTTTACTCTGTTCAATGTATTTTATTCTCTTGAGACTTCCTCTTTCATCCACAGATTATTTAGAAGTGGGATGCCTGGTTTTCAGTGTTTGAAAATTCAGTGTTTAAAATTTTCCTGTTACTTTACTTTTATTGACTTCTGGTTTGTTTCCATTTTTGTCAGAAAATATAATTTTCATGACTTAAATTATATAAATTCATTGAATTTTGTTTTATAGCCCACAATATGCTCTACTTTCATATATATACTGTGGCCACATAAGAAGAATGTGATTCTGCTGGTGTCAGCTAGAATTTTGTTTACAAACCGATTATATACTTTTGGTTGATGTTATTGTTGACTTCTATATCTTTGTTAATTTTTGTCTAATTTTTCCATCAGTTGTTGAGAGATGGGTGTTGAAATATCCAATGATCATTTTGGATTTGTCTGTTTTTTGTTTGTTTGTTTGTTTTTTAAAGATTTTATTTATTTATTTGAGAGAGAGACAGTGAGAGAGAACATGAGCGAGGTCAGAGGGAGAAGTAGACTCCCCATGGAGCAGGATCATGACCTGAGCCGAAGGCAGTCGTCCAACCAACTGAGCCATCCAGGCGCCCCGGATTTGTCTGTGTTACCTTTCAGTTCCGTCTGCTTTGGCCTCATGTATTTTTCAACTTTATTGTTCGGTGCACTTAGGTTTAAGATTGTTATGTCTTCTTGGTGGATTTACCCTTTATTGTATTTTATTGTGTAATGTCCCTCTCTGTCTCTGGTTACTTCCTTGAATTTTTGAAATATTAATATAGCAACTTCTGCTCTTTTGTTGTTGTTAATGTTTCCAGGGTATGTCTTTTTTGATTCTTTTGGTTTCAACCTGTGTAAATCATATTTGAAGTGATTTTGCCTGGGCAACATATGGATGAGTTATATTTTGTTTTTAATTCACTCTCCTAATATCTGTATTTTATTTTATTATTATTTTTTTAATTTTCAGCATAACAGTATTCATTGTTTTTGTACCACGCCCAGAGCTCCATGCAATCCGTGCCCTCTATAATACCCATCACCTGGTACCCCAACCTCCCACCCCCGCCCCTTCAAAACCCTCAGATTGTTTTTCAGAGTCCATAGTCTCTTGTGGTTCACCTCCCCTTCCAATTTCCCCCAACTCCCTTCTCCTCTCTAACTCCCCATGTCCTCCATGCTATTTGTTATGCTTCACAAATGAGTGAAACCATATGATAATTGACTCTCTCTGCTTGACTTATTTCACTCAGCATAATCTCTTCCAGTCCCGTCCATGTTGCTACAAAAGTTGGGTGTTCGTCCTTTGTAATGGAGGCATAATACTACATCGTGTATATGGACCACATCTTCCTTATCCATTCGTCCGTTGAAGGGCATCTTGGTTCTTTCCATAGTTTGGCGACCGTGGCCATTGCTGCTATAAACATTGGGGTAGAGATGGCTCTTCTTTTCACTACATCTGTATCTTTGGGGTAAATACCCAGTAGTGCAATTGCAGGGTCATTGGGTAGCTCTATTTTTTAATTTCTTAAGGAATCTCCACACTGTTTTCCAAAGTGGCTGCACCAACTTGTATTCCCACCAACAGATAAGAGGGTTCCCCTTTCTCCACATCCTCTCCAACACATGTTGTTTACTGTCTTGTTAATTTTTGCCATTCTAAGTGGTGTAAGGTGGTATCTCAATGTGGTTTTAATTTGAATCTCCTGATGGCTAGTGAGGATGAACATTTTTTCATGTGTCTGTTAGCCATTTGTATGTTTTCTTTGGAGAAGTGTCTGTTCATGTCTTCTGCCCCTTTTTTGACATAATTATCTGTTTTGTGTGTGTTGAGTTTGAGAAGTTCTTAATAGATCTTAGATATCAGCCATTTGTCTGTATTGTCATTTGTGAATATCTTCTCCCATTATGTGGGTTGTCTCTTTGTTTTGTTGACTGTTTCCTTAGCTGTGCAGAAGCTTTTGATTTTGATGAAGTCCCAAAAGTTCATTTTCACTTTTGTTTCCTTTACCTTTGGAGACATATCTTGAAAGAAGTTGTGGCTGATGTCAAAGAGGTTACTGCCTATGTTCTCCTCTAGGATTCTGATGGATTCCTGTCTCACATTGAGGTCTTTTACCCATTTCAAGTTTATCTTTGTCCATAGTGTAAGAGAGTGGTAGAGTTTTATTCTTCTACACATAGCTGTCCAATTTTCCCAGCACCATTTATTGAAGACACTGTCTTTTTTCCATTGTATATTTTTTCTTGCTTTGTTGAAGATTAGTTGACCATAGAGTTGAGGGTCCATATCTGGGCTCTCTGCTCTGTTCCACTGATCTATGTGTCTGTTTTTGTGCCAGTGCCATGCTGTCTTGGTGATCACAGCTTTGTAGTAAAGCTTGAAATCAGGCAACGTGTTGTCCCAGTAGTTTTGTTTTCTTTTTCAACATTTCCTTAGCAATTTGGGGTCTCTTCTGATTCCATGCAAATTTTAGGATTGTATACTAACAATGAAAATACAGAAAGGGAAATTAGATAATCAATTCCATTTACTGTAGTACCAAGAACCATAAGATACCTGGGAATAAACCTATCAAAAGCAGTAAAGGATCTGTACTCAAGAAACTACAGAACACTCATGAAAGAAGTTGAAGAAGACACAAAAAGATGGAAGACAATTCCATGCTCATGGATCAGAAGAATAAACATTGTTAAAATGTCTGTACTGCCTAGAGCAATCTATACTTTCAGTGCCATTCCAAAAAAAATTCCACCGGCATTTTTCAAAGAGCTGGAGCAAACAATCATTAGGTTTTGATGCAGTTTTCCAAGATTCATTGTTTATGCACCACACCCAGTGCTCCATGCAACACATGCCCTCCTTAATACCCACTACCAGGCTCACCCATACCCCCACTCCCCTCCCCTCTAAAACCTTCAGTTTGTTTCTCAGAGTCCACAGTCTCTCATGCATCATCTCCCCCTCTGATTTACCCCAATTTCACTTTTCCTTTCCTTCTCTTAATGTCCTCCATGTTATTCCTTATGCTCCAGAAGTAAGTGAAACCTTATGATAACTGACTTTCTCTGCTTGACTTACTTCATCCAGCATAATCTCCTCCAGTCCCATCCATATTGACACAGAAGCTGGGTATTCATCCTTTCTGATGAAGGCATAATATTCCATTGTATATATTTATTAAATCTTCTTTATCCATTTGTCTGTGGAAGGGCATCTTGGCTCACTCCACAATTTGGTTGTTGTGGACATTGCTGCTATGAACATTTGGGTAGTTATGAACATTGGGGTACATATGGCCCTTCTTTTCACTACATCTGTATCTTTTGGGTAGATATGCAGTAGCACATTTGCCGGGCCATGGGGTAGCTCTATTTTTTTTTTTTTTTTTTTTTTTTAGGAATCTATACACTTTTTTCCAAAGTGGCTGCACCAACTTGCATTCTTCTCACCTTTTTTGACCATTAAAAGTGGGCTCCAGATTAAAACTCAACCAAAATCCATTTTTAGCCTTCGTATCAAGTGAGCTGACATGGGGAGGGATGTAATCATGTGATATGCACTTTCACTTCTCCTGGTCCTTTGGTGCCATGGTGTGTGTGTGTGTGTGTGTGAGAGAGAGAGAGAGAGAGAGAGAGATTGGAGATCTTAATCTTCCATGTCCTAAAATGAGAAGACATTTCCTCTCTGTTCCTTTTCTAGGTCCAGCCTCTCTGGGGATGGGGGACACAGGGATTCTGGTTTGCAACTGACCTGTGTTAGTGGTGAAGACATTCCTGGTCTGTCTCTTGACCTGTTCTTAGCAAATTTCCTCAAAGCTGGTACCCTCTGAGAGAGGAATGAGGGGGTATAGGATCCTCTCTTACCAAAAAGACTGTCCTTCTCACTTATGAGTTTGCCAGATTCGGCCAACAATACATGTCATGCAAGTAAGTTGGAATTTCAGGTAAACAACTAGTGGTTTTTAGTATAAGTGTGTCCTTTGTGATATTTGAGATACTTTTAGTAAAAATGTTTTGTTTACCTGAAATTCAAGTTTAGCTGCATGTTCTGTGTTTTATCAGGAAGCTAAACCAGCAAGAACAATTGCTCCTGACCTTTCTCTCTCTGTTTGTAGCCTGGGGAGGAGAGTTGGATGGTAGAAGTTTGCTGTATAGCAGTTTCTTCAACCCCTTCACAAGCCCTGGAAGCGAAGTCCAAGCCTAATTGTTTATAGTCCTCTTTAGAATGTGGGTAATTAGGGTTTCCTTATTCTCAGCTCCAATCCTTAATTCTTAGGAAATAAGAAAAGTCTTATTCAGCATCCCATTATGGGGAAGAGGATTACACATGCTATAATCAAATGGTAAACTAAATGTAACCACATTCCAAAATATATAATTCAAGTCATGAATGTGGACACAGAGGAGGAGAACACATCAGGGAAGGTTGGATGTCTTTACCAGTGCCTACATGTCTCTCTTTTCTCAGGAGAAGATGAGGTGATTGAACTAGAAGACATTCAAGTGATGCAAGGCATTAAGGGGGTTATTTTCCAGGGCTTCAGAGTTTTGGCTAAGAACCCACCACTGGGCACAATCATAAAAAGTGTAGCTAACATTTACAATGATGGGCAGACACTGCTTTGACTTGTTTTTACCTTACATCACCCCCGGGGTAGACGCTATTAGCTTCATCCCCTTTTTATGAATAAAGGAGTTGAGATGTATAGCAAATCGGCCAATGTCACACAGATGGCAAGTGCCCCTTGTGGCCCGAGGGCACTTCTTACCGTGAAGTGCGCACACACATCCAATGAGTGTCATCACCCTGCATGGCGGGAAAGGCTGGAGAGCCACTGCAGAGATATCTTCGAAGACAATTCTGAGAAGCCAAAGACTTGACATTCATTGTTCCCTCACCCCAAAAGAGGAGGGGAACGGGGTCCCGAACCTAAGCCACTTATGAGATCACTAGGCCAACACAGCTGTTCGGAGGGTCTGCAAGAGCAGGGATTGGCTTAATGCTGGTGAACATGTAGGGTCACCCTGTGGTGTGGGCTGGGGGTGCTCAAACCCCCCAGAGGCCTCCCACCAGAAAGAGCTGGCATTTACTCATCTGTCAGAACAGGTCACTAAGCAACCAAGGTGGCCTCTGATATTCAAACTACATAAAGATACTTGTTGCCTCTTTCTTCTTATCTTTCATTCCTGCCTGGACCCTGGAGGAACCCAGAGGGGCAGATGAAGTGGAGGAAGAAATGGAGTTGGGAGGGAGGTGAAACCAGCCATGCTCCTTTCCCTTGCTTCCCGCTGGAGTTCGCTAGCTGAGGGGGAGGATGCCCAGAGTCTAGGGCGTTAAAATAGGCTTAGATTTCCCGATTTCCCCAAATGCAACTGTTGTAAACCAAGTAACAAGTAAACAAAATCTGTTACTGCCCCCTACCAAATTACCCTGCTCTGGAAGCTGGTGAACTGTTCCAGAAGCCCAGTGTCTTCCTTTCCTCATTACCAGGATGAGGGGCTTGCCTCTGGTCATTTCCTGGCTTCCGCCCCTGTTTGTGTTTTAGAGAGAAGAGAAACCAGTTCAATGTAGCTCAGAAATCCTCCTCCCAGAGCTTTAAGTGGTGCGCCCTCTGGGAACATGCCTTCCCTGAAGATTTGAACATGACTGTCTGAGGCCGTACACCATGCAGTGGGTCTCTGCCCTAGGGTTTTGGTGGCGAAATACAGGGGCTGACATCCCTGCTCACCTCTCTCACTTCCGGCTTCCCTGGGGATTGTGGTGGGGGTGGGGGGACTGGGCACCCATCTGCGTCCCAGAGTGCAGGCCTTCTTTCCCTCCATTAGCCCTGGAGAGCTTCTGCTTCTCACTCTGTCTCTCTTTTTGCGTGCCCTGTGCACCGCTTTCAGGAAGCTACTAGCTATGACATGCTTTCACAAAAGCCTTTGGGGCACAGCTTATCATCAGGGGACACAGAGCAGCACCAGGGTCCTAACGGATGCCAGGAATCCATGTCCTCCAGCTCCTCGTGAGTCCTTCTCCCACACTCGCCTTTTCTCCCATTTCTTAGCTTCTCTCCAGGGCTGCGGCATCACCCCATTAGGGTATAAAACACACCCTCTCTCTGGTGCCTGACTTCCTCCACCAAAAGGACACATCAAGGTGTTCTCACAGACAGTGGCACCATCTTCATCTCAAAATGAATGATGCCATCCCTTGAAGGGAGAAGCAGCAGTGGCTTCTGCCTGAAAGAGCATGTTCTTCCCTCCATCCCCAGCACATCCTGGGAGCCCAATAAGGATAACAGTAATGACAGCCATAGCTCCAGAGCCAGGAATTCTGGAATTGGAGTCATTGAAAGTGCCCGATGTCTTGCAAATTGACTTTGCCAGGAGAAGGCAGCTTGTCACATATTTTGAAACAGGTACAGATGGCATCAGTGTTCTTGAGTTGTGAGTTCCTTTGAACTCGTGTGTGCACAGACAAGGTGGCCTCCCTCTGTCTCTGTACCTGGGTTCACTCTCCCCACAGCGACATTCTTCCTACTGCACATCCTTGTTCCCCAAGCACTGTCCTGTGTATCCCCAGGCACGCTTCCCAGGGTAGTGCTTGGAGACGCTTTATCCACAACCACTTGACATCAAAGGCAATTGAGGCAGAGAGCATGAGGTCTGTAACTGGCAGGTCCAGTTGAGGGAATTCAGGATTTCTATCTTCAAATCCCACTGCATCTTTATGCAAATAAAGATCATTTCTACGCAGAGTAAGATAGGTGAGGGCATGGTTCTTTGGGACCTGCGGTGCTGATCCACTAAAGTCTTTGTTGAATAGAGAACATTTGGCCAGGGTCTTGAGAGAGCCATATGCAACACATCGATTATCTCAGAGGGGGGCACATATCACGGACAATTTGACAGACCCATCCCGCAGCCCAGTATTTGTAAAACATTCTTGTATTGTCTGCGGACGCAGCATGGCACAGAACTCGGAAGGCATTTATAAGAATAACACGTTTCAGCTGGGATATGGGAGGTCATGTTTACTGAGTGCTGAGTGGTTTGTCTCTATTTTTTTTTTAACCTAATCTTCAAAGTAATTAATGGCATTTTACAGACAAGGAAACTTAGAGAATGAGAGCTTATGGGATTTTTTTAAAAAAGTGAAATATCTGTGCATCATTGCAGCGGCAAGCATTTGTTGAGCATGTAATCTGCTCCAGACACTTTACATTTTATATCTTCCCAGTAATTGCCCTGAGAATTGTCCAAGGGAGGACCTATTATTGCTGGAGTTTGAGGAGCCCCTCAGTCATGCAGAGCAGTGAGACAGGAAGCAAAGGGCTCCGCTAAAATCCTGTTGGACGCTGCATTCGAAAACAAGGCTTGGGGGGCGGCAGTGTTGGGTTTTCTCATGATCTTGCCTCCTAGTTAGTCCTTAGAGAAGCCCGCTTGGCAGGGATGTGGGGCCTGCCAGGGAGATGGTTGGGTGATGTGGACTAAGGACCAAAAAGCGACTGGACCTGTGGTACTTGGGACTTCTGATAGGTTAGCTCCCCTCCAATGAAATTTGCATAGAAGATTATAACTCCCTTCTAGCAAGAGCGTTTCCTCACCCACCCTTCCCCCCGGGAACTCGCTCCGTCTCTGATGGCAGGAAGGGGAGGAGGAGGGGACAGGAGCCAGGAGTCTTTCTGGTCATCCCTTTCTTCTGAAAACCAGAGGTGAAGAGAAAAGGACTTTTCCCTGCTCCCCAGCCCCCAACATGGGACCCATTTTAGTGTTTAGGAAATGGAGGGGGACATAGGTGAAGTAAGTTGCCTAACGTCACAATTCTTCCTTGGTGTCTGAATCCGGCCACTTCCTGACACCAGGCTGCCTCTGTGGAGCTCACACCCAACTTCCCCTGCCCTGGGGCCTTGCCCTGTAGCCTCTTCCCTGTCTTGGGAACTAAGATCCAGAGTACAATGGCAGCTAAAGCCTTTGAAAGGATGCTGGTGCAACTCTGTCCAGAGAATTCGATACAGCTGACTTCACCTTCTTAACTTGTATGTTGTCCCGTTTTCCCTGATTTTTGACTCCCAACTGCTGGCAGTGATCCTGGCCCGTCTCCAGACTTCACTGCTGCTGTCCACTCACTCCCATCTCTGTGACTCAGGCCTTTCCGCACTCCCTGTCGGTCCAGTGTTTCATATTGTCCTTCCAGGTGTCACCCGATAATCATGCTGGTCCTCACGTCTACACAGCACCTGGATAGGGCAAAGTAGAAATTGGGGTTCAAGTTTAATCTGAGGATGCTCTCCATATCTAGCCATGCTATAAGGATGGCAGGTCAGTTAAGTGTGAACAATGGGGACTCAGCTCTCTAAGGCAGGAGCTCTGTGGTCCTGTTACACTATTTTTCTCTGCTTTGGAATGGAATTTCAGTATATTGACTGACGTGACTCTGTTCCTATTTCCTGTTGTGCCAAGACCCTGGCTGTGAGGAAGTCTCACCCCTTTGCTACCTCCAGGAAGGGATGGTTTGGGAGGAATAGCAAAAGGGCCCTGAGTTACTTAATGTGTCTGACCCGAAACCCAGGGCTTAGGGAGGATATTAACAGTGCGAGAGAGAAGCAGCACCAGGCTCCCTGAGAACAGGTGATTCAGGGCTCTGTACTCCTCTGCGTGTTTATGGCTGGAGTGAGAAGAGGGGTGGCGGAAGTAACCCTTTATGCTGTCTAGAGGGGATGAGGTGACCTTTCCCAGGTGTGCCGGGGAGATGTGACAATATGCCTGAGAAGAGATGGTGGCTTCAGGGCTTATCCTGGCAGAGAGCTTTGGGGACCTGGGAAAATCCTCCCCTGAGCAGGTGGGCAGAGCTGCAGCTGCGAGGTTCCTTTGTCCTCAGAGTGGCCCAGGTGTAGCTGAGAGGGCCCAGGTGCAGCTGGCTGAAGAAGTCTTAATGCTGGAGATAAGGGAAGAGAGGAGTGTCCTATGTGGGCCAGAGCCTGGGGGCCTCTCACTAGAGACCAGCATGGCCAAGTGACCATGAGAGGTGTTCCACCATCTCACAAAGTGTGGGGTAATGTGGCACAAGCTTCATCTCTCAATGTACATAAAATCCAGGGAAACACACTAGGAAAACCCCTAAATTGGATGAGATGAAGATTCGGATACTACCTAGAATGGGAGTTTGAAATAATTAGGTTGTGAAAGATAACAAATTAAAGAATTACCAATGGTAAAAGAAAACAAAATAATGGTTTCATGGAGAGGGGATGGGGATTGACCTGGAAAGGGTTCAAAGAACTTTCTGGGAGTGATAGATGTTCTCTACATCTTGAGAGGGGAGTGCATTCCATGAGGGTCTGTATTGATTAAACCCTATTAAACTGTATGCTTAAGACCAGAGTATTTCATTGATTGTAAATTAGGTTTCCATAAAAATATTCAAGAGATGGGACACCTGGGTGGCTCAGTCAGTTGAGCATTGCCTTTGGCTCAGACCATGATCCCAGGGTCCTGGGATCAAGCCCCATGGCCTCCCCCCATCCCCCTGCTCATGCTCTCTCTCACTCACTCTCCCTCTTTCAAATAAATAAATAAAATCTTTTAAAAAACGTTCAAGAGATTAAAAAAAAAACAAGATCACATTTCTTGCATGCCATAGTGAGTGACATTCTGAGAGTTCAGTGATTTCCTGAGGTCACACACATGGAACCCCTTTCATGTGACTCTAGAGTCCATGTTCTCACAGTTGAGAGAAGGGAGGCCTGCTGGTGGAAGCCCAGCTCTGCCACTTCCTGCTGTGTGACCTTGGGCAAGCCCTGAGAAAGGTCATTGCCTCAGTTTCCCTGTCACACCATGTGGTAGGAACAGCTCCTACTTCAGAGGGTGCTTTACTACCCACGGACGTCTCAGAACAGGGCTGACACTCGTCAGCATGGTTGACTCCTCCTTCACCACAAGCTGAGCCATCTCAAGGAGCTGTGGGAAGCAGAGTAGACTGTTGACTAGGCAAGAAATCTGCAGTGATGTAGGGAAACTTTGGGAAAGCTGGAATAAGCATGTGTAACCTTTAAAAGCCTGAATAAAGTCCACAGATATTACAAATGTTCTCAGGGAAGATGGAAAAGACATGTTACAGTGGGTGCAGGCTTGTTAAAGTTAGATCAAGAATCCTGATATGCTTTCCCTGAGCCTCTTCTTTGAGCTTTCTCTCAAAGTATAAAGTACAGAAATGGAAGACGTGTATTCCCCTTTGGGGAATAAATGCAGGAAGCATTCAAGTCATATTAAATTAATGCTCCTTCCACACATTTATTGAGGGTCTGCTGTTTGCTAGACAGAGTTCTGGGACCTCAAGAGAATGCACAGAGAATAGAAATCCTTGGGGGAATTTAAAGTATGGAAGGGGGCACAGCTGTGTATGCAAATCAGTGCAGTATTGGGGAATAAAATGTAGGTTCATTAGAGATGTGAACGAAAGGCCCCAAGAACCTCGTTGGGGGCATGGAAATCAGCATGGGGGCATGAGGGAAGTTTCTGGAGTTGGTCTCTGAGGGAGGGTGGAAGGCTACATAACAGGTAAAGGTTGCAGAGAGAGGGGATGATAGAGACATAGGGCCAGGAGATACTGAGTCCTTCCTGTCAACCATTTAATGGCCTGCTTTGCATTTGCAAGAGCTGTATGTACAAGAAACACGAATAGGAGTCAGAACCCTTTTACTAAGGGCCACACCATGTGAACACCCAATACAGAGATCTCTCTCAATGGCTGAACTGGGAGTATGCAACCAAGTCTCAAGAGAAAGTGAGACTTTGCATTTCACTCTCCCTCATCATCCTTCCCACCCTGCCACCATATGTAATTCTAGGCAACTGCCCATTTAGGTTATTTGTGGAGAGACACTGCTGGTATTCAGATGAACACAGGTCCAAATTACTCATCTAACCACATGGAATCTGGAAGAGCGAGACAAAGCAGAGCAGGCCTGTCCTAAGAGACCAGGGTCTGCCACCATCTGCTGATCATGAGGACACTGGACCTTAGTGATGACACCTCCTATTTTGAGCATACCCTGGCCAATGGCTCAATTGTTGGCCAAGGAGATGGCCGTGTTCTGCAATAGCTGGGAAAAGTTGGACTGAGACTCACTCTTTCTACCCTGAAGGAGCCAAAAGGAAATGCTTTCTTCCCTCCAGTGAACAATAAGGGAGAATGGCATCCCCATCTAGGAGAGGAACAGGTTGGTGGTGGGGCAGGTAAAGACAGAGGGAAAGAGACAGTCTCCAGCATTTGCATTTGCAAGAGCTGTATGTACAAGAAACACGAATAGGAGTCAGAACCCTTTTACTAAGGGCCACACCATGTGAACACCCAATACAGAGATCTCTCTCAAAGGCTGAACTGGGAGTATGCAACAGCAGACTCCCCACTCAGGGTGGAGCCTGATGAGAGGCTTGGATCCATGACCCTGAGATCATGACCAGAAATCAAGTGTTGGATGTTCAACGGACTGTACCACCCAGGCACGCCTGTAGGCATCCATTTTGTACTCCTAGTTTCTACCGCAATCCCATCTTTGAAATGAATGGAGTTCTCTCTTCACATGTGGTTAATCTGAAAGTCAATCATCTGTAATCCACCTGGCTTGACCTTCTCTAGATGCAACTTAGCAAAAACATCAGTTGGGGTCTAACTCAAGGGATTCCTCTGGTCATGGGCTATAGTGGGAACAAATTTTTGAACCTGTGTACCTTCTCACAAATCTGCTGAAAAACCTCCATCATCTGGTTCAGATGTGGTGATTACCTTTAGGAGTTGGTCTCCGAATGTGGTGACTTCCCCACCTGACCCCACGCAGCTGCATATAGTATAATTACTCTGGAAAGCATGACCTTTCATCTAGATCAAATGATTTTTCTACATTAATTTTACTCATTGGCTCTTACATTTTCTTGTGAATGTGTGAAAACGGAAAAATAATGGCTAAGTTTCTGCCTCCACTAAAAGGACTTTGTAAACACCAAAATGACACAATAAAGATAGTTAATTAATTTCCATAATTCATTTCTTCATCCAAACATAGGGCAAAGAAAAGATTTGGAGCTCATTTCTTCAAAGATGGAGCACCCAATATTATTATTCATGTTATTATATATTCCTTGAAAATTCAATACTGAAGTTAATCCTTTTTTGTGTGTGTGTGGAGATATTATGGTATTTTAGTGAAACACACTTCTGTGGTACATATAATGTTATTATATTTAAAAAACCCCAATAATTATGATGCCGGACTATACTTGGGATTGGTTGCAGTGTTATATAATTTAAAATGTTATTCAAACAAGTGAGTAGAATTATCACCATCTAGTATACGTGTTTTCATTCATTGTTGCTTCATGTTGATCCATTTCAAAAACCTTTGAGACTCTAATGAACCACTTTCTAAACAAGCCTAAGGGTCTTGAAGTACTTTAGAACTTGTATTCTAGGCATGTCCTCTGCATCGCTGGTATTGTTTGTTAAAAACTACCTTGGAAATCTTAATTCAAAATACTGAAACCCTTAAGCATTTGAAGCTTCCAACAAATTGCAATGACTGAAAACAAAGCTTGCAAATCAGAAGGTGTTAAAATGAATCCCTACAAAAGCAAGGGGAGGACTTAATGCTCAGTGGAGCTCAAAGCATGCACCATATTTAACTTTGAAATGTTAGAATTGTTCATCGGGAGAGAAAAAAAAATCTTTTGATGTAACTCCTATTTTTAAGTGGGTAAATGAATATCCTGTATTAAAATGGAATAAGATAGAAAAAAAGCTTTAATTTTGCACTTCTAAATTTAGCAAAATATTCAGAGAATCAAAATAGGAACAACTTATTTGACATAGTTTGTCATAAGAATATATACACTGTTAAAAAAAAGAATATATACACTGTTCAAAAGCATTCTGCTTGGGGGTAAGCTGGCTGTACTGGTAAAAATATTTATGCCAACATTTTTACATATTTCTGTATAAAAATGGGATGGAGAGTATTTTTCATTTTGCTGAATTTACTCTGGGCTTACTCTTTGCCTATATATAGTGAAAGAGGTTTCTCAATTGAAATGAAAATGGTCTCCAGAAAAGAGTCAGTTTTTGGGTACTTGTAACCACAAATTTGTTTTCCATATGCTGTATCTCTGAGAGAGATCTTGGGCAACTTTATGAACAAACTAATAAGACTTAAAAACATGTTCTTCAGAAAATACTAGTGAGGGGTGCCTGGGTGGCTCAGTGGGTTAAAGCCTCTGCCTTTGGCTCAGGTCATGATCCCATGGTCCTGGGATTGAGCCCTGCATTGGGCTCTCTGCTCAGCAGGGAGCCTTCTTCCTCCTCTCTCTCTGCCTGCCTCTCTGCCTACTTGTGATCTCTGTCTGTCAAATAAATAAATAGAATCTTAAAAATAAAAAAAGAAAATACTAGTGATCCTGTATTAAAGTCACAAATATATCTGATTAAAGAATGTACACAGGCATGAAGAGAAATAAGCCTTTTAAAAATATATTTACTTATTTGGGAAAGAGAGAGAGCCCAAGTGGGGGGAGGGACAGGAAGAATGGGAGAGACACTCAGGCAGACTCCATGCCCAGCACAGAGCCCAACATGGAGGACCCCATCCCACAATCCTGAGATTATGGTCTGAGTTGAAATAGACGGGACTGGAAGAGATTATGCTGAGTGAAATAAGTCAAGCAGAGACAGTCAATTATCATATCGTTTCACTTATTTGTGGAGTGTAACTAATAGCATGGAGGACATGGGGAGTTAGAGAGGAGAAGGGAGTTGGGGGAAATTGGAAGGGGAGGTGAACCATGAGAGACTATGGACTCTGAAAAACAATCTGAGGGTTTTGAAGGGGTGGGGGGTGGGAGGTTGGGGTACCAGGTGGTGGGTATTATAGAGGGCATGGATTGCATGGAGCACTGGGTGTGGTGCAAAAATAATGAATACTGTTATGCTGAAAATAAAAAAAAATAATTAAAAAAAAAAGAGTTAACTGACTGAGTCATGCAGGTGTCCCCGGATTCTTTTTTTTTTAAATATTTAGATAATATGAAGAGACTTTAAGTATTTCTCTTAAAATACATGGACACTTGATATTTAAGTTTTTTAGAAAGATTTTTGTTTCTGAAAATAGTTTTGGTATAAAACTATTTCAAGATATGTCTCCAAAGGCAAAGGAAATAAAAGTGAAAATGAACTTTTGGGACTTCATCAAGATCAAAAGCTTCTGCACAGCAAAGAAAGCAGTCAACAAAATATCGAGGCAACCCACAGAATGGGAAAAGATTTTCTCAAATGACACTATAGACAAAGGGCTGATATCCAAGATCTATAAAGAGCTCCTCAAACTCAACACACACAAAACAGATAATCATGTCAAAAAATGGGCAGAAGACATGAACAGACACTTCTCCAAAGAAGATATACAAATGTGTAACAGACACATGAAAAAATGTTCATCATCACTAGCCATCAGGGAGATTCGAATCAAAGCCACATTGAGATATCACCTTACACCAGTTAGAATGGCCAAAATCAACAAGACAGTAAATGACATGTGTTGGAGAGGATGTGGAGAAAGGGGAACCCTCTTAACACTGTTGGTGGGAATGCAAGTTGGTGCAGCCACTTTGGAAAACTGTGTGGAGATTCCTTAAAAAATTAAATATAGAACTACCCTATGACCCTACAATTGCATGATTGGGTATTTACCCCAAAGATATAGATATAGTGAAAAGAAGGGCTATCTGTACCCCAATGTTCAAAGCAGCAATGGCCACAGTTGCCAAACTGTGGAAATTGCCAATATGCCCTCAATGGACAAATGGATAAAGAGAATATAGCTCATGAATATAATGCCTCCATCAGAAGGGATGAATACCCAACTTTTTTTTTTTTTTAAGATTTTATTTATTGACTTGACAGTGAGAGAGAGATATCAAGCAGTCAGAGAGGCAGGCACAGAGATAGGGGGAAGCAGCCTCCCTTCTGAGCAGAGAACCCCATGCAGGGCTCAATCTCAGGACCCTGAGATCATGACCTGAGCTGAAGGCAGAGGCTTTAACCCACTGGGCACCCAGGCACCCCAATACCCAACTTTCTTATCCACATGGACAGGACTGGAAGAGATTATGCTGAGTGAAATAAGTCAAGCAGAGAGAGTCAAGTATCATATGGTTTCACTTACTTATGGAGTATAAGGAATAACATGGAGGACATTGGGAGATGGAGAGGAGAAGTGAGTTGGGGGAAATCGGAGGGGGAGACAAACCATGAGAGACTGTGGACTCTGAGAAACAAACTGAGGGTTTTGAAAAAATAGAGTGTGGGGGGTTGGGTGAACCAAGTGGTGGGTATTGTGGAGGGCATGTATTGCATAGAGTACTGGGTGTGGTGCTTAAGCAATGAATTCTGGAACACTGGAAAAAATAAACAACCCAAAATAAAACTCTTTCATAGGCATACCAATATAAAATCTCTTCATACATATATACATTTATTTATGCATACATATATATGTGTGTGTGTGTGCATACCTATGTATGTTGTATGTATGCATAAGTCCATACATATGTGTAGGTGTATACATATGTGTATATATATCAGGGTGTACATAGAAGTATGTGTAAATATTAGTATATATGTGTGATGAGAGAACGAGCTTACCAGTGAGATACCTACATAATGAGCTGCTATAGCCTGATGCCCAGGGTAAGGAATCACAAATATTGATGGTGTGTGGTTGTTACTCCTCTAAGATTATTATTTGCATACTGTGTGATAAAGCACATGAGTCAATAAGTGATATTCCAATACTGTCTTTTTCTGATCTCATTGAAAATCTGGATTTTATCCAGGCTTTATAAAGAACTCCTGAAACTCAACACAAACAAAACAGATAATCACATCAAAAAATGATATGAACAGAAGATATGAACAGACACTTCTCCAATGAAGACATACAAATGGCTATCAGACATATGAAAAAATGCTCATCATCACTAGCCATCAGGGAGATTCAAATTAAAACCACGTTGAGATACCACCTTACACCACTTAGAATGGCCAAAATTAGCAAGACAGGAAACAACATGTGTTGGAGGGGATGTGGAGAAAGGGGAACCCTCTTATCTGTTGGTGGGAGTGCAGGTTGGTATAGCCACTTTGGAGAACGGTGTGGAGATTCCTCAAGAAATTAAAAATAGAGCTTCCCTATGACCCTGCAATTGCACTACTGGGTATTTACCCCAAAGATACAGATGTAGTGAAAAGAAGGGCCATCTGTACCCCAATGTTTATAGCAGCAATGGCCACGGTCGCCAGACTGTGGAAAGAACCAAGATGCCCTTCAATAGATGAATGGATAAGGAAGATGTGGTCCATATACACGATGGAGTATTATGCCTCCATCAGAAAGGATGAATACCCAACTTTTGTAGCAACATGGACGGGACTGGAAGAGATTATGTTGAGTGAAATAAGTCAAGCAGAGAGAGTCAATTATCACATGGTTTCACTTATTTGTGGAGCATAACAAATAGCATGGAGGACATGGGGAGATGGAGAGGAGAAGGGAGTTGAGGGGAATTGGAAGGGGAGGTGAACCATGAGAGACTATGGACTATGAAAAACAACCTGAGGGTCTTGAAGGGGCAGGGGTGGGAGGCTGGGGAAACAAGGTGGTGGGCATTAGGGAGGGCACGTACTGCATGGAGCACTGGAAGTGGTGCAAGAACAATGGATACTGTTAAGCTGAAAAGAAAAAAAAAAGAAAATCTGGATTCTCAGCATGTAAAGTAAAAAGTACTTCTGTCAGTTAGGGGATTTAAATAAAAACCTGAAGCCTGGAATTTATTTTTTAAAAAGTTTTTAAAAATATTTTATTTATTTATTTGACAGACAGAAATCACAAGTAGGCAGAGAGGCAGGCAGAGAGAGAGAGAGAGGAGGAAGTAGGCTCCCCAGCGAGCAGAGAGCCCGATGCAGGGCTCGATCCCAGGACCCTCAGATCATGACCTGAGCCAAAGGCAGAGGGTCAACCCACTGAGCCATCCAGGCACCCCTGAAACCTGGAATTTAAACCAAAACCATCAGTCTGTATTTACAATGCATTAAAAAAATTCTCTAGCCCAGTCTTCTGTAAAGTCATGGAAGTAGTCAGCTGTCCAGCGTCAATGAGCATTCCTAGTGCCCAGATTGTGGTTTCTAAATATGATTTCTTGTTAAAGGCAAGCAGAGTTTCTTGGGGGGAGATTCCGAGAGCTGGCTTGACTTGTGTGAGGCAGGTAAGACTTGGGCAGAGATCAATCAGTGTCCGTAAGATCAACTCTAATACAATCAGAAGCATTCTAAAGTCCATGATGGTCAAGTATAAAATTTTAAGTAAAGACAGCATCTGGCTCTTCGCTTCTACAACCCTGCCTCACACATGTCACTGTAATCCTGGCCCACATTCCAATAAAACTTTATTTATGAAAACAGAAAAAAAAAAAAAAGAAATGTTCGGGATCAGCCTGAAGTATATTTCAAATGAGCAGACAAGGAAGTCACCCAGTTACTAGAGTAATGTCTAAGGAACAGAGGGCCAACTTGTCCAAAGAGGGGGCATTTGAGCAACAGTAGGGAACATCAGTGGAACAAGACATCCGGTATGTTGAAGTCCTTGAGTTTACAGTGGCACAAAACGAAAAGCTTGCCAGGTGACCTGTTGGTAGATGCCAATGAATCGACTCATTTGAAAAACATGCAAGGAGGGAATCAAGCATCTGTTCTGCCTTTTCTCTCTGACTGTATCAGTGAGTTACCAAACACTTGATGAAGGGACATTTCCCTGTATGAGATTGTTCCAGTTAGTATGTGAAGCACAAATGATAAAATAGAGTATCACCATGACTCAAATTGTAATGGACCTAGGCACTGAACATTGGTGCCTGCTAATGTCATAAAAGGGGCCATCAGGGATCCACTCTGAGTGGATACAATACCACCTGTGAAGCATTCTTGTCCAACCATCAAATTTGAATCTCATCAGGCTTTCAGATCCAACTATAATTTACAGAAAACACAGGGGACTGAGGCAAAAGTTAACGGATATCATGGTGATGGAGCCATGAAAGTCTAAACTGTAAGAATTTCTAGAGAATAAATGATCTGTTCCTTCAACCATAACTTTCCAGGGTAGAGGTGAGAGATGGAAGATAAACGTGTAAGCCCTTAAGAGATGTATTAATCAATTGAGATATATGGGGCACTATTTGTATACTGATTCAACATGGAGATTGCTTACATTTTATATATAGATATGCACATATATTTTGTATATGTACAAGTGCATATAGGTACATACTTGTGTGTGTAGATGTACATAATCGTATATGCACAATTGGAAGTGACTGTATTTGATGCTGTTAAGGAATGCTGTTAGGTTTTAGGTATGATGACAGCATTGTTAAGTTTTTAAAAAGTCAGTCATTATTGAAATGCATCCTATAATACTTATAGATAAAATGGGAAAAATGCATTTATTAGTATATTAAGTCATCATTTCTGACAATAACAAAAATCACATGAAACCAGAAAAACGTTGGAAAAAAATCAAGATTCTTAGTTTTTCAGATAAGTTAGTACTTGGATTTCTAGAAAATTCTGGCATTTGATTTTTTTTTTTTTTAATATTAGATCCTTCTCTTCCTCCTCCCTCTTCCCCTTTTTATCCTCCTCCTCCTCGTTCTTTTCCTCCTCCTTCTTCTTCTTCCAAGTAGGCTCCACACCGTGGGGAGCCCAGTGCAGGGCTTTAACTCAGGACCCTGAGATCAAGACCTGAGCTGAGATCAAGAGTCAGATGCTTAACTGTCTGAGTCATCCAGGAACCTGTGGATCATTCTGTTATAGGAAAGACAAGGAATGTGAAAAGGCTGAGTGACAATTCAGTAACAGTCATTTGCATCTGAATTTTCAAGCCTCAGTTTCTGGTTCTGTGGAAGAAGGGGCTTCTCTAATTCAATGACTTCCCTATGCTGACATTCCTTGACTCTAGGCCAAAGACTTGTTGCCAATAAATGTTTAGTTACAAAGCATAATGTTTGTGTGGTATGTTTTACTTTCTCCAACAAAGCAAACCACAAAACAAAACAAAACATTATGTTTCTTAATTGTCCTGATTCTTGGGAATTACATGGAGAAAGCCAGGGACATGCATCCCTTCCCTTGGATACAGACACAGAGCATGTGGGTCAGACTTGCCCCAAACCACACAAGCAGACTCCGCTGTCTCGATGTGGAGATGGTCACAGTGATCCACCACAGACCCTGCTGGATCTCCTACCTCTCCTCAGATCCCAAATTCTACATCTAATTGAGGGAGACAGCTCACTAAGACCTTTCTTGGTCTGTTCTAATCTTGCTTTTCCCCATACGATCACTGTGGAGAAGGAAATAGTCTAATGAAGAAGATAGGAAGGGAGGAGGGCAGGGGAAGATGAGAAGGATGGCAGATAGGAAGGAGACATTTATAGGTACTGCCCTGTTTCAAATATTGGCAAAGACCTGTGACTTGGGCATTGCTATCCCTGCTTTATGGATGAGGGTATTCAATTTCAAGGACAAGTTGCCCAGAGTCTACCCAGCTCTCAGACAGCAGAGTCAGGATTTGAACCCAAACAAATACCCTCACTTCAAACTCAGGTCTGTTCCTTCTTCCACTAGTTGTCTCTGGAGCTCTCAACTCAGCCTGTCCCGAGCAGCCCCACTGCCGGCACCCACACGCTGAGATCATCTGTGTGTGGTCTTCGCACCCTCTGGAATTGGCATTCTGCTTCCAGTGTCCCTTCCATTGCTCCTTGGAAACAGCAAGTTCTGTTTTTAGCAAAAGATCTGTCAAAGGCATCATGTGTCTGGGCTGACAGCAGAGAGAACTTCTGTCGGCTTCCATCTGGGAACCAAGCAGTTACAGATGGGAAGACTTGCTGCAACCTTGAAGATTAAAATAAGAAGACTTTTGCTTGCAAGGTTAATGATTAAAAAGAGAGAGAGAAAGCCAGGGCTGCCAGGCAGTGCCATACATCATGGCCATTTAAGAGGTGGGCTGAGCTGGGTTAATGGGCTCTGCACCTGCTCCCACCTTACTTCCCCCCACTCCTTCCCCTCCACGTCCATGAGACATAGGGACTTCCATTTATAAAGTGCCTCATCACATTATTAAAGCTGCATATTTGGAGGAAAACACTACTCAGCCTGATGATAGCAAGCTGTCCCTCTCCCCAGGAGACCTGGATGGGATATAAACATTGTTTAGACATTATATAAAGTTACAAAGTATGTTTAATGGTTTAAATATTTTACAGTTGCAGAATCTAAGATGAGCTAACTTAGATGATGGATATAGTGTCACTCCACCAGCAGGTGACAGGTGACCTGCCGCTAGTTTCAGCATAAAAGGTCCTGAGTTTCTGATCAATTTCTGATCAGACACTTGAACTTCCATGCTGGCTTGGACAGCAGTTATCAGCATTATGACTGGCGAGCAAAGTATTCTGTCTGAATCTGTTTTCCAAATCTGTAAAGAAGGAATAATGTGACTGGCCTCCCTTAGCTGGCAGAGTTATTTGAATAATAAACAAAGGCAGACTGCTGATTTCCAGTCGGATATGGGAGCAGCTTGGCAGTTGTCTCTCATGTTCACACAAAGAAAGGTGAACCAGTTGAAATCCAGTGACTCTTAGATCTGTCAGAGACCTGAGGTCATCGGGCAGACTGTTGGCCCCCGAAGATTAAAGATGGCCAGATGGCCACCTGGAGGTACAACTTACTGGAGCAGAATGTTCATGGCAGAAATTTCACAGAACCCCCATACTGGTACCAGGTGGGGTCGGAAACAACCTGTAATTGATCAAGGTTCAGAGGTTCCATGTGGACAAGTCTGAGCTTTAAAATCTCCGGGGGACCCTGGTCTTAAGGGAGGCTCTCCCATTTTTGGAAATTTTATTTCCAGGAGCCCTTGGGAGTCTCATAGTGAATATTGGAAAAAAGCCCCCTCAAGCTTCTGGCAGGTGAAGGGCCTAAGTATCCATGCCCAGAACACCAGGGCTTTCTGTTCGTAACACGCCTGCTTCAAGAGAAACTAGTTAAGCAGAGCCTGACCTGATGGGGTGTTTGCTGGACCCTAACTGATCTGGAAAAAGGAAAGCACCAATTCCAGCATTCTCTAAAGTTTCTGTTCCTCCTAAGAGAAGGAAATCAAAACAAAGTGGAAGCATGGTGAAGGTCACAGCCTTAGGATACAAGCTTACTAAAGGACTAAGACCTAATCCTAGATCTCTAGAATGCTTCCTTTAAAAAAAAATAAAAGAGGGGCACCTGGGTGGCTCAGTGGGTTAAAGCCTCTCTGCCTTCGGCTCAGGTCATGGTCTCAGGGTCCTGGGATCGAGTTCCACATCGGGTTCTCTGCTCGGCGGGGAGCCTGCTTCCTCCTCTCTCTCCACCTGCCTCTCTGCCTACCTGTGATCTCTCTCTCTCTGTCAAATAAATAAATAGATTTTTAAAAAATAAAAAAATAAAAGATTTTATTTATTTATTTGAGAGAGAGAGAGTGCATGAGCCAGGGGTGGAAGAGAGCAGAGGGAGAGGCAGAGGGAGAAGCAGGCCCCCCACTGAGCAGGGAGCCCAACGTGGCACTCGATCCCAGGACCCTGAGATCATGACCTTAGCCAAAGGAAGGCGCTTAACTAACTGACCCACCAGGCACACCTAGAATGCTTTCCTACGCCTCATACCTCACTACCACATCAGGAGGGTTCCTGCAGAATATCAGGGGAAAGAGACCATGCATGTGGGGATAAACTGAAATTATGAAGTGCATACAAATAAAAAAAAAAAAAACATGAGAGACTATAGACTCTAAAAAACAATCTGAGGGGTTTGAATTGATGGGTGGGTGGGAGGTTGGGGTACCAGGTGGTGGGTATTACAGAGGGCACGGATTGCATGGAGCACTGGGTGTGGTGCAAAAATAATGAATACCGTTATGCTGAAAATAAAAAAAAAAACAAAAATTTTCATTCAACATTGTTATAGGATTCTCCATAGAAACAGAACCCTATATATATGAGTGTATAATAAATATGAGTTTATTTATATATTATAAACATAACATATAATATATAAATATATTTATATATATACATACAGATACATAAATGTGTGTATGTGTGTATCTTTATATATATATATATATATATATACAAAGAGTTATATTATAAGGATATATAAGGAATTGGCTCACAGCATTATGGAAGGTGAGAAGTCCAAACTCCATGGAGGCTATGTCCTACCCAGCTCAAGTCCAAAGGCCAAAGGCTTCTACAGAACCAGAAAGAGCTGATGTTCCAGTTCAAAGGCCAATAGACAGACTTTTGTTCTGTTCAGGCCTTTAGCTGATTGGATGAGACCCACCCACATGAGTGCTTTACTCAGTCTACCGACTTAAATAAAAACACCCTCACAGAAACACTCAGCATGATGTTTGACCAAATGCCTCGGAACAGAATGTGGCCCCAGATAACCCAGAGGTCACAGTGCATCCTGCATGAAGAACTTATTCCATGTTCTCTCTTCCATCTCAAAATATGCTCAGCACATTGGCTATCGTAAATGACCCGTAGGTGTGGAGTGGGCCCAATGATGGCAGAATATTCCGCATCATGAAAGGCCAGCAACATCAAATACAACCAATTTAAGCTGCACAAACTTCTCTCCGTTACTACTTTTTTAATGGAAGATTAAAATCTCAAAATTAAATTTCCTCCTGCTTAAAAGTTGAAGTGTAACGAAACTAAAAAGCTACAATGATTCCCTTTTTGATTTCATATTTGCTTTTGTGTCTAAGCTGGATGGCGGTGAGGATTGTGCCTGTCTCACAGGGGCGGTTTTGGGGAATAAACGTCAGCAGTGATGTTCAGCTTGGTGCTTCTTGAGAGCCTGCCTAAGGAACGGCGGGGACACGATAGCTGTTCAGGAAACAAGTGAGGCTTGTATCAAGGCGGTCCAGCAACAAGAGGGGATCTAGTTCAAGGATGGGACTCTGGGTCCCAGGGGAGGAATTCCAGGTACCCAGCGAGAAGGGCTAGTCGGCATGATTTCCCATAGAGGAGCAAAGATCAAGATGGCGTGACTTTGGTCGGGGCACGAGGATTTGACAGCCCCAAAGATATGTGTGTGTGTGTGTGTGTGTGTGTGTGTGTGTGTGTGTGTGTGTAGTACTAGAATTCTGCCTTCTGTCTCCAGCTTCATGACTGGCCTGGGAATCAGGGTGGACCTGAAAACACCGGTGGGCAGGTGGCGAGCCTTGAGAAAAAGGAAGCCAGCTGGAACCAGGAATTGGCAAACCCTGGAGAGATCTTACTCTTGTCTTCCCACTGAAGATGGAGCTGCTTGTTTCAAACAGCAAGGTGGCAAAGCTTAGCTGTGAATTTCAGGCTTCAGCGTGGCATGGCTTATTTTAACCTTCCACTAAAAACCCAACACAATGTTGCAGCTCAGTGTACGCCCCCTTCAAGCCTGAAGAATCTCAAGTCACTGTCACTGAGGGAGGGGCCCACAAGCCCTGCTAAGTTGTGGTTGTAAAAGCAAATGTGTCAGCAACAGAAGATGGTGCTCCAGGGAGCACTTTGGTCCCTGAAGCCAGTTTGGCTGAGTTCTGCAACCGCTCACGTTTTCCCTGGGAGCTGGGCTTTTCCTGGGCTAAGCAGGAATAGGGGTCAGTAAGATGCCCCTAGACTTTCTTTGCTTTTTTCGATAACACCTGCTCCACGCTTCCAACATACTCAATGCCTGGAGTGCCTTTCCCCTCACAACAGGTATATAAGTGTTGGTTCGTTCATTCGCTTCTTTATGTACTTACTAATTTACTCCAACACATATGCCAACTTCTCCGGGGAAACTTTCTTCTCTAAGCCATCCAGCAGAAAATAACATCTCCCATTTTTGAGCCTGGAATGATACTATTCACCCCTTCCTTTTAATACCCAATTACAGATCTGGACAGGGACGTCTCAGGGAGGAAGTTCCATGTGTATGCTCCTGCCTCTCCACGAGCCTGCCCAAAGTCATGTGTTAAAGATGCTGCTAAGACCACAGTGGGGTCCTGTGTCATCACCCTGGAGAAGCGTGGGGGGCTTGGTCTGTGGAACAGGTAGACATCCTTGTGGACAACCAAGCAATGAGGTTTATCACCTGCAGGTGAGACTCTGAGGCGTTCTGTTCTAGAACAAAGTCAGTCCTCAATACCTCCCTCCCCAGTCATCTCACAGAGTGTGTGAAGGGGAGAACGAGGAGGAGGCTAGCATGGGAATTACCCCTTGCACGTGTGCGACGGACAGAGTGGGCACCCGCGGATGCTTGCGTTACTCTTCTTCATTCTTCAACTTCCCCAGAGTGTGTGCATTTCTCTGGATGTCCCAAGAGCCAAGAGTAGGTCAGCAAACCTGGATTATCTTCGCAGGCAGATCCAAGTAAATCTTTTCCTTCTTTCCTGTGTCTCCTTCAAAGCCACCTCTCACAGTCCTTTTTGGAGGAAAGGAAGAACAAAGGGAAGAAATTAGAAGGTAAACAATATGAGAAGGCAACTCAGAGAGCGAGACGAGCCTGTCCCTATGGGACTTCTGTGTATTGCATTCCTGTCTTCCTTCAAGCCCTCTGCTGACTTGCCAGCTGTTGACTGTGACCTTGGGCACCCGTCTTCCCTTGCCATGCTTCTCTGGACTCCGCTGCCCCCTCTAAATAAATGCACAGAACAGCGGCCTGCTCTTATCTCATTACCTGAAAGAAGGTTAGTAAACTATTTAGGAATGTATTTGTTTCGTGAATGGTAGGCACGCTGCTGCTGATCTGATGGCGAAGGCCCTCAGACAGTCTGTGGCTCCCACTTCCTCCTCCTCCTCCTCCCGTCAGCGACACACACTGTTTACGTGTCTCCTTCCTTCCCTTCTGCCTTTAAACGTCAAGTGCTGAGTCCCTTGACACATTTGAAAAAAAAAATGTGCCTTTTCTTCCTTTTATTCTCACTTAATCCAGGCCCTACCCTTTCTCTGAGTCTTCCCTGAAACACGTCTCCCACGCTGTCCCGTTCACGCGCTCCCTTTTCCATGGGGGTGGTTCCCAAACTGTGTTCCAAGGAGCCTGGATATTACAGGCAACATCTCGTGGGTCACAGCGTCCTGACAGGGTCTAATTTTGGCAATGAATTCCTGTAGGATCTCCTTGTGGGGGGAAGAGAAGGAAAGATATTTTTAAAAGATTTATGTAAACACCTTGACATATTTATTTATTTATTTCTCTGTTTATTTATTCTCAAAATATATTTAGTCAGTTATTTTCCACTTGGAGGTAGGCTGAGATTCAAAGTTCATGTTTCTGAAGAGGAAAACAAAGATGCCTGGGACCGGGTAAGAATTCTCGCTGTGAGCCCCTTTGCACCTTTTCAAATTTGGGGCCATCTGCAAATGGTACCTAGTCAAAAAGAAAATTCGTAAAATGGAAACTTAAAAGTATAGGCAGGGTGTGGGGTATGAGGAGACCCTTTGGCTCTGATGGGGAGCAATGCCAATAGGAACATATGCATGTTGGACCATGTGATTTGGGATCTGGCCGGGGAGACTGAGCAGGAGAGAGTCTGCGATGTGCAGACCATGTTTCACATCACTTCAGAGCTGTGGTGTTTCCCTTCTTCTGGGGGGAGGTCGTGAGGACAAAGCTGGTGCAAGAGGAACCCAAGCCAAGCCACCAGGCTTGAACACCGTGAGAAGGAACGAGATCACTCACGGATGGTGAAGACGGGGAGCGGACACAAGCATTGAACCCCAGGGCCCTCCAACAGTTAGAGGTGAAGGAAAGCCTCGCCTGAACAACAAGCAAGAAGACGTAGTGTTCCAGAAGCCCAGAGGGAAAAGAGCGCTGCAGGAAGAAGGAGTGATCAGCCGCTGATACTCTCAGAGAAGTCAGCTGTAGGGCATCTTTGCAGAACGCAGCCCTGATGAATTTGGAGACACCGTGTGGTTCAGTACCTGTTTCCCATCAGAAGCAGCTGCTTGAAGAGCCAGCATCTTCAAGAAACAGTTCTGATACTCCTTCCCGATCTCAGTGATCACGGAAAGGCAGTTCTATTACACTCATGATGAAACTTCTCGAGAGGCTGTTTTCCGCTCCCTGCACTTGACTCTCCAGCGGCTCCCAGGTCCGCCCTGCCCTGTCACCGGCTCCAGCTTCAGCACCGACCGCTGTCTGGTCTGGCCCCCATCACGCCTGGCCTCTTTCTCCGTCCACTCCTGCTCTTCCTGGGCAAAGATTTGGCTTCTCTACTTTCATGCCTGCCCACCTGTCGCTTCCTTCTTCGGGCTTCTCTTTATCTGCTCAGTCTCTGTGTCTTTATCACAGGAGATCCGGGGACCAGGAAGGTGGCGACGGGGATCCCCGCAGAAGTTGGAGGAAGAGAAGCCAAGGACCGAAGACAGCATTTGCTCCGCGTGGTGCAGGGAGGGAGGAAAACCGCATTCCCGTGGGTTTAAAAATCCTGTCCCTGTCAAATATGAGTTCTGAAAGGAATTTTCTCCGAGAATGAGTAGTAATTCTAAAAATAAGGTGAAAAAAGTTAATCAGTTTTTGGATTCACACTTTTTTTGAAAAATAAGTTCACAAAAGACACATGACATTTTTAAAGCCCATTATGATTCAGAACCTTACTTGGAAAATATTAATGAATCCCCTACTTATCAATTTCTTTTCAGACACTTAATTCAGTTCTTGTAACTTAGCATTTTAATTACATGAAATAAATGGGTCCTTAAATGTGGGAAACGACTGCGGTACTTCATCCTGAGGTTAACTTAAGCGCACTGAGATTACCTTAAAGAATGTTGTATGTACATTTTTCTCTACCATTCTTACAGAAATGTTTATTCGTGGCCCTGAGATAAGGGGGAAGGCCCACACAGATTCCCGAGTTTATATTACTGGTTGTAGGTAATGAGAATGGGTAGGGGCTAATCACTGTGATGTACCATAGTTAATCTCCAAACACAGGAACACAGAAGTGTCAAAACAATCAGAAAGGATGGATACCCAACTTTTGTATTAACATGGACGGGACTGGAGGAGATTATGCTGAGTGAAATAAGTCAAGCAGAGAGAGTCAATTATCACATGGTTTCACTTATTTGTGGAGCATAACAAATAGCATGGAGGACATGGGGAGTTAGAGAGGAGAAGGGAGTTGGGGGAAATTGAAAGAGGAGGTGAACCATGAGAGACTATGGACTCTGAAAAACAATCTGAGGGTTTTGAAGGGGCGGGGGGTGGGAGGTTGGGGTACCAGGTGGTGGGTATTATAGAGGGCACGGATTGCATGGAGCACTGGGTGTGGTGCATAAACAATGAATTCTGTACGCTGAAAAGAAATTAAAAAAAAAACAAACACAAGTAAGAACTCACGAAGAAGAAATACCATTTGAGATGTAATCCCAAAAATGATAAACAACAGACACCACACACAGGCTCACTACCTTATAGAGGATACCTACAACCATTTGGGTGGCAATCATTTAGAAGGGAGTTGGGGTAAATTGGAAGGGGAGGTGAATCATGAGAGACTATGGACTCTGAAAAACAATCTGAGGATTTTGAAGTGGCCGGGGTGGGGGTGGTGGGAGGTTGGGGTACCAGGTGGTGGGTATTATAGAGGGCATGGATTGCATGGAGCACTGGGTGTGGTGCAAAAATAGTGAATACTGTTATGCTGAAAATAGATAAATTAATTTTAAAAATTTAAAAAAATAAAATTACAACTTTAATAATTATTATAATAACAAGTGAACTTCCATTTTTATATAGCTTATAGAAGGCTTGCACAAAAATCTCATTTTATCTTTATTGAAGCTCGGTGAGACAGAACTTTTAAAATTCTCTTTTAAATAATAGAACAGCAGTTCAGAGAGATGAAGACATTTACCCAAGACAGTGGAATTAATGTAAGGGATAGAGCAGGATTAGAAGCGAGGTCGTCCGACTCTAAATCCTGTGTTCTTTTCTAGCGTCCGAGAGGATTAGAGCAGGCTTGTTGGTTATCTTGAGTGATTATTTGGAGGTAAACACTAAACTAATTTTCGTTAGAAGAGTCTCTTTCTTCCTCTCATTGACATGCAAAGCAATTTTGAGGCTGAATGTTCTCCCTGTCCTCAGATGTCCATTCCTGTTCTTTCCTCCTCCTGACGCTACACCAGACTGTGTTTTCAGACTCACCATCTCATTCAAACTCTGCAGAGCCTCTGAAAGGTGAGTGGGGCAAGGTATTTGAGTTTCACTTAACAGAGGAAGAAATTCGAACAGAGACAAGGTAAAACAGCCGTCCCCAAGGTGCGCATTCATTAAGGGGAGAATCAAGGCAGTCATAGGGAACACCTCTTCTTGCCCTTAGAATCGGTTCAGAATCTTACCGTTCTTGTGGCTCTTGAATGAACTCTCTGGTCACAGACTTTTCCATCCTGCCCAATGGCCTGCCCCGTGATTCATCCCAAATTAAAAATGGTCTTAGAAGGAAAGACTCGCAGATTTGGCCTCATTAAAAAATAAGTCAAGCAGAGAGAGTCAATTATCATATGGTTTTGCTTATTTGTGGAGCATAAGGAATAACACGGAGGAGATGGGGGAGATGGAGAGGAGAAGGGAGGTGGGGGAAATCGGAGGAGGAGATGAACCATGAGAGACTGTGGACTCTGAGAAACAGTCTGAGGGGTTTGGGGGGGGTGGGGGGTTGGGTGAGCCTGGTGGTGGGTGCACGTATTGCATGGAGCACTGGGTATGGTGCATAAACAACGAATTCTGGAACACTGAAAAGAAATAAAAAAAAATAAAAATAAATAAATGAATACAAATTCCGTATGGCATAAGGAAGCCTGAGAAGTTGCTTAGGAAAGATCTTTGTCATATTAAAAGTTAATAATCATGTGATGGAAAGATCTCCCACACATAAGTAGGAAAATGAGAGCAGGGAGCACAGAAGTCGTGCGCCCCACAGGAGATGCAAATTCGCAAAAAACTAGGGAAAAATGCTGTGCTTCACTAATGCATTAATAATCCAGCCTGAGCAGAACTCAAGCCTGTTGTTATAACCCAGTTCCGGCCTAGGTGAGCACAATGGGCAACCCTGGGGAGACTGGGACCCGTCTAGAGGAGCCGCTTGGCAGTGTCTGTTAACGTGAAATGCCATTTTTTCGGACCCAGCAATTTGTCCAGCTCACGGATTCATGCTTCCCTTTAATTGAAGTTTATTTTGGGGGCCTGTATGCCACGATTGTATGAGTCGCTAGAGACACAGATGTGAGTAAAGCAAAGTCCTTGCCTCTAGTTGGCCTCCTCCTCTAGAGACACTCGGGAAACCAGATAATATGTGATATAATGCTGGATGGTGACGGGCGCTCGAGTTCAAACCAGTGGAAAGAGAGAGAGGGAGGCATACGTACCAGATGTAGATGGAGAGTCCAGGCAAGACCTCTCTGAGGTCTTTGTGGGGCTCAGTCATGTAATTTTCTGGGAGAAGAACCGTCTGAGCAGAGAGAAGAGTAACTGGAAAGGTCCTGAGAGAGGAATGTGCGGTGTGTTCGAGCAGCCACACCGGCTGGTGGGGCTTGAGCCGGGGAATGTGTCTGGCGTCAATACTTGGATAAGTGTGAAAAACGTATATTTATGAGGATTTCATTTGGTTGTTAATTCCTGGTTGTAAATGCCCATTACCAGGAGAAGGGCTCAGTAAATTCCTGTGTGTGCGGCGGTGGACCGTCGTGTGGGGCTAGAATGGAAAGCAGTATATCTTTGAGCATTAACAGAGAGACACTCAAAATCCAGTGCCCACTGTGAAAGAGAAAGAGGTTACAGGATAACGCCTATACCGCGGCGCGGTGCCCTATTAAAAACATAAATGTATATAATACAAAATTGTATATATTTTTGTAAACCGTAGAAATGTAAATGATGAACTTAAAACTAACCTTAGGCCTTGGTTGTAACAGAGAAACTGAATATTCCAAACTATTTAATTAAAAAAAATCAAGGGGAATGGACTTGTTAACATTAGTTTAGGTCGTAATGCTGTCACTCCTACCCTCTCTACCTTCTGACGCCTTCTCCTTTTCCCCCTTTCTGATGAATTTTTCCTTATTCCACTAGCGCTCTTTGAAACCGTGCCAACACTTAAAGCAGAGCCTGCTTCCCTGTTTTTCACGTGATCACCCATTTTCCCTGATGGGCCCGAGTTCCCGTGGGCTTCACAGGCACGGTCTGGGTTCTTGCGGAAGTTGGAAATGGCGGGATGGATACTCACGTGGCAGCTAAAACGAGCTGCTGGGATGAGTGATGAAGTCGACAGTTGGGTAACAGTCACGTCAACAGCACTCTGAACCAGGTGCAGGCAAACCTGTTCCCATTCCACAGGTGAGGAGATGGAGGCTCTCAGTATGTCCATGACTTTAATCTCACTGGCCTACAAAGTGTGTTCTGGAGGAGCTTTACCTTCCTATGCTCTCTGTTCAGTTTGGATCCTTGAAAACCACCAACTCAGTCTTCAAATTCACCCTCAATGACATGAGCCTATTCGTATTATCATATTTAATCTTCCCTGCCTTTTATGATAATTGAACGAGATAATGGAGGAGGAAGGTTTTGCAACATAAAATCATTATAAGTTGAAGGTTTTATTATAATGTCAATTTTATCCACCTTGGGAGGCCCTTGAATGTGGCAGAAAGGGCACTGGATTTTCAATCTCAGCGATCTGGGTAGAATTCATGTCTGGCACTCATTGGCTGAGTGACTGCCCCTTCCTTCCTCCTGCCTCGTCTCAAGGTTTGATTCTGGTGGGAACTCAGCTAAGACCCCACCCAAAGTCATTAGGCCAGAACTCATTTCCACCACCCAGCATCAGGGCTCCTGTTCACCTTCGTCTTTGTGGATTGCTGATACGGCCAAACTACTGAGTATCAGTTCGTATTTCATTCTGTTTTCATCGCCATTTCCCTGATTGCTATAGAAATGCGATTCTGACACCAATACTCAGAGTTAGACCAAACTTCACAGGTGAGGGACATGGTCCTACACAAGACTGTCCTTACTTCAGAGGCTAGATGCTAGCTTGGGTTTCCCAGGTCCTTCACATTTCTGACCAACTGGCTCTGAATTTAGATGTTGCCTTTACCCTTTTGGATTAAAAAATTTACGAGAATAACTTACAGAATTCAGGAAAGTGCTATAGGTATGATTATAGTTTTATTATTGCAAAAAAGGAGTCAAATCAGGGCCAGCTGAAAGAAGAAACAGCGCAAGGTCTGGGAGGGTCTCCAGAAAGAAGCTTCGGTGTCCCCTCCCCTTGGAGGCAGGAGGGGAATGTATGCCCTCCTTGCATGTCAGCGGGTAACAGTAGGCTCAAAGTTATGCTAACCAGGGAAAGTCACCCATGCTTCAGTGTCCAATTCTTAGATGGAAATTTATCATGCAGTCATGACTGATTGAACACCGGCCATGAGGTTAAACCCAGTCTCCAACCCTGTTGCCTTTCTGGAGGTCAGGCTAGTATCATACAGCTCAAACCAACCCTTGAATCAAATTTTGTTGTAAAAATTAATTTCTTCTTTATGAGTGTTTTATTTGTCTCTTATTTAAGAAATCATTTCCTATTCCAATATCACAAAGACGTTTCTTCTGTATCCGCTTGTACGATATTGAAAGTCTTCTATTTTAGTCATTGATCTATTTGGAATTTATGTGCACACATTGCTTTTCTGGACCTCAGCATCTTTCTCTGTGAAGTTGGTAGGTTGGATTACTTAGTCTTTAAGATTTGTTTCAGCTTTAAATTCAGTGACAAAAATATCCAGTATTTATGGATTACTTTCTCTGTGCTAGCACTTGTCCTGAGAGCTTTACATTGGTTCCCTATTTGAGCCCACTTTGTCACTCTTTTCCAGGCATAGTGAGGCTGAGGGCATGAGCTCATCTTGGACAGCCAGTAATGGTGGAGATGGATTTGAAGCCAGGACACACACACACACACACACACACACACAGGAATATTACTCAACCGTAAAAGAGAATGAAATCTTGCCATTTGCAACCACATGGATGGATCTAGAGGGTCTCATGCTAAGTGAAAAAAATCTGTCACGGGAAGACAAATGCCATATGATCTCACTCCTATGTGGAATTTAAGAAACAAAACAAAGGGGAAGAAAGACAAAGCAAGAAATAGACTCTCAACTCTAGAGAACACACTGATGGTCGTCAGAGGGGAGGTAGGGGGGTGGTTGTTAAAAGTAAGAGGCGGTGGGCGGTTGGGTGAGCCTGGTGCTGGGGGCTAAGGAGGGCACGTATTGCATGAGCACTGGGTGTGGTGCATAAACAACGAATTCTAGAACACTGAAAAGAAGTTTAAAAAATAAATTAAAAAATTTTTAAAAGTACGTTTATTGTGATGAGCACTGAGTCATGCAGGGAGGTGTTGAATCATTGTATTCTGTCCCTGAAACTGATATGACACTGTATGTTAAATATACTGGAATTATAATAAAATAATTTTATATACATGAATACATACGTACATACATACATGAATGTCTTTAAAAATGGAGTCCTTTATACAACAGCTACTAGATGAGGGAGGAGGTAGGAGAGCAGTCTGGTTAAGGACTGGTAACCCAGGACTAGGCAGTGTGGGTCTGAGCTCCAGATCTGCTGTTTACTAGCTGCCTGATGCTAGCTTTGGGTAACTGCTTAACTCCTTTACATCTCAGCCTCCTGCTGTGTAATTGCGGGGAACGACAGCGCAGTCATTGCAGGGTCATCGTGGGAGCAGAGCCGTGGCAGGCGCAGTCCAGCCATCACAAAAGCGTTTGTCATTACAGTGAAAGCTCAGGAGCCTGCTCTCCCCAGTTAGCAAACGTCCAGAGATGGTCCCTCCTGATACCTGTTGGTCCTCAGGAGGCTCCCAGGGACATATAGGGATCCCTCCTGGTCTCAGCAGTGGGTGCCACGGCCCTAGAGCTGGCTCCAACCGCATCGGACTCTAGAGTGACTTCTTTGCTTTGGTCTAAAAATCTGCACAATTAACCTTTCCCTGCCTGGTTTGGACGTGAACTCACACCACCTAACTCTTAGCTTCTTGCCGGTCATGAACTGTTTGATATGTTCGAGGGCTCTCTCTTAACCTTGTGCCTCATTAGAATGAGTGATTTCGTGAGGCAGTAAACCAGCCTTGCCTCTAATGGAACCAGATTCCATCACCCCCCACCCCCTTTTTAAAGATCCTTACAAAGAAAGCTATTACAGGTTTGCAGAGATTGATTTTAGTTAAAACCGAGTATGTATGAAAGCAGGCAGAGTGGTTATGACATAAATTACTTTGATATATTGAGTGCAAAGGCAAATGCAATTTCTTTCTTCCTTTTAGTTTTCCGTGTTCAGCAGAGGGGTGGTGATTTATCTTTTTGTCCATTTCAGTCTGACGAAGGTTGCTTTTTAACTCTGGGGAAGAAGGGACACATGGCCTATGTTGGAGGGACTTGCTGGAGAAGGACGGAATAGAAATAAAACGAAAGCAAAAGGACCCCTCTCCTGACCTGTGGGCCCTCACCTGATCCTATCTGGCTGACCCCTTCTCCCCACCTTGCCTGGCCCACTGTGGGGGAAAAATAAGCAGCAAATGCAAGAAACCTCTCAAAGGGAAGTCAATACGCAGTTACTATGCAGTTATCTTAAGCTCAATTTTCGTATGGCAAACTATAATGATGTATAATAAATATCAAGCCGCCCTCACCGAGGAAACAAAGGATATATTCTATTATAGTCTATTTTTTTCTTTTTTCCAGATCCCACAGGCCCTCCTTTGGATGCTTCTGGGTCCACACATTAGACACTGAGAGGTTGATTTTCTTAGGTCAGAGCCCTAGCTTCTCTTGTTACTGTTTCGAGAACGTTATTCATCTTAGCTCCTGCAGATCCTGAATATTTTCTTTGAGGCTTTGCCTCTGGCATCATGTTGTTGAAGAGGCTTTGCCCTCACCCGTGTGCTCTGCGAATTTCTGACTTTGTGGCTTGATTTCTGCAAACAAAGATGGAAATTCTGGACTAAAGGACGCAGAGGAGGTGTTCGTGTTGCAGGACCGCTCCGGGGCTTTAACACGCTGCTGTGCTTTGTGGATCTCTGGGAGCGATAGAGCACACCGCTTCTGAAACTGTGGACAAGGAGCTCTTTCTACGGAGTGCCTCACGGTGATCACATCCTGTTAAAGATCCTTGGAGAGATGCTCATCCCTTTCGCATGGGTACAGCAGGCCCTTTTCCAGGAGAAACGTGGCCTTTCATCTCACTCAGCTTTTGTCTCTGTCCCGCATCCCCTTGTGTTACCTGCTGCCTGTGAGTCACCAACATCCCCCAATGCCCTCTGCCTCCCCCCACGTGCGCTCACACAGCACAGACACACAGGCTTTTCTTCTTCGAAAGCCATTTCTCCTGCTTGTGCTTCCGGTAAATTCCGACATCTTTTAGAACCCAGTTTTGTTGGTCACCTCCTCAGCGAAGCGTCCCCAGGCAGAGTTGTGGTGACTTCCTAGGATGCTGCCATAGTCCCTTCAGAGAGAGAGGAACACAGTCATGTGTGTGACAGCCTAGACGGGTGTTCAGTAATGCCACAGTAGGAAAGCATTGCTGGGGTATTCGAACTTCCAGAACACAATGAAACAGAAAAATCTGTCTGTGAAAATACTTGCAGTTTGGCAGACATCTTGGAAAGCCACTGAATTAAAAGGCACTTTGGAAGAGCGAGAGCTGGCCGGTGAGCTGTGTATAAAGGACACTGAGAAGGTCTCTTTGCTGAGGGGCCTTGGTTTGGCCAGATGGGCTTCTCAGGTTTGGGCTAACAGCTGAATGGCTCCAGGCAGGAGCAGTTGGACCCTGCCTCCCAGAGCCTCTGAATCAACCCTCTCCCAGCTGGCTTCGCCAGGTCGAAGTTCAGCCTTGCCAGTGCTTGTCAGCATTCAGTGACTGTCCCTCAGGCACATCCTTTAAGGAGAGGAGTGACAGACTCGCACCTTTCTGGCAGCTTTCATTCACTGAATCCATCCAGAAGCCAACTGGAAAAGAAATCTAAGTGATGAAGTCCATGGAGATAAAGCTCTTGGGTTGGGGAAGCACACAGAAGGGCAGAGGAATCTAAGGGTTGGGTAGAAAGAAAAGTGGAAGGCATATACTGTATGGAGCACTGGGTGTGGTGCATAAACAAGGAATTCTGGAACACTGAAAAGCAATTTTAAAAATAAATAAAAATTAAAAAAAAAAAAGTGGAGAAGGACCAACCTGCCTTTCTATAAGGTTCTATCAATTTACCTTTCTCCAGTGCTATATACACACGCTTAGTCCTCTCTTCCCTCTCCAACACAGTATCCTACCCAAGTATTGAATTGTTTCCTGAGAGTTGAAAAATGTAACACTGTACTTTTAATAGTCTTTTTCTTTTTATATGTGCATTATTGATATATTTTTAATACTTTAAGACCTTTTTACATGTTTATTGTTTGAGTATCAGTAATTTCACAACCTTTGCCTCTGTCTTCCATTGGAGGGAATTCTTTTCTTATTGACTTAGAGTGTTCTCTAGAAAAAGACCCAACCTTTTACTTCTGAGCTGACTTTTATAGTTTTTTTTTTCTGTTTCTCCTTTTCCTTTTGCATTGTTTATATTTTTTGCCTGTGCCGTCTTGTTTTTGTGTTGTCAAATTTATCAATTTTTTTCATGGAGTGTGAATATTATGCCATGCATCTGCCTTCTGTATGTTGAAATTTTATATATATTTTTTTCTAGTCATTGTGTTATTAGAAAAACCAACTGAAATTTATTTGAGTCTAAGTCTTGAAATAGTCTACTCCAAATCCTTACCGCCTTCCTTCCATCAGCTGTTGAAGGAACACCTCTAATCTCTTGATTTTTTATAACTTTGTTTTTATCAAGTGTCAAGTTCTTACACATGTTTTGGTTTAATTCTGGACTTTCCATCCGTCTGCCCTCTTGTTCTGCCAATTTGTCCACACCCCAGCTCCATGCTGCTATAATGAACTACTTTATTGTTATGCAGGATTGGTCTTACCTGACACATAATTAATGTTTGTTTATGTATTTTCTCCCATTATTGCGTAAACTTATGTGTTCTAGTTCAGATTAATTGTGAATGCTGGCAGGGTGTTTTTCAGTTTTTAAAAAAAAGATCACAAAGAAAGAAGAGGAGGGAAGAGGGTAAGGGGTAAGGTTCTTTCCAATTCGGTAGCACAAGTTTCAGTATTTTAGAAGAATCTTTTGGTTTTTTTTTTCCCTTTATATTTTTTTTTCCAGATCTTTTTCATAGCCTTTATTTTATTAGTTACCACCTGGTATAATTAAGAAATGAGATTTTGACCACAGTTAATACTTTTGTAACAATTGTTCGTCTATGTATTCACTCAAGGATTAGAGAATGATGATCTGTGTTTACAGAAATTTAGCTTCTTCGGTCCTTACTACTAGAATAGAATCTAATTTTCCATCCTCACGGAGCTGGCATTCAAAAACCAGTTTTGTGCTTAATAGTTGAGTGATCCTTGGCGAGTGATCTTTGGAGTGATCCAAGGTTTTTTTTTTTTTTTTTTTTCCTTCCCCTATGTCCTTTTTTTATATATATGAAATGAAGATGATAATGTATAATAAGAGGATTACCATACATTATAAAATTGGGTTCGAGTCTCAGACTCAGCCTTTACTAGTTTCTGACCTTGACCAAGGCCCTTAAACTCCCTCAACCTGTTTCCTCAACAGTAAATTGGAGATAGCAATTTGGAATAGCAAATCCTCTCTTTAAGGTTGGTTGTAAAACACTAGTCGGTGCTCCTGGTCTTTCTCATATTCCACACAAAATATAATTTATGATCATGTTAATCAGCTGGGTCACTGAGGAAGGAGAGAGGAAGAGAGGCTGGGAGGGTCTGAGACCAGAGAGAGGGGGAGGTATTTGGCTTTAGGTCCACTGAGGAGCACGGTGTTTTGGACACTGCATCAAACTCTTCCTCCCTTACCCCACCATCTAGCATCAGAGACCAACTTTGCTCTGACACACGGGTAGTACGGGTACTGCCTTACTTGACTAGATTTGGTCACATCTTCAATCTTGTTAAACTACATAGCACAACAAAGCCAAGACCAAGAAAGGTTAACTGAGGCCTTTAGATTGATTGAAAGTGGTTGTCAATGGTGTTGTCCCTCCCACGTACAATGGGTTTTCATTAGACTTTTGTTGTCTGCCTTCCAGTGGTTGAAAACATTCACATGATGGATTAATCAATTTCCGAGTTAATACATTCACATGTGGTAATGACTTGCTCAGACGCCTCTCTGGCTGTCTGAATGGGCGTTAAGGAATTAAATAGGACAGTGGAGGAACCCCACATTCAATTAAGAAAGAAAGTTGCAAAGTGTTTTATTCTAACCTAGAAAATGAACCGAGGCTGATAATTTCCTTTTCTCCCCCGTGATATATAAAAGGTTAAAAAAAAAAAGCTGAACCCATAAAAAAATATAACATCATTTACATCTTCCAAATTGCAGTGGTATTGGACGCATCATTAACTATAAATGGGCTGCAATAAAAACATTAATTAGTATAAAAACAGCCCAAAAAGCAAGGTTTCAAGTTCATTTCGGCCCTCCTCAGAAAGATAGAAAGCTGTATATTTATACAGTTACATGTAACTAGAAACAGATAAATCATTTATCTGTAAAGAATGCAAAAGGAGGTTAGAGAGAGAGAGAACCAACCAAAGTGACCATTTCCATAAACCACAACTGAATTTTAGTCCTGGGCGATCCTTCTCCTGGTTATTACACTCATAAAATGCCTATGAAAATGGCATCATGCAGTTCCATATTTATAGTCTGTCAATGTCCCACAGATCAAATGGGTTGAGCTTACAAGGCAAGAGATGATTTTCCCCCCATTTTAACCACTATCCCTCCGTCTGTCCTCTGGGCTCTGAATGCTGCTCTCCTCCTCTGAGGATCGCATCGCCTGGGGCACACTGACAAGTCTGTAATTAAAGTCTGGATGGTGGTGGAGGGCTCACTCAAAGCCCACACCTCAGCCCATCCCGCTTTCACATCCGTTTTATAGTTTTGAGTTCAGTGGCCAACTGAGCTTCAGCTGGAAGGAGGCAGTTTGCAATGGAAAATTATGTTTTAGGGATGTTCCCATTTGCAACGATCCCTGGCCACCAAAGGCTTAGTAGGTCAGGGTCTGTCCCTGTGGGACAGGAACATTCGGGCTCAGCGCACTGTGTCTATAGGTTGCTACAGGTATTGAAAATAAAGACTTACTGCTAAATCAAAATGTCTTCCTTTCTGGGCTTTATGCCCTTTGAAGAATAAGAAGATGTTCCTCTTTTTTCCTTAGGGCAAGAAAAGTAAATTTGATTGATCAATAGTAAGGTTCTGGAGGAAATTGGTGGGAGTGGGTTAGGGGTGAGTTGAGATACCTTGTGCAAAGAGTTCTTCTTAAGGGCTGAACTTTATCCACATGGCTCGGCTGATTTTTAATGGGAAAAATGCTGTCTATGCACCATTTCCCTACTACTGGACTGTTCATCTCCTCTCTCATCCAGTGCTGAGCCAAAGACAGGAGGCCACACTGCAGCAAGCCACAGGAGCCTCAGTCCACCCATGGCAGTGCAGTATGTGGCTGCCAAAAGCCTGTGATCACAGACCCAGAAGCATTGCCCTTCGAAAGCCATGGTCCCCAGTGCAGCATGCTGGTGTCTGAATGATGGCAGCAAGCATTTTCATTTGTGAGATGTCAAGAGCACATGAGACATGAAGCAGTTTGGTGCGGTTGGATGGCAATCTGTGGGAAAGGGGGGGGGGGGATTAATCCCGAAGAGCCTGGGCTAGAAATGGCTAGAGGTAAAAACTAAGTGAAAGCAGCTGACGGATCCCTTCCTTGTGTGTCCTCCCTTCACGCTGTGTGGATTTCTATCCTGGTGCTTTTCAGATTTGGTTGCACTTCTAAAATACAAGTTGCTTTACTTTGTTCTAAGACCTCGAGGAGGGACAGTATTTGTTATTTTCCTTTCAATCCCAGAAGACTAAGGTGGTGCTTGGCTGGATAGAACACGATATAATTATAGACAACTGATTATTAAGAACGTGGATAGTGGAACTAAATAGAGCTGGGATTGGGTCATGATATGCTACCTACCTACTAGGATCTTGCTTAGCTTCAGCACCACAATATTACTAATAAAATTGTTTTAATTAATTATTATTATTACTAACATGTATTCCGTGTTAACTATGTGCAAGGCATTGATGAACTTTTTATGTGCATATCTCATTTAATTCCTCATTAATTAAATATCTCATTTAATTCCTCATATCTCATTTAATTCCTCATTCCTCATTGTGTCACACATGTAATTTTATCCCCATAATTCAGTTAATAAGTAGTAGTGCATACATAATACCACTTAAATGATAATATCTGACCCTTATTAGTTATTTAATAAATATTGACAAATATACAAAATCCTTAAATTGTTTGTTTGTTTTTCCATCTCAGTTTGAATAAGGAAGTTAATGTTGAAGCCAGATAAGCAGAACCTAAAATGTCCCTAAGCATTAGTGATCTGTTACTATGAAATTATCCCAAAACCTAGTGGCTTGAGACAACAATAAACATTTATTGTCTCATACAGCTTTCGTGGGTCAGAAATCCAAGATGGGTGTTTCTGCCTCAGGATCTCTCATGAAATCATTGTCAAGATTTTGGCTGAGATTGCTGTCATTTGATGATTTGCCTGGGACTAGAGGGTCCACTTCCAAGATGGCTCACTCAGATGCTTGACAAGTTATTACTGGTTGTTGGCAGAGGCTCCAGGTTCTTGCCATATGATGGTTCCATAGGGCTGCTTGAGTGAACTCACAACATGGAAGCTGGCATCTCCCACAAGGAGAAAACCACTTAGACTTTTATGACCTAGCTTTGAAAGTTACACAATGCCATTTTTTGCACTATTTCTTTAGTTGTAGCTCTATTTAAGAGTGTGAAAATTGGGAGGCAGGAATCACTGGAAGCCATCTTGGAAAGTGGAAATAGAAAGATCACAGGTGTCAAATCTGGGTCACCTCAGTACTGAGGGCGTGAATAATCCAAAAATGACAGAGGTCAGTTTGTAGGTCACTCTGGCTAGGGAACATGACTTAAGTGGTTTATCTTCATAGAGACATACTTTCTCTGAAAACTTGGATGCTCTCTTTGAATGGTTGGATGGGTAGAAGTAGAGACCATGAATGCATCTATCTCAGATATACTAATGGGGAGATGTATAAACAAGGCAAATTTTTCAGAATAAGGTTAAAAGTTTGGTGGGTTGGGTAAGCCCAACATTAACTTCCTTACTCAAGTTAAAATTGGGGGGGTGGGTTTTATGGAGGGCATGTATTGCATGGAGCATAGAGTGTGGTACATAAACAATAAATTCTGGAACACTGAAAAGAAATTTTAGAAAAAAGTTAGTGATCTGGTCAGCAAAGATGCAAAAGAAAATGTGTTGCTGATAATGACAGGAAGTGGCCCAAAAGGTGGTGTTGATGAATTGAACCTGCAACTTCAGGAGAAATAATAGGAACAAAAAGACATTGTGCTAATGAGGAATTAAAGACCTGATTCCAAAAGCCAAAATTGCTATTCAGCAATATCTTTGTTGGGAGAGAGGAAGGATGATGGTATTTACATCAGAAAATCTGGGCCAAATGTTTCCCAAAGAATTAACAAGGCTTTATCTGTCCTGAGCAGAAAAGAGTAGAGGAGGGGGAAAAAGAAAGATCTGATTTAGAGCAAGAAATGCATACCTCCTGCAAAGATGTTATAATATTTTCATTATTTTCTGGCTCAAGTGGTTGACCTGCTCTCATGGTCAAGTTCAGAGACTGATTTTGCAGTGGTTCATCAAATTATATCGTAAAGTCCAGAGTCACAAGGGCCTTTCCTCCCACTGACATTTATTTATTTTATTTATTTATATTTTTTTGCAGTCATACTGAGGAACAAAGCTGGTTCTGCAATCCAGCATAATTTATTCTTCATTAGTCTAAGCTATGACTTGTTCATTATTACATTCAATTTCCATGTTTACATATTCATTTTCATAATATTTCCTCTGGGTTTATTATTTCCATTTGTAAAAATTCACTAAGTCCTCTAAATCAGGGTAAGCTGGTATAATTTGCCAGGGGCCGTTGCTCTGACTCACTGTGGGGCTAGAGCTTTGCAACAGCAGATAGATGATGCTCTACTTGAGAGAATTTGACTTCCAGACCCTGTGGAAAGCTCCTCAAGGGGCTCCTTTGCTTGTCTCAGAATTCTATGAAATAGGATGTATGATGTGATGGGGGGTGAGAATGGGCTTTGAGAAAATAGGTGGCTTTGATCTGTCATGGATAACCATGCCTTGGTCTTCTCAACACGGTGTTTGTTATGGCACAGTTTTGCTAGGACGGTCCCACCACTAGACCATTGATATGGTTACCATGGGAGTTGCCAAGTAACTACATTGTGAGATTCTCTTGGTGGTTGTGGGTTAAACACTGTCTTATTTACTTATTTTTGTATCTATGTATTGATTCCAAAGAGGTAGCTTTGGAAATATGGGCATTTGTAGGATATTTGTAGGATATTCCATTGTTTGTTCAATCCACATTTTCTAAGAACATACAATGTATTAGGTTCCAGCTTGGCTTCCAAGAATATGATTTTATTCTCCAGTTCTTGAGAGTCTTTCCATTGTTGCTTCCCTGTAGCATCTTCCATTCTTAAATTCATTTTATTTTTATTCATTTTTATTTATTTTTATTTTTAATTAATCTCCACACCCAGTGTGGAGCTCAAATTTACTACCCTGAGATCAAGAGTCACACAGTCTACTGGCTGAGCCCATCAGGTGCTTCAGCATCTTCCAATCTTATACATTGATCCATCAGCAAAGGAATGACAAGACAAATCTCTGCTATTAATATATCCATAGTAATGCCATTTTGGATAAGCCATATGTATTTCCTCTGGTAATGGACATGAAAGTGCCCATTCTATCATTGTCTAAATAGGCCCCCTAAATAGAGTATCAACTTATATCAGAAACAAGACGGTCTTTAAATTTCTTTCCAAAATCATTGACTCCATGAAGATATTTTATTAATTGAGACTATTTCAGTCTAAAGTAACAAAACCCCTGATTTAAACTCACTTGAATACAAAAGGGAGTGTATTACCTTATGTGATTCATCTACCCAGAAACCCATCTGACTTCAAGCGTGAGTCCACAGGCCATCAGGATGTGGTTCTTGTATCTCTGTGTGAAGGCATGTCTTAGCTTCCTCATTTTGTGGCAGAAATAGAAGTTGATCAGACAACAGAATCCAGGGACACCTGCGTGACTCAGTCGGTAAGTGTCTGACTTTTGATTTCTGCTCAGGCTGTGATCTCAGGGTCATGAGATCGAGCTCCGTTTCAGGATCAATGTTCAGCACAGAGTCTGCTTGAGATTCTCTCTCCATCTCCCTCTGCCCCTCTTCTCTGCACACACTCTCTCTCTAAAATTAATAAATAAATATTTAGAAAATAAGAAGACAGACAATTGCCCAGGGTTTCCAGCATAGATAAGATAGGATTCAAACCTATGGTGGTTGGAATTAAAAAACCATGTTCTTTTCATTAAGCCACCCTTCTTCTCTATCTTCAGTACAACCTGGTCTCAAAATCACCTCTTCCCACTTCTCCCTCCAGGTTTTGTTTTGTTTTGTTTTTAATAAACAATGTGGCCCTTTCTCTTATTTTTCCTTTCCTCCACAATCTTATTTAGTCAAAGTTTGAGTTATCCCAAGAATATCTTCATGTTGGCCCAGACAGCTTCATTATATGTGCCAAAGACGTCGTGTTAGAAAATTATACATTCTGGCAAGAAAATCCCCACTGTATCATTTTCAGATCAAATCCACTGAGAGTTTTGCATGTTAATAGATCAAAAGAAAACCCACAGAATGTCAGTGAGTTGTCACTCCTATAATATGAAACCTCTCACCGCTACTGCTGTTCAAATATTTTTAAAAGCAAACAATTACTTCACACAATACATGTCTCAAATTCTGTGTTTCTGGTTTCACTAAGAAATTAGAGTCCACGTGGGAAGAGGAACCCAAGCAGGACTGTTTTGATTCACCTCAGTTAAGTGTTTGCCAGTCTGTGGTTATGGATCTTGGATCTTGGTTATGCTCTTGGATCACAGGGATCCAAAACTTCCAGGAGGAGAGCACATCCAATCAGTAAGGCAATCCTCTAAGCAGGCCCTGCTTGCTTTCCCTCGTGTCCTCCCACCTTCTGTTCCTCCTTTCCATTTACTTTTTTTTTTTTTAAGATTTTATTTATTTATTTGTTACAGAGAGAAAGAGAGAGAGAGAGAGAGAGAGAGAGCGCACGCACAAGCACAAGAAGGGAGAGCTGTAGGCAAAGAAGGCAGAGAGAGAAGCAGGCTCCCTGCATAACAAGGAGCCTGACCTGGGACTCAATCACAGGACCTGAGATCATGATCTGGGCTGAAGGCAGATTATTAACCAACGGAGCCAGCGAGGTGTCCCTCCACTTATTATTTATTTATTTATTTATTTATTTTTAGAATGCATCTTTTTAAAATTAGTTTCAGAGATAGAATTTAGGGATTCATCAGTTGCAAATAACACCCAGTTCTCATTACATCACCTGTCCTCCTTAAAGCCTGTCACCCAGTTATCACATCTCCCCACCCACCTCCCCTCCAACAACCCTCAGTTGTTTTCTAGAGTTTAGAGTCTCTTATGACTTGCCTCTCTATTTTTATCTTTTTTCCTTCCCTTCCCCTACGTTCATCTCTGTTGTTTCTTAAATTCCACATATGAGTGAAAGCATGTGGCATTTTTCTGACTTATTTTGCATAGTGTAATACCCTCTTGTTACATCGATGTCATCTTTTTGATGGCTGAGTAATATCCCATTGTATATACATACCACATCTTCTTTATCCATTTATTTTTAAATTTTATTTTAGACTATGTTTAATTTACAAAGTCCTATGGTTCTCTGAGCCTTCTACCCAAACCATGCTTATACTATCACCCATTCTGCAGAGGTGGTCACTTTGAAGCCATTTTGTTGACTTACTTCTCTTTGTCCACTCAAGACACCATAACCAAATACCACAGACTGTGACTCAAACAACAAATATTTATTTCTCGCAGTTCTGGAGGCTGAAAGTGCAGGACCAGGATGCCGTCATGGTCTGGTTCTGGGGAGGACTGCTCCCTGATTCATTGTCTTTTTGTTGTGTTCTCATGTGGGAAGGGGCCAGGGAGCTCTCTGGGGTCTCTCTTATTAAGGCACTAATCCCATCATGACATCTCCACTGTCATGACCTCATCACCTCCCAAAGGCTCCACTCCACTACATCCCAGTGGGAATGAGGCTTCAATATATGAATTTGGGGAGGACATAAACATTCAGTCTGTAGTCCCTGCCTATATTGTCACGACCCCATTATTTAGGATTAGTCTCTTCACTCCCATAATAGAACATAAGGGTTGCCCTCTTTCACAGCCCCGTGAATGCAAGCTCCACATTTCCATGTCTCCAACATGCAGTGTTTATGTGATTTTGATGGCACAGGTGACACCTCCAGCCGATGCCATATATCCGCTTCTCTGTATAAGATGCCATCTACACTACAGTCATTTCCTTTTGTCTCCTTCCATTTCCTTTTCCTCAAAGTTATTGTTTTGTTTGATTTGCCTGTTTGCTTATTTTTCACATACTGTTCTTAGGAATTCTGACCAGATTCTTTTCCAGTTTTACAAATGTCTCAAAATATTTGAATAATTAGCCTGTGATTTTATCTCTTTAGAAAGAAGCTCTCCCACAGCCTTCTGGTTTTCAATTCCCCTAGTTGATCCCTAGAATTACAGTCCAGCTGTCCATTTCAGCTCTTCTTTCACCATCATCCCAGGGATTACCTTTGCCTCTCTCACACTGAATTCTCAGGTTTTTTTTTTTTTTTTCAATCTTATTCTACTCTTTCTTTGGCTTATGTCTTAGTTTGGGTGGAGCACATTTTCTGTTAGCTTCCCAGCAGTAGGTACCCTGGATGAAATATGTTTGAGATATTCCATGACAAATTTGTTCTACCCTCATAATTAATTGATTTTTTGCAGGTGACCATCTAACAACATGGGTTTGAACTGCACGGGTCTACCTATATGTGGATTTTTTTTTTTCTTGATAAATACCGCATAGTACTATAAATGTATTTTCTCTTACAATTTTATTTTCCTTTCTCTTGCTTACTGTAAGTATATAATACTTACATACATATAAAATACATATATACTTATATATATAATACATATAACATATATCATACATATACATATAATACATATTATATATAATACATATATGTACATAATACACATATATATTCTATATAATACATAAAACATGCAAAATATGTGTTAATTGGCTGATTATGTTATTGATAAGTCTTCTGGCCAACAGTAGACTATTAGAAGTTTTGGGGGAGTCAGAAGTTAGATGCAGATTTTTGACTTTGGGGGTCAGAGTCCATAAGTCCCGTTGTTCAATTATTATACTTTGAATTGTAAGATGAAATAATTCTGACATTAGAATTATAAAGTCACTATTTCATATCATCCAGATTTCATTATCACAGGTGAAAAGCCAAGTTCAAATCTATTCTTGATCCTGCATTTGAAAATGCCCTTTCTCTTTGGGAGCTGGGAATATCTTCCTCACCTCAGAGTAGCTACATTCACTTTCTGTCACTGCGTGAGAAATTACCAAAACTTTGTGGCTTGAAACAACTCTCATTTTTTGGCTCACATCTCTGTAAGGGCATAAGTCTGTCACAGTATGAGTGGGTTCTCTGCCTAGGGCATCACAAGGCTGAAATCAAAGTGTCAGCCTGGCCCAGTTCTTGCCTGGACACTCGGGAAAAAATGTCTTCCAAACTCATTCTTGGAATTTGGTTCCTCACTCTTATAGGACCATTTTCCTTGCTGGTCATCCACTAGGAATTCTTTGACATATGGCTTCTTCCATCTTGAAGCCAACAGCCATGCATGGGATCCTCATTTGCTTTCAGAGTCTATCTTCCTTTCCTGCAACTGGTCAGAAGGAGCTCTTTCTTTTAAAATGCTCATGCCAGACCATGTTAGATCAGGTCCACTGACTTAATCACAGGAAAGAAATCCATCCTATTTCTAGAGCAGGGCAGTGATACAGGGAGTGGGAGATCTTGGGGACCCTCTTTGAGCACTGCCTGCTAGGGTTCTGAAATATAATCATGTTGTGCCTCATGTGCCTGCGCTCTCCACCTGCTATACCAAGCTTCAGGTGGATGCTTCCAGTTTTGGAATTGAAGACTTCAGTTCTGGGAAATCTTCCTGAATTATTTCTTGGTTAGTTGGTTTCAATGGTTAGTTCAATTATCACTGTTGTTTTGCAACATCTGCATTAGTCCTCTAGTCATCTTATTATTTCTTTCTTGTTTTTCCTGAGTCTTTGTGCGTTACTTTCTGGAAGAAACACTTAACTTCAGCCTCCAGTTCTGCTGCCCTTTTTATTCATTTTTGAAGTTATATCTAATTTCCAATTTCATGGTATTATTTTCTTTAAAAAATATATCTTTCTTTTCATGTATCAGAGGTACAGAATGTTCTGTGATATCTCCAGGGTAACTAATGACAGTTTTTCTTTTAAATTTCTTCTCTAAGTTGTTTTATTCTGTTTGTTCTCATCTCTGTCTTTCTTACTGAATGCTTCTTGAATGCTAGAGGATCCATGAGTGTCTTGCATATTTGGGAATCAGCACATGGTTGAGTTCTGTTTACTGTATTTCACACTATAGCCTCATATGATGAGTACAATTGAGTGAAATGTGATCTTGACAGATACATATAATTAATACTCTCCTAATTATCATTATCCAGAAAGTACAGAACAGGTCATAGGAGTTTTTGTTTCCTTGTTTGTTTGTTGTTGTTGTCTTTTTTTTTTTCCTTTTTGGTTTTTACTTTGGTTTTTATTTAAATTCTAGTTATTTAACATACAGTGTAATGTTAGCTTCAGGTGTACAATTTATTGATTCAACACTTACATAAGACAACTGGTGCTCATCAAAAGTTGTGTGTGTGTGTGTGTGTGTGTGTGTGTGTGTGTGTTTTAAGAGAGAAGGGGTTGGAGGGGCAAAAGGAGAGAGAGAATCTCTCTCATGTTCTACTCCCAGCTTTGTACTTAATGCAAGGTTTGATCTCTAAGCCTGAGGATCATGACCTGAACTGAGATCAAGAGTTAGACCCTTAACCAACTGAGCCACCCAGGTGCCCCAAGAACTTGTTTGTTAACTCACTGGAATAATTTATAGTTTAGCTTTTTAACCAGATAGGGGGGCAGTGTAAAGGAGTACTTTGAGAGTTTTGGAGAATTAGGATCAGACTAACCTGGACTAGATTCTCAATACTGGAAGTCCGAAGCTGAATGATGTTTAAAATGTCAGTGACCTTGGAGATTCAGTCTTGCTATTTATAAAATGTCATCTATCACATAACATTGGGGTGTCCCATGAGATGACAGAATGCCTCACCCATGGAAGTGATTCCATGAATCGAAGCCATTGTTATGGTGAAATGTCTCACATCATTGTTCTTACAACTCTCCTTATTTATGAATATGTTAAAATATCTAACATAGTTCCTGACACATTACTGATGTTCTTGACTGTCTCCGTTTATTGGACTCTCCATCCCCTGGGGACTGGACAGTGATGGAGTGATGCATGGTTATGTGGACCTCCTGTCAACTGTCACTTCTCATCACTTCACTGTATTTCCTTGTATTTCACTTCACATTATTTCATTTCACTTTACTTGATACATTTTCTCTTTTATTAAAAATAGTTTATGCACATGCAGAAACTAGCTTATGTATATAATATATAATAATTATATATAATATATACTAGACATAATGTGATATATATCATATATAGTATCTTTATGCATTTATACAAATGAATGTTCACATTAGCTTTAATGTGAACTTCATAATTTACATATGAGTGAACATTTTCTTGAAGCTTGGACCACAAAAGATTCTTGAGATCAGTGTCTCAGTGGCAATTTCACTGACTCTTCAAGGTTGAATAGAATTTGGACACAAAGATGAGGGGCATTGGCTTCAGAAAGGGAATTTCAGGCTGCAGGAATGCATTAGTAGCATCAGAGGGGTGGGAAAACATGAAAACATTGCTCAGAGCCACTACCTTGTCACAGTAGTCAAGAAGGTGGCTCAGACTTTCCACTACTTACAAAGGTAAATCCTTCTAGAGCATATGGTTTGGACTTCATTCAGCGAGTACAACCAATAGCAAAGGATTAGTTCAAAGGCTGGGAAAAAATCTGGTGAAAAAAACAGGCACTAACTTTCCCTTTTAATGGTGGAAAAACAGCTTTTGGTAGAACATACTTCAGTGATTATTTTGTTGAATGATTCACCAAACAAACACATTTTTTAAAGATTTTATTTATTTGAGAGAAAGAGAGGGCATGAGTAGGGCGAAGGACAAAGGGAGAGGAAGGGCGAGGGACAAGCAGATTCCCCCCTGAGCAGGGAGCCTGATTCAGGGCTTGATTCGCAGGACCCCAAGGTCATGACCTAAGCCAAAGTCAGAACCTTAACCAACAGCGTCACCCAGGTGTCCCTCAAGCAAACCTATTTTAAGCTCTAATTAGCTGTCAGATAGTGTGCTTAGCAGTTGTGATATGCTGTTGAACAACAGAGACCTGGTCTGGGCCCTCAAGGCATTCAATCTGATAGAAACAAATACACAGACCTTCACGGTGTGGTGTCTTATATGATCAATTACTTATCAGGAGGAAGAATCCTTCTCACCATAATAACAAAACTAGCAAAAGCTTAAGAATGGACATAAGGACTACAAAAGTCCTACATGAAAAAAATGATGAAATTTGGTTGATGGGCAAAAAAGGAGACTCAGACCAATGGAGAGACCTAATTTTCCTGGATGCAAAGAGTCCATATTGTAACTATGGCAGCTCTCCCAAAACCAGTCAATGAACTCAACAAAAATCAAAATAAAATTTCATTGGGATTTCCAATGGAACAGGCCAAGTCAGCTGTTCCAGTTTGGGTTTTCTAAGAAACAGCTGCACGATGGAATTGGATTTGTCTGAGATTTATGGTGATGGGGTGATGGTGCTTATGAGAGATCAGGTAAGGGGGACTACAATGGGTGAGGGAGCCTGAGGTCATGATTCCTGTCTGGACTAGAGATAGGAGGAGGGGTGGTAAGAAGAGTCTCAATGCGCAGCCCTGTTCTGAGGGCAATACCTGAGCAAAGTTTGCCCATTGGCGCAGCAAGAAAAAGACTGTCATTAGGAACCATGCCTTGTTCTCATTTTTCCAAAGGGTTGATGTTTGGGGTGGTTAGTTAGCTATGCTCCTTGGAACAAATGCTCTTGAAGGGGATTTGGGTGGAAAACTTCTGGGCTGTCACCCTTCGTGCTTTATGCCACATAGATACATACCCCAGACATCTTGTGGATCCCTTTCCTGAAAAGAAACACGCAAGAAGGGACTTTGTGGGACAAACTGCAACCTCAGTTGCTACAGTTGATCTTCGGGCTACAGGTAGCACTTATCCTTTCCTCCTTCACTGTCCATTAGAAATCCTCATCCTCCAATACCACCTAGAGGAGTCATGGTGACTGCTAGGTGGAGTAACCCATACCTTCATTTCCAAAGAGGTCTGAGCCCTTGGTAATCACACCCTATTCAGACCAGCCTGGCTGTACACATCCACTCATGGTGATGCAGGGGAAGGGAACATAGGAGGCACCTTGGGAATCATGTGTTCTATGTACATTTCTCCCCACTCCAATGTGTAGAAGCAGCCCTATGCCCTTCTACTGATTAGTGTCCCTTTTAAGACAAAGATAGTGACTCCCCCTTCCTACTTGGTGATCTCTAGGCAAATGAAAACCCTAGCAGCAGCAGCAACTATGGTTTGAGAATACTCCTGATGTTTTCTGACAATACCCTTTGCTCACCAGGACTTTAAACAGTGCAGACTGTATTCAGTGACAGTAGCAAAATGATCCCTGTGGGTCACTGAGAGCATTGGAAATTGGGGCTATTCCTACTTTCATTCCCTTGTACCTGAATCTCTCAATTCTTCCCATTGGCATGCAGTGCCAGACAGAAGTCTCTGGTTTAATCATACACTACATCTGGAAGTATCGCAGCCAATCCTTGCAGAATATTGTTTCTAAGTTGGCCCATTAGCCCTGCTTTCAGCAGGCCATGCCATAAATCTGTGGCTGGCTACTCTGGGTAAAAAATATGCTTTATGAACAGTAGATTCCACAGTCATGGGCCTACTCCTGCATCTTTTCTGCAGCCAAGTAGGTCATGTGGTGGAGTGCATGGAATGCATGGATCCATGCATTGCATGGCTTCTAGACCTGTAAGTCAAGAATTCTAAGATCTTCAGGACATTGTGGTGCTGGACAAGGCTATTTGGTCAGGAAATGCAAACCCATAGCCAGAATGGGTATACACCTCTGTGAGGACAACTGGATTCTAGGATGTTAGGGGTTTGATGTAGTCAACTTTTTTGGGCATCAGTTTTAATTATATATTCCTGGGTAACAAATTACTCTAAAATTTAGCAGCTTAAAATAATAAACATTTATGATCTCCTAACATTCTGAGAATAAGAATTCTGAGATCAAATAAAGTGGGGAGTTCTGGTCCAGGATTTTTTAAGCTGTCACCTGGGGCTGCCATGATCTGAAAGTCTCACTGGGGCTGGAGGGTCCATTTCCCTGAAGTGTAACCACAAACATTTTGTGGGCCCGGCCTCTCTTAGGTTGCTCCTTCCTTCTTTCCTTCCTTCCTTCCTTCCTTCCTTCCTTCCTTCCTTCCTTCCTTCCTTCCTTATTTATTTATTTATTTTTATTTGAGAGAGAGAGAACATGAGTGGGAGGAGGAGCAGGGGGAAAGGGAGAAGCAGACTCCCCACTGAGCAAGGAGTCTGCTGCAGGACTTGACCCCAGGACCCTGGGATCATGACCTGAGCCAAAGGCAGCCACTTCACCAACTGAGCCACCCAGACATCCCTCTTAGGTTGCATTCTTTTGTGTCCTTGCATAGAGCTTCACATTGTATACACAGCGTCAATAAACATTGGTCAGATGCTGCACATTGGGCATCATGCTAGCTTTTCTGAATGTTACTGATTGTGTCTTCATAGCTGCTTTGTGAAGGAAGATTGCTATTCAGTTTTACACCGGATGACACTGGTGTCCAGAAAGTTGAACAAAGTTGCCAAAGGCACACAGTTAGTAAGTGGTGAAATAGGTCATAGTCCTTGGTATTTGTAACTTCAAAACCCACACTCTGTGAGGAGCTAAATTAAGTTGTGTTTAATTCCTGCGCTGGGGTTGCCTCATATATGACCTTAGGTTGATAACCAGAATCTGTTCCCATATGTCTGTGCAGGGCCAGGGTCTGCCATTCTTCCTCTGACCCCAGAGGTCAGAGGTCTTCCAGGGTGACCTACCCAATTAGAATAAGAACCAATGCACTATCTATCAAGCTCTGAGAAAGAAAAGATCTCTCCTTACTGTCTTCACAGTCTGATTTTGTGTTTAATAACCCTGAACATGAAAAATCAAGAACATTAAAAAAAAAATCCTCATTATACTCTCCAGGCATCTGGGGTCTAAGAATTAGCTACTTCGCTTTAGTAAAATGAGAGAACATTAGACCTAGCAGGAAATCAGAAAGTGCCTAGAACAACTGGCTCTAATTTCAAATGAGAAAACAGATTCCCAGAGAAGGAAGATGATTAACTCAAGGCCACACAGCTAGTTAACAGAAGAACTGAGAAGAGAGTCCCATTTGTGTGTCTCCCACAAAGAACTCTTACGCACCCTGCCCCTGCAGTCCAACATGAAGTATCAAGACAGCACAACTCCTAGAAGAACAGATTGAATCACAAAAGGTTCCATCAGATTTTCTACTTCTCTCCTCTCCCCATCGTCTCCCCCCTCCCACATTACACTGTGCATAAAATGGGGGCTCAGTACATTGCTGAGTAATTATTCAACTAAAGCATAAGATTAGAATTTGCTTTAGGCATTTATGGAGGTGGAAAACAAAGGAGGGAGGGGTATCTGCGTGCCCTATAGCTAAATGGCTCCTGCCAGGCATGATTCCCTCACAGAGAACCACTGTTCACTGTGGGGCAGGGGGAAGAAAACACGGCCTTGAGCTCCTAGGGCTGATGCAGAGCGTAGAGTGGGTAGCGTGGAGCATGTGACCTGTTTTTCTGCTTTTAGTCTAAGGGCAGGCTAGAGTCAGCTCCATGTTGGAAGCCTACAAGACCAAACCCAACAAAACAAGGCACCCCACTGAAACATTTAAAAACCCTAAAACCAAAACAAATGAAATATACTGTTTTCTTGACCTGTCAAACGAGAGGTCAGAGATGGGGGGACCACATGAACCGAGAGGGAGGGTACTTGCAAGGAGGGAAATCAGGGAAGGGAAAACCTAAAATTGTAAGTCTAAACTCTGCCCAGTCACCTGGGTGACTCAAACTACAAAAGTGTAGAACAAATTTTAGCTTAGAAGGACAGGTGAGCTGAAATTTGAGCTGCCATCCAGGAGCTAGAGCTGGAAGTTTAAGTCGAATCAAATTAAGAGCTTGATGGAACAGAGCGAATAAACGAATAATCAACTAAAACCACATTTCAGAAGAACATAACAGGATCTGGATTCTCCAAGTATAACACTAACATGTCCAGGACAGACTAAAATAATCACTCAATTGACAAAGGACCACAGGTAAGAGGAGAGAAAGAGCCACTCCTGGTGTCAGATCCGTTCATATTCTCCTGGTATTGGGTTCCACCTAATGTTCCATTAATGTTGCTCAGAGGTGGTTTGCAAACCTTTGAAGGGGATGATTTCCAAGGTGGTTTCTACCTCTAGCATTCTGTAGGTTTGTTATCCAGTCTGTACACTTGGAAGGAATTCTCAGAAAATCCCTGTTTTATACTTCATAATGATGGATGTTTGTGAGAATTAGGCAATGCTTCTCGAACTTTAATATGTGCTCAAATCACCCAGGCTTTTGTTGGAATCTTTTTCAGAAAGAATGAAATGGGGGCATGCCATTTCCAATAAGGTCAAGTGAAGCTAATGCTGTGGGCTCAAATCTCACACTTTGAGTGGCATGTTTCTCAGGGGCAGAGTTTTCTAGTGACACGCTGTGAGGAAAAGTTCCAGGAACCAAACAAATGTGAGACTGCTGTATTCTCCAGCTGTTCTTATGGATTTACAGAGTGCACCAGAAACTCAATGTCTCTGAGAAATACTGCAGAAATTTGACTGTGTTTTAATTCAGTATTTCCCAAATTAATTTCACCACAAAATCTGTTTTTGAGCAAAAAATTCTATAATACAGAACAGGTGCTATATAAGACATAGTTTGGGGACAATTTTATTATAAGGGGATCTTAAGAAAAATGCATAGATCTGTGTTTTATGTGCTTACTCAATCTCTGTTTCTGGGTTATCAAAGAAACCACATTCTCAGATTTTTTACTGGAGAATAAATCAAATATAAGGCCTCCTTGAGTTTTGTTTGAAATTTCAAATGCTAAATCTTTGGTAGTCAGTTAAAAAAATATGTGTGTCAGGAATTGCCTTAACTGGATAGGGTTGGTTGTGTGAGTCATGCTGGTCTAATTTGAAGACCTTGGGGAATGCCTCAGTCCAGAAACGGATACTCTCCTGACTGAGTTCTCTACTGCTGATGAATTATCCCTCCAGGTCAACCTTCCCTTAACTCCTGCTCTAAAGTGAATATGCTTTACACACAGTAGTGGGGAAGAGTGGCTCTGAGCCCTGTTTCCCACAAGAGCCATGAAAAAACAGCTCATGGAGAAGATGGCACCATTGCCCTCCATGTCCATGGCCAGCTCTTCAAGGTAGTCCCACACGTCCCTTGACTTTCCCAAAGACCTGATTATAAAACTAGGGCATGGATTGTCTCTGCTGTAAAACAGATGAAGGAATAACAAAAGAAAGCATAAATAATTTGTTTGAAGTCCTTGATCTACTGGAAGATAAAGAGTAAGCAGAGAGGTCTAAGAGGAAACTTCTCAAGGAACTGTCAGACACTTCATATATTGGGTCACTTAACCCCATCTGGGAGATTGGAAAACCATGAAACAAGGAAACAAGTCACCTCTCCCAGTTCATGGGCAGGAGAAGGAGGACTCAGCCCCCCTGACTTGAGTGCCCACAATTTGGGCACCTTCACCATCTGTTCACCTGTTTTGAGACATGAGCAGCCTCCAGGCCTTGAACATGAGGGTAAAAGTCTTCACAAAGACAATGACGTATAAGATCAGACCCTTGCCACAGAATAGTTTTCTCTACTGTTGTCCAAGGCCAACCCAGCATTTCATTGCATGATTTCCTTACCCCCCTTTTAATATATTGTATGATATCTTGTACACAATGGTGTTCCTACCACCTCATTGTTCCTTAATGTCTTTAATGAAGCACTTTTGTCATAGGGTATATTTTTATATCATTTATATCAGAGAAACTCTGAAGACTTTTTTTTTTTTTTAATACATGAGCTGGAATCTCTGTCTTGAAATTGCACCAGTCTACACCCACCATCCCAATTTTGACAGCCTAGAGTCTTGAAAACGTTCTTCCTGGGGTGTCCGGGTGGCTCACTCGGTTGAGTGTCTGACTTTTGGTTTCAGCTGAGGTCATGATCTCAGAGTCATAAGATCCAGCCCTGCACTGGGCTCTGCTTAGTGCAGGAGTCCGCTTGAAATTCTTGCTCTCCCTTTCCCTCTGCCCCTCCCCCTGCTCTCTCTCTCTCTCTCTCTCTAAACAAATAAAATCCTAAAAACAAAAAGCAAAAACAGAAACTTTCTTCCTAAGCAGAAACACTAGTCATCAGAGAAAGTAAAAAAGAAAAGACATCTTATAATATTTTATAAAGAAACCCAGACAGACAGCCTCTCAGATAATCAGGCCTCTAAGTGCAAAAGATTAATGAGGGGGTCAGACCAAAAATGTGTACAGACCAAATAGGCCAGAATTGCCTCTGCTGCCAACATGATCTAGCAAACCTCAGAGCAGTTGCTCTCTTCCTCAGCACGAGAAGCCCTCCTAGGAAGAGAGGCTTTTACCCATCTACTTAGGGGGCCATTTCACCAAATCCTTGTTATTGGATTTGGTATTTTTCATAGAATCTTACACTCTACATGTTCAATGTGTCTATAGGTTATTTAAAATGTATCCCGTTTTTGTAATGAGCCAAAGTGAAAATACATGTTTTGCCAACAAGTCACTAAGGAATTTTCAAGTTCCCTCTGGGCATTGGCCTGGACTTTGGGGAACAGGGAGGGCATTTCTAGGTGCAAACTCAGTCAAAGTTAACAATTACAACAATAGGGACACCTGGGTGGCTCAGTCGGTTAAGCATCTGCCTTTGGCTCAGGTCATGATCCGAGAGTCCTGGGATTGAGGCTCCTTGCTCAGTGAAGAGACTGCTTCTCCCTCTGTCTGCTGCTCTTCCCGCTTGTGTTCTCTCTCTCCCCCAACCCGAACAAATAAATAAATAAATAAAGTCTTAAAAAACCAATTACTATGAACATTGGGGTATAGGTGGCCCTTTTTTTCACTACATCTGTATCTTTAGGGTAAATACCCAGTGTTGCAATTGCAGGGTCAGATGAATGGTAAAGAAGATGTGGTCCATATATACAATGGAGTATTATGCCTCCATCAGAAAGGATGAATACCCAACTCTTGTATCAACATGAATGGGACTGGAGGAGATTATGTTGAGTGAACTAAATCAAGCAGAGAGTCAATTACCATATGGTTTCACTTATTTGTGGAGCATAAGGAATAACATGGAGGACATGAGGAGATGGAGAGGAGAAGAGAATTGGGAGAAATTGGAGGGGGAGATGAACCATGAGAGACTGTGGACTCTGAGAAACAAACTGAGGGTTTTGGAGGGGAGAGGGATGGGGGGTTGGGTGAGCCTGGTGGTGGGTATTAAGGAGGGCATATATTGTATGGAACACTGGGTGTGATGCATAAACAATGAATCTTGGAACACTGAAAAAATAAAATAAAGTTTAAATTAAAAAAAAATTCCAACAATAATGATCCTGTTTTGTTATTCACCATATTGCACGCCACACGCTGTGGTAGATGTTTACATGGTACCTACCACAATCCTGTAAGACAGACAAGACTTCCCAAGACTGGTTGCCCAGGAGACTCACTGGGAAACTTCATGAAAATGAATCCGACTCAAAACCCATTAAATCAGAATCTCTGGGCTAGAAACAGGGAATCTATTCTTCAGGGGCTTTCTTGGGTATGATGTGGCAGTCTGAAGTTAACCGGCCTCTGGTAAAGATAAGCCAGATGTTGTTATCTTGATTTTATTCATTAGGAGATAAGAGCTCGGAGAGGAATCCATGTTCAAGATATGCTGGATTGTCACTGACTCTCCCTTCCCTAGATTTTGGAGCATCTGAGTATAACGTGCTAGGCTGGGAACTGAGAAGTGTGTTTCCCAGACTCTTCTGCCATCAAGCGTGTGTTAATTTTACCAAAGGGAGGCACTGAAGGCAACCAGAGGAGGAAGGAGGAGTCATTTTTGTTCCCTTATAGAGGTGGTTGCAGGGGTGGGGAATTTAAGGCAGGTGGCTGCAGGCTCTAGCCAAATGGGTGATGTTTGGTAAGCTCCAGGGTGAGTGGAGGCTTCTGGGCTCCTGCTCCAGGTGGCAACACAATTCAGTCACATCAGTGGCAATGGCTCGGGGATAGGCTGGGGTTCTGGGTTCGAGTCCTGGAGTGATAGAAGCTTATGAACTGGGGGTAACAATTCTCTCTTCACTCTGCTTCTTCAGCCCATCCATATAGACCTGCATTAAGTCCCTCTTTGCTTGAAATAGCAAGAGAGGTTCTCTTTCTGTGGTTGGACATCAACTGACATGGTAACTTAGTTATCTTAGTTATCACTTGTCAGGGAGCAGGGTGGAGAGTCAGCCCCAGGGTCTGTGACTGAAAAGCCCAAGTTCTTAACCAATATCAAAGATATCAAAAATTCTGCACAAGTTATTCACTAATGTAGGGCAAGTAAGCTTCTTGCTATTCATTCTTTTATCTACTTAAAAAATATATGCTGGGAACTTATTCTATGCTTGCCACTGTGCTACGTTTTGGGGATGAAAAAGTTGAATAAAACATACCTCCTGCTACCATGAAAGGAAAATTTCTAGACAATTAATTATAAGACAATGTGGGAAGGTCAAGGTTGGACCAACTTCTAAGGACGGGCCAATTTTCACAGGATTGTTACCCTAACAATTACAAAGAAACCAGATGGGAGGCATTTAGGGACAGTATACCTGGGGACAGGATGCCCTTTGTAAGAATAAAACACTTACCTCTGGATAGGGAAGCCAACAGGTATTGACTGACCTACTTCCCTAAGGTCCCTCCTGTGCTATTCATTTATTCAGGTGTTCATTCAATTAATGGCATTGAGTGCTTTATAGCAGGCCTTCTCTATACCTTTAGAATAAAGCTCCTGAGCAAAAAAGAGGGTGTCTGATCTCATGGGGCTTCCATTTTTAGGAGAGACAGTTAATAAGTAAGTAAACAAATAAGATCATTTCATTTTATGAAGGTACTCTAAAGGAAATAAACAGGGATATATGAGAGAGCAACTGGAGAGGGGTTATTTTAGGTGTACCCGTTGGCAGGGATATTGGTATAGAATCCACTATCCTTGTCCTTCAGGGGACAGTGGAAAAGGACATAATGAATCTGCAAGGCTGAAACCTGGGCCTCAGCTTATAAGAGCCGCCTGTGAGAACCCAGCCCATGGAGAATCTCCTCAAAGCTAGCACCCTCTCTACAGCAAAGCAGTCCTATAGTGACATTCAGAGTGAAGGTTCTTCAGGTCAGGGGCTGGCTTCTCATTACTCCCTTCTTTACAGTGCACTGTGGGAGAGATGTGGCATAGTGCACTGATCACAGATACCAAGAGTCTCTGATCTGGGTCTGACAGCTGGTTCCACCACTGCTAATCTCTTTGTGTCTTAATTGAAACCTGAAAAATTGGGGTGCCTGGGTGGCTTGTTGGTTGAGCATCTGCATTTGGCTCAGGTTATGGTATTGAGCCCCACATTGGTTTTCCTGCTCAGTGGGGAGCCTGCTTCTCCCTCTTCCTCTGCTGCTCTGCCTGCTTGTGCTCTCTCACTTTCTGTCAATTAAATAAATAAATAAATAAATAATCTAAAAAAAAAAAAAAAAAAAGAGACTGCAAAATGGGTAGAGTAATTCCCAAATCACAGGATTATTGTGAGGGTTGAATTCTGTATTTGGTGGCTATCAGCCTGTAGGTCACCTGGCTCAGTAAATATTTATTGAATTGATCTATGTGAAATATACAAGCACATCAATGTTAGAAATCACTATGCTTTCCTTAAAAAGTGATGGATCTCTCTAGAAGGGATGGAAGAGTTGGATGTGAGACAGGCTTCCTTCTCCTTTATTCTCTACTTGACTAGAGATGATGTAAGGAATGAGTTGGTCTTCCTCATGGAAGGGAGGGCTTTCTTCTCGCTAACTCTTCTTGCTCATTTCATTCATATCTCTTACAACCAGGTCTGTGCTCAGACTCATCTGCAAGAACCCTAGTTTGCCAATATCCTTCTGAAATTGTGTTCTCTAAAACTATACAGGATCCTGTAGCTTGAGTCTAGCCATAGCTCCAAATAGCTGAACCATCACAGCCCTTGTGTCAGATAACAGACTGGACATGTAGCATCAGAGGGTATTAGGATTTGCAAAGCAATCACAATGGACTAAGTATTCATGCTGTACTTGTAGTCAGTTCAGACTTACACACTGCACGTGAAATAATTTGCACACCAAGACCCCCACCTTTTGCTTAAGGCTTTCACCCACATACTAATTCCAGCAAAGTTCCTCTAAAATTAAGGAATATCTTGGGGGAGACATTGTATTTATTCATGGAATCACTCCTGAACTTTGGCAAATGAACTAGAACATATGAGACTCCTGATATGAGGAGTTACTAAATGAATAACTATTTTAATTAGTGTAAATGTAAAAAGTGCTTAGCTTTAAAAAAAGTGGAAAATATAGTGCAGTCAAAAAAAGGAAACAAAATGACTCATAATTTCATGCTGTTAAGTGTCACCCCAAATAGGATCACATTATTTGTACTTTTAGGTAGCTTGAATTATCTTACTTAATGTATTATTAACTCTCTTTTTGGCAACAAACAATTCTTACAACACCATTTTGAATAGCTTCAGAAAAACTCATTACATTAATAGTCTAGATAGAATAAATAGGATTTATTCAAACAAATAGAACTCTTGGAATTTTAAGTCGTTTCCAGGTTTTTTTGTTTGTTTGTTTTTACTTTTTTAAACAATTTATTTATTTACCTTGGAAAGGGAGAGAGCATGGGAAAAGGGGCAAAGGGAAAGAGATAATCTCAAGCAGACTTTGCACTGAGCATGGAGTCTGACATGGGGCTTGATTCCAGGACCCCAAGATCACAACTTGAGCTGAAACCAAGATTCAGACACTTAGCCAACTGAGCTACCCAGGAACCTTGTTTTTTGTTTGTTTGTTTTACTTTTAAAGATCTCTGTACATACATTCTACCATACATCTGATTATCTTTTATGTAAAGTCCTGTAAATAAAAGGATTGAGTCAAAGGTAATGTGTGTATTTTGAAGATTAAAATATATATATATATATATATATATATATATATATATATATGTCAATTTGTCTTCTAGAACCATGCACAACAATATATTTTTCTCTATACTCTGAGAGTATATAAAAAGGGGAAAACTAGAACCTACATTATAGGGTTGTTTGGAAAAGTAAGTGAATTAATGTGTATTAAGTGCTTAGGGAGTAGTTCATGGCAAGTGTTCAAAGCTGGTAGTTGTCTTTACTATAATTACTATTGCTTTTGTAGCTCATATGACGCCAGCTTCAACTCTCTTCTCCCACTCATGTAGTTCATCCACTGTGATGGCAAAACCTCTGTTTCTCATCTCATCAATGGGGGGAGGTTGGAATTATATCAAAGAACAAAATTTGGGGATAGGGAGAAGTCTGCCATTTTCTTTAGTTCATAGAATTCCCCCTTTTCTCTGAGAAACTGCCCCTTGGAGCCTTCATTCTCTTGCTCTAACCTGCTTTTGTCTTGTTGCACAGAGGTATTCTGGGAGTGGGCAATTCTGCTGCCCCGATTAATTCTTAGATCTCCCATCTTTCTCATTTTGGCTTACCTTATCATTGGTTTGGAGTACGTTCTATAGTAGCTTTCTAAGAAAAGGAGCATACAACGCAAACTCTGAGTGTCTGAAAATGTGTTTATCTGGGAATAGATTTCTAGATTTCAAATAATTTCTTTGTTAATTTATAGATGTATATGCTTCTGATGGGTAGTAGTATGGTTTTGTGATTCATATCACTTCTTAGGCTTCAGATTTCCCCCAACCCCCGTCTCTTTTTCCTTTTATTCAACATTTTAGGACCTTGGCACCCTTGATGTTGTGAAAATTCTCATTATCTACATATTTGGGTTTTTTTTTTTTCAGTCTTCCTATTGGAATCTTAGAAGTACTTCCTTTTTCTTTTCTTTTTTTTTAAATTGAGTTATGTTAGTCACCATATAGTACTGTACATTAGTTTTTGATGTAGTGTTCCAAAATTCATTGTTTACGTATAATACCCAGTGCTCCAAGCAACACATGCCCTCCTTAATACCCACCACCAGGCTCACCTATCCTCCCACCCCCTCTCCTCTAAAACCCTCAAGTTTGTTTCTTGAGTCCACAGTATCTCATGGTTCATTTCCCACTCCCATTTCCCCCCTTCACTTTCCCCTTCCTTCTCCTAATGTCTTACATGTTATTCTTTATATTCCACAATTAGAAGTAATTTCAGCATAAAATCCTGCATCTCTTTGCAGCTCTACAAAGTTCTCTTCTATTATTTATACTTATTATGTAAGTATATACTTATTATATTTATACTGCTGCACTCCTCTGTGACTGAGTCTTCTCCTTTTGGAATTCTTATGACTTAAATAAAAGCTCATGTACTGATCATCTATGTTGTTTGTGTTTTCTTCTCTTATGTTCCATCTCTTAGTATTTTGGGGACTAGGTTTTGAAAACTTTCTTCAGTAATATTTTCTGAGATTTTACTGATCTTCCTTTTGTGCAGCAAATATTTTAAAATATTAAGAACTTTTCTTTATTGTTTACTTGTTGCTTTTGCATAGTTTTGATTTCTTGTATATGAATGTGATTGTGATACATTGTCACTGTTCCCAGAGAATATTGCTAACATAATTCCTCAGAGATTCCTTTCTTTTACTTAATTCTCCAACATCCTGAACTGTTTACATTCCTCTAGGTCAGTCTTCTTGATGATTTACTTTGCTCTTCATTTTTCATGTTTCAGGATTTTCTATCCAAAAGACAAATAATACTAAGTTTTGGTAAGAATCATGATACAGTGAAACCCTAATACATTGTTGGTGGGAATGTAAAATGGTATGACCACTTTGCAGAAATGGTTTGCCAGTTTCTTAACAGTTTAAACTGGAACTTATCAGATGAACCAGAAGTTCTACTCCTGGGGCTCTACATAAGAGAAATAAATATAGTTGTGTACAGAAGACATATATGAATGTTCATGGCAGCATTAGTTATAATAACCCAAGCTGTAAACAACCCCAAATTACATTAACTATTGCATGGAGAAACAAAAACGGTATGCCACATATAACTGAGTATTATTCACCAATGAAAATAATAAATTATCTTTAAGAATCAATTATTGATACAAGCTTCAACAAGGATGAATGTCAAAAATGTTATTTTAAGCAAAAGAAGGCAGATGCAAAAGACCACCTATTGGGTATTTCCATTGATATGAAATGGCTGGACATGGCCAATTTATAGACAAAAAAGCAGAGCAGTAGCTGCTCAGAATGGACAGTGAAGACTATTAATTACAAAAGGCAGAAGGGAAATTTGGAAATTTAGGAAGTGTCTTAGGACTAGATTGTATTGCTGGTTGCACAACCGTAAACATTCACTAAAATCTGTAGATTTGCATACATCCAGTGGGTGAATTTTTGTATACAAATTATACTTCAGTAAAACCCTGATATAACACACAAAGAACAGCAAGTGATTGGAAAATTTATTTTATATTTTGTTGAAAGTGAAATCTTTGTAATTAAAAAAAAAAAAAATGTATCCCGTTTTCCCGGGTTTGGGATATGGCCATGGTTACCGTTTATCTCTGACTTGAGGTGTTTCCCTCATCTCCGTTGGTTCCCGATGTTTTCATCTGTGGCTAGACATTGAAGTAGGTAGTCTCTGAGGATTCTTCCATCTCTGATTTTGTGGATTATTTCAAACTGGTTTAGTTTTCTCCTTGATCTGTCTGTTAGACTCAGTCTGCCAGCAAATTTGCCACATTATTTTCTCTGTTGTCAGGTCAGGGTTTGGAATAGACCATCTTGTACTTTTCCTACTTAATCAAGAACCTTCAGAGGAGATACTTAATCTGATTTCTACCTTGAGGATGAACTGGACACAGCTGGCTAAAAATTGAGCAATATTCAGCCAATTTATTTTAAGTGAGTATGCTCATTTTTAAACTTATTTTTATATTAAAGAGAATTTTACTGGGAAAATTTAGCTTACCTACCCATGAATGGCAGCACTAAAAGGAAAACAGGATAGATTTTTGCCTACCAGGACTTATCGGTCTAGTTTATGGGCTACAGTGTAACATCAGAAGTCCAAAAATGATGGGTTAGAAAATGTAGATTTATTCTTCTTTCTTTTGATGATCCTGATTTTTGGCTACAAGGACACAATGTCCTTGTAAAGTACTGAAGGGATAATTTTTAAAACCCTATTAGACTTACATTTTGTAGTTACAGATTAATGCTTCTCAAACGATTTAATGTGCATACAGATCAGCTAAGAGTTTGTTAAAATACAGAAGCTTAAATACAATCATTTAGGAAGTGGCCAGAGACCCTGCACTTCGAGCAAGCAGCTAGAATTCATCAGTGCTAGATGGTGGACCACACTCTGAGTAGCAAGGTGTTGGAAGGGAAACAGAAACTGTGGAAGGGAAGGAGTTACAGGGACGTGTCTTGCTTTGATGATAATGAGATCCCATCTGCAAAAGGAGTAAGACGCCCGGCTATAGTCAATTCTCTTGTCAATGAAGGTGGTCACACAGAGGCTGGCAGGCAAGTAATAGAAGGAATTTGTGGATGTGATTAAGTGATGGACCAGAAGACCTCAAGCATCTCCTCTCACCGTGAGGATGCACACTTAATCTGTAATTAGCATCACTTCTGACCATGAAATGTATATTTACCATATATTCCTATGGAATTATTACAATAATTTTTTATACTAATCATAAGCATTTTTTGGACTGTGCTTCCCTTGAGTGTGACCACTGTGTTACAAGCACACGTTTATTGGTGGTGTGCCCAGTCTTGCCTCCTTATTTTCCCAGATCAGAAAGTATTAATCTTGTCCTGCTGTTCATCTCTCCAGAAGGGTCTGGCTTGCTGTGCAGCTCTTGTAGCTGAGTGGGGACAGAAGGCCTCCATCGTCTTTCTCATCAATCTTGCCCACAAGAGTAGGATCTCAGGCCTCTTGGCTCAATACATAACCTCCAGCTCAGCTTCCTTTTTTATCTTGAATATGACATTTTGGATAGTTACACAGATGAGCACAGATACCTTATTCTCAATGAACTATTGAGATTGCTATGATTTATTTGAATGTAATAAAAACCAGTCTCATTGGATAATAAAATGAGGATGGATGGAGGCAGGAAAACAGTCAGAAATGCAGGATAAATTAATATAAATAAACTAATTGTATTGGTGTACAGTTAGAGGCCCATCAGGCCCCCTGATGAGTTTAAGCCTTTGGGTGCCTGGGTGGCTTAGTCAGTTAAGCATCTGTCTTTGGCTCCTGTTATGATTGCAGGGTCCTGGGATTGAGTCCTGAGTTGGGCTCCTTGCTCAGCAGGGAGTCTGCTTCTCCCTCTCCCTTTGCCCCTTTGCTCTCTCTCATTGTCTCTGTCCAATAAATAAATTATATCTTTAATAAAATAAGTAAGCCTTAAACATGCAGGTTGGATGACAGGAGGCCTCTAGAGGAGTGATAACTAATGAAAACTGAACTGTAAGTGGAAGGTAGTAGTAGGATTGGAGTGAGGTGGATGGTGGGGTGGGTAGGTTCTGAGCAATGGGAACAGCATCAAGTGGGAAACACTGTGATGGGTTCTACGTGTGTACAGGAAAAAATACCTCCCCCCAATTCAGTAAAGTGTAACAAAATATTAAGAGCCCCTTCCCACCCTTTGTGATTCCATAAATATAGAACTACAGAAATGTATTACTCCTTGTCATCATTTTCCTTCTACAAGTCACCTGACACTCCTTACCCTGCCATCCCGGTGGGTCCTTTGGCGACTCTCTCACTCCCTGGCCATCTTGTCTGATGTGAGCCTCCTGAGTTTTCCATCATCTCTTTCTGGAATGCTCTCCCTCAGTTTTGGTTTCTGGACAACTCCCTTTGCTCTCCAAGGTCTGTAAAGAGCGTAATGAAATCCTTGAATGAGGGATGGCGTGTTAGTCAACTTGACTGCTATAGCAAGATGCCACAGTCTGGGTGGCTCAAATAATGAACATTTATTTTCTTCTAATTCTGGAGTTTGGAAGTCCAAGTTGAAGGTGCCAGCAGGATGGGTTTCTGGAGGCCTCTCTCCCTGTCTTACAGACGGCTACCTTCTCACTGTGTCCTCACTGGTCTTTCTTCTGAGAGATCTCTGGTTTATCTCCCTCTTCATATAAGAGCATCAGTCCTGCTGGGTTATGGCCCCAACCTCATGACCCCATTTAACCTCAATTATCACCTTAAAGGCCTCATCTCTAAATGAATTACTTTGGGGGGGTTAAGGCTTCGGTATGTGAATTTTGGGAAACACAGTTCAGTTTATGGCAGATGGAAAGTTCACATGGCCTTTGGGCACAGGAGGATTCCCTTGTGTTAACAGTTGATGATGTGGTTTTGTACTCAATAGCATTATATCTGTTTGAGGGCAGAACTAGAATATTAAACTAGATTCTTGAACACCTGTGAAGTTCCCACAAGGTTGAAGCAAGAAATCACAATGTTTATACTCAAAGATATTTTTTGACTAGAATAAGAGGTTGGCTATGAAGAAAGTCAGTGTCTGATTCAGGGGGTATCCAACTGATGTATGATTTGAACTTGGGACTTAATGGTAGAGAATAACAATTGATTCTCCTCCCTGACTTCCAGAGAAGGGTATCTTGCCAAAGCAGCTCTCTGTCTGCAAGTTAGAAGCCCTTCTAAGGTCTGTAATTTCTTCCTCTTTATTTGATCACACCTCAGTCTCCTCTCCCTTAGAGGAAAACAGTATGTTGAGACAAGAATGAAACAATTTGGGGGCACTGATGGTGTGTATGTGTTTAGAGAGCCCTGTTTCAAATACTTGAATGACTTCCTCACAGCAAAAATTAAGTAGACTTGACCCAATAGTTGGACTTCAGAGAAGGATTAAGAAAGGGCTGGAAACTTTCCTACCTGAGGCAATGAAGTGAACTCTTCACATTTCTTCTTCTGGTGCAGTTCTTATCTATCAAATATGATGTATACTGGGCTAAAATTATTGCATCTCATCCTCATAATAATTATGTGGGTTTAATTGGGCAGGTTTTTAAAATTCAAGTTTGTCAATTAAAAAAAGAAATCAAGGGCAGTTCAAAAATATTTATGAATATTTCTTTAATACTCAGATTTCCTGAGCCACATTCCAGAGATTTTCTTTGGTGGATGGGTAAGAAATGAATTTTGGGTAAGACTAAACCCAGAAGAGATGCTTGGGGGGAAAAAAAACTCATTAAAAAATGCCACACCTGTATTGTTTATATAATCAATCTCCTTTTAGTTTGAATGAATTCCACTTGCAATTAAATAGAGTCTTCTTAAAATGTTTTACGGTATTAATTGCTGTATTACTATTATTGCCTAGGGACTAGAAAGTCTGGAATCCTGCCCTACATCATCTTGTTTCTAACTATGAAGTTTGTAAGAGAGAGATGTAATGAGGCATAGAAACAAATAAGGGGAGAAAGGGTTCTGCTTGGTCTGAATCCTGGGAGGCTGCCTCAAAGACCTGGTTCAAATGTCTGGGTTCAAAGGCATAATGGAGTCTTCACTCTGTGTATTGAGTTGTAACCCGGGTCTTACAATTTTAGCACATCCCATTCAATGTCATGGAGTGAGAACATCGAATAACAACAGAACAGGAGCACAGGAAATGTGGCACTTCTGATCCTCTCCAGATGCAGAGAAAGATGAAAGAGTTAAAAAGGTGGTTCAACTAAAGGTGCCAAGGACAGACAGGTCTTCTGACTGCCAGGACAGACACAAGAAGGAGAAAAGAGGGAAGAAGATGACTGGCGTTCAGCATCAGGAAGGAAGCTACGTGTGATCTCTGGTTTCCCCCTCATACATGGCAGAAGAAGATGAGAAACCCATGCCAATGTAGGAGACCTTTAGACTCTGTTCATGGCCAAAGTTAGTCCAGGCAATATCCTAGAGTCTGGCCAATCAAATTAATGATCTCCTCCTTGAAGGGAGAAGCAAGGGAGAAGCAAAGGAGAGGTGAGCCCAGCTTCCTTGTAGAACTGGAATCCTGTAGTTCCAATGAAGGATGTTGAGTAGGAAAGAATCCAGTTGCACAGTGCTTTTTTCCTGTTTCACATACTTGATGCCTAAAGACCAGTTAATAATGTCAGCAGCTCTGGGGCCCCCGGGTGGCTCCATTGGTTAAACGTCCAATTATTGAGTCCTACTTAGGTTGTGATCTCAGGCTTGTGAGATTGAGCCCTGTGTCAGGCTCCTCACTAAGTGCAGAGCCTGCTTGACAGTCTCTCTCTCCCTCTCCCTCTGACTCTCCTTGTCTCTCTCTTTAAAAAAATAAATAAATAATTTTTTTAGGAAAAAAAAAAGAAATAATATAAGCTATTCTATTCCAAACACAGCCCTATTCCAGTCATTGAAAACCCATAGATATTAGACAGAAATATATATTTGGCTGCCCATCTGCCATCAGGAAAACTGTGGTCTGTATTTAATACTCTTCTTTCCTGGTACCAAAGAGAAATGTGGATTTGGAGTCATGACCCAGATTCAGGTCTACTTGCTAATGCTGGGCATTTTTCTAACCACTGTAAGTCTCAAATTTCTGTTCTTCTGTGATGTAACAATGTTTGCTTCATGTCTTTCTGGCATGCAACATCTTGAGGGGCAAGAGTGAACTGATTCTTTTCTTTTTTTTTTAAGATTGTATTTATTTATTTGACACAGAGAGAGAGAGATCACAGGTAGGCAGAGAGGAAGGCAGAGAGAGAGAGAGAGGAGGAAGCAGGCTCCCTGCTGAGCAGAGAGCCCGATGTGGGGCTCAATCCCAGGACCCTGGGATCAGGACCTGAGCTGAAGGCAGAGGCTTTAACCCACTGAGCCACCCAGGTGCCCGAGAGTGACCTGATTCTGAAATACTGTGGTAAAGCTTATTTTAGAAGGCATGGTGAATCATCCATTAGGAGAAATGGCCCTCTTGTGTTGAGTATGGCATGGCCGACATCATGAACGAAGAACAGAAGATGTGTATTTCATCCCCTTCTGTTAGAAAGAGGGTTAATCAAATCAAAAGCACATCTAACACTACCATTTCTAATTGCATTTTGTTTCCTCTTTTTAGAAAGGTAATATTCTTTTATCTGAAGATGTTTTTTCTTTCCTCATAACTTCAGTATAGGTATTATTATTTTTCACCCCTGGGCCCAGAGATCTGAAATACTGACAGTTTTGAGTGGCTTTCTAAGCTTTTGATACAGGAAATTTACTTTTAAAAAGTAACCCAGGAGGCATTTTTCAGTCATTTCTGGCTTTAAGCTGGAATTCACTGCTATTTTCATACAAAGCTGTGGATCTTACAGAGATTGTGATGGAGATCTTCCCCCAAAATATGCCAAATTCTCAGAATTAATTTCTTCTCTCTTTCTTTCTTTCTTTCTTTCTTTCTTTCTTTCTTTCTTTCTTTCTTTCTTTCTTTCTTTCTTTCCTCTCTTTTAGCATCTCATGTGTGATGGACAAGCACATGAACCCTAGTTTCATCCAGTTTTAGATTTAAATCCCGATTACATACACTATTTTTATGACTTCAGACACACTACTAGAACATGCCCATTTTCTTTTCTTTTTTTAAAGATTTTTTTTTTTAATTTAGGGGGGTACAAACAGGAGGAGAGCAGAGGGAGAGGGAGAAGCAGACTTGCTGCTGAGCAGGGAGCCCAACTCGGGGCTCAATCTCAGGACCCTGACACTATGACCTAAGCGGAAGGCAAACGTTTAACCAACTGAGCCACCCAGGCACCCCACCCTTTTTCTTCTTTTGTATGTCTTACATAAGACATTGTGAAGTTCAAATGATTTTTAAAATTAGAGATATTTTAAGCAAACTTTAAAGTTTGCTTAACTCTATGACCCCATTTGTTTCTGTGTATCCAGTTTTCCTACTCGATAATTTTTTGCTTTTTACTTTTCCAACAGCACCAGTTAGTCACGCCATGGGATTTCTTCCAGAAGTGAGCTTGTTAGAGGGCTGTCCTGTCAATATTCATTAATTACTGTTACTTCTAGTTCTGCTACCATCAGACAGATCAAGAATTGGTGAACAATGACCCACTTGCCAAATCTGGTCCATTGCTTGTGTTTTGTATAGCTTGCAAACTAACACTAGATTGTACATTTCTAAAGAGTTGAAATGCATCAAATTAACAAAATAGGAAACAACATGTGTTGGAGAGGATGTGGAGAAAGGGGAACCCTCTTACACTGTTGGTGGGAATGCAAGTTGGTGCAGCCTCTTTGGAGAACAGTGTGGAGATTCCTCAAGAAATTAAAAATAGAGCTTCCCTATGACCCTGCCATTGCACTCTTGGGTATTTACCCCAAAGATACAGATGTCATGAAAAGAAGGGCCATCTGTACCCCAATGTTTATAGCAGCAATGGCCACGGTCACCAAACTATGGAAAGAACCAAGATGCCCTTCAATGGACGAATGGATAAGGAAGATGTGGTCCATATACACTATGGAGTATGATGCCTCCATCAGAAAGGATGAATACCCAACTTTTGTAGCAACATGGATGGGACTGGAAGAGATTATGCTGAGTGAAATAAGTCAAGCAGAGAGAGTCAATTATCATATGGTTTCACTTATTTGTGGAGCATAACAAATATCATGGAGGACAAGGGGTGTTAGAGAGGAGAAGGGAGTTGGGGTAGATTGGAAGGGGAGGTGAATCATGAGAGACTATGGACTCTGAAAAACAGTCTGAGGGGATTGAAGTGGCGGGGGTGTGGGAGGTTGGGGTACCAGGTGGTGGGTATTATAGAAGGCACGGATTGCATGGAGCACTGGGTGTGGTGAAAAAAATAATGAATACTGTTTTTCTGAAAATAAATAAATTGAAAAAATTAAAAAAAGAAGAATGTTATTTTATTACACATGAAAATTAGTCAATATTCAAATTTTAATATCCATAAGTAAATTTTTATTAGAACACAGTCATATTCTTTTAGTCATATATTTTCTATGGTTGCTTTTGCATTATTACTGCAGAGTTTAGTAGTTTTAGTGGAGACCAGATGGAACACAAACTTCAAAATACTTACTATCTGGTCCTATTCAGAAAAAGTTTGCCTACTTGTGACATAAAAACAGGAATCACACTTAGACACACCTGACTGCCAGTCCAGGCTCTGGTACTTGCTAGCCATGTGACATTGCATGAATCACCCTTATAAAATGGTGCTCATTATAGTAAAATTATAGTCACTTTCCAAAGTGTGTAGAGAAGAGCAAATAACATATTGTATATGAAAGCACTTTGTAAACTGCAAGAACTATATGATTGTGATTTTCACACCTTGTTTTTATCCTTGAAACCTTTTATTCACCTAAATCTCACATGACACTCCTGTATGTGAAGTGGATATAAAGGACAGGTGGTTGAAATCGGGAAGGGAGCTTGAAACACTAAACACCCATTTGCTTGGAAAGGAAGGTTTGAATCTACTCTGGGATAAGTAAAGCAGGACTTCTAACCTTTTCCATTACTAAGGCTCCTTTTTCCATTTAAAAGTTACTTAGGGGATGCCTGGGTTGCTCAGTTGGTTAAGTGTCCGCCTTTGTTTTGGGTCATGATCTTAGGGTCCTGGGATCAATTCCTGCATAGGACTCCCTGCTCAGTGGGGAGCCTGCTTCTCTGTCTGACTGCCACTCCTCCTGCTCATGCACTCTCTGTCTCTCTCTCTCTGACAAATAAATGAATAAAAATTTAAAAAATACTTAGTGCAGCATATGACTAATGGCTTCAACATCCAGTGATGCCAAAATAAATGGCCATAAAACAAGTGCAAAGGATAGGAGAATTTCTCATTGTCAAGGTGGTCAACTAACATTGCTTGCTATTTCTCTGACACCCAAACTTAAGACACCACCAAAAAATGATAAAAGAGGTTGACAGATTTGAGTAATGATCATGCAAACCATGGGGAGACCTCAGGGAAGACAGGACACAGTTGGGTCTTATGTTGGCAGAGATAGTGTCCCAAAAGAAAACAGACTGAGATGACTCAGATGGGGGCTAGGCTGGGTTTCCTTTTAGATATGCTCCCCTGTTTTCAAGATTGCTCATGCTTGAAAGAACAACAACAGACATGGGTTAGCCAAGGAAGACAGGCAAATAGCAGGGGTCTGAGACTTAAGAGGTAAAGAAGAACTAATAGCATATGCAGGTAGACCAGCTGGCCTTCTCAACTCATTCTGCATTTCTGCTCTCTTAACCACCTTAAAAAGGGGATGACCTGGCTCAGAAGTAAAAGATAAGTCCCTGAAAGGCACCGTTACCTGTGGAGAGGGAATTGTTTGCCTTTCTCCCCCTTCAAATTTCCATCAGATGACTGACTTCACAGAACAACTTCATGAGACACACGAAGAGCACAACTTCAGCAAAGTAACAAAGGGGTAGAGAATCCAGACAAAGTGAACCAGAAGTTATGGTCAGACAGCCTAGATGCTTAAAATATTTTCAAAGAGGTAAAGGAAGGTATTTGTAACAAAAAACAGGGACAAGGAATTATAAAGGAAGAAAAAGTTGAGCATACGGGCCCAGAAAAATATACTTAAAATAAAGAGATCAGTGTATGCATAGAAAAACAGAACATATACAAAGAACAAGTTATTGATCTGAAATATCAGGGTAAGAACTTCTCCTGGAAAGCATCCAAGAGGAATAAAGAGAAACGTAACAACATAGCTAATAGATATAAAGGATAAAAGTAGAATATCAACATCTTTAAGACAATATCTTTCTCCAGGAGTGAGAAACATTAATAGGAGAAGAAATATTTAAAGAAATATTTGTTGAGAATTTCTTAATTTTCAAGAGCAGGTGGTCATGATATAGGTTAAAAAACATAGGCACACGCTTTGCCACAAAAAGGTGAAATTTTAGAAGAGCTCAAACAAAGAAAATTCCAAAAGCTTCCAAAGAGAAAAGGCAGATTGCATGTGAAAGAAAGGTAAATAGATTGATGCCATACTTCTCAAAGTTAACCCTGGATGCAAGAATCCAAAAGAGTGACACTCTTACTGTATTAAAGGAAATTTAGAGTTTTATTTTAAGCTTAAAAGTGAGGAAAACAGAGTGGAGAAAGACAACTATCATATGATCTCCCTGATATGAGGAAGTGGTGATGCAACATGGGGGCTTAAGTGGGTAGGAGAAGAATAAATGAAACAAGATGGGATTGGGAAGGAGACAAACCATAAGTGACTCTTAATCTCACAAAACAAACTGAGGGTTGCTGGGGGGAGGGGGGTTGGGAGAAGGGGGGTGGGGTTATGGACATCGGGGAGGGTATGTGCTTTGGTGAGTGCTGTGAAGTGTGTAAACCTGGCGACTCACAGACCTGTACCCTGGGGATAAAAATATATGTTTATAAAAAATTAAAAATTAAAAAAAAAGTGAGGAAAACAGAAAAACATCCTTGAACATATAAGCCCATGGTCATTCAGATCATTCTCCTTCATTAAGCTTCCTGTGATCGTCCTGTGAGCCTGCTTTTCAAGCTTACTCCTTTGTTGTATATTTCAAGAACCTCTTTATTTGGAATTAAAAGCCAAAAATGTTTTATTCTGTATTCTCTAGGCTAAGTAATTCTCTCCCATCAATGCAGTGAGTTTAGAAGGTTATTCTTCTGCCTTAGTAGTAGATAAAAGGGTGCTGGCTACAAGATATATGGAAAAACAAACTGGATTAATATCTCAAAATAACCTCTCTCTAAAATTCCCATAATGAAGATATAAACAAAGTGTGTGGGAACAAGAGCAATAATGAAAGGGCATGGACTCCAGGCAGATGTGGTTTTAAGGAAGCCACAGTCTGGTAGAATAAGTTTCTGATAAACACGTGACCTTCCCAACAATACAGAGGACTGGAATGGGCAATTTTTTACATCCATACAGCATAAGCAGGAGCCTCATTTGAAATGCTGAGACTTCCCTTGAGATACTGCTTTTTTTTTTTCCCTGCTGCTAGACCATGCATCATAATTTGAGTAATTAAAAGCAATCCACTTTTTTATGTTGTGATTGCACTCTGTGAAACATTGAATTTCTTGATGTTTCTTCCCAATCAGCAGTGTCTTCAGAAGCAAAAGATCCCCTGGATATTACAATGTGAGATTATTTTTAATATTTAATGCAGAATCAAGGAAGCTTCTTTTGGTTCTAAGTAAGTGGAATGGATGTGGAAATGCTGCATGGTGTAGAAAGCAGGACTGAAGTAATTTCTGCATCATACCTCTGCTGCATGTCTGTGCAACAGTCCTATATGGGATAGAGTTAGGGTTTTTTTTTTTTTAATCCCATTTTATACATATATTTCCAAACCATACATTTCTGTGTTCGCTGTGGTTGAATCGCTTTTATGATTTCTATGGTATATTTACACGTGATGGGTTTGCACTAGATGATGCATCCTCATTTAGTGCTCTTTCTAGTCTTGATTTCAAACAGTTTTTTTTTTAATCTTGTGAGGAATGTAATCATTTTGATGTTATTTCTACACCAATAAATTGCTACAGCAACAATAATAATATGAATAGCTACCAATTACCAAGCTATGTGTGCCAGGTAGAGCAGTAAGCAGTGTGTATGCGGTCATATAATTTGACCTTTACAAACAGCCTTGTGAAGCAGTTCTGATTATCATCTCTGTTTTACTTATGTGGAAACCGGGGCTCAGAAAAATGAATTAACTTATCAAACCTCATAGCTAGAATGTGGTACAGATAACTTTGGATTTAGGTCTCTCTGATTTTAAAAATATCACTTTTTTACTGTGATGCAGTATATGAGACTGACGTGTTACCTACTGCATTAATTAGGCACCTTATACTGTGATGCAGTATAATCAGTATTTATTGTTCATCATGATTATCATTAAGATCGTCACCACCATCATCACCACCATTACTATCATCATTATCACCACCATCACTACCATCACTACCATCACCATCATCACCTTCACGATCAACATGCCCACCCTCCCCACCATCACCATCACCACCGCCATCATCACCACCACCATCATCACCATCAGCATTATCATCATCATCATCATCACCACCATCACATCCCCATCATCACTATCACCACCATCATTATTCCCACCATCACCATGACTATCACCACCATCATCATCACCATCATCCTTGTTTTCATCTCATGGCCAGGGAATGGGCCCTCAGTACTCTGAGATAGTTGCATTTTATCTGGTCTTTCTATCCTAATCCCAGTTTGCTTCATCAGGTATTTATACTTATATGGTTATGTCAGCTTTGATGAATGGGTACATATCCCCATCACCATTATTTTTATATTCCTGTTACTATTGATGCTGTTACTAGGAATTATAAGGAACTCGCCATGTCCCAGGCATTGTTCTAAGTCATTAATTTCCATAACAACATTTTAAATTTAAGAATACCCTAAAAATACCATTATTTTGTAGATAAAGACTTTGTAGTGGTTAAATAACCTCCTCAAACTTTCCCAAAATAGAAAATAGGACATTTTGGGTGAACCTTTATGAAACTGGGATCTGAGACTCAGGTTTTTTAAAAATTATTATTTAAGCAAGAACACTGTATAAACTTACACATTTTCATCAATAGCATCGCCACTGACTTTAAGCTGGGCCTCCTAAATCCCACCCACCATCTTCCCCATTCCAGCTTTCATCTCAGACACCATCTGGATTGTCTTGCATGTTCTGCTTTTGGTTCACAAGTGCTGTCCCGAACAGGGGGTTAAATGGGCAACAGCAGAGAAACAAGACTGTAACACCCTTCCCTCCATTTTCCCCATGCCACATTATACTTTGAAATTTTCATATTTTCTGGGGAATTTGTTGAAAGAATGTCAATGAGTAGAACTGACCATGCACTGCTCATTACATTAATGAAGGGGGCTCAGCTAATTCCCTTGGAGATTGGCACTGAGAATGATGGTCTCATCATATCAGAATAAAAGTCACTGCATAACACACTGATTTTCATTCACAACAAGCTTTATGAACATTAACAAATGAGCCCTAACTACCCCTCTGTGAGGATGAGAAACACGTAATCCCCTGCATGGTGAATGGGAGCCATGAGGTAGAATTAGAGCAAATATCGCTTTTCTCTCACTCTCTATTCCCTTACTAAACACACAGAAAAGGGAATTTCATTTCAAGTAGAACTGAAATGGCTCCCAAGTGCTGACATTTCATTAAGGCTGACCAAATCACCTTCTCTCCCTACCCCCACTCCAGTTTGGGCTAGAAGCTGCTGCTGTGTTTCAAAAGAGGCTGCAAAGTAAACTCAGTATCTTAGGTTTTTCTATGAAGGCTGAGCCACACTAATCCTTTATTCAGAGGGCTCCATCCTTGCCTTGAGCTCCCTCTTAGCCAGTGGTTCCAACATTCTCTTCCCTGTGAGTTGCTCTTGACTCTTCTTGATCCTCAACTTAACACATTCTGTTGATTCTATTTCTTAAATAGTAACTGAATCTGTCTCTTTCCTTCAAAACCCACTCCTACTTTGAATTAGAGCTGCCATGATCTCTTGACCTTTTTTTAAAGATACATTTGTTTGTTTGAGAGAGAGAGCAAGCATGAGTGGGGACAGTGGTAGAGGGAGATGGAAAGGAAGAGAGAATCTCCAGCAGACTCCACACCCTGATGCAGAACTCAATCCCAGGACCCTGAGATCAAGACCTGAGTTGAAACCAAGCATGGGATGCTTAACCAACCGAGCCACTGAGGCACCCTCTCTTGTCCTTACTACTATAAGTATTGGTCTTCTAATTGCTCTCCTGATTTCAGTTTTATGCTCTTCCTACCCAGGATATGTATTTCTGAGGCAGTTATCTGGCACAATCTCTCCCCTGCTTATACTCCCCGATGACCCTTGGTCATACATAGGATAATGTAGAGGACATAAATTCATACATTTTGGCAGATTAAAGATACCTAACAATTTCTTGATTCCACCACATTAAATCTTAGATTATGAATAAGGTCAATGGAGTATGACAAAGTGATGCTTTCCCAATTCCAGGCCTTGTTTTAAGAAGACTGTTGACTTTAGCCTCTCATAGAGTCATAAGTCAACTTGCAAAAAGCCTACTGAAGAGATCACTTATGGAAATCCTGAGAGTATATCATGAAGGAAAGGAGCCATTGAACCCAGCCTTCTATGATCCCCTGCACTGCATAGCACAAGTGAAGCTATTTTATACCCTCCAGATTGCCCAGTCAACAACAGCTGAATACCACTGGGTAATCACAGCATCACATAAGGAAAAACAAAACAAAACAAAAAGACCCTCCTGAGTCTTGACCAAATTTTTGACTCACAAAATCATGAGGCATAATAAAATGGTAATTGTTTTAAACCAGTTAGCTTTGGGATATTTTGCTGGGTAGCACTAGATAACTAGAACAGAATTTGTATGGAAAGCAGAGTATTGCTTTAGTATCAACCTAATGCATATGACATAAACTATAAGAATGGCTGTTTTGGTGAACTTGGAAGGGCCTCAAGAAGACTGTTGGTAGGTAATATGCAAAAGAGAAAATATATGTAAGGAGCAGAGGAATTAAGCTAAGGATATTTTCAAGCATGGTATTGAAATTGCCATCTGACTCCTTCTAGTTGCCTATTATAAAGTGCAAGCAAAGAGAGATACATTAAAGCAGGAATTGTTTATTTTCAAGCAAAATGCCCAAGCCCCTCCCCCCCAAAAAACCAACTTTACAGCCAGCAGGTTTTTGATATAAGAAATGGCCCCAGGGAAAGGATCAAATCCAGGGCAGTAGGACATGTCATAGGATAAAAATGTTTTTAGGACTTAAAACCAATGGCATGCCTTGTACTTTTTGCTGAAAACACAAATTAAGAAGATCTTCATGGTGTGCTCCCTCAGTAACCTCACAGGCTGCTCAAGGTATAGAATGGCCTGTCTCAGTATAAAAACTAGATCTAACTTCTTTCTAATGGAGATGAATATAATTTGCCACATAAGAAATCCACAAAGTTTTCATTTATTTGTCAGAGAGAGCACAAACAGGCAGAGAGGCAGGCAGAGGCAGAGAGAGAAGCAGGCTCCTCACTGATCAAGGAGCCTAATGTGGTACTTGATCCCAGGACCCTGGGATCATGACCTGAGCCAAAGGCAGGTACTCGACTGACTGAGCCAAGAAATCCACAAAGTTTTCAAAGGGATTACTACTCTCTTGTGCTGAAAGGTGCAGATAGAGTAATGTGAGAAAAGAGTCCTTTGGGCCCTCAACCTTCCACTAGAGGAATAAAGCTAAGAAAGATCCTCAGATTAAGAGGCAGCCTATATCAAAAAGAAGAGATGACTCAGAGGGGCAGAATCATTCCCGGGGCGTAAATGGGCCCTAATTGAAGAACTAACCTGTAGACTTAGAGGTTAGAATGTCAATGAACTGATGACTGCTTTGAACCTCCAATATTTCCCTTTATGGGGTCTCTGTGATAGTTACCCTACTTCTACACTACCATTGTAGGGTATGTGTACACGGGAACATAATAGTCTTTATTTCACAATTGTTCAGAATAAAGAAGTACTCAAGGAACCACAGCATCACACACAAATGGCCTGCATTTAGATGGTGAGATCCCAGACTTCAGATAATGGTACAGTATGATGAGAGCTAAGGTTTTTAGGAGGGGACAAGGGCATTTTGAATGTGGAAGAAATAGATGTAATTTGAAGCTAGATAATTGACTCCAGGGGCTCAAGTATGTTTATACGCTGAATGTGGAAGAAATAGATGTAATTTGAAGCTAAATAATTGACTCCAGGGGCTCAAGTATGTTTATACGCTCTCTGAAACTGTCTTCATCAAGATGAGGCATCTATTTCCTCTTCCTTTGACTTTATTATAGATTTGCCCAAATGATGCGGCAGAAGTGACATTATGTCAGGTCTAAGACTTATAAAGACTGGCAGTGTCCACTTTGGATCTCCTGAATACCTGAGTAGCTGTGGGAGAAGCCTCACTCCCTTAGGGAGAGAGTAAGAGGCTGTCAGACTATATGAAAAAGTGAGGGTTTGTGCACCTGGATGGCTCAGTAGGTTAAGTGTCTGACTCTTGATTTCAGCTCAAGTCATGATCTCAAGGCCCTGGTATCAATCCCCAAGTTGGACTCCATGCTTAGTAGGGAGTCTGCTTGAAGATTCTTTCCTTCTCCCTCTGCCCTGCCCCTCCCTTTAAATAAATAATCTGTTTAAAAAAAAAAAGATAATAATACTGGTTGAGCCCAGTCTTCCAACCAAGGCAAGCCATATAAGTTAAGGTGTTTTGGACCCTCCAGATTAGCCCAGCTACCAAGTAAATATCACCAAGAGAGCCCAGTCATATTAATTTCCCATTGCTGTTGTAATAAATCACTACAAACTTAGTGGCTTAAAAGAACAAATTTATTTTTTACAGTCATATAGATGAGAAATCTGACATGGACCTCACTGGGCTGACAGCAAAGTGTAAGCAGGGCTGTGTGTTTTTTAGAAGCTCTGGGGAGAACCCATGTTCTTGCCTTTTTTGGCTTCTAAAGGCTGCTCACGTTCCTTGGCTCCTGGTTCCTTTGCTGTACCTTTAAAGCCAACAACAGGGGGTTTTCTTTTCTTTTCTGTTCTTTTCTTTTCTTTTCTTTTTGTACTGCATCACTCCTACCTTCTTTCTCTCTCCCTTTTCCATGTGTAAATTCTTTTGTGAGTGTATTGGGTTCCTCTGGCTAATATAGTATAATCTCCCTATTCACCATCAGCGATTAGCCAACTTAATTACACCTGCAACAATAATTCCCTTTTGCCATGTTCTATAACCTACTCACAGGGTCCAGGATTGAGACATGGACCTCTTTGGGGAGCCATTGTTCTGCCTACAGTACTGCACCAAGCTGTGACATATGCACCATGAGACCTGCCCAGCTGAACCATGCCTGATTTTTTGATTCACAAAATCATTAAATGGAACAAAATGATTGTTATATTGAGCCACTAATTTGGGAGGTAGTTCCTAGGCAGCAACAGGCAACTAGCAAATTCTAACAGAAGTAAGACCAATAGAGTCAATATATCAGTAATTGGGGGGCAAAGGGTAGTACTGATGACATGGCAAAGTAATAGACCTTTTAAAATCAGGCAGCTGCAACTTGTTTTTGTTTGTTTGTTTGTTTCCTAGATGCAACTTATTTTTGCCAAATGAAAATTTGGATCTTGTGTTGCTATATTGTCTGAGTTTCTGTGAGAACAAATTGGTGTTAATTTTTAATGTGGGATCCCTGAATATTTGTATGTTACATACTTAAAATCACTAAGCGGGTAAAATAAACACATTTGACCCGTGGTCTCTGAAATGCAGCTGACTCTTTAAGCAGATAGATAGGACTCTTTAGTGGCCCACCTCCTCACTTTGCCTTCCATCTTTCCCCCTCAGTTAGTCTGATCTCAACAGGATCTGAATCCACTTCTGATTTCTAGTTCACAGCCAGTTTCACTGTAGTATTCCCCTTCACATTCTTGACTAAAGAATTCACATATTTTTTTTAGCTCTTCCCACTTATGTACATCTGACTGATGTTTGGTTTTCTGATGTGTGCCCAGCAGATGGTTACTGACGGATTAAAAGGGCACCTAAATTTGTAGAAGAAAGAAAGTCCTGCTTCTCCAAGGAGGCTGCTTGGAGCCAGAACCAAAAATCTAAATGGCATGTAGGATGATTGAATCTGATGGGCATATCAAATTGAGGAGCTTTCTGTCTAACGCCTGGATAAGACTTGCTCCAGTGGGAACCCAGACACAACACCAAAAGTAATATTTAAGGACTGCCTTAGAATATGAAAAGAGACTCTAGCTCCCAGAGTCTTAATTATGCAGAACTTGGCACCTCGACCTCCCAAAAAAGCAGGTTGGCATAACACATCCAAGGACTATTCAGATTTTAGATCTTGGCTTCTACATTCGCACTTCCTATGCGAAGCTTCTGTTGACATGGCTGCCCCTTCCTCCCAACCCCCACATAGGTACTACCTTGCTTTGTGCTCCAAGAGCATGTTATACCTCTCTCTCTTTTTTATACCTCTCTCCTTCAGCATTATCACACTCCACTGGAATTGCTTACTTAAGCATCTATCTCCTCTGACACAATATATGCCCTCAAGGCAGGGGCCACGTGTATATGGCTCTTTGTTACATCCCAGGCATCTAATTGCAGATCTGGTGAACAGTATGCCCTCTGTATATGTTTGTTGAATGAATCAAGTTGACCTCTTTCAAGACAGTTGCTCTTCTTTCCTTATCTCCTACTGATCTGCTAGATCCTTTCCTGCTCTGAGCATCCTCAGGAAAGCCTTCTTTGAGCCAGCCCTCTGTGTCAGACTCCCATGTTTATGCTTTCTTATTGTTCAATATTTCTCCCACTGCACCTTTCATCACAGCAGTTTTGCATCTGGTTGCATGATGGTTCCATTAATGCCTGCGTCCCCCACTCTGATGTAAAGTCCATTCATGAGACAAGTTTTTATTGAATAAATTAATCAGTATGCTGAAATTGATTCCAATAACACTGGATCTATTCCTGGTTAGAGGTTTGGTTGGAAAGTAGAGAACCCTGGATTATTAATCCCATGAACTGGAAATGAATACAAATTCACAGACTCCTAAGCATTTAGTCTTGATTGCATGAGTCCCTCTCTTGAGCCATGGTTTTCATGCCTTTGAAATATGGACAACGATCTCTGAAAATACTTATTTAGCAAAGAGCATTTACTCTGTCAGGCACTGAGTGAGGCATGAGGATACTGCCATGAATGTGAGCGATAGCATCCCTCCCCTTGGTATGCGTAAAATCTACTGACAAAAATGAGCAAAATTTATGGGATCTGTCTTGGAATCACACATTCACGGGTGTGGCCCTGTGGTGCAAACACTATGGATTTGGGTGTTGAGAGAGTGGCTTTGTCACATGATAGCTTGGCAACCACAGGAAAAATTCAAAGTATAGTTTCTTCTGAATGTGGTGCTTTTGGATCATCAGAACATGGAGAAATCTAAGTTGAACCATCATCACAAGTCAGGGACCATCTGTAATTATCTTAGACTTATGTAGCCTAATACTATTTGTGATGAATACAGAACCTTCCGCTCTCTGGGGCCTCAGCTATCCCAGAGAGTAAGACGGTGGGGGAGGTGTTTCACAGCTTGACATCAAACCTAAGTTCTCAGCAGAGGTCATCACTCACTATCTCTGTGACCTTGAGCAACTTCCTTTACTCCCCTGGGCTTCCGTTCCCTCCACCATAAAATGGAGACCATGCTATCATTCATAGTATATTGATGGGAGAATAAAGAGACATTCAGTGTTGCTATTACTATTATAATTATACTTGAATTATGATAATAGGGAGTGGTAAGTGTTCTCATGGAGGAGCAGCCCAGCATAACGAGTGAATCAAGTGAGTGCTTTCCATTGGCAAGGACCCAAGGGACACTGCTTGAGGGAGGCAACATTGGTGCAAGGTTATCTGATGGGTAAGCAGGGGAAGGACATTTTAGGGAATGGGGAAAGCGGGTGAGAAAAGATGGCACTCTGGGGCAGCATTGCTCATTTGTGGGATTGTAAACAATTCTCCTGGACAATGTGAGCCAGTTGACTGGGTAGGTGCTGAGAAGGGAGAGCCCAGAGGGACCTGAATGCAAGCCCACCAGTCATTTTAGAGCATCGTCCTTTTCTCTGCCGTGAAATGGGCCGAAAGTAAACTCAGATCAAAAGATGTGTACACACTGAAAAAGAACTCCAGTCACTGTGTTTTCCTGTTCAGATCCATTTTTCTCTCCAAATCTAAATTTTCTCAGGCAGAAGGGAGCAAGCCCCATGACTCTGGTTGAGGGTAGGTTCTTTGTACTCAATGGGAATATCTTTTCTAATGAAAATTCTGACAAAAACCCTGTTTCCTCTACTTAGAGGGCCTATGTATTCCATTCCTTATCTTGCCCAGGAAAAATGCTTCCAATTATCTGCCAGCCTCTATTATTTGAAACAGTTCGGTATCAACCGTTCAACCCAGATAATTGAGCTAAACCTTTAAAATGGGTTTTTAATGGGTGGAACTAGGCGGTGGGAAATAAGTTGATCTTGGTAAGTAAAGTTTCTTACAATCAAAGGCAGACTAATTAAAGCTTGACAGCCTGTGGTGATATGCACATTTAAAAAATTTATCTCCCTAGAGATAAAACACAAGAGGGAGGCATGTTAGCCAAGTAATCTATATCCCTTCTGTAAGGCAGTAGAGCATGTGTTCTAAAGAAAGAGATGGACAGTTTTGTTTTGTTTTGTTTTTAACTGTAGAGCCCCCCCTTTTTATTTTACATAAAAACTTTGATGGAACACCAATATATTGAAAAGATCAACTTAGGACTGCCCTGGGATAACAGGACAGGGGTGACCCCCCTCAGAATTTCCCTTGATGTGTCCTAGCATGTTCCATCTTCTGTGCCAGATTCCAAGCCTTTGGAGCACACAGGGTCTGGGAGGTGAGCACCAGCCTGGGGTTCCTTCTCTCATTCTTCCCTGTATTCTTTTTTTTTTTTTTTTTAAGATTTTATTTATTTATTTGTAAGAGAGTGAGAGCGAGCACAGGCAGACAGAGTGGAAGGCAGAGTCAGAGGGAGAAGCAGGCTCCCTGCGGAGCAAGGAGCCCGATGCGGGACTCGATCCCAGGACGCTGGGATCATGACCTGAGCCGAAGGCAGCTGCTTAACCAACTGAGCCACCCAGGCGTCCCTCTTCCCTGTATTCTTAAGCAAAACCTTTCAGCCTTATTTTCATCATCTGCTGACTTCAGAGTGCTTGACTAAATGATCTCTGAAATCCCTCATTGCCAGACGGTCCTTTGAATTCAAACAGATTCTTTTAAGCAAACTGGGACTGTGTTTAGAGTTCATACTAACAGGTCCCTGATCAGGTGCTTTATTCAAATAATGCCTAATTCCCATTGCAGCACTAAGTTTTAGATTCCACAATTTCTATTTTATCGATAGGGAAGAGAAGAGTCAGTGATGTTCAGAAAATTGCCAAAGGCTGTGTGGCTTATAGCTGTCAGAGCAGTAATTGGACTCTAGTTTGGTTCCAAAGCCAACACTCTTTCCATCAGGCCATCTTATCTTTGGCTGAATGAAGGTAAAATTGTATGTAGTTGGGTTTCAGGGCTTTTGTTTTATATGTGGAAATAATTGGTGTTTATAATGATAGTAGATGCTAGACTCAGGTTACATTACCAACTAATAATAGACCCACATTCTGAGGTAAAATAAACTTTTCCTTTTTTATATAGCCAGAAGATCAACTAGGGATTTATGATAACTGTCTTCAGACCTATGAGAGGCTGGTCCTGTATAGTGACCAGCACATACTAGGTGCCCCCAAAGTCCTTGTTAGATAACATAGTCATTGGGACCCTGAAGGGTTGAACTAAGACCAGTGGTAAAGTTCATTCAGAACAATTTCTGAATGGTCCTTCTAAAAGAGTTGTCTGGAGACATGGCTGCTGCCCCAGGAAGGTCTATAGTTCTTATGCCTGAGATCTTTGAGCAGACATTGCCTGTCCATGTGGGTAATTATAGGGGAAACTCAAACATGCGATGGGACATTGCAGAACGCCTTTTGGGATTGTTGCAATGGGAGATACGTTGAGCTTAGCTTCTCTGGATTCTAAATCAAACCTTGCCTCTTCTGGGAAGAGGAAACAGGTGAGTCTCCACTCAGGGAGAGAGTCTACTGGAAGCAAAACCAACGTAGGTGAGGTGAGGATGAGTTGTGCATGGCCCAGGAGGCACCAGGGTGTCTGGGACGTTTGCCGCTGTGACCCCTGAATGCAGACACTCTGTTTACTTCCTTCCTAGCTCCGGCTGCAAGCAGTGATTATGTGTTTCATTTATGTGGCTGCTTGATTGGTTTTTGACTCCCTCACTGTCTTAATTCTGTGAGTATAAGACTGGCTCCTTCGGGTTCACCCTTCTCTCACCAGCGCTTGGGGAATGATGGATACATCGTGGGTGCTCAGTAAGCAGATATAGCAATAGATGGAGGGAGACTCTAAACCAAGGTAAAAATGGGAGCAGGAGAGCTCATAGTGCTGAAAAGAACAGAATTTCCACAGCTGAGGTTACTTACCACCAGTGTTTGCCCGCTTCATCCATCCTGCTGAGAGTCTCTGTGGGCCCGGCCCCCAGTTGTCCAAGCTTGTCTTAGTTAAGCTGAAAAAATCACTCTTTTTCATCACAGGAAGGCTGGGAGTGCAACTCTTTTTCTTAAGTTAGGTGGTCCTGAGGCACTTCTGAGTCAACTCCACATTGCAAACTCCCTTCGTTAATTCTTCCTGGTAGTGCTTTGTCTGTCTAACAACCAATCTCTTTGGGTTCCTGGACCCCACATCAGTTTCCCTTGAGACTGATCGCAGACCATAACTTCTGCATAGTCCTTAAAAGCAGGGGCTGTAGCTAACTCATTTCAGTATTCCCTCTAGCATAGAACCCGGCTAGGGACATTTACTGGTAGTTTGGTAGAAAGGAAGAAAAGAAGGGAGGGATGAAGGGAGGGGAGAAGAAAGGAAGGAAGAATGAAGGAAGGGAGGAAAGGAAGACGGGAGGCAGTGAGGGAGGGGGGAGGAAGGAAGGGAGGAAGTGGGGGGAGATGGAAGGGGAAAGGAAGGGAGGGAGGAAGGGGGGAGGGGCAAGCTTCTCCCCCAGTCCACTATTTCCTTGTTTTTTTTCCAGCTGCATTTAGTTTTTCTCTCCAAATGTCTACACTGCAAAAAGGAACATGCTCTCCCACTAACTGTGTCCTCCTGGCATTTGGACACCAGCTTCTGCCCCACTGATGGGAGTCTTCTCCATCCCAGCCTGGGTGTTCTTTTACTCCACATGCTCTCCTGGGAAACTGCAATGTTGTGATTGACTCACCATGTTTCCTTGAGCCAGAAACTTCAACTTGCTCATCTCTGGTTTCCACATCTGCAAACTGGGGGTTAAACTTGACCTCCAGCCTTTAGGAGTAAATAAAAGGACACCTGAAAAGTCCTTGTTTTATGGTAAGTGACCAATTAGTTCTTGGTGGCTTCCCCTTCCCCTACAGCTCCCCTTTTTCTTCTCAAATCAAATCAACAATGAGACATGCTTACTTTGGTGGGAAGGCAAAGAAACATATACAATGGAGGGGAAAGGCAGGCAGCAGTTCCGTTTACAGATGCAGCTGTCAGTTGCAAAGCCATCCTGGAATTGGCACCTTATGCTCCCTTGCTTTGCTGAGCAAAGACTTGAGCCCCAGATGCCATTCGATGTGCATGCTTGGGGGAATAATAAAAGAACCTCATTATGAAATGCAATGGCCTGTGATGTCATTGAAGAGCTGGAGATTGCTGCAGGGGGAAGGGTGCTGTCCAGTACAGCAAATGGCCCCTTGCAAATAAGAAAATAAAGCCATTTCTAAGAAAGAACAAAAAGGAAGTTTCTAGGCGAAGAGATCTGATGTGTGTTAACAGGGACCAGACACAAAGCAACCACTCTTTCTGTGATAATCTGAGCAAGGAGTAAAAGTGGCAGTATCTCCCCAAGCTTGACAAGTTTGGAGAAAATGTCATCTTGAATAAATTGCTGTATTCCCATAAAGAGTTTTATAGAAGACTTTTGAGAAATGGGACTACTTCAGATTTTGCCCTCTGCTAACCATCATTTGATTTGGTTTGAATAAGAATTGAGAAGTACTGTTTTCCTACAGAATATCCCCCAGCACTGCCTGCCACCTGCATGATAATAGCTGATCATTTAGTGATGGGTACCTGTTCCAATCTTGTCCAGTTAGAATTTGTCATAAGAGTTTCTTTCAACTTAAACTGAGAAAGCCAGTATGTACCAATGTTGTTCTTCATTTATGAGCGTCCTTCAAGTGCTCCAGTTGCCGTATTTTCCAAAATAAGGGGAACTGACCAAAATGAGAATGTAGCTGAGCCATAGGAAGAGTGGGAAGGAGCCAGGGGCAGAGAGAGAGAAGCTGGTCTGCTCAGGTCCTTGGTTTCCACTCTCCTTGGAGCCCACTTGCATTCCTGCCATTCCCTCATTGACCTTGAGAAAAAGAAAAGTGGCATCTACAACTTGCAGCTGGCCTGGCACTCACAGCTTGTCCTTGATGTTCTCCTATTGAACACAAAACAATTTCACAGAACATCAACATCAGAAAAAGGCCACTATGTGACAGTGACGGATCAAGGCTAATATAAAACCACTTCATAATTGTGTCTGAACACAGGAAAAAGCATGAGTATTGTCCAAGCCACTAAATAACAACACTCCCTTGTCCTGGTTGATGTTAATGACTGCATTTCTTTACTAATTGAAGTTTAGCCTTGTCTCAGCCTGCCCTCCCAACAGTTCCTAAGATCCTCCAGTCAAAATTATCCTTGCTCCCTAATAGCACCTCATCTAGAATGCTCCCTCACTTTTTGGAAACCTCCAAGGAATCACCCACACAAAGCTCAAATCATTTTATTTTATTATTTTATTTTATTTTATTTTATTTTATTTTATTTTATTTGACAGAGAGCACACGCAGAGGGAATGACAGAGGGAGAGGGAGAAGTAGGCTCTGCACTGATCAGGGAACCCAATGCAGGGCTCCATCCTAGGACCCTGGTATAATGACCTGAGCTGAAGGCAGACCCTTAACGATCTGAGCCATCCAGGTGCCCCGAAAGCCCAAATCTTAAAATAGGTCTTTCCAACATCATCTCTTCCTGAGAGTTTTCCCTTGATGCAATGGATGAGAAACCTGGCTTGTTTAACTACAGATGTGTTCCTGGCTGTCCCTCCTTTGGCTGGAGGACATCGACCTATTTGTAAACCCAGTCCCTGATCCCCCAGTATAAGCCTGGTATTCATCTAATTAATGTCCATTTTTCCTTAAGCTAGTCCAAGTTGGGTTCCAGTCACTTGCCACCAAAGGTCTTGACTAATGTAATTCAATCTAATATCCATGTATAAATCACACAGCATTTGTATTCTTCCTGAAGTTAATCAGTTTCAGCTTCCTGCACCTTTGCTTATTGAAATTTCACTCATTCTACAGACTTGAGTTTGCACTGTGCCAGGCACTGCCCTGGCTGCTGGGGACACCAGTAGTGTGAATGCACCCGTCGTGTGAATGCAACACCCAAACGCCCTGCCCTCATGGATATTGCATTCCAGTGCTCTGTGGTTTTGCTCTGGCTGGAGTGGCTTTCCCCACCTTGCTGAAATGCTTCTTATTCTTCAAGACTCCATTTAAATGCAATCAGCCTTGGGGAACCTTCTAAGGTTATCAGAACAAATCCCTTCATGTTTATAAACAATGTGATAAAAAGTCTCTGGTAGAAGGCTACATGAAAAGGGGAGAAAAGAAGAGCAGAGCCGTGAACACGCCTCAAAGTCTTATTCTGGTGGGGCTTAGGAGCCAGTTGAGAGATTAAGTAAGAAGCAGCGCTTTGTGGTATGCTCTGACTTCACATTTTCACGTGGCCTCTCTGTGTGGACCGTAAGCTGAAGTGGAGTGGAGTGGGGGAAGTGAGGATGGAAACAAGCAAGTGACTTTAGAGGGTTTAGAAGCCATCCAGGTAGGGGCGCTTGGGTGGCTCAGTTGGTTAAGCAACTGCCTTTGGCTCAGGTCATGATCCTGGAATCCCAGGATGGAGTCCCACATCCAGCTTCCTGCTCGTCAGGGAATTTGCTTCTCCCTCAGCCCTCTCCCCTCTCACGCTCTCTCTCTCATTCTCTCTCTCTCAAATTAAAAAAAAAAAAAAAAAGCCATCCAGGTGAAAGAGGAAGGCTTCAGTCGAAATGTTACTATAGCGGAGGTGACAAGAAGTGGTTGGATCTGGGTCAAAGTTGAAGGTGCAGTTAATAAAACTTGCCAGTAGGTTATATGTGGGATGTGAGAAAAGGCAAGGGGTCAGGGTTGGCCCCAAATATCATGGCCTATGAAACTGAGAGAGTGGGATTTCCATTTACTAAGTTGGAAGCATAGGGAAAGGTCTTTTTAGGGGAAGGAGCAAGGTATTTAGAAATAAGAGTTTAATTAGGAATATGTGTTTGAGATGCCTATTAGATTTCCAAGTATGAAATCAGAGACACTGTGCTCAGGCCACTTCACTGATTCTTTGGAAATGTAAGTTTCCTACCATTTAATGTCTTTTTATCCAACACAGACACCTTTTCAATATTTTCTCCTTACTTAAATTCTACCCAGTTTTCATGAATGGTTTGAAGGCTTCCTTGTCTGCAGCCACCATTTATTGAATGGTTTCCCTCTACCAGGAGCTGGGACAGTGAGGATCAGTAGGGGAACTCTGCTCTTTGAAGTCACTTGGGGACTTAGGTACTCAGCATTTAGTGTATCCGTCAACAAGCATTCTGGTGAGGCATGTGCTAAGCTGGAGATGAGAGGAAGAAAGAAGAGCCATGAGCTAGTATGTGAGACCCATCATGAAGACTCGCTCCATTGATGAAAACATAGACATATGACCCCCACTAACTGCAAGGGAAACTGAGAATTTAGCTTAGCATTGTGGACGGGAGAGAAAAAATGGGGTTCAGTGAACACATAACATAATTTCCGTGACACCCTCCACATTTTGAAAATTGTAGTGTTTTGTTGAGCATCATAGTGGGGTCTCAAGTATGGGCCAGAAGCTTTCTGTTCCCTTTGCTGAGGGATTTTGGAACTCTAGCTGTGGTTGCTAGTCTTGGTGGATGGTTTTGACCATCTGGCTCTGACCTAAAGCATGAAAAGTTCACAGTCCCTTGGCACCTTCCAGACACTCCGTTTTCTACATGCAGATCTGTCCTGTGCAAATAGGAAGGAAGTGAAATCTCATGCAAAAGTGTAAAGTCCATTTGGGAGCCTTCATAAATGATGCCCAATAAATAAGTCATTTCAATTGGGCCTTTTGGATTTACAAGGTTTAATTCTTCTGCTTCTGTGGAATCCCTCGTGGGTAATTGCAGTTGACAGGTTTACGCCTCCTGACGGGCGTTTTGTCACTCAGCTCCAGCTCTGCAAACAACTTTACAGTCTGTCAAGCCTAAAACTCTTTAAGCAGTGGCAATTGATGTCAGATAACGTTCGTTGTTGTGATTCAAGGCTGAAGCTTACTCTGGCATGAAATAAACGGAATCTTTACGAAGGAAGTAAATGGAAAACTCACGGAAGGAGGAAGCTTCTGTGGGGAGGTGAGCAGAGGCAGGCAGACATGGATCCAACATGGCATCTACACATCTGGGCCCCCAGAGCTGGGAAGGCTGGAGTAGATAATCACGAGTGCCCGGAGACAGGCCCGAGTTCAAGCATGGCCCCTTGGGTCAGTCAACAAATGTGCCTGGGCACCTACCTTGTCCCTGGTACTGAGGGGATGAGCCAGGGCACTCTGGTAGGAGGTCTGGAGCCATAATTTTCTCTATCCTATAGCAAGAATCCTGTTACCTCTAGGGCTCTCAAAGTCAAGTGACTGTGCCATTCCTATATTCTACATGTTAGCCTGTCTCATCTCTTAGACCAAAGCAGAAGGTCCATCTCAAGTGCCCATCTCAAGTGCTCAGCTTCCATCCCTTGATTCTAACCCTGATTAGTGGTATTCAGTGAATCTACCCAGGTCAAATCTAGCAAAAGCACTGACTTCTCATTGTGTTGGATAGGGCTCCGGCTGCTCACCACCCCTGTACCCCAAGCAGACTGTTACTCTCCTCCACTACTGCCCTTCATCTGCCCTACTAGATGGCATGCCACAGGGACGGCCAGCCACTGTCCCATTAATGTCACTCAGGCACTCCCATGTCTGCACCTGCACTTGGTCCTCCCAGGCTCTGGCCTGGCCTGCCCCCCTCCCCACCGTGAACACAAGGAGTGATGAGAACGAGGTAAGATATTCAGAGGACTCATCTTCATTCAGAGGAGTCTTCTCCTAGCTGGCCCCCACCATCTCCTCTTTTACAGGGAGTTGTCTTCTGTAGTTCCATGAGTACAGATCCTGTTTCTCTTTGGTTAGATTTATTCCCAGGTATCTAATGGTTCTTGATGTTGTAGTAAATGGAATCAATCAATTCTCTAATTTTCCTTTCTATATTTTCATTGTTAGTGTATAAGAAAACAACTAATTTCTGTACACTGATTTTGTATCCTGTCACATTCCTGAATCATTGAATGGGAGAATATAGACTCTGAAAAACAATCTGAGGGTTTTGGAGGGGCGAGGGTTGAGAGGTTGGGTGAGCCTGGTAGTGGGTATTATGGAGGGCACGTATTGCATGGAGCACTTAGTGTGGTGCATAAACAATGAATTCTGGAACGCTGAAAAGAAATTTTAAAAATAAACAAAAATTTAAAAAAAGACTGAAGCGTTACATCAAATAATAGGACTGTTGTATTAATAAAGGACGTTTATATTAAAAAAAATAAAGGGAGTTGTCTTAAGATGGCCAAAACCTCATAAGAAAGACTGAGTATTGAAGTTCTTATTTTGAGTTTTAACAGTTGGTTTCAGATACTGTTTCAAATGTGTGACAAGGGGAAAAAAAGTGAGCAGTTGGAATATTCAGGACAAATCTCACGTCTCTCTCTCTCAAAGGGATATACTCTTAACCCATGATTGAGTCAGTGCAATGAACACAATAAACCCCCTTACATCTGTGTTATTCGTAATTAATGCCAGTGAGAGAGGCAACTAGCCAGCTTCTTCACAGTTTGCCTTCCAGCCTGGGGTAAATCACATCTTTATGCCCTTTCTGCCCCAGCCAGTGTGTCTCTCTCAACCTAATGGGACCAGTTACTTCACAAGAATTGTCCAGTAGTTGTCAGGAACATGGCAGTCTAAAGACAATTCGGGAGAAAAACAACTTCCAACCTTTCAGAGTATACCATGGCTTTTGTAACCAATTTGCTTTTCTGAAGAGAAATCTCTGTCTAAAGCATCTGCTTTTGAGTAATGTGGTTGCATTCACAGCCCCTCCCCCCCAAAAAATAAGCAAAGGAGATTTCTATCCCAACATCAAATTCAGTTGTCACATAGAAGCGAAATCTGTTTATGACTTTTAAAACAGAATTTTTCTTCTTAAAAAAAAAAAAAAAACAGAACTCCATTCTCATTCCCTTTATATGTAGATATGTGTGTATAAGCCTACATACATATGTTTGTACATACATACATAATGTATCATACATATCAGTATACACATGTGTAATATATATGGGCATACTATGAGTATATACACACATGCAAATATAGCATATGGTTTGTGTATATGATTTGAGAATAGTACCAAGTAAAACAGTCCTTAGCATCACTCATTGCCTTTTGTGAATTAGAAATGGGATTTTGTCAGGTTCTCCAACTTTAAATTTCTACTTCAATTCTTGCTCTCTGTGTCTGTGCTCATGCATGACCTTGAGCAAGTCAGCTAAGGTCTCCAAGACCTTGTGTTCCCTTAATGCAGTTTTAACCACTAAAACCACTAATAGATGTATGGTTCTCACAAGTCATAAAATGCTTTCACACACTCCATCTTTTTTGCTCTACAGAACAACCACTAAATGGGGACTACTCTACCATATTTACTTTACTTTATTTTATTATTTTTTAAATTTAGAGTCAATTAATTAACATATAATGTATTTTTAGTTTCAGGGATAGAATTTAGTGATTCATCAGTTGCACACAACTCCCAGTGCTCATTCCATCAACTGGACTCCTTCATACCCACCACCCAATTACCCCATCCCCCAACCACCACTGCTCCAGCAACCCTCAGTTTGTTTCCTAGAGTCACGAGTCTCTTACGGTTTGTCTCCCTCTCTGATTTTGTCTTATTTTATTTTTTCCTTCCCTTCCCCTGTGTTCATCTGTTTTGTTTCTTAAATTCAATATATGAGTGAATATGGTATTTGTCTTTCTCTGACTGACTTACTTCACTTAGCATAATATCCTCTAGTTTCACCCACATCATTGCAAATGGCAAATTTCATTTTTTAATGGCCAAGTAATAGTACATTGTGTGTGAGTGTGTGTGTGTGTGTGTGCGCCACATTTTCTTTGTCCATTCATCAATTGGTGGACATCTGGGCTCTTTCCATAGTTTGGCTATTGTGGACCTTGCTGCTATAAACATTGGGGTACATGTACCCCTTCAAATCACTATGTTTATACCCTTTGGATAAATACCTAGTAGAGCAATTTCTGGGTCATAGGGTAGCTCAATTTTTAAGTATACCGTTTTCCAGAGTGGCTCTACCATGCTTATTTGAAAGATGAAGAAACTAAGGCTCAGAGAGGTTGACTTCCATGCTACATCATACATCTGGTGAAGGTGGAGCCTGGGTAGAGCTTAGTTCTCACTCCTAGTACCTTTCTGCATCATAAAGCTAGCCAGGTGGGCAGTGTGTGAGCCTGGAGGGAGAAAGCCAGAAGAAAGTGGTTATTATAACAACCCAAATGATTATTATATCTCTTTCTTTTGCAACATAGTTAACAGAGACTGGGATATCATTCCACATGCTGAATATATGCAACCCCACTTATTTATCTTTTTTTTTTTTTTATGGCATCAGTACCTGAGGCATTAGGAAACCTATTTACAGAGACTCAGAAAGTTAATTTGAAACTCATTTGCCTTTTTGTTTTGTTTTGTTTTTGCCTAAAGTTGCACAGCTGGTGCAACTTTTTAACCCTAAGGCTTGAACCTGGATCTGTGAAGCCCACTTTCCTCCAACTGTCCCACACTGTCTTTTAAAGAGAGAGCTACAAAAGGAGAACCACCATTAACTGATGGGTTATGGTGCCTGTTTATGGCTACAGGAACTGATTGCCCTGGATGCTAAAGTTCTATCCTGCCCGAGTCACCTGGCAAATAGCCCTGCCTCCAGAAGTTGAGCCAAGGCCAATATTATTCCCAGCTTCTCTCTTTAATCACTCTCGGTGCCTCCCACTACCAATTTTTGAAAAACTTCCAACCTTATTACCTCTTAGACAGCGTGGTTGCTGAAATCTCTTGAGGCAAGCTTTATCTTTTTTTCCCCTCTGCTTTTCTGTGATTAGGGTCTTTCTGACACTTGACTGCTATTAAGTTTCTATTACTTTCTAGCACACACAGTGCAGAGGCGAGGCCCCCTTCATTTAGACAGAGTGCTTAACGTTTGGAACCACAGGTATGCATTTTAAATGCAGCTGGCTGTGCAGGTCCTAAGGTGGCTTTGGATTTAGCCCTGGGATTGTCTTGTAAACCTTTATTCTATTATAGCTGGTGAGGTAGGCCGAGAATTAAACAGCAGTGTTGACTGATAGGTGTAGAACAATATATCTATAATTGCTCCAACAAGCTTTCCAGAGCAAAATACTTGGAAGGAGTTGTTCTTCTGTGTGCCAAGGCAGAACTTACTTAAAGGGAATTATGAGCAACGGGGTCTCAGCCAATACAAAAGGTAAAGTATTTACATTTTTGTGTAAGTGCTGGTTGACAACATGGGGACTCATAGTACAAACATTTATTAGTTACTCAGTTCACCTTAGATATTCACACAATATTTTACATTAGAACACAAGATGTGAGCAGGCCTTACAAAATGCCCCCCCCCCACGAGCTTATTTATTGTATGCTTTTTTTTTTTTTTTTTTTTGCCTCTCCCCATGAGAATGAAGGTGGAGTTGGAGGATTCCCTAAGCTATTATGGGATGGATGCTTTACATATAAAATCCTGCTTTGTTTTCCTGGTATGGAGCAGTTTATCATTTACATTTAACAAATGAGAAAACAGAGTCTTCGCCAGGAGAAGGGCCTTAGCCGTAGCACCAATGCCGGGATCCAAACTCAGCTGTCTCTGATAAAATGTTGCTTCCACTGTGCCACATGACCACGTGGATGTACTCCGCCTAGCCAGGCCATGCCGGGGAGCTCTGGAGATTGTTCTGTTTCTCCAGTGTCACAGAGCCCTTCACCCTACTGTGCCTGGGCTTACAGCTCTGGGTCATCCAACCTAGTGTTCAGTGGGTGATGAGGTCAAGGCCAAGAGGCCAACACGATGCCATTCTCCAAATACCAAGATGGCTCTTTGGCACTGCTTCCCAGTTCTTTATGGTGATTCTCTATGCTCTGTATCATCTTTCAGATAGTCTCAATTTTCCTAGAGTGTATGTTTTCTTCCTTTCTGATTCAACATTATATAATTCAGATAGATGCTATAGACATAGTACTAGGATAGAAGACAAGATTCTTAGGTCTAGCTCTGCCGCATACTAAATGAGATGGCGTATTATGGCACCTCAGCTCTCTGAGATACAAAATTCAGTTAAACAGAAGCTGTCCAACTTCTTAAGATTTTTATCAAATGTTGGATAAGAGCAGAGGTCACATGAATATGTGATAAATGCTGTCAATGCAAATTATACAGATATCCATTAATCCCAAAAGTGTCATCTTCAAAAGTCATCAATTGTTACCTTATTTTTGCCAGTCCATAAAAATCAACATTGGTAGAAAATATGTTCTCTATACTCTCTCCTGCTGATAGTTGCATAGATTGTAATTACTTTCTCACAACTTGGAATACTTGATTCTTGCTTTTTCTTTTACTGGTTCCCATATTTTCCCCTTCTTTCTTTCCTTCTCGGTCCCTATGTCTCTCTCCTCCTTTCTCTCTCTCTCCCTCATATTTGAGAGGGGAGATGAGAAGAGCGATGGGCTCATCTGACTACAGTGAAAGAAGAAATGACGCATGATCTCAGGGAGGTGCTAACAAAAGAAAAGGGAACTCTTAGGAGGCAATAAATATATCTGGTTCTGTTGGGGCAGAAGAATGTATTCTATTAAAAAAAGACCAGGGAAGAGCCCCAAAGGAGATGGTATTCCATATACCTGAAGAACACAGGAAAATGTTGCCAGACATAAAGTGGGTCTATAGAAACAGTTTTCAGGGTAGATGAAATCACATGAGGTTGGTTTGTAACCTCAGGCTTCTCTGACTGAAATCTGAGATTATCACCATACACAGACGTCGAGGAGAGACAGAAGAAAGAGGCAGGCCACTCCAGATTGGTAGGTGCAGTTTTCGTAAGCAAGGGGATCTATATACAAGGCTTGCCTTGAGTGATGTTAGATAAGTAGATCTTTGCATCTGCCTGCCAAATCTTGACCGTTTATACAGAGGCTTTAATGGGGTTCAGTCACATCCAGTGTCCAGAAGGTGTCAAAAACACCCAACTTTCTCAAGTCTGCATCCTTGAAAATGACTCCCACTGTGGGAACAGGGGCAGAGCACACATTCCCAGGACAGGGATGGCAAGTTGCCTCTGATTGTCCAGGGCCAATCTGTGGGTCAAGTAGTGGTTATATCCTCTTAATGACCTCTTCCAACACACGATCAGAGACTCAGAGGTACAAAGTGTGAATCTCAGAACTTTAACACACACCTGCTACCCCCTTTGTCTCCCATAGTGAGGTGAACTGAGACACCTCCTTGAGCACACTCTCTTGGAAGCTCCCCCCACACTATGAACACTGCCCAAATGAACAACATTCATCAGGAAAAAAAAAAATTGAAGATCTTATTAATGTATTTGGGGATTAATATATTTGGAGATGGTACATATTGAGCCATCCTTAGCTAAGTTAATGCCTCCTTGTAATTAATTTAAGCTCTGCAAGGAGTTGGCAATAAGTGATATTAATATAAGGAGTATGTTTTCTGTCTAGGAAATGAGGTTGTGTCACCTTTGAAAGGAAATTAAAACTGTGATGAGAACCATTTATTCTAAAGTGACTTGGAAAAAACACAGCTTTAACACCAATGTCTGCTCTCTGCTCAAGGAACCAGAGCCCATGGCTGAAACTTTAGAGCCAAAACCTGAAAGAAGGGGAGTCTCCCTTAACTAGCATATTTTCAGGACACGAGAAAGGTCCGGGATGTGATCCTTCTCCCAGATGGAGTTTCTCACTGGTGGCTTCATATGGAATTTTTCCTGGAAGGTGGGAGTGTTTACAAAGGGACTTCAATAGGGGTAATAGGATTGGTAAACCAGAGAGTACTTCTTTTTCTGACACTATGGTGCCTCTCAGCCAGCCTGCAGACGCTCCTCCTCCAAGCAAGCACAATTTTTCAATAGAACATTACATTTCAATCACTGCATCCACAGGGTAATAATAAGGAGAATGGAATTCTCAGGTACCAGAAAAGAAGCAAAAGTAGAAAACCCAAGTAGGAAGCACCAATGTAGATGCTGTAACTGCCCTGAGGAGTGGTGTGGTAGAGGGCTTGGTACCTGTGTTAGGGTTTGATTAGGGAAGGGAAACCACCATGAGTGGTAGAGAATAAGGAGCTTATCATAACTATTTGACTTTATGCACATGTGAGCATTGGTGAAGCTGTCTCCATAAGGCAGTGCTGTTGCATCTGGTGCTGACCTTGAAGTGAACACAGCAAGGAGTGGGAAAGCGAGGTTGTGAAGTGGGGGAGAACAAGGACAGACTGGAACCTGCAAGGATGAACTGGAGTCTGTCTGTCTCACTACCTCCAAGTTTTCACATGCAACAGTGGAGGAGATGTGCAGGGGGAAGTTGGCGTCCCTTGGCAGGGAGCCACCAGGAAGTTTCAGGGAAGTTGAAGAAAGTTCTGGGAGTGTAGGAGGCTGTGGGCTCACTATCAGCCCTGTGACAAAAGGATGAGACAGGAGGTCCTGACAAGCTTGCAGTACCTGGACCTTCTAAGCATTAATGTGGCCTCTGCTACCCTTCTCCCTTTGAAGTCTTGCCAAAATGTTTCTTGAGTGCAGTGTGAACCAAAAAACCATGCAGATGAGATTTTGAAAAATGTATTTCCAGCTAAATTAAGTTGACAGCCTATAAAGCTGCCACATAACTTGATGTGTGGGTCTTAAAACTACCCATGACATGGGAGGAGGTTCTAGATCCATGACACATTGGGTTACAGCCCAGACCTTCCCATAAAGGCCTGAACACCAAATAGACAGAATTTCAGGTCCAAGTTGAGATTTCGTATTTTTAAGTGAATCTATTTGTCACCTGCTTTCTTTTATTAATATGTCTTATAAGGTTAGCTATAATTTTAGCCACTTGACTCATTTTAAGAATGTCTTTATGGTCTTTTTATAAAGATCAGGCTAATTAGGGCTAGATCAATGATGTTATAGTGAGAAAATTATAGTGAGTCACTTTATCACTATACTAGGTAGATAAGATAAACCTTTTAAGACAACATTGTTTAAAATGTAAGGCAATAAATCCATTGTTATGGAACTAACATTGTAAGAATGTTTGTTATACAGCAAATACAGGCTAGTCTGAAGGTTGCAGGTCAAGAGTTCTGGTGGTTATAGTATTATAAATCTTTTAGTATTACAAGAAGGTCCTTTACTTATTTTAGCAAAGTTAGTTAGAAAGAAACTCAGCTTTGTGATGGTAAGATACAGAAGAAATGAAGATTTAACTTAATTTTTATGTTAACAGGTATGCTTATATTTGCTATTTTCCTTCTTTATCTAGGAAGATATATTGGCTAGCTCAGGGATAATCTTCACAAAGTATCTGATCAGCAGACTCTTGATTTTAAAAAGTCCTTTATTAACTGCTGAGTTTCATTTAGATTCTATGTCAGAGTTATCTTTTAGCCAAGAAAGAAATAAAGAATAAGGGATTTCTAATGCAAAGTTTCCATAGAACAGAAAAACTGGAAAAAAAATCTGGAAGAGGGAGTTAGTTTCTGCCTGGGCTCCAAGAAGGAACATTAGAGCCTTCCTTGTGGCTGGAGAACCCAGGACTTTGCTTCCAGTGGACGTGGGCCTTCATATACCATTACCTGTGTGGGCCAGGAAAGTAGCATTAAAGTTAGCCCCCAGGATGAAGATACTCAAGGGAGTTCAGACTTTTCTTCAGGAACAGACTTAAAACACAAACAGGAAATATTTTCAGGGGAAAACAAGCAAAGCCTTAAAGCTCCTGATGAGATGAGTTTATACCAAAAAATAAACAAACAGATAATGGTAAGCAACTAGATTGAAAGTATTTGCTGTGTGGGAGTCTGTGTATGACACAGACAACATGATTAGTTGCCTAGAGGCTGAGATAATCAGCAATCTGAAAATTGGTATAAAATAAGCATATTTAAATGATTAAAGATCTAAATTAAAAATAAAAAAAAATAAAGACCTATGAATAAAGAATGACCAAATTTGAAAAAGAATCCTCTGAGTTTTCTACAATGAAGAGCAATAAAAATGTTGCTGTTAGGTGGGATACCCTCAGATAATAGAGAGATTAAATATAATATTAATATTATTAATATTAATAATATCAGCTGAAGAAGGAATTAGTGAATGATGAGATAGGCCTAAAAGTCCTTACCCAGACTATCCCACATAGTGTGGAGAAAATCTGGAAGAGAGGTTAGAATACATAGAAAGCAGTTTGAAAATGTCCTGCTCACCTCTTGGAGTTCCAGAGGCCATAGAGATGGGGCAAGGCCATATGCAAAGAAGGAATGTCTGAGAAATTTTCTGGAATTTATGAAAAATATGAATCTTTATATTCAAGAAACAATGACAAGTATAGCAACAAAACATAAAAATAAACTCACTCCTTGGTATATCATATTGAAAGGAAAACCAAAAGGAAAGGGATTTTTTTTTTAACTTTATTTTTTCAGTGTTCCAAGATTCATTGTTTGTGCACCACACCCAATGCTCCATACAATACATGCCCTCCTTAACATCTACCAGCAGGCTCACCTAACCCCCCATCCCCCTCCCAAATCCTCAGTTTGTTTCTCAGTGTCCATAGTCTCTCAGGTTCATCTCACCTTCCGATTTCCGTCAACATCCTTCTCCACTCCTTCTCACCATGTCCTCCATCTTATTCCTTATGATCCCCAAGTAAGTGAAACCATATGATAATTGACTCTTTCTGCTTGACTTATTTCACTCAGCATAATCTCCTCCAGTCCTGTCCATGTTGATACAAAAGTTGGGTATTCATCCTTTCTGATGGAGGCATAATATTCCATTGTATATATGGAACATACCTTCATTATCCATTTGTTTATTGAAGGGCATCTTGGCTCTTTCCACAGTTTTTTAAGATTTTATTTTATTTTGATTTTTTCTATTTTATTTTATTTTTATTTATTTTATTTTTTTTAAGAGAGAGAGAGAGAGAGAGAGAGGGGCAGTGAGAGACAGTGGGAGCAAGGTGAGGGGCAGAGGAAGAGGGAGAATCTCAAGCAGACTCCACACCCAGCATGGGGCCCAACACAGGGCTTGATCCCACAATCCTGAGATCATGAGTTGAGCCAAAACCAAAAATAGTTTGCTCAATCAACTGAGCCACCCAGACACCCCAGGAAGGCAGATTTTTAAAACAACCAAAGAGAAAATACAGATTTGCTGCAGAGAAATATCAATTCTGTTGATAATGATTTCAGTGATTTCTGAACAGTGACAGCTGAGGTCAGAAGACTTGTAATAGTACCTTCAGTGCATACAGAAGTGCACCAACCTGGGATTTTATACTGAGCAAAATTATCCCTCAAGAAAAAAAGTGAAGGACACTTTCATAACTCTTTTCCCCCAGAGGATTGCCACTCACATACCTTGACTAAGGAAACTACTAAATCCTAGACTCTAGAAAAATGCAATTTAAACTCTGAGCATGGTATGAGCTAGTGAAAGCAAGCAAATTGATCAACATGGGGAAAACCCAAACAAGAACTAGCCTGTGAAACAATGCCCATGAAAATGGTAATGAGTAATTTTAGATTTTAACCACACTGTGAAATGAAAGTGTTAAATAACATAATTAACACAGGGGAGGGATAATCTGAGGGAAGGTGTTCTAAGCTCCTGTGTGTAGTTCAAGAAGAGGGGTAGATACATGAATTAAGTTTAGATTTTGTTAATGCAAATGTGCTTGTGAAATGTTAAGGGAATCCAGAAAAAGATGAGAACTAAATTTCGTTAAATTGTAGCATTATTTACAGTTGTAGCTTGTTTCCATATCTCTTTAAAAAATTGTTTTTACTATGTTATGTTAGTCACCATACAGTATATCATTAGTTTTGATGTAGTGTTCCAGGATTCATTGTTTGCATATAACACCCAGTGCTCCATGTAATACCCATCACCAGGCCAACCTATCCCTCCATCTGCTCCCCTCTAAAAACCTCAGTTTGTTTCTCAGAGTCCATAGTCTCTCATGGTTCATCTCTCCCTCTGATTCCCCCTCCTTCATTTTTCCCTTCTTTCTCCTAATGTCCTCCATGCTATTCATTATGTTCCACAAGTAAGTGAAACAATATGATAACTGACTTTCTCTGCATGACTTGTTTCACTCAGCATAATCTCCTCCAGCCCCATCCATGTTGATGCAATAATTGGGTATCATTCTTTCTGATAGCTGAGTGATATTCCATTGTATATATGGACCACATCTTCTTTATCCATTCATCTATTGAAGGGCATCTCAACTCTTTCCACAGTTTGGCTATTGTGGACATTGCTGCTATGAATACTGGGGTACATATGGCCCTTCTTTTCACTACAACCAAACTCTTGATAGATTATGGAAACTTCTCAATGAGGAAAGGCAGGAAAGAAGATTGGAAACAGAATCTCTGAATCACTTAGGACATAGACAAATCCCAAGCCAGGTTTTAGTTTGTTGACTTCCCTATGCTTGTCTGCTTTCTTTCATTGATTTCTGGTTTATTTATTTTATTTATTTATTCTTTATTTATTTTCGGCATAACAGTATTCATTTTTTTTTCACCACACCCAGTGCTCCATGTAATCTGTGCCCTCTATAATACCCACCACCTGGTACCCCAACCTCACACCCACCCACCAATTCAAACCCTTCAGATTGTTTTTTAGAGTCCATAGTCTCTCATGGTTCACCTCCCCTTCCAATTTCCTGCAACTCCCTTCTCCTCTCTAACTCCCCATGTCCTCCATGCTATTTGTTATGCTCCACAAATAAGTGAAACCATATGATAATTGACTCTCTCTGCTTATTATATGCTCTTGATTTCTTTATTAAAATGAGGATAATCTGGGGCGACTGGGTGGCTCAGTGGGTTAAGCCTTTGTCTTCGGCTCAGGTCATGATCTCAGGATCCTGGGATCAAGTCCCACATCAGGCTCTCTGCTTGGCAGAGAGCCTGCTTCCTCTTCCTCCTCTCTCTCTGCCTACTTGTGATCTCTCTCTGTCAAATAAATATAATATTTTTTTAAAAAGGAAAAAAATAAAATGAGAATAATCCTGTTACCTATTACATATGGTTTCTGGGAGAGGTAATTATGATGGTACATTAAGAGTATTTTTATCCAAATCTAGTATATAGTAAGGACTAAATGAATGTTAGCAGTTATTAACCGGTTAGTAATAGAAGTAGGAATATACATTTACTAACTGCTTTCATGGAAGAGGGTCACAATAGTTTAATAAGGTACAAACTATGATTTTTACCATTTTGTATATGAAAGAATATGAGTTTAGAAGGATGCCTTGTGCAAGGAAAATAGATGACAGAACCAGGAATAAAACCCAGGTCATTTGGACTCCGCTCACAGTCTATGCCCTGAACTGCCATGGATTTGTCTTTTAACCCGTTAGTTGTCCCTTACAGGGCACTTCCCTGACATCAGCCCCAGTGGCAAACATTTTGCATGCGTTATTTCAGTTCCTCTCTCCACACAGCCATGACTTTGATGGTATGACCCCAGCTTTGCAGATGAGGACTCCGAGGGACAGAGAACTCCATGAACTCAGTAGATGTCCTATGGCAACAATGTGGAGGAGTAGCCATTCAGACTACCTAAGTTATTTGATCTAATTTTTTTTTTTGTTGTTGTTCTTTTAGCTATAGAACCAGACTACCTCATTAGCTCTTCATCCAGTTATTTTTTATTACACAAAGTATAGCTCAGGGACTGAGCTATTATTTACTAGGAACCGGCTCCTGTCTCTACAACCTAGATGTTCAGCTGGTTTTGACACAGGCTCTGTTTGCTCGGT